>NC_092413.1:71877102-72527102 GCF_040894005.1 Engystomops pustulosus | reverse complement strand
TCTCCTTTAAATATCCCTGGCTTTTTTATTTTTTCCATGTATGGAGCTTTATGATGGCTTGGTTTCTGCATAACAAATTGTACTGTGAAGTGACTGTATTTAATATTTTCAAATGGTGTATGGGGGAAAATGTGGTGAAAAAAAACGCATTTGTCCATTTTCTTGTGGGCTTGTTTTTTTGGCTTTCACTGTGTGCTCTAAATGACATGTCTCCTTTATTCTTTGGGTTGGTGAGATCATGAGATACCAAATTTATATTTATTAGATTGTGTTTTAATACATTTTAAAATATTCAAACTTTCTAAACAAAAAAAATTTGTATCACCTTCTGATGATAAGAACTTTTTCATGTGTCTTGTTTCAGGTGTCTTTTTTAAATTTTTTAATGCATCTTGTCAAACTGTTTTCTGGCACATCATACCAGTAAATGTTAAATGGCAGTTTAATGTAATGGTGCTATGATTTTTGTTGTCCTTTTCTTGTTGTATTGTATGCTGCTTCTGGGAAAGAAAATATGGTAATACTGAAGTACTGAATATATTTCTAATTCACTCCTATTTGTTTTAACCAGGAAACACAATTTGTTTTTGTTTTGTTTTTTTGTCCTTTTAATCACCTTTTAGTAAAATTTTTGTGTTTTGCCTAATTTGTGAAAAAGTGGGGCTATTTTCCATTCCAGAGTATGCCGGAATAACAATTTTTTATATGTTGATAAATGGGACATTTGGGAGTCCTATGATCTTTGGGACTACCTAACAAGTTTATGATTTTGTTTATTTTCGCATCAATTCCAGGGAAAATGGGGCAATTTGAACATTTTAAGATTTTTTTAATTCTTTGGCTGCCACCAGCACCACATGGGCGCCACCATATTGACTTTGATTTTCACTGCCAGCACTGATTGTAGGTCCACAGCTTGTATTATTTGGGCACTTGTTGCAATGGTTGATGCTTTGTGCTGTGTTTGTATGGCTTAAGACTTTGTTGAAACTGCTTGTTGATATGTGTAGCAGTTTTTTCCTCTCTGAGGAAAGATGAGGCAACTCTGTTCTTGAAGAACAATGCCAATCAAACCTAATCTGCTGTAATCAAAGCTTTAATTGCTCCGTTGAAGCGGGAGGCAGCTACGGAGAGGGAGAACAATCTTGGCTATTTTTAAAATGCCAGCAAATTCAAGTGACACATCATCCTGGATGAGGTGTCAAATGAGTTGCAACAAACACCAAAGGGAACAAAATGTGTTAGTCTTCAATTTTGTCTTGAGGACAATTGGGTTTAAATTTTAAAAGTATTATTATTTGTCTGGGGAAAATTTGATTCTCCTTATGTTGGGTTCTCTTCTTATATGAAGTTGCACATTAGACATGGTATAATGTTCTTGAATTCTAAATGAAAAGGTGTTTTTCTAATTTAGAGTAAAGTTTGAGATTGTCACCAGCAGCTCTGGAAATGAGTTTTCCAATGCAGGTCTGGAGAGGGATGCTTCCATATTGGAGGTTTTCTATTCTTTGCATGGCTTGTTCGCACTGCCGTTTTTGGCTTGTAAACCACGGACTGTGCAGATTCCTGTGGCATGGACCGACTTCACTGCTGAGGACGGAACTCAGGTGCCACATCAGCCTTGTGTTTGCCTTAAAGGGGTCGAATGAAATGTTATTACCGTATAAATGTATCTTCTCACACTGTTACATGTAACAGTTTTGCCATTAAAGTCAGCCAATTGAGGGCAACCAGAAATCTGAACATATTGTTAAATAATCTGAGACACTGCCATGGAGAGTATGTGCTCCCACAGTTGCAGCCACAGCCGCCAACAGGCAGAGTTCCCCTACAGAAGCTACCAGTGTGCCCCCACAGCAGCAGCCTAAAAATAACCTGCCCCACTGTAAAAAAAAAAAAAAAAGCATTTACTCACCTTTCCCTGCTTCCCAAAGCTAACACAGTCTTCTCGTTTGCCGCTTTGCCCAAATAAAGCAGACATGAAGATGTCATCATGCCTTCCTGTTTCAGAGCCACATGTACAGCAATCATGCACAAGAGAAAACAGCAGTAGCAAGGAAAGGTGGAATCAGAGTTTTCCTGCCACTATGCTGTGCTCCCAACTAGCGGAGCAGGGAGCCATATCTAAGTCAGATATGGCTTGTGGGTCTTGTGTTTCACACCCGTGCCTAATGCACCGATATCGCTGTTGGGGATGGAACCCATGTTCAATGTAAGGAGTTCCTGCTATTTCACAGCAGCGCCAACAGTGTAAACATGATTACAGTATCAACACTGCTGTAAGGAGCTTGTCCCCAGCTGTGATGTTAGCCTGTGCCACTGGACTCTGCATGGCCAGTGGTTCATGGACTAACAACGGCAGTGTTAATATGCCCTTATGCAAAAGAATGAGGTTGAGTTGCAAACTCAAGCACAACCACTTTTGTTTGTTTAGCAGTATCCTTAGTAGGGATTGATCTGGTCATTTTACAACTATGGGACTACCACTTTAAATTAACAGATTTCATCTATGGCCTTAAAGGGTGTTAAACTATAACAGTCAGTCATCTGTGTTTTTCAGTTTCCCCATTCACTTCACTTCAAAAAATAAGGGATGCAAGCAGGACATTTTTTAAAAGGATTATGACAGAACCGATACACATAACATGAATATATTTTAAAAAAAAATTGCTGTGATTGCGCTCTTTACTAAAGAGCCTTGTATCCAAATGCCACGTGATCGATGATCTGGTGACCGCTTGAGATCTTATTCAAGATTCCTTGGGGTATAAGTTTAAATAAGGTCCACAGAATACTCCTAGATTGTATCGATACAGCCCCAGTCAGTGGCTTGTATCTGGCTGATCTAAAAACACGTTTAGCGATCACAGATTCCACTTAGGTGACATCACTGGCAAGCTATAGAGAACAAGTGAGTTTCCTGACGAAGGAAGATTTGATCTTCTGTGGTAGGATGTAATAATATGGAGCAAATTGTTAAAAAAAATTGCAAGCTATCGCTCTCTTCCATCTCTGTCCATTCAGCATTCCATATGCTGCATCCTTTCCCTTCCCTATATAATTTTTAAAAATAATTTTAAGTTTGTGTTCTAGCTTGGGGGTTGTTCTTTCACAAACACTAAAGTCTTATTGCTTGCGGAATATAATCTGAAAAATGTACATATGCCTTTATTATGATTCTTTATGTATAATAATATAATTCAGCTTTAAAGAAAATGTTGATGTGAACAGAAGCTTTACAAAGTAAACGCCTTTACAGTACCTAGTTTACCTAGTACCCATTTGGTATCATATTCCAGATTTTAGAGCATTGCAAACATGAAATGGTCAGTTTTAATTTTCTTGAATATCATTTAATTTATTGGCCTTCAAGGTTTTGTTATCTCTGCCAGTCTTTCAGTAGCTGGGGCATTGCTTGCCATATGTTGGTGATGTCATTTGTACAGCATGGGGTGGAGAGACAGGGTGAGCTCACCTCTTGGCGTCACCTGGCAGGCTTCCGTGCCCTGCCCGAGAAAACACTTCTCTGCTTCTAGTAAACATGAGTCTTTTTTTAAACTGAAAGTAAGGACTTGTGTCATAAAGTATACTAAGAAGCCAGATAAAGTGTTATAGCTGACATTTTCGGGCCTGGGTTAGGAAGTAAGAGTTCACCTTTTGGAGACTTTGCCAATTAAGGCCGCCTTGCAGATGTGTGGATTCTTACAGCCATTGACTCTCCACTGACGAATTCTGGGAAATATGCAAATATGTTTTCCAGGATGGGATAAGGAAACATTGACTCTTTCAGCTACTTTATGAGGCAGCCCCCTTAGCATCAAGCCCCCTTAGCATCAAGCCTAATGACATTATACTGGGTTAAAGCCAAACCAGAATATTCACTCCTTAAGAAACAGCATCTTGTCAGTACATTGAAGCTAATTGGTTTACCTGAGTGAGATGCTTTTGACTAGAAAGTAAGAGTTCTCTATACCTGGACTATGGAATAGAAATAATGGTTTGATTTTAATCTAACATCATGTCATTAGGTGTCCTGACAAAGTAGCTGAAAGAGACAATATTTCCTTTACGCAAGGAAAACATATTTGCATATTATCTGATCTGCGCAGTCATATGAGCAGAATGGGGTGTACATGCCAGTCATTGGGCTGTATATACTAGTGATGCTGGGTCATATATACAGTTATTATGAATAAGACCGTGTGTCTCTCTGCTCCATGTCAGTTTGAACTTAATTAAACAGTGCCAAAAAAATTGAATAAAAACAAAAAATTAAATAACTTTTCTCCTTTCCCTAGAATTCATATACAAATATATTCATCAACATGTTTGCAACAGTGATAAAATGGTCATAGTAGGTCAGCAGGTCCTGAAAATAAATACCCCTTACTCAGCTCCGCACATTGAAATATAAAAGGAGCATTAAAATAAAGTTACTAGTGTCTCAAAAAAAACAAAATAAACAATTTAATTATACACATTTTTATCTCTAGATCTGGATCAAGTAAAAGCCATTAAAAAAAGCCAGTAACTGTGTTTTTTTCCCCTTCAATTTTACTGCATTCAAAAAAAATTTCCAACTTCAATGTGCATTGAATGGAATATTTAATGGCACAGCTAGATTACACAGATATCTATATGGAAAAATCAAAAAAAATCTGGCTTTTTTAGGAAAAAAATGGAAAGACAAATAACAGATAGGACCTGTTCCTCAAGGGGTTAACAACAGTTTATGGCTGTACAGGCAGTCCCCGGGTTACATACAAGATAGGGACTGTAGGTTTGTTCTTAAGTTGAATTTGTATGTAAGTCGAAACTGTATATTTTATCATTGTAGTTCCCGACAATTTTTTTTTTTGCCCCAGTGACAATTGGAGTTTCAAATTTTTTTGCTGTAATAGGACCAAGAATTATCAATAAAGCTTCATTGCAATTTTAAGCTGATTATTGCAATCTGGGACTATTTTAAAGCATCCAGAGAGCTTCACCAGAGGTCACAGTGGGCAGAGGGGTCCGTCTGTAACTATGGGTTGTCTGTAAGTCGGGTGTCCTTAAGTAGGGGACCGCCTGTATATTGAAGTAGGTTAAAATATAAGTAGGAAAAAAAATGTATGCATTTTTATTTTTTTTCCCACCATGTTTCAATATTTTCTTAGCCAAAAGGTTCAGCTAGTTGAGGGATCGTGAGATAATTAACATGAAGGTAATTGTACTGAAACTGTGGCCACTAAATCACAGAGGGTTGGCTATAATACACAGCTGCACTCCCAATGCAACTGCTGGGATTAGAAGATAACACCACAGTTAACCGCTTTAGTGTTATGTACTAGAGCTCTGTACTAGTGGGGAACCTTTATTGACGGGGTTGGCATTGCCTGAGCACCTGGTTGTCTCTTATGATAGCATGTAAGGGTTTCCATTTTCTTAACTTCTCACTTAAATGTATTAATATACATGATTTATTTTTTTTAATTGATATTCACAAACCCCAAAATAGAACTTGAACCTTTTTTTTTTTAACTGTGCTTTTATACATCATATCATAACTTTATATTAGGTGGATTACAACAGATTTCTATGCTCCTTATTTGCTAAGAAAGATGATGGGACTGAGGATATATTTTTTTTTCTGTAATTTAGTAAAAAAGTTAAAAGCAGAAACCATCAAGTATCAAAATCCTGAATAGTTTACATATTTTTCTGACCTTCTTTACTTGCTGATCTAGCCATGAAGTGTTCTAAATGTAAGGCATGATTATATAGGAATAACATTATACAAGTTTACAGCCAATAATGAGCCTTCATATGAGAATGTTACTTGAGGAATTCCCTAAGCGCAATCTTGCA
This sequence comes from Engystomops pustulosus, assembly GCF_040894005.1. Lineage (NCBI taxonomy): Eukaryota > Metazoa > Chordata > Amphibia > Anura > Leptodactylidae > Engystomops > Engystomops pustulosus. The sequence continues at coordinate 72,521,255 of NC_092413.1, read as the reverse complement.
ATGCTATGCTTAGTGTTAGATCCTCTGAGGCACCATGTAAGCATTAATGGTCTTTACTAATCATGTGCAGATACACATTTACTGTAACAGGTATGAAAACCACTGTAAAATGCATGAACATAAGGGAAAATTACTTATTACAACTGACAGCGTCAAGGCAAACTGGATTTGCCTTAAGCATGCATTGAGTCATTATGCTTGATAAGTCTCGTAGCCTGGAACCAAAACAGAAAGGCATTAATGCTGTGTTAAATAACAGTGAGGACATTGCCTTAGCATGCCTCCATCCAATAATTGAAGATGTCTCTACAGAGGAAAAAGCACTGCATCTACTATTACCATTTATTCTGAGCTTTCTTGGCTTGTAACTATCCAAACATTTGGTTTTTTTTTATCATGTTCACTAAATGCTATGTGCAACATGTGTGTGCAAAGTTTTTTTAGTTAATAGGTCTTTAGGTCTGAAATGGAATAATTACAGTTATCAAATTTATTTAGGTTTATAAAGCACCATCATATTCCACAGTTCTGTTATCATTCCCTACCCCCACCCTTCCAAACTGCCACTTCCCGATGCTCTCCATTATCTGGTTGTCCTTCGACACATTTTAAACAAAGGGACGTCAGCCAATCACTGGCTGAGCCCAGTCACTGATCCAACCAGTGATCGGATATGGCAGCCTCTCCCACAGTTTTCCTGAGTGTCAGGAAATTAAGTCAAAATCCCTGCTCCCCTGTGGCAGTAACGGGTCAGCAGGGATTCAGGAAATTGCAAGTATCATGGGGCACGTTAAAATTTTTTGGTTTTCACCTGACAATTAATACAATTATACCAACTTTAACCCCTTAAAGCTGAAGCCACTTTTCACCTTCCTGACACGGCCCATTTTTCCAGATCTGACATGTATAAGTGGTTATAACTTTGAAATGCTTTAACATATCCAACTGATTTTGCAATTAGTTTCTCGTGACACTTTTTGTACTTCATGTTAGTTGGTGGTATTTTGGTGGCATGTTTTGCATACTTTTTCCACACATACATGTAGTCATAACAGCAAAAAATAACTAACATTAACCGAATGTCTACTTTATTTTTGTAGGATGTTACAGGGCTTTGAACGTTAGGTGCGATTTTTCACATTTTCATAAGAAAAAAAATCACGCTATTGAGGTACCCGCTTAGGTTTCAAGTCAATTTGAGAGGCCTAAATTAAAGTAAAACCCCCAAAATTACTAGAAACTATACCCATCAACGTACATAAGAATTTTTTATGAAGTTTGTTAACCCTTAAATTATTTTACAGGGGTTAAAACAAAATCGGATGCAATTTTGAAATTAACATTTTTTTGGCTAAACGAATGTGTTTTTCATAAAATGTACAAATTCCCAGTGGATAAAATACCAAAACACTCCACAAATTTTGATACCCAATCCCTCCCGAGTATAACAATACCCCATATGTGCACACGCCAGGGCATTGAAGGGAAGCTGCTCCATTCACAGCAGATTATGCATTGTCCCTTTCTAAAGGCTATACAATCTTTATTTTTTGGCAATTTGGACATATAAGGGCTTATTTTTTGCGACATGAGATGCACTTTACAAATACTTCATTTTAGTGGGTCATTAGCTTTTTGATGAGATTTTATTAACTCTTAAATATATGGAGGAAAAGAAAATTGCCAATTTTGTTTTCCTTTTTTTATGTATTTTTTGGGGGTTGTACACTAAAAATACTGTAATATTTTTATTCTATATATCACTACGATTACGGTGATACCTCATTTATATAGTTTTTTATATATTTTTACAATTTTACTGGGAAAAAAAACTAATATAAAGAAAATCTCATTTGTTTTTGTATCGCCATCTTTTCTGAGATATAACTTTTTTTTTATTTTTTGGTTGACAGAGCTAGTTTAGGGCTCATTTTTTACGTATTGAGTTGTCCTTTTCAGTGGTACCATTTTGTCGCACATAACTTTTTTTGATCACTTTTTGGAACATTTTTGTGTTTTTTGAAGAGATTTTATGAAAAATGTACATAAAATGGCGAGTTTTTGTTTTTTTGTTCGAGTTTTGTTTTTACAGCATTCACCGAGCGGGTCCAATAATGTTTCTAAGTTATTGTACGAATTGTTGCGCATGGGGTGATACCAAATATATGGGAGTTTTTTTGCGATTTTCTGTTTATTTTTACTTTATTAGATGTGTATAGGAATGTTTGTGTTTAGGGGACTTTTACTTTATTTAATTCTTTTTATTAAAAAGTGTTTTTATTAAGTGTTTTTAACTTTTTTCTTTCCTTTTACTCCTCTGATTGCTTGTTCAAACTCTTCTTCACCTAACACACTGGGCAGCTGCACATGTTCACTGTGTTACAGCCGGGTCAGGTTAGAATTATATACAGGCAGTCCCCGGGTTATGTACATGATAGGGTCCGAAGGTTTGTTCTTAAGTTGAATTTGTATGCAAGTCGAAACTGTATATTTTATAATTGTAGATCCAGACAAAAAAATTTTTGGCCCCAGTGACATTTGGAGTTTAAACATTTTTTGCTGTAATGGGACCAATGATTATCAATAAAGCTTCATTACAAACACCTTACAGCTGATTATTGCAATCTGGGACTATAGTAAAGCATTCAGAGAGCTTCACAAGAGGTCAGAGGGGTCTGTCTGTAACTATGGGTTGTCTGTAAGTCGGGTGTCCTTAAGTAGGGGACCACCTGTATTCATATACATTGCTAGAAGGTAGGTCCCTGCTCCGGAAGAGGATCGCACAGCCCCGTGGGGGTCCAATTCCTGTGAAATGCTCCTTACACAGCGCGGTCAAGAATGAGCGTGGCGTGTAAGGGGTTAACACCCAGGATGGGAGGAATATATCTGATTGCGGGTGTTATAGGCGGGTGACGGCTATAATATACAGCCGAGACCCGCAGCTTCTGGCGCCGGCTCCCGCCATGCAGTACTATTGCGTCAAATGTTGGGAAGGGGTTAATGTTTATAGACTAAATGTAAAATTAGTCGATTGGACCTTATTGTAGCTATTTGCATTACTTTCCATTTCCCCAAAATGTAATATTTCACCTAGTCACAGAAGTAACTAGAATGACAATATTAGTTAAAGGGGTATTCTCGTCTCGGCATTCACATTCAGTTTCACTAATCTTCCATATATAAACATTTCTTCAATTGGATGTTATTAAAAAAAATGTTCCTGTGTGAAGATAATTTCTCAGAAATGTAGTCATGTTGTCCCTTAGAAACGAGATAGCTTCCTCGGTTACGACCACGTCACACTCTGGCAGCGGTGGCCAGACATGCGCTATTGAGCCCTGCCTGACCTCCTGGATCCACCGATCATTACCACAGGAAGGCTGTGGGACATGTAGTAACTCCCGGACATTTCATATACAAAAACTTTTTGTTTATTTGGGAAATCCATCCAGCAGAGGTGGTCGTATCCGGGGAAGCTTTCTCGTTTCTAAGGGACAACATGACTATATTTATGAGAAATTATCTTCACACAGGAACATTTTTTTTAATAACATCTAATGGAAGAAATGTTTATATATGGAAGATTTATCAAACTGATTGTGAATACCCAGGATGAGAATACCCCTTTAAGGACAAATTAGAGTTTTCCCAGCTATTGCCTGCAACAACCCTTCTCGGTCATCCCAGTTAGTTGTTTCCATGTACTTTTCGAAGGTTTATATATCTCATACTGGTGCCTAAATGAATGACGATGCAATAGAAACTACAGTGCTAGGCCCGGTTCACACTGAGATAATGGGGCCAGTGATCTGGCTGCACGATTTGCGCCCAGATCACAGCCCCCATAGAGGTTTATGGCACCCAGTCTCAGTGCAGTTTGTACACTCTCCACATTGCGACTGAGTCAGGAAACTGTGCCGCTCCTATATGGCATAGCCCACGACTAAGGCACTCAATGCTATGTCCAAATGAGGCCTTAGGATGAGATGTATTTAAATGTCTTTCTCTAATTTCCATGGTAGGAATATTTGTCTCACAGTGCCTTTTTTTTAACCCCTTAAGGACGCAGATTTTTTTTTTTTGTGAAATGAGCTGTTTTAATTGCTACCATTTTGAGGACTGTGCGACCTTTTGATTGCATGTATTAGCGGTGGGTGTTTGCCCTCCCTATAGAACCTCCACACCTTGGCGCAGAGCGTGAATGAGTTAAACATATTTCATAATATTCTACAATGTTGTAAAATTTTTTCAGTGGCAGATCCAGATGTTTAGGGTATAAACATAGTAACTGTACCTCATGATACAGATTTTTTGCCAAGTCAGGCTTTTTAGCCCCCCCACCTTTTTTTCTCCTTCTGGTATTGTTTTTTTCATGTCTTTGTACACTTCAGACCAGTAAAGCAAAAGGAGATAAGATCTAGATATCTATGCTAATGGAAGCAATATACCTCCTGGGCACATATCAGAAATAAACACTCATTCATTGTATTAGCAACACAATGGATGCTCAGTGTGAATGGCAGCAGGCACCATACCCTAGACAATCCAATCCCATTATAAGGTGTAATGTGACCACATAAATCATAACGAATTGATGAAGACAATTTAATATATTCCTAAATTACACTGACTAGCTCTATTTGTAGTAACGAAAAAAACTGAATATATGTATATCTTGTGTAAGAATCAGTTTTTCTCATGCTGGGTTTTTTACCTTATGTACTAATTTTTTTATTTTAACTTTTTTTTTTTTTTTAAATATGTTTGTAATATCATTCATGTTTTTAAAGAAAATGAGCAACATGGAAAATGAGTGAGGCCAAGACACAGCTCTGGTGTCTGGCGTTTTGTATACTTGTATTTCTTCACCATTGATACACACTTGTGAGATGTGTCAGATCTTCAATAAAGCAGATTGTGTCTTCGACAGTTTATTTGGCATGCTGTCTGCACATGTTGCAGAGGTTTGGCTTTGGCAGAATGATGGAATTGTTCTTTGGAGCCGGTGTCAACAAAAGTTCAATCCAGGGTAGGCATGGGGTGTGTTAGCAAACAGCTTGTCATGTAGACCTCTGGCATATAGCTTCATGCATTGTTCACTTCACCCCCTGCTCTCCCTGCAGAGAAAAAAACAGCACACTCCTTGTAAATTAGTTTGGGGGGAGGATTGGGAAGGAGGAGTTAAACAGTTTAATTCACAAGAGATATTGCGATTAAAATAAAAAAGGGTCCAGGAAAGGGACATCACTAAGTTGCTGCTGGCTAAAATGTGCAAGGCCTAATTTTGCAGTCTGGACTTTTATGTGTGCTGGCTGCAAAGAGTCATTGAAGCCTTAGCAGTCACCCACAGAACAAAGGAAGGAGCTCTGAGCTGGATAGGACTGCTGTGGGATGCCGGTAATGATACAGGTAGGCGGGACTTTGTGGAGTCTTGAATTACCCCCTCCACAATGAATAATGAAACAGCTGGAGGTTCTGTTGGCAACACATGCTTTTTTTTGGGTGCCTTTGAAAAATACCTTTCCACCATGGCATAGGGGATTGTGAGTCTCTTACTGCAGCTGAGAGAAGGGACTTGTCTGCCTGGAGCCCTTGTGAATAGGCAGCAGCTTACATCCTGAAGAAGGAAATGGTAAAAGTAAGTGGAACCATTTGTTGCTGTGTACTTTTTCATGATGTTTGATGTGATTACCTTTTTATGACGGGCCTTGTACTGGTTACATCTGTATTCTGTATACATGACAGTAAGACATGACCATTTGTGGCAATGGATGAATTGAATTCACTGTCTACTATGAACTTCTTCTGTTGGGTCTTTCTTCCCAGGAGGCCTCTTTTGTGAGCTTGATCCATGTGCAGTTTAATATTTCTGATATATTTGTATGTTTCGATGATTATAATTGTTATGCTTTATTGAAAGTTTTATAGTAACGGACAAAAGGCATATTCTCCTGTTTTATCACTATTATCACGAAGATCCTACTGTGTACATTTCTCATTTTAAGAAATAACAAGGTTTTCTTTCTTTTAGATTGTGTATCCTTGTGTGCATTGTCCACTGTAATAATACATTTGTTGCTGATAAAAATCTTATTATCTGAATTATATCTTTATTTTTTGCTGATGCCGGCAGCTCTACTTCTTATGTGAATTCTATATGCAGAATCTGCCATCAGCAGTGCCATGCCCTGGTAATGCCATTGAGAACATAAGGCTTTCACCAGGGCCTGTCTTTTATAATGGTAGGCTTTTAAAATGGGCACCCATCTGTCAGTGCTGTGTTGTGATAAAGCCTGCAACAGCTGGCTTGGCTCTCTTCTAATCCATTCATCCCATCTACAGATCAGACAGTGGCCTGTGTCTGCTTACAGGGCCTTGGAGACCTGCCTGTCCCCTTGACAAACAAATGTGGAAAGAGATACTGCTCAGGATGCAAGAACACAAGCATTACAGGGCAGTAGAACTATAAGTGACATGCAGACTGATATCTAACCATAAAGACCATGTATAGTATCTTGTTACATGTTTACATCACTCAAATCATTTTCAGTTTTCTATGGTAATGGGAATTTGGATACATGTTTGCCCTATTGATAATGGGTTATTTCACATATGTATCAATAGTTTATACAGGAAAAGTACCTTTTGCACCATACTGAGTATGAAACTGGCTGTAACGAGAGAGTCAAATAAAAGCAAATGAATTCCAGCGCAAGTCTCCAAATGGTCTAAAAATATCCTTTATTCATGCATCGGTAAGTTCGGGAACAAATACAATGAAGAAATGATCAACGCGTTTCGGCTGTTACGCCTTAGTCATGATCCATTAAAACTACTAAAGTCACACACCTTATATACAAATTGTGATCTTGGTCACATGACCCAAGTGAAGAGGTGGAGCAGACATGCATAAAGGTGATGTTTCCAGTTTCAGATGGATGGGCATAGAGAAAGTAACCAGACCCTCCAGGGGAGGAGACTTCCATAGGAAACTATTGAATAGAGAATCCTATTGGATTTTTGTTCTCAACACCAGACAACCGCATGGTATGAATAACAGACATAATTACTAGTTATTAGTATGTTCATAGTTACCTGTACACATGCAATCCCCATCTTATGTGCATTTAGCTTTCTCTTGTAATAGACTGTTTGGATTTGTTTCTATCTAGTGTTGGGGTGAAGCTACGGTAATTCTCTTTTGTATTACACTATGTTACTTGATGTCATTTTGTGCAATCAAGGGTTAATGCTTCCCAAATCTGCTCCACCTCTTCACTTGGGTCATGTGACCAGGATCACAATTTGTATATAAGGTGTGTGATTTTAGTAGTTTTAATGGATCATGACTAAGGCGTAACAGCCGAAACGCGTTGATCATTTCTTCATTGTATTTGTTTTACCAATATATGTTCTTGACATTTTTTCTAATAAAGGAGACCATTCCCTCCCTTAAACACAATTTTTTTCAGTGTTCGAGTTACCTCGCTATGAGCAGACCAGCCCTTACCCAACCAAATGCCTCTGATTTCACACCAAATTTTCATTGAAAACCCTTCACAAGACCACATGGTGCAGCATGACTGCTAAACAATGGAGACTGCCATCTGTCAATGAGGTACCAGGTATGCATTTCAACTGTCTTAAGTCTGCCGGAGTATTAGCACCAAATGCACTACATATATATAACTCCAACCCTAAAAACTGTGCGCAATATGCTAGATTCTAGGATTTCACTAAGTGCTTAAAACTGCATCTTGTCTATTCTTTCCTTTCGGCAGACCACCCCTTTCAAAGATTCCTTTTCTGTGCAAATTTGGTTGGCTTGCTTAAAGAGGTTTATTTTGTTATTTTTATTTTAAGGCTTCATCCATTTTCATAAAATGAATGACTATCTTTCACATTTGTCTTTGAAATTTCTCAACTGCCATGGCTTAAAAGAAGTCCTATTACGTTGTCAGGGGGCGTTTGTCATTGTGTCATATTTACCTCTTTCCAGAATATTTTTCCTTGGGGATGAGTAAGTGTTCCCTCATGCTTGGCTCTAAGTAGTGACCAAGCACATTCCTTTGTTAAATGTCTCCCAAAAATACCTAATGCATTTGAGGTTCCCACTGCACATTGTTCCTCTGGGCAAAGCTTCAAATGCACTTGAGAGAGGATCTTATGTCAAAAGCTTGCAAGTTGAGTATCTAAGCAACATGTGCAACACTGGGTGATCTGTTTTCTATTACCCAATATAAACATATCTTTTAGATGACTGCCAATCGGGAAGAGAATAAGGATGAAATAAATAAGAAAAGAGACAAACAGCATCTACCCTATGTATTTGCCAATGTTTCAGGCCCTGCTATGCTTTGAAGAGGGTCCTCTGTGGATAGCATTACTGGCAGATATTCAGACCAATTTTAGTGATTAAATATGTGTGCGTTCACATCATCTTCAAAAGTAGTTTATTCATTTTTTTTACATGCAGGAACATTATTCTCCTTGTGTAGTTTATGGACAGTTTTTTTTATTTCAGCATGGTTTAGTTCATAATACTATAAAGGTTTATATTTTAATGAAACTAGAACAAGTCCTGATTGGGCTAAAAAGGGGTGGTCAAATATTTTAAGAAATCCTTTCTAAGCAGGTAATAAAATAAATGAAAGTACCAATAATAAAAGTACCATATATACTCGAGTATAAGCTGAGTTTTTAAGCCCAAAAATGTGCTTAAAAACCCTAACTCGACTTATACTTGAGTCAATGAAACAAAAAACTCTGTACTCACCTTTACAACGCACCCTGCAGGTCCTCTTCTGTCCTAAGCTCCAGCTCCATGTTCGGCTACCTGTGTGGTCCCGTCGCTTGCTGACATCATAGTGTGTGAGCGGCCATCGGCACACACTATGATGTCAGCATGTGGATGACGTCATAATTTATGGGATGGGACCGAGCGGGGCGACTGGCTTTGTACTGGGCAGGCATGTGACCATTGCATTTCCCACCCTCAGCTTATACTCGAGTCAAGAGGTTTTCACAGTTTTTTGTGTTAAAATGAGGTGACTCGGCTTATACTCAAGTATATATGGGTAACTTGCCAGTTCATTTTACCACCAGATAGTATGACTTTGTAGAATATGATTTTAAGATCTCCCACAGCTTTACCCTTTTCTTTGCCTGTAAGGTGATTATTATGTCCAGGAAAGACACCGAATAGCTGTCCCTGCACCATTGGTTACACATCATGAACAGAAAATATCCCCACAAATGCAGTCAAATTTGTGCACAATGACTGTACCTTAGTGGTGGTTCAGAAGGGGGGTGTTTCGTGGTATAGCCATGTGTTGTACCACATGTCATGGGACATGTGTTCTAAATGGGTAAAGGGTAACCACCTAACTCAACTTTCCAATCTTAGTTTCCTAAACGTCATTTGCCAGCTGTGAAACAACCATTTGTATAGGGTAATTAACCGGTTTAGTCGACTCAGTTCTATGTTAAAATTTAAACAGCTGCAAATTTTTGCCATTATCTTTTGGAATTAATAGTGTGGATGAATGAAGATAACATAAAAAAGAGGCTAGACTATTGGCAGATGAAACCTCTAAATTGATTGACTCAGTTGATAATTGTGTTAAGTCTGTGTCATACATTTAGTCTAATGTGCAGACCTCCAAATGTTATGAAGCCTGTGTTTGTTTTTACTATTAGACGTAGCAGTGCTAGTTATAAAAATAGCTGCCTCATAAAAAAATACTGTTTTAAACACCAGGTATTGGCAAGCTCAAGAGACAAAATTAGAAAATAAATACATGGTATTTTTGTCCTTTAGAATCGGTAACACTTTAACCTTTTAAAACCAGAGGAAGAGTATTTTATGATGAGCACATTTTGGCAGTGTTCCCAGACATTCTTTTCCTGCATCATAGGACTTGGCGGTTCCCATGGGTAGTGAACAAAAATATCTACATTTTAAGCTTAGCCATTTTTTTTGGTAGAAAACTTGTTCCATTTACTTGATTCAGTTTTATTCTGCTTATCCTATGAGGTCCCAAATTTGTTAAAAACTATGTACTTTTTAAGCCCCAAAACGAAAGTATTCACTCTTATTTGATGTCTCTTCCATCTTTCTCTGTAGATTTTCTTGTAAGAGCTTGGTGCCTTTGATCCATCTGGCCTATTCAACATTGTATATAAAAATATATATTGCTGTGCTCCATACCATGTTTCACCTGACACATCAGGTTGAGTTGACTCTTCAATATATATCCTTGATGTGCACTACAAAGAAACATAACAAAGCTTGTCAAGTGTCTATGAATATGATCAATTATGCAACTTTTTATTCATGGATAGAGCTGCCATAAGAACTGAATTACATTGTCCTGAAAAGTGCAATGGTCACTTATTCATAGGAAGTGTGAGAACTCTTCTTGGAATGCAAGTTAAATCTCTATCTGGGAGGCCCTCAGCAATTTAACCAAACACCGTTGACCTCCTTCCATAGACCCACCATGATTTGTAAATAGTCATAAATATCTCTGAGCATTAAATATAACCAATGTGGAATAAACAGAATGTCTTTGTGCAATGTAGTTAGTCATCTTACCACTTTTTGAATGTGAAAAGAATACTTATTGCCTTTTTTCAATATTATCCCTCTGAGATTTCTATGGCCCTATTAAATCTTTGTAAAAATATTTTTAAGTGTAAATAATAAACACTTCAAGAAAATACATTTGGTTTCTTTTTGCCACAATGTTAATGTGATGTCCATGCAGCTCTTTAAAAGGTAAATTCTACATATATTTTTATATATTCTAATGGTGTTCCACATGTTTGTTTTAACCCCTTAAGTCGACAACGCAGCTCCTGTGACATCATTAGAGGGCACGGGTCGGCTGCTGTGCCATTTGCAGGCTCTTTTACAGATCTAGTGATTTTCACTATATACTGCAATACTGTTGGGGTATATTGTATAAGTGATCAGATCCCCTAAGGTTCAAGTACCTTAGGGGGTCTAGTAATTAAAGTATAAAAAAAAAAAGTTAAAAAATTAGATAATTAAAAAGAAAAGTTTTAAATCTAAACGTTTAAATCACACCCCCTTCACTTTAATGCAAATAAAAATGATCAAACAGAATCATAAACCTGTTAGTTATCATTGTGACCAATAAGTCCCAATCTATCAAAACATAAAACAGGTTATTACCTGTGGTAAACCTTATGATGAGAAAATAACGCCCAAATGTTCATATCAAATTTTTTTTTGCCATTTCACAACACTTATAAAGGTGACTAAAAAGGGATCAAAAGGCTGTACAGTGCCTATGATGGTAGAAATAAAAACCTCAGCTCTTTCCGCAAAAGCTGACTCTTTACACGTGTCCATACACCAAAGTATGAAAAAGTTATTGGTGCCAGAATATGATGAAATGAGGAAATATTTTTTCATGCAGAAGGTTTTAATAATGTATTTAAACCTAATAAAACTACATTTGGCATCCATGAAATCATACCAGCCCAAATAATAAAGTAGAGGTGTCATTTGGAGTGCAAAATGAACGCCATAGAATAAAAGCCCACAAGAATATGGTACAAATGCGTTTTTTTTTATCAATTTCAACAACCGCATTTGTAATTTTATTTTTAGTTTGCCCAAATATTTAAAATATCATCTATCCACAAGATAGGGGATAAGTTGATCAGTGAAGGAACGACTACTGGGACCCCACCGATTACAAGAACGAGACCCCTAGTTCTTCAGAGAACAGAGATACTATTATCACTAATTGGTGGAGCGTCAGGACGAGCATGCACCCCGCCCCTCCATTCAATTCTGTGGGAGTGCTGAAAGAGGCCGAGCACAGCACTCGACTGTCTACGACCTCTTCCAGAATTTTGTGCTGTATATATTCTATCACTGATATGTGTCCCTCTGGGAGAAACTTCCAAACACCATACATAACTTGGTTAATGTTTCACATGACCTTTTACACACGAAGGCAGCCTATGCTTCACCCCTATAAAGGTGCAATGAATGTAGACGACACATCCATGTTAACAAAGAGCATTATACACAGAAAGGACAAATAAAGGGGAGTTATCCAGAGTACTGTCACCTATCTCCTATCGGCAAAAATGGTGATGTGTATAATGTATGACTAAAATAGAAATGGAAATGTATTCAATAAAACAAGCAAAATGTTTTTCAGGCTATAGAGCCCTTTCTCAACTTTATATACACTCAAAGGCAAACTTAAAAGGGGCAGGGAAGTTCAATTGGTTCCTCCCTTATGCTATAAAAATAGAATATATGGCCATCAATGTTCAGTGCATAAACAGAAAGTTGCTTCTATACCTGGGGCTTTAATGGGTTTTCCAGTAATCATGTTGCTGTATAATCCTCCTGATCGACTTCTGGTCTCCAGAAGATGAGAGGACTTCATCTTCCTACTTTTATCACTCACAGGAACCCAAAACAAGTGTCTTTTAGCATTTGTAAAGTAACTATGTGAAACTAGTCGAACCAGTAAAATAAGGCAGAAGCATTGGGTTACACTACTTAGCAGCTTCATTTTGTAGACAAAAAGCAGCCCTAAATAAGCCTGTATCTGGTTCAGAGTAGATTAAAGCATGTGCTTTCTTGCAGGATAAATGATGTGGAAATCCCATTCACCTTGATGTGTCCTTTTCAGTCTTCTTTTTTTTTTTTTCTCTTTCGCTCTCCCTCCTGCTCATATACTCCCTCCTCCCAGTTTCCTGTTCTCTCTCGTTCTTTTTCCCCCCTCGCTCATCCTTTGAAAGTAGTTGAGAAAAGTTCAAAGCACTGAGGTTCTCCCAGCAAGCATGTGGACTGAATAAGAAATGATGATGGGAAGCTTCAACTATAACAAAAATAAATAAATAAAACATTCCTACTTACGAAATTAACAGCTTAGAAAATCTAAAATTTGAAAGGCCTTAGATTTTTTTTTTCCCCCATAAGTTTACTGTACTATGTAAACACTATGGGACAAGATAAGGTTACTGCTCCGTTTATTTAGTCTAATTAAGGTTGGAGGCACATGGGGCTGGTTAGCTGTGACCAACTTACTAACACACTACAATCTACAATAGCAGCATTGTGTTTGTTTATTTTTATATCATGTACAGCGATTAAAAGGCCAATCTAATAAAGGGACCTTTAAAGGGACCATATTCCTTGTATAATGTAACTTTGCAGGTTCACAAAAAAGGTTTTAGAATTCTGTTCTGATGGTAATTTCCTGTATGTAGAATTTCTGAGAACCTAACAGCTCTGAAGACAGCAGGAATATTGTGGGCAGAATACTTGTATTCTACAAACAGAAGATTTTCTGTTAAAGGGCTTTTCCAGGTGCACACTTGAAGGCCTGTCTTTAGGATATACCATCTACATAAGATTGCTGTGAGTTCTTCCCTAGGCCAATCCATCCCAGCCAATTGTTGTGCAAGGATAGCAGGCTCTCTATTGTTTACATAGGTCCATCTGTCTGCATCCTGTCAATTTAGTAGTAAGTGGAAGGGTTTTGCATCTTTGTCCCTTTCACGATAATGGCCAAAGCTGCGATAATCATGCACAGCAGGTACTGTGTAGACAATATGCAGCATAAACAACACATCGAATGTCATACATAACAGTATGATCCCCAATTGGTGTTATACCAAAGAAAGATATATACCCTTTAATTGGTCAGATTTAGCATAGTACATCTATCCTCTATATGACCAGAGAGGCTTACGTGGCCAATTTGGTCTCTGTCAGATCATTTTTATTTCTTATAGGGGGGGGGGGGGGCTGTATATACGTAAGGGGTTAAACAAAATATGAATAAATTTTTAATGCATTTTTAAAATATTTGCGCAATCGTTGTAAAAAGTAAATAAGCTCCAGTTCCATTTAACCGTTAAAATGCCAGTGGCTTGTGGGTGCCACCTTCTTGAGCTGGTTCGTCTCCCCCCATGATGTTAAAAAATTTTTTTTAAAGTTCACATAACTCCTGTTTCCTTACAAATTATATAAAAATAAACAAATGAAATCATAAACAAAATGAGAGGTGTAATTTGCAGCACACAGTGAAATATGTAAAAATGTGGTCTAAAAGAAAATGGAATTGAATATGGAATTTTGTGGGGAGTGAAAATGCATTAACCCACTAAGGACTGGGTCCTTAAGGGGTTATTAATGATGTTCTTGAGATTTTGGCAAGGGATTGCTTTCATGTAAGTTGCTGTAGGGCTAAGGAATCTGCAGTTCTTTTCTGTTCAATCACGGTTTGCCACATCGCTTTATGTTTATTGATAAACCGTATGTTGTTGCACAATTAATATACAATTAATATTGTCTTCTGCTGCATTTTTGATATCTACTGGAGCTTCTCTTTGAAACCCCACATCCAAAGTTGTATAATAAAGAAGATGATTGCTTGTCCCTCTAAGCACCAGAGCTGAGCTATAAACACTTTGAATGTTACTTAGTTTGTAAAGCTGCAGGTTTTTTTTTCTTGCTGCAGCATCTGAACTGTCTGACTTTAAAGAAGTGCCTGAATATCTCATTGTGAAAGTACTTGAGAACTAATAGCTGCGCTTTTTACAATAAAAAATGAAAACGGGACCCATCCCCTTTTAGTTAAATAGCCTTTCTTGGCACAAAGAGGCCACTTTTGAAATAGTATTTCAGAGGGAGCTGACTAAAAAGTGATACTTAAGGAACGAGGCTTTGCACCTCTGTTTAAATGATAGACAGCTGCAAGACGAGGTAATGATCTGTCTTCATGTTTGATGCCTTCTTTTATCAGTCCAAGGCTTTTTCACTGAGTCAGATCTATTGATTAGCGTTAGTCTACTTCCCAGGCAGCCTGCTTTGCATTGAAATGTCACAGGCTTGGGATCCTTAAATAGTGTTCCAGGAAAGAGCATGAACCCTGCCGAATGCTGCCTGCTAAATTATATGTTTTCCGAGCGGTTAGCTAGTGTAATGGTTTTGCATCCCTAAAAATGTTAAATGGGGTCATTTTATACCTCCTCTTTAGTAAACGGTGAGAAAAATGGGGTCATATGGAAAACTTACCTCAAAATGATGCTCCTTGTTTAACACTTCTTTTAGCAGCTGGGCTATAAACTCTTGACCAATTGTACAAGTTTAATGCTCAAGGCTTATGAGTTTTGTATCAAGAATTACCAAGGTTAGACCTGATTCCCATCTTTTCTCTCCACAATATGATCATTTATACTTGAGGAAAGTTCTAGGACGTAGACATCCCCCATACAGTACGTTGGTCCTTGTACTCTCTGCTGCTGAACTCCCAACCAAAGAAGAGGATAGAGCTTAGTGTTAGTTTTTCTCAGATGTATATGATTTTGTGATTAAGAAACAATCAAAAATTATTTTGGTTATGTAAGTATTAGTCTTGGTTTTGGTGTATGTCACTGTAGTATGACATGAAAAGAAGTCAATGGAACTTTTCTCTAATGCTACATGCCTCACATTTCAAGTCAAATGGCTTTTCTCGCAATTGCTGCTTCACAAGTTATTTCACATTTGGGGTCTCCATAGCCTTAAACATTGAACATTAATTATGCAAACCCTATATAATGCACGACCAGTGTATTTTTACTGGGTCACTTTTTGTCTATCCCCAAACCTAGTAAAGTATAGTCTTATACTGTACATTGAGAGGCTGAGCTCTGACTTGGTGCTCAAGTTCGCTAGCTAACAATCTGCTAGAAGTACCTGCCAACTCAAACCTGCTGCATGCAACCACCACTACATGATGACATAGTCTCAAACTCTGCAACGGCTACTGCCCTGGAACTGTTCAAAAAGGCAGTGGTACTTCTTATATATGCATCATTGTGTTGTTACCCAACAAGAATTACAAGTCCATGTCTGGGATCAAGTGTTTACAATGCAATGGAAATGCTTGTGGGCGGGGCTTGGCCCGATCGCATCTGCGTTTCCAGTAAAATGTACCTAATGCAAAACACCAGGTGGTTGTTTTTCAGATTTTACTGAAAACACACATTGGATCAGTCTGAGCTCCACCCACAGGGTTTGTATTGCATTTGTAAAAGCACATCAGAATGCCACGTGTGACATTTTCCGTGTTAATGGGCCTGTCATGAACCACATTTGCTTTAATATGTTCTATTTTTGAAAAAGAAATGTATTTGTAGTTTGAATACCTTGTTGTAAACATCTTTCTTCTGTATATATAATATATGTAGTATGTGTGTGTGTGTGTATGTATATGTATATATATATATATATATATATATATATATATATATATATATATACAATATATTTAAAACTAATCTCATATATAATATAAATGTATTCATTGATAGAGGTAATATATTCAGAGAATTAACGGTACATTGTCAAATGTTTTATGAAGGCTCTATATTTATTATCTTACCTGTATTTGAGCTATCTGGAATAACTTACGATAAAAGTAGAGGTCATTCCTTACATACTAATCATAACCAAGCTAAATGCCACAGTAACCTACAATGTGTAGTGGAAAGCATTATAAATATAGCACATTAGGATTCGGACTTCCGCATTCAGATGCTTTGGTAATGCATGATTTATGCCTTCATCTGGACAACTTTGGAGGAGATGTCACAATAAAGAGACGCTCTTAGGATTCTGGCAGCGCCTTGATTTGTTTAGGACAAGAGGGGAAGGAAGTAAGTAAGTAGAGGCAAATATTTTGCATTGCCTTAAGTGACAAGCAACAAATTAATGGTTTCAGAGCCATTAAACTCTCCAGCAATCATGCTTCAATTTGTTGTATAAAGAAATATTTGGGGATGAAAAGCAATTTCAGTTCATCCTCCTACTCAAAAAGCATTCCTCAGGGCATCCCTGTCACATGAAAAGTTTTTTTTTTCCTTGATCTTTAGGCGATATTTAACTGGCCTGTGAAAGGTTATAAAGCATTTATTTGATGCATTGTAAATGTGGCGTTATACAATTATAACAAAGTCCAACTTACTGTTGCACATTTCCAGAAGTGATTTGATCCCAACATGTATCTCTACAGGGTATTTTTATGCTACATTGATGGTCTACACTTCTTGACAAAAATGCATCACTATTCTTTGACAACATGGGCATCAAAGGCAGATGGCAAAGGTCCCGCTGAAGGACACAATAGACACCTCAATAAAAATGAAATATTGACTGAGCAAGACTTGTAGTAGCTCATGGTAACCAATCAGAGCTCAGCTTTCATTTTTATAAACTGCTGTGGCAAAATGAATGCTGAGCTCTGATTGCCATGAGAAATTTAAAACAGTTTTGCTCTGAGACACTTCTGATAAATCCCCTCCTGTATATTTATGATAATACTATATTTGCATCAGATCCCCTGCTATAATGCATTTGTTATAGAACTTGTCATCTCATAATGCAAAGAGATACATCATACTCATTCTGAGGCTTTGTTCCTGTGATGATCATCAAGACAAAATTGTTATAAAAGGTGGGATGTCTTTGCCCCACTGTATGGAGTGCTCAGCATGACCGCATATGTGCGGTTATATGGTGTTTAATTATGGAAAGGATGGAAAGAAAATTTATGGCACTTCCGTTCTTGGTGTATCTTTATTTTGGCTTCAAGATATCATATAAACCCAGAACCTCGCAGCGGTTCTCAGTTCACGTGTTTTAGTATTAGCCTTGAGTATCCCCTAAAGTAGGGTATGAAATGTCCTTTCTTGATATATCTTGCCTGTTTACCTATAAAAAAAATTCACTTCTAGAGTCATTTGCAAGTGAGGTGCGGAGTACCATGCTGGAGAGGGAGCTAAACTGAAGCTAGACTTAAGACACCCCTTTATACAGGTTTATAGCACCTAGAACTATGCTATGGGAAATGAATTTTACCTTAAACTGTACACCTCTCAGCCAAAGGAATGTTGTGATGGTTGAGATACTGAACAAGTTCAAGAGCTGCCTAGATATCCATCCATCTGTTTTTGTGGTCCTAGTGTCATTTTTGAAATACTTCTTGAAACAAGTACATGAAAAACTGATTGCACTAGGATGATATAAAAGGTAGTGTGTGTTTTTTTACATTCATATTGGGGGAGATGCATTGAATTTTCAGTCTTTAGACCAGTGCAGGGTACAACTAGAAAGTTTTCTTCTGCGTCAGATTAATCATCGTGTCTGATTCTGGATGATTAATCTGGTGCAGTATAGGACTGGTGAGTTGTACTTTGCACCTCCTATTAGTTGGTCTAGTTTGCTGCACCACAATATGGAATTTTATAAGACACAGACTGAAGTTTTTGGCGCAAAGGCTATTTTCTGTCTATCCATGCACCAAAGTTCCGGAGGACACAGCCCTATTTCGGACAAGTTGATACCGACTAAAAATGGTCTAAAAATTTCAATAAATGTAGTATGTGGCATTTCAGATGCAAATTACTCTAGTTTTCTGGTGTAGACAAATTGATACATCTCCCCCATTGACTTCAATTGGCATGTTCCACACACAACTCAAAGTTGGAGCGTGTAAAACATCCGATACATTGTTCTCTCCATTAATAGAGTCCAGTCCATGCAAGAGCAGAAGTAGGCTTAGAAGCTGGGACCATTTTACAGAAATAAAAAAAATGGCCACTCGATTCTGAGACTACTCTATGCATTCTGTATGGAAATAAATTGGTAGTATAACAATGCTTGGTATTTTAATAAACTCTGCATTTAATAAACTATATTGAATGATTAATCTGTGGTAAAAATAAAAGAAGCCTACAGGGGGAGATTGATCAAAAGTGTAGAGTAGAACTGTGCCCATGGCAACCAATCAGAGTGTAGTTTTAAAATTAAAGCTGAGTTCTAATTGGTTACCATGGGCAACAAGAACAGTTTTACCTCAGACATTTCTGATAAATCTCCCCCACAATGTGTATGTGAGCAATGTAGAAAAGGAATCTAACATTAAGGAATGAGGCCTTAGATAACATATATAAGTGGATCACTACAGTATTGGACATAAGTAACCACTTATGTCTTCCTGAGGGTATGGATAGTCGGAGCAGTCACCAGGTAGGCATGATGTGGTTGTGGTGCAGCCAGCCACATCAATTAAGTAGTTGTGAACATAATTCATAAAGAAATTATTATCTAGAAACAGTTTAATGTTAAAAGTACATATAACTGTTACTGAATAATAATTTCTTTATGAATTATGGTCACAATTGCTTAATTTATATGACTGGCCGGATCACAACTGCATCCTGGCAGCTGCATCTCTTCGTTCCCTGAGTGGGTATGTATTTCTCTTTCTCCTCTTTTCAGACTGGCCTGCATGTCTGCCTCAGTTAATCATTCAGTAGCTTAACCTATCTATTTTCATTGGTTGCCATGTTTCTGAGTATAAATGGCTTCTACCGGAAACGTGACTATTTTACATATGTTACCATTCTGAAACCCACGTATAGCTAAACTTTTCACCTTAGGGTTATGTAGCAGTAATATATAATAATGGAAAGTTCTAGTCATTGCCTTCCATTATTGGAGGGTGTCCTCTATGGACTCTCCCCACCCCCTCCTTGTTTCCACTTTAATATAGTTTTCCCATCTTTAATTTTTCCCTCCCTCGCAAATAGTCTCTCAGGGGAACAAAAAATCTCCCAGCCTTTCTTGGGAGTAGGGGGTGGATGAAAAAAAATCAGCCTGGTTTCCTCAGAAACCGCAGCTGCTGCTTGAGCAGAAAACACGTCAAACCGGCCCTCCAACACGCACAGATGTGCCTTTGTAAAAATCCATATAAATTCTAAGGTTTGAGTGCTGAAGGCACATGCCCTCCCCTAAGAGGAAGGGGCCAATGTAAATGGCAGCCTGGAGCCCTTTTTCACCATGCAATCATTCCCTCCTGGTATAATGATCTTTCCTGTCATGGGGTTTTGGACTGCAAAGAAGCAGAGCTAACAGTCTGACAAAGGTTCAAGGCATAATAACTTCCCGGATGGGTGGTGTTTTTCAGCATATTCCAGTCTTTTTTAACCTCTCATATTTGACTTGTGTGTTTTATGGTTGGTTTATGCAACCCTCGGCATGGGGTAATGTACACTGCATGTAGTCACTGAGGACATACAAGAACATATACAGTATGTTCTTTGGAACTCGTAGGGTTCTTTCCTTTCATGCAGCTTTACATCACGGATGTGTTCTTCCACAAACTGGATAAGTCACAACTCGTTCTGTGTAATTAAAATGAGGAGATGAGAGTTGAAAGGAATGGAAAATATAAAAAGGGATGAGAGCGCAGTGGATAGGAGGGGGGGATGTTGTTAAGGGGGTGGGGCAGGGACACAGCCATGGAAGGGAAGAGTAGAGGGCAGGAACATGTACTGCTGAAGCAGACAAAACTAGGCCTGGCAGCTCTCTCTGTGGGGGATGGTGGGAACTCTGCTGCCTGTTATTGGCTGCTTTCTAGGCTCCGGAGCAGCTGTGGGAGCAGAGCACAGGATGGCAGTTACAGCTCAGACACTTTGCTCCCATTTGTTTAATAGCTGCTTCCAGCCGGAGCCAAATGCAGGGCTCATCAACCTTGACTGGCGGGAAAACACTGAGTCCTTTCCTTTCTTCAGCTCAAACTGTTATATGTAGGAGCTATGCACACGCAGACATTCCCTCAGACTGCTGTGAGGCAGAATACATTTTTGTGTAAAACTGTTAAAAATAAAAGACATTGATAATTACAATGGACGAACCTTTCTCCATTCTCTCTGTGATTGTATAGACATTAAAGTAATAACCTATTAGGCAGATATATTAGCATTATAGATTATCAGCCGCAAAATAACTTTAATATCTGATAATTCAAAAATACTAATAATCTGCCATGGTTTAGAACTGAGAAGACCTAGGACATATGGCTCTAAAACAGAGGTCAAACAAAAAATCTCTTTCATAATAAAGCATGATCATAATTCTTAATACATCATAATGTTATCAGTTGTTTTTGTGTAAAATGGTTTTATTTGCTTATTCAACTTATTAATTTTTTTTCTGTATTAGGGCAATTTTAACCTTTTTTTCATTAAAGAAAAAATATCCATTGGTCTGTGCAATGTGCACTGTACATAATGTAACAGGTACATCCTGTAACTCATGACAGATCGTATTGATAGGTCATTGATATGTTGAACCTTTTTATTGCATACACAATGTGTTGCCTACTGGGATTTTCAATTCTATGTTTAGCTTCTGGTAAAGGGTTAAAAGTCCACCCCATATCACCTAAAATTATTTGCCACTGTACATGAATTACTGCATTTTTTATGGTATGCAAATTAGTAGACAAAGAGTCAAATTCTGAATAGAAGAGTCATAGTTTCTCCAGGCTGCCAGTAAACCCCACATCCTTCTTTTGATTGACAGCTCAATGTCTCTTAAAACCTCACCCTGAGCAGACAGGAAGTCCTCTTCTTGTCCTTACCAGAATGTTGTCCCTCTCACTGCATTGAGAATTTAGCAGTGAGCACTGTATGGGAAACTGCAGACCTTCTGACCATTTCATGTGGCAACATAGACAGACAAAGGCAGAAAAAGTTTGGGAAATGATTTTACTGCTGGGAGGGGTCAGATTTAATTTGGGAAGTCTGTGGTGCACTTTTCAACAAAGGCACAGTGATGACAGGATCCCCTTAAGCGAAGTACTATCTTAATACCTCACAGAAGCAAGAAAGTAATGGAGTGTTCGCCTTTACGTGTTTTGTTTTTATGTGTATGTAAATAAAAAAAAATAATGATTCAGGATTTATGGTGCGCGAATGTGGATTATTTACCCTGTACATTAGTTCATAATGACGTTGTGTGAGCTGCTACAAATTCACTGGTAAGCATAGTGGATAGGATTCAAGCAAGTTTCATCCATATGACAATCTGTGATGATCACACTATCATGACAGGACGCCCCGACAACCTTATAATACCGCAAGTTAGCATTTGTCGTTCAATGATTGGCTGCAATGTGTCGCCGCAGATCCCTGGCCTTAGATGGATTTGTTTCTATGATGGTTCGGTTGGTTTGTCCCACTTGTCCTTATGTGCATGAGGAATGTACTGTGGTGTCTCCGTAGGTGCTGTTTTGTTATGTCTTTTGAATGACTCTAATGTCATGCATCTACATGTTAGACACACTTAATGTCTAGACATAGGAGGAGAAGATTTCAAGCTGCTGCTGTCCAAGCAGCAAGTTATATAAAGAGACATCCTCAATCTATCAGCCATCAATAGCAATTCACTCAGACTTCCCATTGTAATGGAGCTCCCTTCCCCCAAGCACTTTTTCCTCTTCTGGGGGAGGGCTTGCTGCATTTCTGAATGATTTCATTGCCTCTGTGGTTCTTGTGAGCAGGGCAGTATTCATGCTGCTGGGGAAAATACTGTCCAGAAAGGAGGACATCACTGTATACAAAATGTCAATATGTTCTAGTAATAGGTGATCAGTACTGGCCATGCTCTCATATTCCTTTAAAGTGTTGTAGAGCTGCAATGTTAGAGGATCTTGCTCACCCTGTGTAGATGCAGCCCATTTGTCAATCTGTTACTGGTGTCTGGATTTCCATGTTGCAGAGAACATTCTGCTTTGTTTACAATGCTGTTTTTTCTGCCTCTGTCTGCATGTGTTTAATGTTCCATGTTGCATATTTGGTTTGCGCTTCCTGTTGTTTTAATACCATACTGTGATATGTCCCATTTTCAGCATTATTTACCCATTTGCTACATCTAATTTTGTAGGCAGCGTTGGCTGTTTGCATCTAGGAGCTGGAAAAAAAAAGTAACGTCATAGATTTGTGTTCCCGACACAGCTCTGCCCCATGACGCTTGTATAGAACTAAAAATGGCATATTATTATCTATATCCCCACTTATGTAAAACATACATATATACATAAGGGAACAGGGATAAAAATGCATATCTAAGTAGGTTCTATTAAAAATTATGATGTTATAATATTTTCCTTATGTTATAGTTACTTAATCTTACTTTAAAATTAATTTCTATTTTGAGGAAGATTGTAATATACTATATTAACTTTACTTCTATCTTTGTTGCAAGGAAATATATTTCATGTAAAATATAAAAAATGTAAACGCATAATGTTACATAGAATGTAAAAATAATGTAAAACAAAGGCATTATCCAGGCCTTCGGTACCTGCAGAGAGCCACTGCTGTTTGAGCTGGTGGCTACAATAATCATCAGTAATATTTCTGTTTACTGTGCTGGTAGAATGGATTATGGAGATGGGTTTAGTAGCAGTGACCCCTCAAGGTGTATTAAAAATTCAGTGACTATTCTGTACACATGCTGGGTATTAAATAAAAAAATAGAAGCCGTGGTTGGTTTCCATATGTCACATACTGTACGGGATATTAAACAAAAGGAACATATAAATAAAGGGTTTATTTTCAGAAGTAAAATTCATGCAGCTTTTCTAGTGTCCAAGATATGCACATTCAGTGCTCATTCTGCTATGAATATTTTAAACCCGAAACATTTGTGGAAGACCTGTGCCTTCAAACTCAAGGGGAAATGATTTTTTCGCTAACATATATGATATACAGTGGGTGCGGAAAGTATTTAGACCCATTTAAATTCTTCGCTCTTTGTTTCCTTCAGCCTATTGGTAAGAACAAAAGTTCCAATACACCCATCTAGGCAGAAATGTAGATATTTTTGTTTTATTTTTTTCTTGTTTAATAAATTATCACATGGTCATAAGTATTCAGACCCTTTATTCAGTATTGAGAAGAAGCACCTTTTGAGCTAGTACAGCCATGAGTCTTCTTGGGAACAAGTTTTTCACACCTGGATTAGAGGATCCATTCTTCCATGCAGGTCCTCTCTTGTTCCCTCAGGTTGCATGGTAAACAATGGCCGGCAGCCATTTTCAGAGATGCCCAATTGGGTTTAGGTCAGGTCTCTGGTTGGGCCAGCCAAGACTGGTTACGTAATTGTTCGGAAGCCACAGCTTTGGTATTTTCGCTGTGTGCTTAGGGTCATTGTCATGTTGGAAGGTGAACCTTCGGCCCAGTCTGATGAAAGAAGGAGTCTTTCATCCTGGATGTCTATGTAGTTGGCCAAATTCATCTTTCCTTCAATTGCAACCAGTCGTCCAGTCCTTGCCACCATAGCATGATGCTGCCACCACCATGTTCACTGTTAGGATTGTATTTGGAAGGTGATGAGCAGTGCCTGGTTTTCTTCACACATACTGCTAAGAATTAACACCAAAAAGTTCAATCTTATTTCTCATAGTCTAGGAGTCCTTCATGTGTTTTTGCACTTGTATGCAGGTTTTCATATGTCTAACACTGAGGAGAGGCTTCCATCAGCACAATCTGCCATAAAGCTCCGAATGGGGGAGGGCTGCTTTGTAGAACTTTCACCCATTCCCTTAATGCACGCTTACTGGCCTCATTGCTGACATTAAGGGAGGACCCCTAGTTTTACACTTCCTTGTGCAATTTCTTGACACTTACCTGTTATTACTATATCTAATTGTTGACTGTGAATTTTTTTAATGCCAATTTGGACCGGTATTACCAAACATTTTCTTCATATGTTTTATGAGGGTTCTATGGACTCTTACATTGTGAGTGTACTTGGCAAAAACAGCAGCATTTCTGTAACTGTAAAGCTTGCCTACACTCTTACTCATTAATTCCCCTCGTTCTGCCTATTAGCATGTACAGACAACTCTGAAGCTCAAGGACATGGATTACTGAAAACACTCGGTGTTCCCTTTCCCAGCATTGAAGATTCATAATGAGGCTTTCAAACTACTAGATTAAATGTGTTGTAAGTGCATCGATTCTATGGTAAAAAAAAAACTCACATTTTGGTAAAGAAATATCCTAATTGTGTCATTTTTTGTAATTTTCATAAACCATCTGTTTTGCTGACTAATTCTACATTATGAATTCTTTGGTCTATTCTCAATGCCTTTTTGTATTTAGCTATATCTAGGTATAAGTAAGTGAGAGTAGTGTTATTGGAGATGTTGAAACTTGTGTCGATGCAGGGTTTGTTCAGTCTTTGTTGAAGCAACTGCTCCTGCACATGTACTGGGGTCTGGAATGGTCTACTCATTTACTTCCCCATCCTAGATTTCTGTAGGTTCCCCACAGTAGGTCCCCTATAGACAGTCCCTATAGATAGTATATCTATGGGTTCATACACATAGCTGTGGTTACCCATGTGTGAGCTAAGTTTGTGTTCAGGTAGCCTCAATTTTTAAAGCAGCCTTTATTCTGCAGTTATGCTAAGGAGATGCTAGTAGATGCGACTATACACTATAACAGTCTTTCCTTACAACTTGTCATAATAAAATTCAATGTGTCCCATTTTTCCTTCTTTTAACATCTACTCTTTGCTGAGAGTTGAAAAGTCAGTTTTCTTGTGTATGTCTGTGTAGGTGGAGGGCCTTAAAGGAACACTACAATCATAGCTAATTCATCACTCGGGAATGGCTATAGAGGAGCAGGGGGGGCGTTGCTAAGCCAACTGATGGGCGTTTTCAAATATTTGAAAAGGACACATGGAGGAGCGTTTTTTTTTCTGTATTTTATATACAAAAACTCTTTGCCAGTGTATGTACTATGCTCTGTGGGGACTGGGGGAGTGCTAGAAATGGGTCTCCTGGTGACAGGTTCCCTTTAGAGACCCAGCCTACAGACAGCCTTGAGGACACAGCCTTAATGTTTGTCTGTTCCTTTAAATATATAATGCAGGCAGAACACTGAATCAGTGGTTAGCACTACAGCCTTGCAGCGCTGTATAGATTTTCAACAGTTTTACGGATATACAAACAATCCTGCCCCCCCCTCCCTCTCCTTAGACAAAATCCCTCCCCCCTACCCCTTAAACAGACTGGACAATAAAGCATTTTACAATGAGAGCATCAGGATTTTGATATTGCATGAATGAGTCATTATAGAATTATTCACAGTATACAGAGTTTTAACACACAGTTAATGGCATCACATAAAGGCAGAAAAGTGTACTGATGAGAGTCCCAGAGAATCCAGCCAAGGACCCTCTTACAATAAACATTTTCCTCTAACCAACCCCGGTGCAACAGGGCGCAGCCAATACATAGTGATGAGTTTTCTAGCCTGATATAGCATTCTGCTGATCCCCAAGTTCACCCCATCTTCCAAGTTATATTGATCTAATAATCCAAAGAGGCAGGTCAACGGCGTAGCCTGGACCGTTACTTCGAATACTTTCGTGATTAAATTTAGGACACTTTTCCAGAATCTGCCTAGTTTTCTGCATTCCCACATCATATGCATCACATGGGCACCAGCCATGCCACATTTTGGACATGTATGCTCCCCACTTAAGCCAATCCTGTGTAGCCAGTGAGGGGTGCCGTACACTCTATGTATTAAATATAATTGGGACAACCGGTGAGCTTCACAGAGGGATAATAAAGGGACAGCAGAGTATCAGACCAGAGCTCTCCTACAGGCGACCGCTTACATCCTCGGCCAAGCCACGCCCCACATAAATAGTTATTATACAGGCTATTGTATATGGCAGCATGTAGTTCTGGTAATTCATATACATGTAATTCATCGATAGTCACATCGATTTTCACAATTTAAACAATGTTGTACATTGTGACACATACAAGCATAAGTGCATTATGGCATAAGTATGTACTGATGCAAACGTGCGACCAATTTTATTGGTCAATTTGGATTTAAAATATTTTAAAGCTTAATTTCTGCAATGTTAAAGAGACTTCATGCATTTTCTAGTTTTACATAAACATGGCTTATGTAGGATATGCATCTCTTGCAAAGCAGCTAGTGGTTATATTGTAGAATGTTGGATAATGTTAGGCTCCCATTGCTAGACATTAGTGGAAGACTGGGAACATGGCCAGACTTGAAAAAGCCCAAAACACTAGACCCTTACCAAAGGAAATCTATGAACAGCAGCAGTGGACGGATGCTAGAGCTTTCTGAAAGGGCAATCAATTAATTACTACCATAGACATAACACTTTACTATGGGGGACGTTTATGAAATTATGCAATATCAAAGGTAATGCACTTTTAGTGTAGCTTTGTTTGTCACTTGAGTAGTTTTTAAAGCTGCAGATATATTGTGATATGCAATGCAGGTTTTGTACATATTGGCTCAATAGCATTGTGTTAGTCCGCTCTAAAAATCCTGTTCCTTACATCAGAACAATGCAGTTATTATTGGAGTGTTAATCTCAAAACTAGTGATCCACATGTTTAATACCGCATTTTCAGTTTTTGCTTTTCTATTTTTTACTCCCAACCTTCCATAAGCTGTTTGCAAAGGGCATCTGTTACCTGCAGGACAAATTGCACTTCCTAGTGATAGTATTTTTATGTATTCTGTATTATGTATCAGGATCATACAGAAATATAATGGCAGGCTTCCTGCCGGTCAACACTGTTCTTACAGTATGGACGCTGCAATTCAGCCAGCACATAGGAAGTCCTTGCATCATATTTCTGTATGATGCAAGCACTCCCATCCTGTACAAGGTGTTTATTTCATGGAATCAGACCAACATACGTGTCCCTTTTACACAGACAAACTAATACAACAGTCTCTCATCTTGTATAGTGACAGCTAAGCTTTCAGTATAATGCAGGGACTTCAATTCTGTACAAGGTGTGCAGTCTGTGGGATCAATCGGACACACATGGGCATGTTTCCAAGGGCGTTTGTGTAAAGATAGTCTAAGGGCACGTTCACACGTTGTGTTTTGGTCGCGTTTTCATTGCGTTTGAAATGCATATACAACAGCTGATGACAGGTGATTTGCCTAATTACATTACCGTTTACACCATGCGTTAACACCGTGTTTACGATGCGTTTTGTAAACGGAAATGTTAACAGTGATGTAATTAGGCAAATCACTCCTCAGCTGTTGCATATGCGTTTCAAACACAATGAAAACGCAGGTCAAAACGCAACGTGTGAACGCGCCCTAACAGAGCAATTCCATGCAGCATGGCTGTAGTAAAGCCTGGCTGACGCACGGTCCAAGGTTTGTCACACCAAACTCAGCCCTTACTTTTATGGAGTCATCAGATTCTGCACTGCTGACAAAAGTTTTTTTAGTTTTTATCCTGTAAATGCAGTTTTTTCATTTTTTAGATTGGTTACATTTTAGTGTACATTAAGTCATTGCCCACTTACAGTATAGTGCATGTTATGTGTAGGATTAGTTTCTGGTTAGTTAATGGTATGTGTGTTCCAGAATGCACACAAGTTTATATTCATTAAAACTTGTTATGTTTTGCCTCTTTAGCCTTTTCTTCTATTCTTGGTCATATTCTGCCTGCTAAAAAGTTTCTTCCCCCACACAACAGCTGTCTGCTAGCATCCTGTGACTGCAGCTCCCTCCCACACACTGAGCCATGGAGTTTAGATCTGGCTAATCCAAATAGGAATATACAGCAGAACAAGCCTGACAGAACTGAGAGCACTGTTTTCATAGCAAAATTAGAGTTTATTAAAGAAGGATTGGAAGGTTAACTGTATCTTGATACAGGTGTATTACTTATTATTAGGAAAAAAGTTGCAACAAATTGTGTTTAGTCATTTATGTACAGGTCGCTGCTGAGGGCAGGAGTTGTCTTCAGCAGACATGAATGCATGCTACCCATCACCATGTTGGGTCCCTCAGAAATGTCAGGATACAGACTGTCAGTGGACGGATAAAATCAGTGAGTGGTGAATTAGCCTAATGTTCTTTTAATCTGTAAATTTCCAGGCTTTGGATACTTGATTTGAAAAATTCCTGTAAATAATGTATTCTTTTAACTGAATGAGCTTGTAGAACTTACACATGTAGAAACATCTGTGTATTTGTAGAAATGGTGACCTTGATATCATACAGTAAGAGGTTTGGGTTATTTACAAACATTATTATTCCCATATGGTATTTTGAATAGTTTATACAGAAACAGATTATTGCTGATCTTTCTTTAACATTAACACAGTTAAGGTTAACATCTGCGTTGGTGGCTTCTTAAGAAGTCACAGATTCTTTTATAATTTAATAAGGGAAGAACAGTACAGCATTGACAGTGGAATCTGTTGCATCAAAGCAATAATCACAGCAACCAAACCTGATGGACCATATCATAGGTTTAAATCGGCGATTGGTTGCCACCAGAGTCCATCGTTCCACAAATCTAGCACGTGGATTCTGTTTAGTGTCACTTCTCTTATCGCTATGAAATCTTTTTGACCACATGCTTTTATGCACCCACTCTTGCTCAAGGTGTCACAGCAACAATTTGAAAAATCTGTCATTGTTGCAACCAATCACAACACAGTTTTATTTGTTCAGTATCGCTACAAGTAATTAAAGCTGACATGTGATTGGTTGCTTTGGGCCCAAAGACATTTTTAGACCTTTTGTGCAGAGTTTGAAGGCTCTTTGAATGAAAAATGATTTTCTGACACTAAATATCTGTGGTAGTCATTGTCCACATATTGAACGTATTGCACATAAAACAGGGCACTGGTTATATTGAACATCGTAATGGATCTTTGCATGTATGGTATATAACCTGCCATTACCTTTTTGAAGTAGGAGTGTTGTCTTTATCTCTATATGCATGTCCCTTTCCAGATACATCTTCAAATACAGGCGGTCCCCGAGATACAGACACTGGACAAACAGAAAATCTTTAGTTACAGACGGACCTCTCTGCCCACTGTGACTTCTGGAGAAGTCTCTTGATGTTTTACTGTAGTTCCCGGCTACAATGATCAGCTGTAAGGTGTAATGTTTTATTGGTAATCCTTCTTTCCGTGACAGCAAAAATGGTGAAAATCCATTGTCACTGAGACAAAAACATTTTTATTTGGACCTACAATTCTTAAATATACAGTTCTGACTTACATACAATTTCAACTTAAGAATAAACCTAAAGCACCTATTTTGTATGTAACCTGGGGACCGCCTGTAGCAGGTAATATTGTATGGAAGTTATTGTGACAGCTTTATTAGAGAAGGTTTGGTTAATGTGGTACAGTCCTTACCATGAACAGTTGTAGGACAACAACTACCTGTGTAGTAGATAATTTTTCCAAGCTGCAGGATTATAGCCTAGCACAGTGATGGCGAACCTATGGCACTGGTGCCAGAGGTGGCACTCAGAGCCCTTTCTGTGGGCACTCAGGCCATCATCCCAGGACAGAGTTCACCAAACAGGACCAAATCCATGAAATCTTCCGGCAGTCCTAGGCAACTTATGAGATTCTGCGCTCAACACTATTTTGAGGCAACACTTCATTGACTGTTTCGAACTGCTTGGAAAGTGAGAAGGTTTTGATAGAACTGCATTATCTTTGGAGGTCCTCCTGCTGGACCCATCTTTCTTCCTAAACAGGGAGACCCTGGAGAGAAGCTACAACGATAGTCTGAATTTGCCCACCTACTTTCAACTGTATTGGTGGCCTCAAGTGGGCGATACAATTAAAGAAGTGGAAGAATAGGTAGCAATAAGTTACTGTTTAAAATGGAACGTTGGCACATCAGAGTAAATAAGTGGGTTTTGGTTGTAGTTTGGGCACTCGGTCTCTAAAAGGTTCGCCATCACTGGCGCCCTAGCACATAATATCCTACCTATAATATAGCAGTATTTTAGCAATACCACAATTATGATAATCTAAAACCATGTAGGTAAAAGTATATGGAGGGGCCTATGAAAACATATTGTGGCACATTTACTAAGGGTCCGTGGACCATATTTCCGTTGGGTTTCCTGATTATTTTTGTTTTGCGCCGCATTTAACATTGGATTTTGTCGCACACAATCGGATTTTGGCGTTTGGATTTCAAGCGACACAAATCGGGGGGGCATGGCCGTCGGACGATTCGACTGATTCAGACAAACCGCGGGATTTAACATTTTAATTGTGTTGCAAGCCATGCACTTACATTCACCGGGAAGAAGAAGGTGAACTCCAGGGGACCTGAGCAGGGAAGCGACACATGCAGAATATCGGGCAAACGCTGTAAGCAAACTGCAGCAGCTGTTCATCCTCGCCAGACAACGCACCTCGGGGATGGCGCAGGGACAGGTAGGTAAATCTGCCCCATTGTATTTTAAATGTCTGTGCTACAGCACACCACCAGCTAAGAAACTTTTCCTTCTCTGTGGGAGGCATGAAAAATGCCTGGTGCTTTCCAGCTTTGAAAGTTCTCTGTAACCCTGCTGTTGTGTGTGCTTGTAAGCCGTACTGTGATGCAATTGGCTTAATCATTACTATTATGTGGCGTTGCATGAAGTGAATTCACTCTTGCAATTTGTCATGAAATAAATAGCAGCGCGATTTCAAACGTGCGGGCTCCATTCAGGACTAGAAAGGGAGAAAACCTTTCAAATGCATAAGTGGTATATTTATTTCCAGTCTGTGTAAGGAATTGCAAGTCATTTCTGTTCTACTTAAACTCCACTGAAAAGCTGGGGCTGTAGGGCCCATTGTTCTGTTATTAGAACATGTTTTCTTTTCTTCCTTTGAGGTCACACAAGATCAGAATTCACCACGGTTCACATTGCCGTTTAAAGGAAAGCAGAAAATCACCGGCTTTTTGTTGTTGACACTTTCCCTCATGTTTTCCACTGAAACCTGATGCAAATGATGAAGTAGCTGCAGTATCTTACTGAGCCAATTCACGGCATGATCTTTATTGAGGGCAGCCATATTTAAATATCAACAAATCCAATGTAAATATGCCTTGTATTGTCAGTACATACATAGGGCCGCTCAGACGCATACAGCATGCATTTCCTGCTTCTGCCATCTGCTGGTTACTTGTAATGTTTGCAGTTCAATGTGTAATCGTGTGTGGAAATGTGCATGTATTTAGGTCAGTGTGTGTGTGTATATATATATATATATATATATATATATATATATATATAGTGTGTGTGTGTGTGTGTATGGAAAAGGATAATCTTTATCCTGTCATGAATCTCTATGCTGTTTAAGGGGCAACTGATACACTGCTCATTGTAGGAGAAAGAATAGTATATTACAAGTATATTACATTATTGAAGTATATTGCACAATTCATTTCTGCAATAAATAAATAGCTTTGAAGGTTTAGGCATGCTCTAAGTCATGCAGCAGAATTGAACATTTAATTATGGATAGTAGCTTTCTGTATCGGTCAGCAATGCATTTCCTTAGATGGTGGCACCATATTCTGCAGTAGTATACAGTGGTTGTCACCATTTACAGTATTTACACCAGTGTTGGATTAAAACTTACATGGGCCCTGAGCTGTAGGAATATCATAGGACCTGCATGTCTGGAATTTGCTTCCTACATATGGAACTAATATCAAGCTTCTTGGGGAATGGAGAATGCATCCTTTATGCCTGCATTCAATCTGATTTTTCAGGACCTTTGGAGGTTCTTCAAAAGTCCTGAAATGGCTCTTGTGTACATGTGTATTGAGAGCAGGAACATATTATGAGGATTTCATAGGTGTGTCTCAGTATAAAATTTGGTGGGTGGTTTGGGTGGCCGTGAATCCCCTACAGGGCTTGGACCCCGGGCTCCCGCCTAAACCAGCTATATTATAATCCACTACTGATTTACATTAGTCTTCAATCTCACATAAGGAGCAGTTTTATTGGAAGTAAATTTGAAGAAGGGTGAAATAAGACCAGTGTACACATCAACGTATATACCTGTACATCTGTAAAACTGTTTCTCTAATGCAGTTTTCATGTTAGGAGTTTGGAAAAAAATTTAGTTTTAAAACAATTGATATGTACAAATATGACATTGTGTCAAAAGTTTGATAGGTTAATAGGAGTCCTTGTCTATTATCATGGTGAAAACATCTTTAGGAGTAGAGAATTCCCCTTTATGATAGAGACCTAGCTATAAAAATATCAGAAAGATATCCATACTGTCCAATAAGTATTTGAATGTCAACAACTTACCTAAAATGACGGTATTTTTAAATATATACACATATATATTTAGCATAAAATTCGACCTGCTCCATTATCAGAGTATTGTAATAGGCTTCCAGTAACTGTGGGGCCACCTTCTGGGACCCCTAGTGATTGGGAGAACAGGGCATCAAAAGTTACCCATAAAAATGCATGTGAATAAAGACATTAAATGGAGTCTTCCTTTAACCTACCATTTAGTTTCAGCAAGATGCCTAAATGCAGAAAATGGAAACTGTATTGACATTTCATATGACAAATTGTGTGAACCTGATTTCTGTCAAACATCACAGTCAATATTTTACGTGCGACAACGCAAGGTTTTCTCCGGTGGCTTTTCCCCTGTACGTGTCTATAATAAGAAAGGGATTTTGCAAATGCCTGTAATATATTCTGTTCCTCCCTGCAGTGAGTCGCTGTTCTGCTCTCGCACAGCTAACTGCATATTCCTGTGATCAGAAAGAAAATGCTTCACACCTTCAGCATCCTGCTCAGTCAAGTAGACTTTATACAGTAGACATCGGAATGTGGCCTATCCTTGGATAAAAAAGCAGTCGCTTCAAGCCTGACAGAGCAATTGAAGTGAGAATTGAAAGTAGAGGGGAGCAGCACTCTGAGGCCTCATACAATATTGGAACATACTTACTTGTGCTATGCTGTTCGTGTTCCCACTCACTGCTTTCTGTTTTTGTTACAAGGGTTTGTCACTTTAGCATAATGTCAAGACTTTTATAACCAGGGTTTTACAAGAGTAGAAAAACATGGATGCTTTCTTCTAGTATACAGGTTGTGTAAACTATTTCAGCCAAGGTGCTGTGTTATAACACTGGTATATCACCAGCGCATCTTTGTGAGGCCCCTTTCACACTGCCGTTGTGGGGACGTTATATATACTATACGATATACGCCCCCATAAACTGCTACGGCACCCGGCATAAAAATCCTGCCTGATGAAGGGACATTAGCAATCCATAAAGGGCAGTACGGTGGCTTAGTAGTTAGCATTACAGCCTTGCATCGCTGGGGACCTGGGTTCACGTCCCAGGGTCAACATCTGTAAAGAGTTTGAATGTTCTCTTCGTGTTTGTGTTGGTTTCCTCCGGGTCCTCCGGTTTCCTCCCACACTCCAAAAAAAACTGGTAGGTTGATTAGATTGTGAGCCCCACTGGAGACCAAGACTGATTTGGCAAGCTCTGTACAGCGCTGTGTAATCTATGTGCGCTATATAAATAAAGGGATTATTATTTATTTAAGCTTTCTTGGACTGTTTTTTATCCATAGCATTAAACAAGGAAGCCTCCTGTTCTTCTTGTTCTTAGCAAGCCGAAATCTTCAAAACATTGAGGAATTGATACAGAACGTATATTGAAAAATTGTATACATTAATAATTCATTGTATAATGATTCATTAGCCAGACAATATAAATTATTTGCTGAAGGTGGACAATGCCTTTAAGGTTGACATTTGAAATAATCACAAAGCACTATACTTTATTTACCTATAAATTTTGTTACAGTTTTACTCTTTTGTTTAAACTTTAAATATATTGCTTTACTTATCTAATTCTGATCAAATTTACAGTTAATTCACATGGCCGTCAGCGGGGACGTACATGCGGCCGCATGTACGTTCCCATAGACGGCAATAGGGACACGGCGGGGATACGGGCCGCCCACCGCAAAAAGATAGAGCATGCTCTATCTTTTGGCGAGTGTGCGGCCGTGCGCCGTTGTTTTCTATGGAGGGAGGAGGGGCCACCTCCTCCACCTCCTCTCCAGCACACGGCGGTATGCTCACATGGCGATATGCTCGCACGCCGGTATGCCGTGTTTATGCACCTTTAGACGCTTTATAAGGATATATATACACATAAGATTTTTTACAGAAAATATAAATATCTAATAGAGATTGATTTGCAGCATATTCAGTTTATTTTTTTTATTCAAACCCATTCTGATGAATTTGTACACATACTCCTTGCAATATATTTGCAGGTAAATCTGCATGTAATACACACAGTTTAATGCAAATTTTCATTTGAATTCTACATAGGATTTCTTCTTTCCCATATAAAGAGTAGAAATATACTGCAGGAAACTGGCATGCTGGGAATTTCCCAAAAATTGTTTGCTAACCCTTCAGCCCATGTGTAGAAATGTTACATACAATGGTTCTGTATTCCACGGTGGATTTTCCTATTCAAGGCTGAAATTTCCCATCTTTCCTTGCTTTCACATAATCTGCATAGAGCTTGAATATGGAATGTTTTGTCTTTTATTGAAAGATTGATTCACTGTATTTTCAGTAACAATCAGCAGAATTTTAATAGTGACTTTGGTTCAGTACAGAATAAGGATATATAAATGAACAAAATGCAGTATATTTAGGGTATATTACTTATGCCCCTGGTATATATGTTATGACATTTTTTCTTCATTAAATATTTTCTTATAATTATGCAGAAAAAGGTGCTGAATTGTGCTCCTTCTGTTGCTAGATTATTTCTATAGATTACATCTGCAAAAGTGAACATACGCTTTAGAGACAGCCTAGCAAAGCGCTGTTGTTTTATTGATGGTGTCCATAGCGCAGTAGATGATTTATAATACAACAATCATAAATAAAATGCAAGCGGAAGCGCATATTATGTAGAACATAAAACTGTGACATGTTTTTCTAAAGGTTCACTTCATTGGCGCATAGAGGCCCGAGACATTGGAAATAAAGAGCGGCTACTAACGTATATATGTGTGATTATTTTGAACAATTGGTTTTTGGAAAGCTTGTGTTAGATGGTCATTACCTTGATGCTGCTGCTTCTATTTTTTCACTACTAATTTGTATTTTTACCTTGTCCTTAATTTGAGAAGGCAAAATGTTGATTGCACTTGTAAAAGGCCAAGCGACTCTCTCTCTCTCTGTGTAGACTGCAGCTAACCTAATATGACAGGCTGTAGAGATGCTTTGAAGTTTGGAGTAAATTTTAATTATCTTGATGAATCTAGCAAATAAGCTGCTCTGTGAAATGAAAGGTTGCTATGTGGTTTTTTTTTTATTCACTGTAGAGAACAGTTGGATGTGACATGTCAAGTGTTTTCATTGCTATGGCACAGTCTCCCATTTCCTTACAAAGTTTTTCCTTTTACCACTTATACAGATTATTTTCATTGTTTACATATAAATGAATGTTTTATCTTTGTTGAACCTGTACTGATTTATTGGATACAAAAGTTTTGTTATACAAATTATTTGCATTACATGAACCAACACTCTAATAAAAGGTTGAATTTGACTACATAGAACTCTGAATCATATGATCCTATGAAAAGTTAATTCTAATGTAATATAGCCAATTAGTTTTGCATATCCTTCATAAAATAAAACATCTATGACCTATTTTTTTAAGATAATATTTAGATATTTTTGCCATTACAAGGTTACACCCGACTGCCCAAATAATATCACAGTCTGATCCAGTTCTGTGGAGTGGTGTGGGCAGTTTATGTTCTTTCAGTTCTGGCCTGCTTTTTACATGAATGCTGAACTTTGATAAATTTGCTTAGGTTCTGATTGGAACCCTGGGTCTTGGCATTGACCTGGTGGGTATCTCTTGGGGTTTTATCTTGGAAACCAGCAAGTGTGAAGGTCCACATTAGACCTCAGCTTTCCTGTGCCCTTTGCTGGTTTTCAATGTCGGCTCTAGAATTACTCAGTTCTTTTATGTGTATTGAACAGCGGATTGTGCTGCACAGTGTGTACATTTTATGTAGAAAAATTCTCTACTAAGGTTTCAACCTACGATATTTTAAATGCAGTTTTCTTCTAGGGCTTCATTTCTTTACTGCTACTTCATTTATTTGTTTTGCTTACATTATTTTTACACCTTTTATATATTTTCTTTTTTGGTCAAAAGCTGCTTCAGATAAAGTGGATTTTTTATACAATGTCTTAAAACTTGTACATGTATGGTCACATCTATACTGGCTCACTGAACAACCCCCTTTACTCCAATCCAGGCCCACTTGGCATCGACTTGGTGTAATGTAGAAAACAGGAACAATTTCTGGCACACGGCCTATTTCATGGCTTGTTGACCCGATTTCAGTCGTACAAGCCCTGATCAATGTGGCTCATAGTATACCTGTAACTATGCTTGTAAATAGTCAAATCTTTTTTTTCCATTACTATTTGCCATTTTCCGGCTGGACCCTGCACAAGGACCAGGCTAAGTCCTACAAGCTATTGTATGTGGCCAACATTGCTTACAATGTACTGCAAACTCATTACAATGGGAAGTCATTTTTTAGTGATTCTGGTGCACACTGCATTTACTTAGCAGTGACAAATTTCAGCTTTTTTGCAATTTCCTATACTGTATATCCAAACAAGTCATTGGTTATAATTA
The DNA here is from genome assembly GCF_040894005.1 of Engystomops pustulosus. NCBI lineage: Eukaryota > Metazoa > Chordata > Amphibia > Anura > Leptodactylidae > Engystomops > Engystomops pustulosus. Next base: position 72,483,823 of record NC_092413.1, on the reverse strand, counting down.
CTAAAGAGCAAAAAAAGACCATAGCCCTAAATCTTTTGGGAGAAAAAAACTGAAGTGAAAAAAAAGCCAATAGAATGGTTCAGTAAGAAAATTACTGATGAGATAAGAAAAATGCCTGAGTGAAAGAGCCCTAAATCTGTACCAATAATGTGTAACGTAATAAAGTGATTTTGTTAGTGTTTATAAATATAACTTATAATTAGAGATGAGCGAACATGCTCGTCCGAGCTTGATGCTCGGTCGAGCATTAGGGTACTCGAAACTGCTCGTTACTCGGACGAATACTTCGCCCGCTCGAGAAAATGGCAGCTCCCGCCGTTTTGCTTTTTGGCGGCCAGAAACAGAGCCAATCACAAGCCAGGAGACTCTGCACTCCACCCAGCATGACGTGGTACCCTTACACGTCGATAGCAGTGGTTGGCTGGCCAGATCAGGTGACCCTGGGATAGACTAGCCGCTGGCCGCGCTGCTCGGATCATTCTGTCTCTGGATGCCGCTAGGGAGAGAGCTGCTGCTGGTCAGGGAAAGCGTTAGGGTGTTCTATTAGCTTACTGTTAGGCAGGAGTGATTCTCAAAGAACCCAACAGCCCTTCTTAGGGCTACAATAACGTTCTACTTTTTTTATTTTAATTTGCATATTTTACCATTTTGTGAGGAATTAGCAGGGGGACTTGCTACCGTTGTGTTTAGCTCTTAGTGGCACACATATCCATAGCAAAGGCCGAAGTGGCAAAATTCAGTAGGGGTTGGATTTCTATTAGGCAATAACTCAGTGTCATCTCATCTGGCATAGTACTGTGCTTCCTTTGATACTTGGCTAGAAAATAGCCATAGGAGAATACAAACAGCTTCTTGAAGCCTACAGTAGCGTTCTATATATTTGATTTCTGGTTGATCTGCTGGTGGCTGTAGTTTCTGCAGTGCATGTACTTGCCAATTCTGAGCAATTTGTAGTGAGACTTGCGACCGCTGTGTTCTGCGCTTAGTGGCGCACATATCCATAGCAAAGGCCGAAGTGGCAAAATTCAGTAGGGGTTGGATTTCTATTAGGCAATAACTCAGTGTCATCTCATCTGGCATAGTAGTGTGCTTCCTTTGATACTTGGCTAGAAAATAGCCATAGGAGAATACAAACAGCTTCTTGAAGCCTACAGTAGCGTTCTATATATTTGATTTCTGGTTGATCTGCTGGTGGCTGTAGTTTCTGCAGTGCATGTACTTGCCAATTCTGAGCAATTTGTAGTGAGACTTGCGACCGCTGTGTTCTGCGCTTAGTGGCGCACATATCCATAGCAAAGGCCGAAGTGGCAAAATTCAGTAGGGGTTGGATTTCTATTAGGCAATAACTCAGTGTCATCTCATCTGGCATAGTAGTGTGCTTCCTTTGATACTTGGCTAGAAAATAGCCATAGGAGAATACAAACAGCTTCTTGAAGCCTACAGTAGCGTTCTATATATTTGATTTCTGGTTGATCTGCTGGTGGCTGTAGTTTCTGCAGTGCATGTACTTGCCAACTCTGAGCAATTTGTAGTGAGACTTGCGACCGCTGTGTTCTGCGCTTAGTGGCGCACATATCCATAGCAAAGGCCGAAGTGGCAAAATTCAGTAGGGGTTGGATTTCTATTAGGCAATAACTCAGTGTCATCTCATCTGGCATAGTACTGTGCTTCCTTTGATACTTGGCTAGAAAATAGCCATAGGAGAATACAAACAGCTTCTTGAAGCCTACAGTAGCGTTCTATATATTTGATTTCTGGTTGATCTGCTGGTGGCTGTAGTTTCTGCAGTGCATGTACTTGCCAATTCTGAGCAATTTGTAGTGAGACTTGCGACCGCTGTGTTCTGCGCTTAGTGGCGCACATATCCATAGCAAAGGCCGAAGTGGCAAAATTCAGTAGGGGTTGGATTTCTATTAGGCAATAACTCAGTGTCATCTCATCTGGCATAGTAGTGTGCTTCCTTTGATACTTGGCTAGAAAATAGCCATAGGAGAATACAAACAGCTTCTTGAAGCCTACAGTAGCGTTCTATATATTTGATTTCTGGTTGATCTGCTGGTGGCTGTAGTTTCTGCAGTGCATGTACTTGCCAATTCTGAGCAATTTGTAGTGAGACTTGCGACCGCTGTGTTCTGCGCTTAGTGGCGCACATATCCATAGCAAAGGCCGAAGTGGCAAAATTCAGTAGGGGTTGGATTTCTATTAGGCAATAACTCAGTGTCATCTCATCTGGCATAGTAGTGTGCTTCCTTTGATACTTGGCTAGAAAATAGCCATAGGAGAATACAAACAGCTTCTTGAAGCCTACAGTAGCGTTCTATATATTTGATTTCTGGTTGATCTGCTGGTGGCTGTAGTTTCTGCGGTGCATGTACTTGCCAATTCTGAGCAATTTGTAGTGAGACTTGCGACCGCTGTGTTCTGCGCTTAGTGGCGCACATATCCATAGCAAAGGCCGAAGTGGCAAAATTCAGTAGGGGTTGGATTTCTATTAGGCAATAACTCAGTGTCATCTCATCTGGCATAGTAGTGTGCTTCCTTTGATACTTGGCTAGAAAATAGCCATAGGAGAATACAAACAGCTTCTTGAAGCCTACAGTAGCGTTCTATATATTTGATTTCTGGTTGATCTGCTGGTGGCTGTAGTTTCTGCAGTGCATGTACTTGCCAATTCTGAGCAATTTGTAGTGAGACTTGCGACCGCTGTGTTCTGCGCTTAGTGGCGCACATATCCATAGCAAAGGCCGAAGTGGCAAAATTCAGTAGGGGTTGGATTTCTATTAGGCAATAACTCAGTGTCATCTCATCTGGCATAGTAGTGTGCTTCCTTTGATACTTGGCTAGAAAATAGCCATAGGAGAATACAAACAGCTTCTTGAAGCCTACAGTAGCGTTCTATATATTTGATTTCTGGTTGATCTGCTGGTGGCTGTAGTTTCTGCAGTGCATGTACTTGCCAATTCTGAGCAATTTGTAGTGAGACTTGCGACCGCTGTGTTCTGCGCTTAGTGGCGCACATATCCATAGCAAAGGCCGAAGTGGCAAAATTCAGTAGGGGTTGGATTTCTATTAGGCAATAACTCAGTGTCATCTCATCTGGCATAGTAGTGTGCTTCCTTTGATACTTGGCTAGAAAATAGCCATAGCAATAGGATAGCATTGTTTGGTTTTAAAAACTCAAAAAAAAACAAAAAACACAAAAAAAAACAAAAAACACAAAAAAAAACAAAAAAAAGTAAAAAAAAAAAAATAAAGTTATAACTCTCATTTTAAAAATGTTTAACCCGAGGGCTAGGGGTAGAGGACGAGGGCGGGGACGTGGGCGTCCAACTACTGCAGGGGTCAGAGGCCGTGGTCCTGGGCGGGGTGAGACACCACCTGCTGATGAGGGAGCAGGGGAACGCCGCAGAGCTACACTCCCTAGGTTCATGTCTGAAGTTACTGGGACTCGTGGTAGAGCACTGTTGAGGCCAGAACAGTGCGAACAGGTGATGTCGTGGATTGCTGACAATGCTTCGAGCAATTTGTCCACCACCAGTCAGTCTTCCACGCAGTCCACCCATGTCACCGAAATCGCCACTCCTCCAGCTCCTGCACCTCAGCCTCCTCCCCCCCAGTCTGCCCCCTCCCAGGAAAATTTGGCATTTGAACCGGCATACTCTGAGGAACTGTTTTCTGGACCCTTCCCACAGTCACAAACCACTTGTCCGGTTGCTGCTGAGCAATTTTCCGATGCCCAGGTTTTCCACCAGTCACAGTCTGTGGGTGATGATGACCTTCTTGACGTAGTGGAAGTGTGTAAAGAGGTGTCCGACGATGAGGAGACACGGTTGTCAGACAGTGGGGAAGTTGTTGTCAGGGCAGGAAGTCCGAGGGGGGAGCAGACTGAGGGATCGGAGGATGATGAGGTGACAGACCCAAGCTGGGTTGAGAGGCCGGGTGAACACAGTGCTTCTGAGACGGAGGAGAGTCCTCGACCTAAACAGGTTGGAAGAGGCAGTGGTGGGGCCAGACGGAGAGGCAGGGCCAGAGCTGGTGCATCAGCGCCACTGTCAACTAGTGAAGCTCCCGTGGTGAGGGCTCTTGCGGCGAGGGCTAGATCTTCAGAAGTGTGGAGGTTCTTTAAGGAAACACCGGATGACCGACGGACTGTGGTGTGCAACATTTGCCAAACCAGGCTCAGCAGGGGTTCCACCACTACTAGCTTAACTACCACCAGTATGCGCAGGCATATGAATGCTAAGCACCCCACTCAGTGGCAACAAGCCCGTTCACCTCCGGCCGTGCACACCACTGCTCCTTCCCCTGTGTCAGCTGATAGTCAGCCCCCTGCCCAGGACCCTGGCACAAAAACCCCATCGTCGCCTCCACGATCCTCCACAGCATCCACCAGCGTTCAGCTCTCCATACCCCAGACGCTGGAGCGGAAACGCAAATATAGTGCAACCCACCCGCACGCCCAAGCCCTTAATGTGCACATCTCCAGATTGCTTAGCCTGGAGATGCTGCCCTATAGGCTAGTAGAGACCGAGGCCTTTCGCAACCTCATGGCGGCGGCCGCCCCTCGGTATTCGGTCCCCAGCCGCCACTACTTTTCCCGATGTGCCGTCCCAGCCCTGCACCAGCACGTGTCAGACAACATCATCCGTGCCCTGACCAACGCCGTTTCTGACAAGGTCCACCTGACCACGGACACGTGGACGAGTGCTGCCGGGCAGGGCCACTATATATCGCTGACGGCACATTGGGTTAACTTGGTGGAGGCTGGGACCGAGTCTGACCCTGGGGCTGCTCATATACTGCCGACGCCGAGGATTGCGGGGCCTACCTCGGTCCAGGTGTTTCAGGCCTACTATGCCTCCTCCTCCTCCCACCCCTCCTCCACCTCCTCCTCCGAACTACCATCCGTGGGCACGGCGCCATCAGTCGGTAGCTCTAGGCACAGCAGCAGTGCCGTCGCTAAGCGACAGCAGGCGGTGCTCAAACTGCTGAGCCTAGGCGACAAAAGGCACACCGCCCAAGAGCTATTACAGGGCATCACGGCGCAGACTGATCTGTGGCTGGCACCGCTGAACCTCAAGCCGGGAATGGTTGTGTGTGACAACGGCCGTAACCTGGTGGCGGCTCTGCAACTCGGCAGACTGACACATGTGCCATGCCTGGCCCATGTGTTAAATCTGATAGTGCAGCGTTTCCTCAAGACATACCCCAATCTGTCTGATTTGCTCACGAAGGTGCGCCGCATCTGTGCGCATTTCAGGAAGTCCAGCCCAGATGCTGCCACTCTCAGGGCAGCGCAGCGCCGCCTCCAACTGCCCGCTCACCGACTGTTGTGCGACGTGCCCACGAGGTGGAATTCAACACTGACCATGTTATCCAGAGTTTACCAGCAGCGCAGAGCGATTGTAGACTGCCAGATGTCAACTTCCACCAGAACTGGTAGTCAGGTCAGTCAGCTTCCTCAAGTCTACAATGAGGAGTGGACGTGGATGTCTGATATCTGTCAGGTGCTGAGTAACTTTGAGGAGTCAACACAGATGGTCAGTGGCGATGCCGCCATCATCAGCCTCACCATCCCGCTGCTTGGCCTGTTGAAAAACTCTCTGGTCAGCATGAAGTCGGAAGCTTTGCGCTCGTCACAAGAGACGGGGGAAGAATATTCCCTTGTTGATAGCCAAAGCACCCTGAGGTCTGTTTCTCAGCGCATATCGGAGGAGGTGGAGGTGGAGGAGGATGAGGAGGAAGAGGAGGAGAATGTTGGCGAGACACAAGAGGGGACCATTGTTGAGTCCTTCACTGTTCAGCGTGTATGGGCAGAAGAAGAGGAGTTGGAGGAGTTGGAGGAGGAGGAAATGGACAGTCAGGCCAGTGAGGGGAGTGAATTCTTACGCGTTGGTACTCTGGCGCATATGGCAGATTTCATGCTAGGCTGCCTATCCCGTGACCCTCGCGTTCAAAGAATTTATTCCAGCACCGATTACTGGGTGTTCACTCTCCTGGACCCACGGTACAAGCAAAATCTTCCCACTCTCATCCCTGGAGAGGAAAGGAGTGTGAGAATGCATGAATACCAGCAGGCCCTGGTGCACAAGCTGAAACAGTATTTCCCTTCTGACAGCGCTAGCGGCAGAGTGCGTAGTTCTGCGGGACAAGTAGCGAGGGAGAGTAGGCGAGCAGGCAGCTTGTCCAGCACTGGCAAGGGTACGCTTTACAAGGCTTTTGCCAGCTTTATGTCACCCCAGCAAGACACTGTCACCTGTCCCCAGTCTCGGCAGAGTAGGGCTGATCTTTACAGAAAGATGGTGAGGGAGTACGTAGCTGACCATACCATCGTCCTAAATGATCACACAGCTCCCTACAACTACTGGGTTTCAAAGCTGGACATGTGGCACGAACTGGCGCTCTACGCCTTGGAGGTTCTTGCCTGCCCTGCCGCTAGCGTCTTGTCCGAGCGGGTTTTCAGTGCAGCTGGTGGCATCATCACCGATAAGCGTACACGCCTGTCGACTGACAGCGCTGACAGGCTGACGCTTATTAAAATGAATAAAGGCTGGATTTCTCAGAATTTCCAATCTCCACCAGGTGAAGGAAGCTCAACCTGAATAATTGATCCACTCCTCCTCCTCCTCCTCATTTTCCTCCTTCTCCTCCTCTTTGTACAGTAAAGCAGAGGAAACTGGCTATTTTTTGACAGGGCCCACTGGCTCTTGCTATAGTACTTCATGCATTTAATTTTTCTGGAGGGCCACCTACCCGGTCCTCTGTTTGAAACAATTTTTGTGAGTGCCACATACAGGCACTCAATCTATTCCATTTTACTGCAGGGCCACCTACCTGCTCCTCTGGTTTGAAACATTTTTGGGACTGCCACATACAGGCACTCAATCTATTCCATTTTACTGCAGGGCCACCTACCTGCTCCTCTGGTTTGAACAATTTTTGGGACTGCCACATACAGGCACTCAATCTATTCCATTTTACTGCAGGGCCACCTACCTGCTCCTCTGGTTTGAACAATTTTTGGGACTGCCACATACAGGCACTCAATCTATTCCATTTTACTGCAGGGCCACCTACCTGCTCCTCTGGTTTGAAACATTTTTGGGACTGCCACATACAGGCACTCAATCTATTCCATTTTACTGCAGGGCCACCTACCTGCTCCTCTGGTTTGAACAATTTTTGGGACTGCCACATACAGGCACTCAATCTATTCCATTTTACTGCAGGGCCACCTACCTGCTCCTCTGGTTTGAACAATTTTTGGGACTGCCACATACAGGCACTCAATCTATTCCATTTTACTGCAGGGCCACCTACCTGCTCCTCTGGTTTGAAACATTTTTGGGACTGCCACATACAGGCACTCAATCTATTCCATTTTACTGCAGGGCCACCTACCTGCTCCTCTGGTTTGAACAATTTTTGGGACTGCCACATACAGGCACTCAATCTATTCCATTTTACTGGAGGGCCACCTACCTGCTCCTCTGGTTTGAAACATTTTTGGGACTGCCACATACAGGCACTCAATCTATCCCATTTTACTGGAGGGCCACCTACCTGCTCCTCTGGTTTGAAAAATGTTTGGGACTGCCACATACAGGCACTATCCAAATTAAATTGTCTCCATAGCAGCCTCCACACGTTGTCTCCATTGCTACCTCCAAAAGTCGTCCATATAGCTGCCTCCATACATCGTCCCTTTATCAAACGAGGTGTGTCAGGCAGAAATTTGGGTTGTTTTCATGGATTCCACATCAAAGTTGTTAACTTTGTCGCCACCCTGCTGTGTTATCCACAAAATATACTGGCAAACTTTTACCATTTAGGGATATTATTTCAGCGCTTCTTGCGCATCTGTTTACATTCCCCTCACCCGGCATATCCTAAACTTATAAGAACGCTACTACACTTGATCTTATACAAAAGGTTCTTAGAAGTGCTGTTTGGGGAGTAGCCTAGAGACAGGGGCTTGGATTGGCGAAAGCTCGCCTGGCAGCGGAACGCCAGCTCCATGCGCATCATGCGCTTCTTGCGCATCTGTTTACATTCCCCTCACCCGCCATATCCCAAACTTATGAGAACGCTACTACACTTAACTTGGTGCAGGCTGGGACCGAGTCTGACCCTGGGGCTGGTCATATACTGCCGACGCAGAGAATTGCGGGGCCTACCTCGGTCCAGGTCTCAAAGGCCTACTATACCTCCTCCCACCCCTCCTCCACCTCCTCCTCCTCCGAATTACCATCCGTGGGCATGGCGCCATCAGTCGGTAGCTCTAGGCACAGCAGCAGTGCCGTCGCTAAGCGACAGCAGGCGGTGCTGAAACTGCTGAGCCTAGGCGATAAAAGGCACACCGCCCAAGAGCTATTACAGGGCATTCCACATCAAAGTTGTTAACTTTGTCGCCACCCTGCTGTGTAATCCCCAAAATATACTTGCAAACTTTTACCATTTAGGGATATTATTTCAGCGCTTCTTGCGCATCTGTTTACATTCCCCTCACCCGCCATATCCTAAACTTATAAGAACGCTACTACACTTGATCTTATACAAAAGGTTCTTAGAAGTGCTGTTTGGGGAGTAGCCTATAGACAGGGGCTTGGATTGGCGAAAGCTCGCCTGGCAGCGGAGCGCCAGCTCCATGCCAAGATCCAACTAACATAGTTTTAACTGCAGCACCTTTAATCTACTACTAGTTCACTGCCTCCATACATCGTCCCCTTATCAAACGAGCTGTGTCAGGCAGAATTTTGGGTTGTTTTCATGGCTTCCATGTTAACTTTGTCGCCACCCTGCTGTGTAATCCACAAAATATACTGGCAAACTTTTATCATGTACCGATATTATTTGAGCGCTTCTTGCTCACCTCCTTTGGTTCCTCTCTGCCACCCATTGGTTTGAAGCCTGAGTCCATTTAGGGTATGTCGCCATGACACTCTCTAGCCTGCTGCCGCTGCCTCTGCATGCCGTCCCCTATAGTGTCAGGGTCAATTATTGGATGTTTTAGATGCTATCTAGCTTCATTCTGTCACTCTGTCATGGCCATGCTGTTGCCCATAATTTTGGCATAATGGTGCGATTATGCAGCCTCAGAGGCATCCATGCATGCTGCCCCTGCTGTTTCCTGTCCATTTCCGTGGTGTTTCCATCCTTTTCTGAGGTTCCCAGGTGTTTGGCCAAGCTTCCCTGTGCAGAGCCTTGGTCCCCTTGAAAAATGCTCGAGTCTCCCATTGACTTCAATGGGGTTCGTTATTCGAGACGAGCACTCGAGCATCGGGAAAAGTTCGTCTCGAATAACGAGTACCCGAGCATTTTAGTGTTCGCTCATCTCTACTTATAATCAATAAATAGGTTTATAAATAAATGATTTGGTGTATTTGCAACATCAATTAAAGTCAATATCTTATACTGTATTGTAATTACATATAGATACATATACACAGAGAATTGCCATCTAACCCTTATGCTGGAACCCTGACACTCAGCACTTTATGCACATTATTGGTATAGAGCTGGACCTGCCTTTAATGCTGGTAAGTTTTGTGCAGTGCTTTATAGCTTGTATAAATTATAAAAGGACATTCTTGTAAATAGCCTGTTATTACTCAGCCGGGAGCAGTAATATCTTTAATACTCTAAGTAAGCAGAGACAGTGTAACTTTTTCGATCCTTGAGAACAATATAGCTGAACTGCCTGTCTGAGATATCTGCTCAGTTATATACTATACCGTGCAGGACTTGTGCCAAGTGTACTTTGTCAAGCTCAGGGACTTCACAAGAAAATATAAATCAAAACAGCTTCGAGGATTTATATGGTAGTTCTCAGAATCCCCTGAATAAATTAGATCTTTAGTTTGGCTGAATAAGGTTTATACGTTCAGCATGGCCATAAAATAAAATCTTTCCACAGTTTGATTACTGCAGCTATACCCTTTAGACCTGGATGGGATATGACAATGTTCCCCGAACACTGTAACAAATTTGGAGACAAATCAGTTCCTGGAATCAAAACGCATAAAGAAGGAAACCTGTTGTCAGAGAGATCTTTTACTTATTTATGTGCTTTATTCACTTGTGCTCCAGCTCTTCTGAGAGCAGGATTTACAAACTACATATAAGGGCAGCAAGGTGGCTTAGTGATTAGCATTTCTGCCCTGTAGTGCTGGGGACCTGGGTTCAAGTCCCATGCAGGTCAACATCTGCAAAGAGTTTATATGTTCCCTTCATGTTTGTGGGTTTCGTCCCAGACTTCAAAAACATATTGGTAGGTTGATTAGATTGTGAGCCCCATGGGGACAGGGACTCATTTGGCAAGTTCTGTGCTGCACTGTGTAATCTGTGAGCGCTATATAAATAAAGGAATTATTATTATTAGGGTATGTGCACCATCAAGGTCCTTGATTACTAATACTGAGAAGGAAACTTAAACTAAATTATTGTAACATGCTTTAATAATATTTATATTGAAATGTAAATTTGTATATGAAGTGAATAAGTCCTCTTCTACCATCTAAAAGTAAAAATGTAACCATGACATAGTTATATAGTTACATAGTTAGTAGGGTTGAAAAAAGACAATTGTCCATCAAGTTCAACCAATTGAGGTAGGGAATGTAAGGGAACACAATTCTAGTTATAATATAACCATCAATGTTATTTTGCTGTTAAAAGACATCTAGGTCTCTGCCACGTCCACCTCCTGTGGCAGGCTATTCTACAGATTCACGGTTCTTAAATTAAAGAGACCTTGTTGCCTTTGAAGATGAATATTTTTCCTTGATAGAGACAGAGCCCCTTGTATTTTGATGTGATATAACCAGGAACAACTGGTTCTGTTGAAAAGACCATATATTTATATGCATTAAACTATGTAACAGATATCTGAGACCAAAATAGTTGATTATTTTTTTTTATACTAACGGGATTATTGCTGTGGTTATTCATGTGCTCTTATCTCCACTTGCTGGATGTAGGCCTATTGCTCTGTAAATCTAAACAATATGAAAGCCAACTGCAATAGCTATCAGAAAGTATATAATATTTAGCTTGATTTCTACGGATGGACTTGTGTAAAAATGTGTGTTTGACATAAAAGAAATGATTATAGCCCAATAGGCTACAAATATGGAGGACTGCCAGGCAATACTGGCTGAAGTCACGGACAAGAGCAAGGCCTGTCTGAACTGCCACTCTGGTTTTATCCTACAAGTTTGCAGGGTTGGTGATTAGAGTGGCTTTCGCCCAATTATGCTGTGATTATTCTGCTGCACTATAATTGACTGGGGAGATATGCTAATACCTGTCATTTGGGATGATAAAAGATGAACGGAGGACGCAATGCATTATTTAGCTGGCTGTGTGATAGATGAGGGATGTGCAGAGTGCTTTAATTGCTGAGAAGAGAGGTTAAGCTGAACGAAAGGATGAATTAGAAATGAGTTTTTCCCTATGAGTTAGGTTAAAAATGAAAATAATGAAAAATATGGTTTTGAAATTGTTTTCCAAAACACAAACTACTTTGCTTGTTTGATATTGAGTTTCAATATAATCCACATTTAATGCCGTAGAGAAATGATTTTTGCCAGATTTTATTTTATTTGAACAGCTCATCAATGAACTACAGAGACAAATGTGTGTAGGAAAGGTGAAGCTGCTTGTTCAGGAAGAGCTTTAGACATATTTCTTATTTTATGTGGATGATCTGCTTGACATCAGCTCAAAGTAAATAGATTCAACCATTCCTGTTTATGTGTACCTTTTGTAGAATAAAAATGTAATGATCATACTCCTTTCTTACATGAATTCAACTTGATACATGTTTAATCAACATATGTCAATGCAAATTATCCATGCCAGGCTGTAGACTGTATCATCTTTGTAGGATATTTATTAGCACATCTCCATAGTAAAGCAAACTTAAACAGTATCATTTTAGGATTTTTGAAGACTTGAACGATCACTCAGGTTTTACTGCTTGTCAGTCTTGAGTAAATTTAGTATAACCCTTTGAATAGGCTCCCCTACTCCACAGATACAGGGGCTAAGTTATTGGGAACAACTGTTCCACAACGTCATGGTGTGGCAGCGAGCACATGAAGAGGACTCACGAGCACACCCACAATCAGTCTTGGGTGTGAACCATTTAAGTGCCTTCCGCAAAGCTGCCAGTGGCATTTAAGTACCAGCAGTGCATGGGCACTGCCATCTTGGGCTGCACCGACGTCCCCTTGATGTCATTGGGGACGATCTGTAGCTTTCACATCCCCATATACTACAATACAGTAGTATTGCTGTGTTACGATCAATGAAACCACCCAAGGGTTCTAAATTACAGTAGAAAAATAAAGAAACAATTAAAAGAAACTTTAAATAAATGTATAAAAACCTAAAATATCAAAGATGGGACTGAAAAATGGAAATGCAAAAACGAAAAAGGGCAGTGTTCTTAAGGGGTTAATTTGCTGCCCAATTAAGAGATTTTCACACAAAAGTTTCCATAATAGAAATTCAGGTAACAACGTGTTCATGCAGCAACTGGTTCACTTTACTCCAGTGTAAACATACAGACTTTTTATTAATGTTTATTGGATCGTAATTAGAGCATAAGTGGCTGCCAGATTCCTCTTGTAGTGGCTTATTTCCATAGTAACTAAGAATTGGGCATGTTGAAATAGAATATGCTCAATACAATGTATATTATATAGGTGTTGCACATCAGGGCTGATACTGAGGTTTTCCCATAATGCTCTTCTGCAATTTAGAATTGCAATAATAGCCCTGCAGCACCTGATCATTTCGGGTGTTCTAAAAAGAAGCATGATGGACAGTAACTTTACGGACAAATGGGAACTACGGTAGGCCTTTTTCTCTAGGTTGCTCTTATCTCTTTATTTTCTGGATTACTGGCATACATTTATACATGTTGGCTGCAAATCTTATAATATATTTCTATATCAATATACAGGGTTTAACAAAAAAGGTCAGACTGTGGAACATCTCGCGAAATACCCATCGGATTGAAAAACGAAAAATATATGTCAAATACTTTTAAAACATCTATCCAATGATACCAAACTCTGCCTCTTATCTTCATCCCCTGAAGAAGTGGCTGAGGAGACTTAAATATCTTAAATGGGAAACCCCTTTTTTTATTGTATATTCAGATTCCCCAATATTTTTGAATCTTGGTGACAGATGGCGCTGTATTTGCTAAAAATCAAAATGTGTGAAAAAAATGTTGTAAAAAGGGATATTTTGATGAATGCAATGTAATATGTTTCTAAAAGCTATCCAATGCTACCAAATTTGAGCACCTAATGTATAGGATTCGATATTTGAGAACTATGAATTAGGCATGTTGGAACAGAACATGCTCAATACAGGGCGAGTGTGTATTATATGGGCTTTGCCAACTCACATCTGGGCTGAGGATCTCCCATCATGCTCTTCTGTATTTTTAATTGCAATAAGCAGCCCAAGTCATTTTTGGTATTTTAAGTAACGGAAGCATGACAGAAAGCGGGTTTCTGTTATGTTCCACCACAACAGAAGGGAATAAGGGACAGTTAAGACCTTTTTCTATAAGTTTCTCTATTTCTTTATTTTCTGGATTGCTGGCATACATTTATACATGTTAGCTGGAAATCCTATTTTATTCTATAAGGATATATTGTTGTTATTACAATGTTAAAGGTCTATTTGTGCTTTGTTGTGTGTGTGTGTGTGTGTGTGTGTGTGTGTGTGTGTGTGTGTGGGAGAGGGTGCGGAATGACTTTAGTTGTGCTGAAAGTTTTAATATGTTTCTCCATCCTGGGGTGTGCTAAGGGATGGGCTAAATATCACAGCCTATGCCCCATTGTGTCTTATTTAATGTGTTCTGATTCAGGAGCCGGGGCCAGAAGTTTGACGTACTATTACCGCATATTGCGGGAACGCACCTCCCGCCATGCAGTAATAGTACGTCAAATGTCGGGAAGGGGTTAACCAGCGGCCCCCGGCGCCTCCACCCCACACATATTGTGCAGCACAGACCGCACAGTCTGCGGCCAACCGGCCGGGCCCCCCCCCCCCTAGTGTCTTAGAGTCCGGGCCCCATAGGGCAGTACCAGTTGTACTGCCCTATCGGCGGCCCTGCTTGGGAGGAAAATGTTTATTGGTTTGCAGCTTGTTAGATTAACCCACCTGCATAAACTTTGGATTACAGGCATCAATCGGAAAGTATTTTTGACCGACAACACTAAAAATAAGTGATAAGCATCTTTAATACGTCTTTCAATCATAACAGCAGTTTTATTTCTTGTGTTATTAGCTCCTAAGGCTTGACTGCTGTGTCGTAGATGTAATTTCTTGCTGTAGACTTCTCTTACTGTGCACTTGATGTATTTCAAGGGTGGGAGGTGAAGTTGTACACTTTGTAAGTATTTTATGTATTTATTTTGCTGTGTTTATTGTATGTTTTAATGTTGTGTAGCAGGATTGTGGTAATTTATCATTTAGTAACTGATGAGCTTTCTGAACTTCGATTATAATTCGTTTAAATAATATAACTGCCAAGGCGGAACTCCTATAGATTTTAAAGGGAAAGCGCAAATACTGTCTAATGGAACTGTCTCCAAGGTTTTTTTGTCTTTTTTATTTTTTTTTATCATTGAAGATATTTAAACTTAACACCAGAAGTATGGGGTACATATATTTGTATTTTATAACCCCCATATATACTCGAGTATAAGCCTAGTTTTTCAGCACAAAAAATGTAAAAAAATTATTTATCAAAACTCCCCTTTACGGCTTCCCCCATCTCTGGCTATATACTGGGGCAGGGGGCTGGCTATATACTATGTGGCAGGGTCCGTCAGGCTATATAATGGGGAGGCTGTGACCAATGCATTTCCCACCCTCGGCTTATACTCGAGTCAATAGGTTTTCCCAGGGTTTTTGTGGTAAAATTAGGGGCCTCGGCTTATATTTGGGTCGGCTTATACTCAAGTATATATGGTATATTAGTTTTTTCAGTTCATTTTTTGTTCCCTATTTAAAAATAAAATATAATTGTATCATTAAGACATTCCATTTTTCTGTAGTCTACAGGGAAAAAGTGTACAGGCGGTCCCCTTCTTAAGAACACCTGACTTACATACGACCCCTAGTTACAAACGGACCTCTGGATGTTGGCAATTTACTGTACTTTAGCCTTAGACTACAATAAACAGCTATAACAGTCATCACTGTTGTCTACAATGAAGTTTTATTGTTAATCCTGGTTCTAATGACAATTCAACATTTTTAAAATCCAATTGTCACAGAGACCAAAAAAAATTTTGCTGGGGTTATAATAATAAAATATACAGTCCCGACTTGCATATAAATTCAACTTAAGAACAAACCGACAGACCTTATCTTGTATGTAACCCGGGGACTGCCTGTATATATTTAAGGGAGAATGTGATATCAAATATACAGAGTGAACAGTTTCTTCAGCATTTGTTGTATCTGTCCCATATATAGTTAGCTCTTGCTGGCAGAGCCCTGATTCCTATTATTTATCTCACCATGTTATTGTTCTGTATTGTCTTATTTTGTCTGTTTATGTACCACATGTAAAGCGCTGTGGAATATTATGGATATAGAAATCTGATTATGGGGTAATGCACAAGAGCTAATCAATGTCTTGTGCACATATGAATCTAGAAGGATACATTGGTTTAATTCAGAAGAAAAAGATCGGCTTATGCCAATAGCCAATAGACCTACAGGTCTTCAAGCAAACTTCACCAAAAGATATCATATCCTTTTTTAATGGCACAATTTATAATAAAGCCTAGGCTAAACTGTATAAAAATTCTAAGTAAATCTTTGCAGGAAAAGCCACAGAAGTCATCCTTCTGTTGCTTTTTCTTCCTGGTCTTGAGCAGCAATATAGTAACTTAGAAAGAGTTTCTTACTCCCTTTCAGAGTAAATTAGTCCTTCACAGCCAGAGTGTCAGTTAGAAGGATATTATTCTTGGCAGGGTGCTCCGTTTTGTAATTACCAGATTCCTTCCTTAATTGCAATTATTTGGACACCCAAGCAGGGGGACCTTTTCAGAATGGAATGTAATTAGTGGTCAGAGGGCCATGCAGTCTGCATTTGGGATGGCTGATATATTGGACACATATGGCCTACAGGATTATAATAGTTTGATGGTAAAATAATTGTGGGCATCTTGGTTAACCATGTTCTAAACAATATAATAATACCAGATGGATATCATGCATGCTTTACATTTTAAGGATTGAGTGTGCATATATTTACCCCTTAACAATATGTGACGTCAAAGTCTGTTACAGGAGTATGGAAAGGGCTCACGGTCTGAAGCCTCTTCATTCAAGCCAGGTGTTTGGTACATATTGCTAGCACCAATCGCAGGTTGGCATAAGTTAACCAGCTGTCAACCTTATGATTGCTGCCGCCATATTGGCTTTAGTTGTCGCTGCCATGACAGCGCCAGGACCTGTCATTGCTGCAGATTTGTAACAGTGTGCCAGTGTGTACATTTTTTTAAATGTGCAAAAACCTATATACATTTTGTGTCCCCATGATCATACTGATCCAAAGAATAAAGAAGATGTTTAATTTGGAGTATTACAGTGAAAGCTGTAAAAACTAAACCCACAAGAAAATGGTGCAAATTAATTTTTTAACCAATTTCACCGCATTTGGAATTTTTTTCCCACTTCCCAGAACATGACTTGAAATATTAAATACTGCTACTATGAAGTACAATTTTTACACACAGCTCTGGTAAATAAAAAAAAGTTAAATATTGTTGAAGGTGGGGAGTGAAAAATTTTAACACAAAAATAAAAAAGATACAATTACTGCAAACTCATTTTATCCAAACATAACCAGTCGCTGTATGTCACTCCCTGTCATATGCTGTAATCTGTGATGATCCAACCTGGTCAGGAAACTTGCCCCTACATGTGCCAGTGATGTGATTTATAGTTGTTTTATCAATGTTAGAAGTTATCCCCTTCCCACAGAACAAGGGAAACAATGGTGGCTAGTGAGAGTCCAGCTGCTGGGGCCCTGCGATCCAAAAAACAGGGGTCACTAGTGGGTTGGGCATCAAGCGGATCATGTACCCTGTTGCTCCATTCAATTCTATGGGGGAGCCGAAGATACTCAAGGACAACGCTCAACTGTCACCGACACTCATTTCATTGCATTGAGTGAAAGGGTGCATGCCCATCCTACCGCTCCATCAGTTAGTGAGAACTGGGTTATGGGTTCAGACCCTCACCGATAACCTTTTATAACTTATAAACTTGGGACAATCCCTTTTAGTTATTTTCTGGCCAAGTTCAATAGCTAAATCAGCCTCATATAGAGAGGGAAGACACAGGGACAGAAATGAGCCACTAGAGTATCTAGAGATTTTTTTTTTTTTTGTCACAGACGTCCTCTTTTAAATTTGTCCACATTTAAAACCAATGACATTAATTCTCCATAAAAATATATGATCCCAGTAACAATTCAGATTAATTTCAGTTAAAAATTCCAAGCCATGTGACTCAGATTTATATCTGAAGGACGTCTAAATATGACGATTCTAATTTGACAGTAGGGTACAACTTGTAGTTGTGATTTCACATCTTTTGGGCCCAAAACTTATCTGATTGCATTTTGCATCAAGGAGAAGTATATTAAATTACTGAGTCAAGATGTTGCAAAACAAAAGCTCTTATCACCAATGTGTTTTACCTGGAAGTTCTAAGCTAGAAAAAAAAATAGCAGGCCATCAGAAAGCTGAATAACATGCGCAGTCCTATGCCCAGAATTTGTACCTTTGTGTGAACAGACACTTTGATGCCTTCTGTCCAAGGAATAAAGCAAACAAGATATTGTGTCACTTATTGATAGGCTGAGAATAAGAGGTTGTGTAAGATGAAAGCACAGTTCCTCTCTTTCTATTATTGACCAGTAAAGCTGCTTTGTTCTGTAGCTAATCTATTTAGAAACACTTAGAACTCTAAAGAAATAGCTTCCTAAGCAGATGACAGACGCAGACAAGGTTGCCAAATATAATGATAGAAAAGTGGATACAATAGAACTTATATTCCTCAGTGATACTAGGAGAATTGTCAAAATATATTTAAGACTTATGAGGAGGTCCCTATCCCCAGTGCTTGTGGTGCTACAGATATTCCTTATGACATTATTGTCATTATTTATGTTGTAGATTGTATTTTTTGAATTTTCTCATGATTCTCTGTGTACGTCCCTCCCCCACCTGTAACTTGTAGTTTACTGGCAATGGTTCAAGAACTCTTCTTTTTTTTATGGCTGTCTGCATTTTCAAAAGCCACTGGAGGAATATTTAGTTTCTGGAATGCAGCTTGGCTTTCATTGCCCTTTCTAATCTTCCGTTCCTACAAGTATCACTTGTGGGCTATGAACATGCTTCCTGGAATTCTCCAAATGAAAAGCTCAGCCACTAGTCAGTATGTCAAAAGGAAACTTATGCTGTTGTTATTTTGATAAAATCCAATTTTGGACAACCTTTCAAAAGCTCCCCGTTTTTTTAACAAATAGGGTTCTCTTGTGCTTGCTGGATCATGCCACAAATTTAAATGTAGCTTTGTATGAAACCCCACACGCATTAAAAAGCTCTATAGTTACGGTAATTGTCACGTTTCAGTGAAACGTGTCTTTCTTCAGACACTGTGGAATATACAAGAAATGAACAAATGAATACAATTAGATGATAAATAACATAGAAGACAATGGGGGTCATTTACTAAGGGGCCGTTTCGCGTTTTCCTGACGTGTTATCCGAATATTTCCGATTTGCACCGATTTTCCCTGTATTGCACCGGGATTGTGTCGCATCGGCGCCGGCATGCACGCGACGGAAATCGGGGGTAATGGCCGAGCGAAAACCCGACAGATTCGGAAAAACCGCCGCATTTAAAACAATAAAAGTGTCGCTTGGGACGCGCTTACCTTCACTCAGTCCGGCCCGGTGAAGTTGAGTGCGTTCAGATGCTTTTCAGCGCAGCAGCGCCACCTGGTGGACGGCAGAGGAACTACCTTGATGAATCCCGGCCGGACCCGAATCCAGCACAGAGAACGCGCCGTTGGATCGCGAACGGACCGGGTAAGTAAATCTGCCCCATTATTATAATAAATCAGTAAAATGCACGGCCACTAATTTTGTGGTCCAAACACCAGAGCCAAATAAGAGAATTCATAAGAGACTTCCAGGTGGATATAGGAAGGAAGACAGGAGCCAGTGAGGAAGATGAGAGAATCCAGTCCGGAAAGCAGTGGCCGTGCCAACCAACTACTGGAAGTGACGTTGTGCGGTTAGTAGCCATAGCAACTAAGAAGCACCCAGGCTAAGTATCAGAATTAGAAGAAAATGATAAAGATCTATCAGTGTGACATGCATAAGCAGCAAAATACCTATAAAACAATAGATAAAACATCTGTATTTGTATTAGAGGAAACTGTGTACTATGTTTGAAAACATTATAAAACCTATACAAATTTGGTATCCCCATAATCGCAATGACCCAAAGAATAAAGTAGACATGTCATTTGTGGTGCACAGTGGAAGCTGTAAAATCCAAGCCCACAAGAAAACAGCACAAATGCATTTTTTCCCCATTTTCACTGCATTTGGATTTTTTTTCCCGCTTCCCAGTATACGGCATAGAATATTAAATAGTTACTATGAAGTGTAATTTGTTACGCAGAAAATAAGCTGTCACACAGCTCTTTACATGGAAACATAAAAAAGTTATAGATTTTTGAAGGTGGGGAGTGAAAAATAGAAATGGAAAAACAAAAAAGGCCCGGTCGTTAAGGGGTTAACCTGTGTCGCCATGTGTCAGGCCTAATGTGGGTAGTGGTAAAAGGGATAGTTTGTACCTTATGTCTGTATTGTGCTTGGATAATCCTGTATTTGATGCATTATAGTTTCTCCTATTTATAAAAGACCACAAGAGCATTCAATGAAAATCTACCATTTGTTTATATACATTATGAACCAAACATACCCTGAGAATGCTGTAACATCTGATGCAGAAACATATCTTGTTTAATCCCTGAATTATTATAAAATAATGATAATGAGGCTCTGTCACTCCTTTGTCTGGTTCACTGCTTCTCCTCACCCTAATTATGTATTGCTCCAGCCTTGTCCCGCATAGGCCGAGAATACGTCATCACTGTGTTGTCCCTGACAGGCAGAAGTAATCAATTACTGAACACCCCCTCCCCCCCCCCCCCAAGTTTCTTTGTATGAGTCATCCAGCTCGGGTTGATTATTCCTTTCTAGATCATTCAGGAAGCTCCGTGTGTAATGTGTTTATGCATTCACCCAGCTTTCCCAAGGTCCTGAATTTTATAATTGTTTTTTGAGGGGATTAAACAAGATATGTTTCTGCATCAGTGTAGCTGTAGCATTCTCAAGGTATGTTTGGTTCACAATGCATAAAAACAAATAGTGGATTTTCTTTAATAAGATACACCTTTATAGCCTTTACCATGATAAACCTTCAGGACATTAGGTGCATTGGGAACATAATTGCCCAATTTGTCCCTTAAATTCGGGACCCTTTTTAAACATGGTAAAGAAGAAGCTACAAACTCTGTAATGTTAGGATGGTTTCTCTACAATGTTGGCCAATGTCTCCAAATTATTTTCTGGAGTTTACAAATACCAGCCTATTTTCTTTAGAGGAAATAGCTTGAGCTGTAGGTTTGGTGGATTCCTTTAATATTTTATCAGGATAATCTCTGGCATTTCCAATGCTGTATATACATTGATAATGTAAGATACCCTATTTACATGATATCTGAGTGCAAAGTTAATTTCTATGAGAAAACCACACATTGATGTGTAGGCAGTCTAAGTCTATGATCTTGTCATGGTGATTCCAGCCCTCTCTTCTGATGTGCCGGTCTTAGTAAACATAGTATAATTTTTGTTGTTGCATTTTTCCTCTGTAATACCGACTAAAAATATATGAATACATGAAAAATAAATGTTAAATTGATTGAGGATGTGCACACTTTTTTGCTGTCAAATCTTTGGTGACATGATCAGTCTGTGTAGGGACACTCCCCTTTAATGTTGACCCATTCCGCCTACCCCAAGCTTATCCATATATCAGATGTCCCTTTCCCACTCCTGATTCCAAATACCAGATGCTTCATAACCCAATTTATATTTATAGAGGTTTGCAAAGTGCTACGGAATTTGATAGCACTATATAAATTAAGATTATAAAGATTATTATAGAGGTAGAATCCAGATATATAAGGTGATGTGCTTCTCTACATATTCAACAGTGGGAATGACATTTCATGCAGAGATGTTGGTTGTCTGCTTGCCACAAACTGATCTGGGTCTATTTATATTCAGTGTTGGTATCTAATTGATGACCTGTTGCTCTGCTTAATGCAGATATTGCTGAATACATCATGGGCTGCTTATGCTGACCCCAGTCATCAGGATTGTACTGGCCTTTAGCCCAGGTCTGGTAAATGAACCCTGCTGGGAAATCATTAGAGAATTGAGCATGGTCGCAAGGTCAGACATTTTTTTTCCCCCATATAGGAAATTACTACTAAATTGGAATGTTCTCCTTTTGAAAGTTGACCATATGTTATCATGATGGAAAGTAAGCAGGAAAACATTCTCCTGTTATTTATTTATTATTGTAAACTTGTGCAGACATTCCAATTTTTTATCATAATCTGCTTTTGCTTCGTTTTCTCCTGACACCTTGCAGTTGATTCTGAAATTCAGCTTTCTGTAATAATCATAATAATAATAATTCCTTTATATGCACACACTTATTATCCAGCGCTACACAGAGCTTGCCAAATCATTCTGTACTACTGTAGAAATCATGTAAATACTCCAGGTTTTATAAATCTGAAGACCCTTTTACTCCTGTTTTCATGGCTTTGTATCAATGAAAACTGAGCGATGTGAATCACAAACTGTAATAATTCATGTAATGCATTTGTATTTTCTTATAATAGTATATCTGGATGGGAAAGTGAATACCTTAACATGCATTGTTCTACTATTTGATATTGTGTACTATGTGCAAATGTTGGTTAATTGCCACATCTTGAAAGTTTTCTCCACGTGACATGCCAGCATCACCCCTCACAAAGTCTTCAGCCCCAATAGATGCTGGTTGGTAATTGCAGTAATGATCACACAGCGGTGCCTTCCTGGTATTAGAACGACTGTCAGAACATGTTTAGAAGCTTTGCTTCATTTCCCTGTACTTGGAGCAGAGAAGCAACATTTTATATTATCATACAAGTAGAAAGCCCTGGAATGAGCACACACTGATACATGATTCTGATTGAGGCGTCTATTCTGAGAGCCAAGCAATAAACCACATGATGTGAGGCCAGGAGGTCACAACCTATATTTTGTAGGGATGAAACAACCTAAACAAGGAAGGGTCCATATTAGACTAGAGTAGAAATAATGGCAGTTTAGACAACTAGGATCTTTTCACTTGAATGATATACAATTGATCAATTGATGTTTCTGGTGATTAACATTTTTTTTTTCTTTTTTATTTAATATCTTACAAATACAGGAGTTAGGATCCAGGTTAGAAAGTTTCTTTAGGCTTCCCTTGAAATGCATGGAGTTCTATCCTCATCCCTGTACACAATGCAGACATATAGGGGATTTTCTATTACACAATTTCATTTTCACGGTGCAGAAATTGAAATTGAACAGTGGATTGTAAAATTTGTGGCATTTCTATTTTCTGCAGATAAATCTGTATACACATCAAATGAATGAAATCCATTTCACTGCAGACTTTTGGCAACATTTGCTGAGATCACTATGGGGCACATGTATCATAGATCTACTACCTTTTCAAGTTTCCTGAAGTCTGGTTACTTAATCATCGCAATGTACAGTATATTAAGTTTTGAATGTGAGGAGATGCCTGGTTAATCTCATTTTGGCAACTTTTTGTTTCGGTGTGCAACTTTTTAGTTCCAAATAGTAGCTGTGAAAGTAAATTTAGGCCTAGAAAGCTCTGTTTTGCCACTTATTAGGTTCAAGCATGGGACAAATCCAGAGCCCAAAAGTACACATGTTGAACAAACATCTGGGCTACAAAGATAAATATGGCACACAGTATTAACTTCATTAACGACGCGCGCCATAATAATACGGCGTCCTGGGTGCGGATGCGTGGAGAGGGCTCACGGGCTGAGCCCTCTCCATAACCGGTAAGTCGGTACGTCTTTGCTGCATATTGTCCATGATCGATGCACCATCTTGGTGACAATCGTAACTCCCCGTGACTTCGTCGGGAGGCGACAATCGTTGCCATGACAGCCTTGGGTCTTCAGAAGACCTCTTGTTTTAACCCTTTGATTACAATGTGCGATTTGCACATTGTAATGAATGAGGAGGAAAGTCCCCATATACTGCCACACTGTAGTATATAGTAGGATCTATCAGACAACCTAGGGTTAAACTACCCCAGGGGGTCTGAAAAATAGTAAAAATAAAAAAAGTAAAAAAAAATTATAATAAAAAAGCTTTAAAATTCAAATTACCCCCCCTTTCCCTAGAAGTCATATAAATATAAACAGTAAAAATCATAAGCACATTCGGTATTATTGCGTCCGTATATGCCCGATCTATCAAAATATAATAACGTTTTTTCATTGTGTTTAACTTTGTAACGGAAAATAGTTCCCGAAGTTGAAAATGGCCCTTTTTTCCATTTTGAAAAATATAAAAAATCAATAAAAAGTGATCATAAGGTCGTACAGTCCTAAAAATAATAGCATTGAAAACATCAAAAGTCGCAAAAAATTACACACCCATAGCTCTGTACACTGCAGTATGAAAGTTATTAGCGCCAGAAGATGGCAAAATCCCCCCAAATTTTTGTACAGGAGGTTTTAATTTTTGTAAATGTATGAAAACATTATAAAACCTATACAAATTTGCCATCCCTGTGATCGCACCGACTCAAAGAATAAAGTAGACATGTCATTTGCGGCGCACAGGGAAAGATGTAAAATCCAAGCCCACAAGAAAATGGCACAAATGCGTTTTTTCACCATTTTCACTGCATTTGAAAAATTTTCCCGCTTCCCAGTACATGGCATGGAATATTAAATACCGTCACTATGAAGTATAATTTGTTATGCAGAAAATAAGCCATCACACAGCTCTTTACATGGAAAAATAAAAAGTTATAGATTTTTGAAGGTGGGGAGTGAAAAATGGAAATGAAAAAATAAAAAAAAGGGCCAGGTCGTTAAGAGGTTAAATCCTTGAGGCAGCTAAGTTTGGTATGCTGCTTGATTCTGCACTTAAAAAGTCTCAAATGGCGAAGTGTCACACAAAAAAAAAGAATGCAATAGGAATGATACATACTTGGTATATTTTGAGCCAATTTCGTGTTTCGAATTCACGCCTGAATCTAAAAGAGAGGAGAAATATTATTCAAGCCCTTCCTTATGTGTATGCTTTGCCTCGTGAAAAATCTAAAACCTTAAAACAGTTTTTGTTTATTCTAGCCTAATCTTGCAGATATAGTGTTCATCTTGGTCTTTTACACCAGATTAATGGGCATGAGTTCCTGTATATTGGATGCTGTAAGTGTGCCTAAATTTTGAATTTTGGCAGTTCTTTTATAATATACAAAAGCCATGTTCACATGTGGCACTTGAATTGCATTTATAATATGTTAGCACTGTTACTATTATGTGAACTTGGTGTTTGGTATAACGCTGTGTGAACTGATTGGAAGCGCAATTCAAACACTCTTGGGGAAATTTATTAAATGTGTTAGTCTTAACATTTATCACTGTGTCTGATGCTGGATGATTAATCTGGTGCAGTATAAGACATGCAAATTCCTCTTTGCACTGCCTTTTAGTAGTTCTAGTTTGCTGAATTTTCTGGTGCGGACACCCCCAGTTTTAAAGAGGACGTGCCCCTTTTTTCATAGGAGTCGGAAAACAGGCTAAAACCTTTAGTAAATGTTGCACATGGCATTTCAGGTGCAAATTACTGGTGTAGACACAATGATAAATCTCCCATGTGTTTAGAAGTAAGACTAATGAAACTAGACAGTCTCATTCTGCACCAGTTTTATCAAAGCGTGTGATGTTGTGATACATCATAAAAAGTGTAAGATGGTGTAGTCTAAATGTGCCCTTTTTTTAGTTGCATTAACAGAAATGCACACAATTTTTTTTACTCATTTTATCTATATAAGTCATACTTATACACAGCAGTGGTGCATGAATTGCATAATTTATGATCAAGCACATGCCCCATGATAAATTACACACCCACCTTCTGTAAATGGCAGATATAACTGTCACAAACTACCGTTTTTCATGTGACACTTTGTACAATCGTACAATGGACAAAACGTTGTGACAGCCAGGCGGAGGCTGGGTCCAGGCCCCTTTATCCACTGAGCCAGCCCTGCATTGTCGTCTGTAAGTGAATAAAGCGCCATAGATATGTTTGGGGTATAGGTAGGGCACTTTTGGGGTATAGGTAGGGCACTGAATAGTGAAAATTACATATATCTTGTACATCTTGTATCTTGTACAGGCAGTCCCCGGGTTACGTACAAGATAGGTTCCGGAGGTTTGTTCTTAAGTTGAATTTGTATGTAAGTCGAAACTGTATATTTTATTTGTATATCCAGACAAAAAACATTTTGGCCCCAGTGACAATTGGAGTTTAAACATTTTTTGCTGTAATAGGACCAAGGATTATCAATAAATCTTCATTACAGACACCTAATGGCTGATTATTGCAATCTGGGAGTATAGAAAAGCATCCGGAGAGCTTCACCAGAGGTCAGAGGGGTCTGTCTGTAACTATGGGTTGTCTGTAAGTCGGGTGTCCTTAAGTAGGGGACCGCCTGTATTACAATATTGAGAAGTTTATTTTCACACAGAAAATTTTGTATTGAGCCGACATATAACTAAGACAACATAGATGTGTTCTTGAAAGCACAATCATTTCTGTACTGGCTCCAACAATTCATCTGCATGGTATTTTCTAGTTCCACAGGAAGCAAAAAGTCATTAGGCTCATTTTCTGTCTAGACAATGCAACCCAGGGGCCTTTGGAAAAGCTTCTTACTTCAGTCTTGGGTGGATTCAGAAAGTCGGTTTGGTCGCAGGTGACTGTATTGTCGGGGCTGATTTGCATGTTATTCTGTGCGTTGAAGCTTCTTTCTACACACCTTTATAAAATAAGCGATGTGAGTAGAAGAACAATTTATCACTATATTGTGACGCCACAATGCCTTTTCAAAGGGACATATGGACTTCTCAATTGTTATGGCTTCAGAGATTGTTTACATAGTAAAATCTACAGGAAAATCCAGTAATATAGTAAGTGCAAGACTATCAGATTCCGTATATCGAGGAATTTTCGGGTACATAGCGTGTGTGTTGTGGTTTGAGGTGATTGCTGTAATAGAGGCTGCTGACAAATTGCATCATTTATGCGTGTTTTGCTGCAGTGCTTTGTACAGGGAATTTTGCAGTCATCGTTGTCCCTCATCTCACCGCGTGCTACTATAATTTTTACGGCTTGGAATATAAAGAGATAAACACTTGGAAGAAAATGTATTCACATGACACTGGATACAAGATCAATCATTCATTCAGTATTTTTTTTAGGAAGTGAGAGAGACAGGGAAAATACAGTAATAAAAGAGGTGGTTCCAGAATCCTGGTGGTTTTCCTTTGAAGCATCATTCAGAGACTGGCGATAGCTATTAGTGCCTGTTTATTAATCTTCACAAGGCTTATCATTAGTTTCAACCTTCATTTGAAAAGACCTGTTCTCTTGACTCTGACGGTGACCTGATTCAATGCTTACGCCAGATTACTCCCAGGGCACTCGTGCATGGAGACTGCCAAATAGCAATGTTTTTGTAATTCCGGCTGTAATCCGCCAGTGAATGATCTAATGCCGTTAAACATATTCTATTTAGCATTTTTTTTCTTTGCACTACTGCCAGGAGTTTTTTTTCTTCATTTATTTTGTCACTTTACCCATTCCATTAAGGATCGGGATGAACATTTTGCATCTGTTTGCAAATCTGTTTAGTGCTATTGCACTGCCGTTTACACAGTGGCAAAGGCAAAATGAACCTAAACTACTCACTGCCTCTTTTTTTTATTACCCTAAAAGCAGTTTCATTTGCAGATAGTACAACCAACACAAGGATGTTGGAGTGTACTAATCCTTATCTGAAATAGTTATTCACACTTGAGTACTTTAATGGAGCAGTTAGCAGCTTCAACTGCAAGTTTTCAACATGTAAATGGTCGACTTTATTGTGGAGACGACAATCCCATCCCCAGTTGTTTCTCACTCCATTTTATGATTGTATATTACCATTACGTATGTTTATTTTTGTTTTTTAAATGCCTTTCCCTTCAGTGGATTTTGGAATGGAATGGGTTAATTTTTTCTCCACTCTCTCAGTCCACAATGTCAGGAATAATATGAATGTGATTCACTAATACAACACACAATCTCCATTCTGTTGCAGCCTGAATGTCAGCATTATTCATTGTCCTGCCAACATTGATATAGTTGGTGGCCTTTCAACCTCACCAGGAATGCTGGGAATTAATGCCAAGTCCACAAAATAACTGGATGGATGCTGGCTGAAGTCCTTTCCACAGCTCATGAATGACCAGATACTATGCGCAAAATATAGAATGTCCCAAAGTATTAATGATTACAATACACTTACAGATCATTTATGTCTATAGATATTTCTTACTATTAATAAGTTATTAAAAATAAAATTAAATAGCACAATAATTATTTTTTATTGAAATATTATAGTTCTTATTACAATACTTGTATGCACTTTATTCTAGTCAATGCCATAGCTTAGCACCAAAGAAATACAACGATATGGTAGTGTAAAGTGAATTATTTTGCATAGTGTTTTTTTTTTTGCTTGTGCAGACATCATATATCTGATAGTACTTGTATAAGAAGAATGAACTGGTGCCCTGCTGACTAAATTGTCCTCCAGAGTGGTATTAGTTACAGAGTGTCTTAGTTAACAAAGCTCAATGCTTGGAATGGCACAGAACGGCTGTCATTAAGAATCTAAATAGCTGTGCACTAGGGTGTGTATGCATGGAAGGCGGTATAATAATGTCTACACCATTTACATATGTTAATATCGTAGCATAGAACAGCTTGAGCTATATTTATGGTAGGCATTTTCAGTTAAAACTTCAGATTTGTAAATGATGACTTGGGATGGATGAAGTATGAACCCACTACTCTCTAAAGTAATGTAGCCTTCTGTAGCCACCCATCAGTGTTATTCTGAATTCTTTCCAGGTCACTTACTTAAGGAACTTTCCTTTTCTGCAGTTGAAACATCCAGTGACACCGATGACATTGGATATGTCTGTGAAATTGGTTGACAGGTCCATTTAAAGGGGTTGTCCCAAAAAAGTAACTTCTCCCTAATTCACGGAATAGCGAATAAATTAGAGATGGATGGGAATCTGACCAGTGGGACTAACAGCCATCAACAGAACAGTGAACTGAGCGTCCCACTCCGAATAGAGCACTATTGCACCTTTTACTATGGTGCTACATGGGACAATTTACTGGTTTACATTCTATTGTTTGGATCATATTCACACAATATAAACTACTGCAATCCTTTGTAGTAGTGGAAAATGGTAGGTGACCTGTCACACTGTGTTAGGCCAAGGTAGGTAGTGTATATACATAACTGTTGATATAAGAATAGCACTTGTATTCAACAAAATCCCTGCTGATTCTGTGCATAGGAGTCCAATGGGAGTCTTATTCAATGATTGACAGCTGCCTTAGTATAAGTGCTCTTATAGTATAAATCACATAGTAAGCCCACCCACTGGCTGTCAGGTTCAACCAATAAAAAGAACTAAAGCTTCCAGGCAGTTCGGACCATTGGCAATTTGCACAGTGATTTGTTAGATGATGATGTTCGGGCAGGTTGTCAGCCCAGTAGCGGCCTTGACTGTACATGTCATGTGTGTGCAGTTATTGCTTACAAGTTACAAGATATTTCCTTGCCTTGTTTTTTGGCGAGTCATCTTTTATTCATCTTGCTTTGTCAGGATGTTTGGCGGCGGGTATGTTTTCACCATGGTAATTCTCCTTCAAGGAAATCCTCTCCCTGTGTGAATAATCACATTTTAAAGGTTACCCCAGGTCAAACCTTGCTGTGGAACCGGAGACTGACTGCCTCCTGCTCTCAGCCCCCCTCCTTCTTTCCATAATATATTTTAGTCTTACACACTGTGGCTTCACGTGACCTCCTTTGCTTTTATGAATGAGTTACATCAGGTTTGTGAGAACAAATCCCTGGAAGGCATGAACTTGAGAAAATGCATGGGACCCATCACTCACTCCAGCACACATTCCCAGGGGATTAGAAGAGAGGATGTGCTAGGCAATCACTATACCGCCTACTGTAACATTTTGCATTGTTTTTCTATTTTCTGCCTTTTGCTATTTCTTTCAACAATTCACCCCCCATCCCCTCCCTACTGGTATAATATCACAGTGTCTGTCGGCAGCATCTTATCTGCGACTGTGAACACCTGTAGGTAAATGCTGTAATTCTATTAACCTGCTTTGTTATTACATTAATTGAAAACAGAGGCTACAATCTCACAATCATTTCTTCCTAATCAGGCATTAATGCAAAATCTCCTCAGATCTTTGTGAGTCATCATAACCTAAATTATAGCAATACAGTTCCTTCTAGTAAACTGGAAAAAGCAGAATATTATCTGCTGAGCCTAACTACCTTTCTTAGAAGTGAAACCACTTGTAAATGGAATAAAAACCAAAAGAACAGGAATGTTGTATATGTCATTTTTTGATACTTAACCCCTTAAATTAATATCACAATGGAATATTTCTGATTAGGATTGCTTGTTTGCTTCTTTAAAATGGATCTCTAAATGGCACTTTCAACCATCTAAAACTCTTTCTAATCTATTCTGCAGGACTTATCTGGTTCCATTGATGACTTGCCAACTGGAACAGAAGCAACATTAAGTTCTGCAGTGAGTGCCTCGGGTTCAACAAGCAGCCAGGGGGAGCAGAGCAACCCTGCACAGTCACCATTCTCGCCACATGCATCACCGCATCTACCAAGCATTCAGGGTGGTGGGCCATCACCATCCCCTGTGGGCTCACCTGTTGGGAGCAACCAGTCAAGATCAGGTCCAATATCACCTGCCAGCATTCCTGGTGAGTGTTAATAAAGCATGATATAGTGAATAAAATGTTACTATTAATCTTTTGGAAAAAAAATAGTCTATATTACACCAGATTAATCATCTGTTTCTCGCTGCATATAAATATGCAGGAATGGTTATAACTGGTTACCAGACCCAATGAGGTAGACACAAACTTGGGTCTTTAAATGTTTATACATGCACTATGTAAAAAAGCTATTCCAAATGCATTACTAAATGGAGGTGAAAATAAACCAATGGCAATGACTTATAAATAGCTTGAAATCTATACTTGAGTATAAGCTTAGTTTTGCAGCAAAAAATCTGCTGAAAAACTTCACCTGGGCTTATACTCGAGTCATGAGAAAAAACAAACATTTTACTCACCCCGGCAGGTCCTCTTCTATACCGCAATGCTCCGGCATCTGCTATGTGTCCCCGCTCTGTCCGCCATAGGGATTGTGACATTGGCTGCTCGGCACACACTATGATGTCAGCAAGCGGCTGACTGAAACGATGCCGGAGCATCGCAGTATAGAAGAGGACCTGCCGGGGGAGGGGGGGTTGCACGTTGAAAGGTGGTGAGTACAGTGTTTGGTTTTTTCCCTACAGGAATTATATTGCGGGCAGGGGCTGGGCAGGCTGTATACTACAGAGGGCTGGGCAGGCTGTATACTACAGGGGGCTGGGCAGGCTGTATACTACAGGGGGCTGGGCAGGCTGTATACTACAGGGGGCTGGGCAGGCTGTATACTACAGGGGGCTGGGCAGGCTGTATACTACAGGGGGCTGGGCAGGCTGTATACTACAGGGGGCTGGGAGGCTGTGATCAATGCATTTCCCAACCTCGGCTTATACTTGAGTCAATAGGTTTTCCAGTTTTTTTGTGTTAAAATTAAGGGTCCCAGCTTATACTCGAGTATATACGGTAGTTTCGGAAGACTGTAGCAGATAGCTAGATGGAAACGTACGCATTGAGCACACGTTTATTCTTCACCATTAAATGAATCTGTAAAGACTAAAATATTTTTCTGTGAAGAAGCAAGTGTTAAAATATATCAGCAGTAAATTAAACACTGAACTTTCTATGTGTATGGTGCCTACTGTTTGTGGTACAGAAGAACTGCTCTTTCTGGGGAATTTATGTTGCTTGCCAGATTGGATGACACTAAACACCAAATAACAATGTGTATGATAAAAACAGCTATGACAATGACATATTGTGGCATCTTTAAAGGGAACCAGTCACCAGGGACCTAATGTTCACTAAAGACAGGTTGCATAAGCCCATTACACCTGCAGTGCAAATATGCCTCTCTGCCTTTTAAAAGCATTTTCATTACAATATATTTGTGTGTTATTACTTACCTCGCACCCTGACAAAATTCCGGGGTAGTCACAGGGACTGGGCTTTGGTTTGGATGCATTTCAAAAAACAAAATGTGGCTTGTCTGTGTTACTCACTCCTCAGAGCTTGGCCTCGGTCTCAGAGGTCACAACCTGGTGAGTTGACATCAGTGGGGGATGGACAAGCTGTACAGGAGCACAAAGATATTGTAATGCAAATGCTTAGAAAAGGGGGAGAACCAACGTTACCCTTCGGCTGAAGGGAAGAAGGGCACAACTGAAGTAGCAGCACACTTGTAATAACAATAATAATCTTTATTAGTGCCAGAATAAAAATTACAAACTGTAAGAAAAAATAGTGGTCCCAATGTAGGGGTGTCCACCAGGTACAGTACATGAATGGATGTTAAGACGCAGAGTCCAACAGAAGCAGTCTGAACCCGGACAAAATGGAGATGGTAACTGTATGTATTATGAGAGGAACTGGAAAAAATGGCATAAACCCTGTTAAGTGCTATCTGTCAAATACAATATGTAGAATGCCGAAGGGTAACGTTGGTTCTCATTCCGTAGTTTTTGGGGCCACAATTTAGGTGCATCAATATAGGGGGCCACATTCTGTGCAGCGCTGCGGAATCTGTGTGCGCTATATAAATAAAGGAATTATTATTATCATCTAAGCTTACTGGCAGATCGAACAGTATGGGTTGGAAGATAGATTGAAATGAGATAAGAGAAGTAGGGAGGTGCAGCATTATGCAGAGCTATTTGCATGTGGGTGAATATTTTAAACTGTATTTGGAAGGAGAGGGGCGACCAATGCAGTGACTGGCAAAGACTGGAGGCATCCATGTAGCGTTAATGGCATTGTTTCTAAAGGTACAGTTCAGACCTGCATTACAACCTCTGTTATCATCTATAATCATTAAAGTGTTAATAAAGGAAGTCTAATGGATCAGTTAAAATGACTTCCCAGTGTCTGTTTTCACCATTTCTGAAAGGCTTCTATTATAAAAATAATAGTGCAGTTTTCTTCCAATTTTCCATTGAAAAAATGGAAGGATTTACAGAAGTGGGGCAAATGGATAATATTGAAAATCAATGGTTATTTTAGAGCAGAAGATATTATTAGAGGCCTGAACTCAGGTGTGAACTGGGCCTACTATTTTGCATGCTATAAAACATTTACACAGCTTCTTTTAATTAACATTGCATAAAGGGTTAAAAACTAGATCTTACATCTTTCTCTCTATCTATATCTATATATATATATATATATATATATATATCATTTGCCTTGGAAATGAGAATTCATTTGCCAATGACATATTTACCTTTTTTCCTGCTCTTTGTTTGGTTTGGTAGCATGCATGGAGAACAGTGTAGCATATTTAGCCTTATTTGTTTAGAGGGAACCCAAACAATGATGTGTTGAATAATGAAATTATCCACAATAAGGAAATGTTTGGGAAAGCAAACTGATGCCAGAGCAGCATAAAAAATTAGATTGTCTCTATATGGGATGATGTTTTTTTTCCATTTCTTTCTTTGACTAATTTCACCGAAACCAGCAGTGAGAGCTGACACAGCACATCATCAAAATGCACGGTTGCTGCCAGACAACGTAGCAAATGCTAATTTCATTTGTCTTGCTTTCTGTGCCAAATCGTACCAGTTTACTAACAAAGCAAAAATGTAAATAAGGGAAACGGTTTCAAGGTTCTGTTTTGCTTTTTCTTCCTCCTTTTTTTCTGTTTGGCTTAAGTCTTCCGTCAGCGGTTTCCCTTGCAGGTTGCCTCAGCAGTATAGTGTCCGTTAAATATTAAACAGGGGCACTAGGTCCCTGAAAGATAGAATGCTGAGAGAGGGCATTATATGGGACATCTGAAACAGCTTTCCACATGAACCATTTCACTATAGTAAGCATTTATAGACCTGTAGTATTTTAACCCCTTTTGCTACTGCACGCCTTTGTCATCAAACAATAGTTGATTAAAACCTACGTTAAAAAACTTGTAAAGGGAACAATATGACGCTTGCACAATATAAACACGCATTTTGTGGTGTCTGTAACTAAAATTTTATCTTTTACAATGCCACTTAATACACAATCATCCCCATCACCTCATAGAGATCTCATACAAATAATAATAATATCTGTCCCTTTCATCAATTTCTGATACCTGATCTGATGTAGAAGCCCTGAAAAGTTTGCAATGCTTAGCAAACTGCCAGGCATTGTGATTGTTATGCAGTGCCATCGTGGGGTGTTTGTTCCTGCCTACTACCTAAGAATGTTAACCTTGATAGTTTGCATGGTTTTTGCCCAAAACTACACCAATTGTCGTGGCTGCCCACTAGAGATGGGCAAATTTGTTGAAATACGGTTCGACCCGATTCGCCAAACTTTTTTTAAAAAATTGATCCGACCCAAATCAAATCATGAGGAATCACGTTTAAAAAACAGGTATTTCCTGGCTGCAGGGAGCCCGTAGGGTTTTGTAGAACGTTGTGCCATGCTTAAATATGCATAAGGAGCGTCGTTTCGTCTTCATATAATGCTGTGTTTTGGTATGACATGCACATAACAGCCGCCACTCTTAGAATCGCTTCACTCTTCAATTCCATGGGCACTTACAGGGACCAACTTCACCAAATAAGTGAAGTTAGAACGCAGCCTGACAAGGTAATGTCTGTTCCAGCTCGAAAGGACTGAGCTGAGGGCCAAGATCCCACTATAACATCAAAGAGTGCACTCTTTTTAGACTGACATCAGATGATTCCATACATTACGACAGAACCTGTTCTGTTAAACGCGGATACATGTGGAAACCCCCCAAAAAGAGTGCAGAGGGTGTCGGCGGTAATTCTGCATTGACATCACTGAAAATTTTGCCCTTCATTTCATCCGTCAGTGGCACAATGACCGTGTGGAGGTGGCAGCAACATGGAAAGCCACAGAGTGGCACAATGACAGATTGTGTAGGGGGCGGACGATTCCAGTCCCTGGTAAAGATGGTAGGAGGCAGATGGAGCAACTAGCAGCAGATGTATGGCATCAAGCGGATGGAAGCATCAGAATAGTGGCTGAGGCTGGTAGTTAGAATCCTGACTCCTTTCTCAATGTTTGGGGGAGGCGTCATGGCTGATCTAAACTGATGCATAAGGCATTGGTGAGTTGAAATCCAGGCCGATCCAAGCCTGATTCATCTTGACAAAGGTCAGTCTCTCCACATTACAGGTGGACAAGTGGGTTCTCCTTGGGGTAACGATGGCCCCTGCCACACTGAACACCCACTCTGATGCCACACTACTGGCCAGGCAGGACAACTTCTATACTGCAAACACTGCAAGTTGCGGCCACGCATCAAATTTGGCTACCCAGTAGTCCAGGGGATTCTCTACCTGGGGTGGTGAAGTGCTATCCAAATTGGCCACCACCTGCTGGTGCAGGGTGTGCTCTTTGTCCTGCTGCTGGTGGCGGCTACCCTCCTCACTAGGCAGGTGCAGGAAGTTGCTCATTAAGGACTCCAGACTTAAGCTACTGCAAATGAAGCTGCTACTGCTTCTATCCCCCCCATCTCCCCACAGCAGCCATGGCAGTAGTACGTGAAAGATCACTGCCAGGAATTCCTTGGTCAGACCTGACAGTGGATGGACAATGGCGCACCAAGGCAGCGGCCAACTGTGTTTTCAGTATTTCTCTACAGTTGTTCCTCCCTCTCAGCAGCTGGAAAAAAGTCACCCATTTTTGACCGGTAGGGAGAGTCCAAGAGGGTGGAGAGCCAAAAGTCATCCCTATGCTGGATGTTGACTATTCGGTTGTCACTAGTTAGGCAAAGCAGTATGCTGCAGGCCAGTGTGCCGAAAGGACATGTACTGGCCCTGCCCGTAGTTACAGCTCTACACGTCCGCGCTGCCTTGCACCTTGGAAGAAACCGATAAGCTCAAGGACTGGCCCACCTTCTGTTGTACATATTTGTGAAGGGCTGGAACTGCCTTTTTGAAAAAAAAATTGCGTCTTGGAGCTCTTCACCTCAGTTCGGCACAAGCCATAAGTTCTTTGAAGGGTGCAGAGTCCACGACTTGGACAGGGAGGGACTGCAGCACCAACAACTTGGACAAGAGCATGGTCAGCTTCTGCACCTTAGGATGGCTGGACGCATACAGTTGTCTCTTTGTAATTGCCTCGCTCAATGACTGCTGGCACCATGCATAGCGAGGAGCAAGAGCATCTGGACCGGGAGATGATGTCAAAATCAAACGGCTCCGTTCAGCAGAGGTGCTGGAGCATTGACTGGCTGAAATGGCATGTGTGCCACTAGGTGCTGCTGCTGTTGCTGCGGCGGCAGGATGGACCCTCCACATCTGTTCTACGTTTCTCCCAGGCCATTTGATGGTGATGCTTCATGTGTTGATGCAGGGCCGTGGTGCCAACATTAGCTCCCTGGCCACGCTTCACTTTCTGCCCGCAGATTCTAATATATACACGCTCGGATCCTCTGGTGTCTTAACAAAAAACTGCCACACCGCCGAGGTGGTGATTTTACTGACAGCACTGAGTGACTGCCAACACTGAGTGACTACTAACGACGCTGCCTCGTTGACCCCCTGTACCACTGCTTACTTGGACCCCTGAAGCGGGTTTTGTACCCCGCGGCCATTTGGCTCCCTTCCTCGCACTGCTGCCACCATGATAAATCCCACCCATAATCTATTCATATCCCTCCTAACTGCTCTTCTCACAACCATCCCCAGGACTTCATTCAAAACCTAGTAACTATCTACTAAAACACATCAGACTGTCCGCCACATTCCACCTTTTTAGAATTTCCTACAGTGCACAGTCAGCCACTTCAAGGCTTTGCTAAAAAAAAATTATTCTATGCATCTGCAAGTATAGACCTCCATTACTTTGGCACAGGGAGTTTTGCATGATGTACTTTTCATTAAATATCCTTTTGCTGCCTCCATTAGGCTGCTATGGATAGGACCGTATGACAGTCCTGGAGGGCTTCTGTGATGATGTTATAAAGGGCACAGATAGAAGAAAATATGACGCTGCTCGTTGTTTAATAAGTATTAGAGTATACTTTATTATGCGTAAAGGGTTTAAAGGGAACCTGTCACCAGGAGACCCATTTTTAGCACTTCCCCAGTCCCCACAGAGCATAGTACATACACTGCCAAAGTGTTTTTGTATAGAAAATAGGTTTTACAGAAAAAAAGATATGTTATAGTGTACCTTTCATTAGCATCTGCTGTGTGACCAGGCAGTTGCCTTTTGGGGGGAGCTGGAAAGGAGCAGTTTCCCCCCCCCCCACCCTTGGGAAACATGTGACCTTTTCAAATATATGAATAACTCCCCTCACTCTGGATTGGCTGTAGAGGAGCAGGGGGCATCGCTAAGCCCAGTGATGGATGTTTTCATATATTTGAAAAGTTCACATGGAGAAGCTGTTCCCAAGGGTGGGGGGGAACTGCTCCTTTCCAGCTCCTCCCAAAAGGCAACTGCTTAGTCACACAGCAGATGCTAATGAAAGGTACAATATAACATATCTTTTTTTCTGTAAAACCAATTTTTAATACAAAAACACTTTGGCAGTGTATGTACTATGCTCTGTGGGGACTGGGGGAGTGCTAAAAATGGGTCTCCTTGGTGACAGGTTCCCTTTAAAACAATTTGGTTGTTTTTATTTTACTATGTTTTCTGTATACCATGGGGGATATTATTATGCCTTATCAGACAATTTTCTCTTGAACTAGAATTAAATAGGTGGAATTCCTGATGCACAGAAAGTTTTCTGACCCCACAAATATAAATAAATGTAGGGGGTGGGGAGCAATTTCCTGAATGACATACTTGCTATATTCTGCACCTGTTTTCCATTGGTCTGATCTGGCGGAGATTTCTTTCCAGCAGCAGAGCTCACCTCCAAATTTCATGTGGCCAGAGCCTTTTGATAAAACTGTTGTGAAGTACGCCACCTGGGGCAAAATATATTTGTATATTTATTTCAGATCTTGCATTTACATATAATCTGTTTCCTAGGCATTTACATATTTCGTGAATAAATTGAAATGAAGGTGAAAGGCAAAAAGCTTTTCTGAAAATGGCATTACTGACATTATTTTTAATCAGTTTTTCTTTTGCATAGTTGAAGCAGTTGGACACTTAACAACTCTTACCATAAAATAACAGGCTTGTTACCTTGACTGGTCTCCTAAGCTTTTAGGTTATCAGCCCACAAACTTGTGCACTGTACAAGCCGCTCATTAAACCAGTGCAGCGTGTGACTAGATTTGTGCCAGCTTTATCAATGTGTGATGCTGGATAATTCATCTGGTGCAATGAAGACTGTTAAAGGGGTTGTCCGAGTTCTTAGAAAAAAAAAACCAGGAAGGCCGGGAGGGCGCTGCTTAAAAAAATAAAGTCCTACTTACCTTACTCAGCTTCTGGCCGGACCCAACAACCTTCCGGCCCGCTTTCACAATGCTGTGAACAGGGACGGATAGGCGTGCCCGGCCACGGCCGGCCGGAAGTTGAATCCAGCGCTGCTCCGGCGGCCATGTTTGTTTACATGGCGCCTGGACCGGAGCGACAGCAGTGCTGGATACCGGAGGGCACCGTAAGGTAAGTAGGACTTTATTTTTTTAAGCAGCGCCCTCCCGGCCTCCCTGTATTTTTTTAAAGAACTCAGACAACCCCTTTAAGGGGTTATTTTCACCTTATGCTAGTTTGCTGCACAATAAATAATGAATTTTGGTCATTTCATTGGACTTTGGACAGCAAGGCCACACCCCCTATAAGTACAAGTCAGAAAGTGTCTAAAATTATCTCAGACTCATAATATGTGTGGCACAAGGCATTTCTGACAGGTGTTTTCTGACGCAAATTGCTCCATAATTCTGCTGCTTGATAAATCTCCCCCATAGTTGGGAATGCAAGCTATAGATAAAGATCAAATTCCCATTTAGGTCTTTAACTGCAGTTGCTCTTTAGTCTCTAAAAGTGACTCATCTCAGGCAAAAAGTGAATCTTTACAGCTTATTTGCATATGGTTTCAGAGGTGATATGATATTTAAGTCAATTTAAGTCGGACCATGAAAATAATGTCAAAATTGCCAAAAAACATATTTTCACATTCTTTTCTTTGTCCATCATTTTAGAAAATTCTTCAATGACTGTCGGCAGCTGTTGTTAAAGCTGTATGCTAGGGATAAGTCTCTCGTACTGTAGTGTGAGGTGGTAAACTAAAGTAGAATTCCATTTTTACTCTTAAAAAAAATCAAGGGCAATTTTGCATCAGTTAAAAAAGAAATAAAATCAAGGTCATAGTGTCTTGTAAAGAAGAGAGAAGCGAAAGCTTCAAACTTCTATGAAATAATTTTGGAATGACACTCAAAATGATAGAGAGAGAGCTTTTCTTGTGGCTGTTCTTTCATCGCCATTGTGACATTGTTATACCTATCATAGGAGGGCATTTGTTATTTAAGCTCTTTTGGTCCAGAGGTAAAGTTGCTATTATTCTTTGTTTAGCCAAGTCCCAATATTATGCAGCAATTCTTTCATGACAATCCCAGACACTATTTTATTGTACTACAATAGAACGCTGTGGTGTCCAGTGCATGAAAAGTCAATAATACCTGCGATGGTTATGTAGAGCGCGGTAACAATTGGTAGTTGTAAAAAGACTATAGCAACTCTGTGAATATTGTATCTTTGTCATACCCTGACTGCAGTAAACCTCTTGCCATTCTCCTTCAGTGCCCTAACATATTAGATAACATTAAATTTTCCATGTTGATATAGATTAAGGAGCGGTGTAACTAGTTTCATCACTCATTCTCTATCCATGTTTGCCCCTTTGTATCCTGAGCAGCATCCTCATGATCTGATTTGTCGTTGACTAATGAATAACAGAATTGGTTTTGGCATGAGACAAACGGAATGCCGACATCAATCCAAAAATGCATTAATCTTTAATATTCCACATCTGCATGTTTTATAAATGGTGTAACCAGTGATTGGTAATGTTAGTACTCTCCTTTCCAAAAAGAAAGTGACAAGGAGCTTGTGCTTGGAAACTTCATTAAAAGTGATCAAATGAGTGTTCTCGCTGACCTTGCTGACGGTACTAAACTAATGAAAGTTTTAACTTGATTAAAGACTTGGAAAGCCGTGTAGCCAGATCTGTGGCTCTCAGCAAGGTTATGTAAATACTGCAAAAATATTGTCAAAAATCAAGATGAATTTTAGTATTAAAAAAAAACCATGAATGAATTTTGGTATAAAAAAAAAACCAACACATTGCAATAGGATCTGTGCTAGATGTTAAAACATTGGTTAGTGCACGTCCTAAAGTCTATGTTGTGTGCATGTAGCCTAAATTTTACCAAAATTGACTTTTTCTACTTTTAGAATTAATAATTTAGTGAAGTTTGCAAACAATTGTTTTAGTCAACATTTTTTGTCAACCGATTATAGCACATAATTGCATAAAAATAAGGATTTTTCCACATTTTGTAGGCTACAAATAGCTCATTTGCATGTTTTCTTAAAATAAGCTCAATAAACTTACTAGAACCCTCCATTCAAGTGTCTGCCGCCCAGGTTCAGCATAAGCTCCCATTTTGCTGTTTTGCGGTTTGAGGCCAGATGGTCAGCTTTAGTATTGACAGGACACAAAAGGCAAAACAATCATCCATTTCTGATCTATAAAAGATTTTGGAAGGTTATGCACTTACTACCTTGAGGGATTATTCTTAAAATTATGATATTGAAAGTCGTGTGTGTTAAATTATAAAATGCCAGACAGTTTTCAAATCATTTTTTACTTCTCTTCCATATCCCCTTGTCTCCTATCAAATATTCTGTTGATAGCAGTGCCTCAGGCATACATACATATTAGCAGAAGTTTCTTGAGCTTACATGGAATTGCCATTTGTTTACTATATTTAGCAGCATTTTTTGCCGTGATCACATAGCAGTGTTTATTATAATATAAAGACTCGCTGTCTAAGCTTGGCTCACTACTATACAGGAACAGGGATGTCCATATGCTTACATGTGTTCACAAGTTCTTCTGGGACCTCTTTTTAAAGCAATCTGAGGTGACAAAAAGATGTTTTCCATCCATGTTTTTCAAGTCATCTACCCTACTTAATAATATATATTTATAACCATATAACTAATTAGTACTGTCAAGTATAACTAACATTGTGCTTCACCACAACTATGACAATTGGTTAACGCTCATAAATGTGATTTATTTTGATAAACTATGATACCTGCAGTGTTTAATTATAATTTATCAAATCAATAGCTGGTTTGGCTATCAATACTTGAGATGTGTTGTTGACACCCAGCCCCTAACCGCGATCAGCGGTTCTCCACTACTACACTTTACAAACAGTACATGGAAACGGAAGCAGATGGAAGACATATGTTCTTTATAATACACTTAATATAACATTAAAGGAAATGCACCTTTTTATTATAGGGAGCCAGATGCCTCCACAACCACCAGGTAGTCAAACTGAGTCAAGTTCACATCCTGCCTTGAGCCAATCACCAATGCCACAGGAGAGAGGTAAGTAATACCAAAACATTTTCATTGCCTTTTTATCCTTGCTTTATAATCTCTAGCTCTTTAAGGGGAACATGTCAAAAGCTTTTACCCCACTAAACTACCAACATTCTTAGGTATGGCATGAAATATTTATACTAGACTTCCATTTTTTATGTTAAATATTAACTATTTACTTATTTAGAATTATTTAAAATGAGTCTCTTTTAGAGGCTGAAAGGTGAATGACATTTCAGATGCCTATATATTGGGTTTTTTGGTACTTTATAGTAAAACTATGCTTTTATGATCCTATAAAATATAAGAATCTCATCTTTCACACTGAAACAGACTTGTGATTCTGTGACCTAAAGAACCGGAGATGCAGGCAGTTAAAGACATAGGGGCATATATACTTAGCAGTCCCTGTGCGTTCCCTGACGAGAATGCACAGCTGCCACGATTCACTACCAGCTTGCGCTCGATATCCTGCATCTATCGCTTCCCTGCCAGAGTTCACCTTTTTCTTCCCGGTGCATGTAAGTGCTTGGCTTGCGACACAATTTAAATGTTAAATCCTGTGTTTTGTCCGAATCTGTCCCCGCCCCCGGATTTCTGTCGCATGAAAACCGGCACCGAAATCCCACAATACCCGACACAACCCCCGAAAAGCTGGGAAACCCGATGACAATGGGGCCTCGGGACCCATAGTGAATAAGCCCCATAGTTAGGAATATGAACTGCAGATAAAAATCCCATTCCAGCCTTTTTATTTTCTTCCAATGCCTGTCACTTCTCTTGTACACATGGTTTTAGAGGTGATTAAAAAAATAAATAAACAGGTGATATTTAACATAGAAACAGGAATACTAGAAAGGATATTTCATACCCTACCTGAGGAGACTTAAAGTATATATGTTTCTTTGTAATGTGAAACTCGTGTGTGAGTATTTCTGCAGACCACGCAGAACCTCTGATGGAAAAGTATTGCTGTAATGGATTATCACATGATAGTGACTTATCTACAGGTTATGCATACATACCCTATACTTTCTATGTCCATTATCAAAATTTCAGGTGGGGGACATGGCAGACAGGGATATATAATTACATTTGTGGGAATGACCCTCTGGATGGATAAATCTCATCACATACATCACATTAAGTAGGGGACCGCCTGTATGTTCATATATATCCCTGTAGTGATAAAAACACTTTACAGCATAAAAAAGTTTATTACATGCCACCACATTTCAAAAGTCCCAACAGGTCTACATACATTTGGGGTCAGCAG
Organism: Engystomops pustulosus; assembly: GCF_040894005.1. Classification (NCBI taxonomy): domain Eukaryota; kingdom Metazoa; phylum Chordata; class Amphibia; order Anura; family Leptodactylidae; genus Engystomops; species Engystomops pustulosus. Next base: position 72,441,294 of record NC_092413.1, on the reverse strand, counting down.
AATGAACTGACCTGGAGAATAAAGACACTTCATGCTCTCAATTTATGATACAGTGAGACAGACAAATAGATTGTCCAGAGACTCATTGGAGCCAAGGTATTAGCAGGGACTTGATCTTTAGGCCAAAGCAGAAGAGTGAAAGATGGATGATGTCCATTTTGGATTCTGGCAAGAGTTTAAAACTTGATGCCATATTCTCTGCTATGCTCCTCTCTCTTTCCAAATTCCTCTTCTGAGGTTAGACCAGTAGGTACTTTGTGCACAATTCATCATGCCAAGAATTTTTCTCCCTCAGTCCCTAGGCACAAATGATTTGTATGCTTCCCTGTTATAAAAATCAGAAATTTGCTTGCCGTCCCACTTCAGCCATCCATACATAAGCCACCTCTTTCTTAACACCACTGCACAATTTCCACTCAGACATTGCTTAGGAAGGAATGTTGTAATCTCAGTGGAATGTGACCCAGTTTTTATAGGAAGCGACAAAGACGCTCAGTCTTAACCGTTCTGTGGTATTATAGTTGGTGTTAAGTTTGTCTGTTCCAGTGCAATGTGTTTCTAACTGGAGATTGTCCGGAAATCTAAAGTAGCTGTAAGATTTCTTTTCTGAGTTTCAGTGTCAAACAGAAATGCATTCATGCCTCTTATGATCCAGACTCTACTCATTGATTCAATTGCACCATTTTCAAATCCCTGAAAGATTTGTGCTCCAAATGATCTTTGTTACCCATTTCTTCAATGAGTAAGGGTTATTAATAACTTGGTAAAATCTCTACCATCCACTTTTAAAGGAATTCCAGTAACAAGTTTCAAGGCACATTCATTGGATGTTATAGGGATACAAATCGGAATAAACAGGATTGTTGTTTTTAGAGACATATTATGTTATATTATATTCTGTGATAGAAATGGAAACAGTAAGCATAAGTAGCCTTTTCCCTGGATGAAATTCTGCTGGAATTCTACTGGACTGATTTTTTTGATTTCCAAATGTTTTTGGTTTACAAGAAAAAATACATAGGTGTAACAAGGAATACATTTTATACAGCAAAATACCATGAGCTGCCTTTGGTTATACAAATAGAAAAATTCTAGGATGAGCAAAGCCATTCTTCATGTGGACAAATTAGACTAGCAGTGTGTAAAGGAAATGATATTTATGGCAATAATTAGTAAACTCATACATAAACAAAATACTTTAGATATTTAATAAATCTTATCTACATATTCATCATACATCAGTCATGTCCACTTTTTCATTGATTGAAATAGTTTGTCTAGAATTTACCACAATACTAGACTAATGAAAGACACATTGGTCCACCAACTACCCAATGGTCAATAAAGATTAACGATAAATCCAAGAAACTGAAAAACTGCTAAATCAATATTTATAACATACACTGGAGTACAAAATGTCCTCACTCAACCCGTTTAGCTTCATGAAAGGTTCAATTGTTCAGAAAATGTTGAATGGGGATTTATTAAACAATTTTTGCCACTTTTGTTAAATACCTCATTAGGCCTCTTTTACACGATTAGTGGGTCCCGGGCATAGCACACGGACAAGGAGGGGATGGAGAGGGAATGATCGATCCTCGTCTCTCCCTTCTCCATTGAAAGCAGAGCGGCTGTAAAGCAAATCCTGCAACATATAGGACATGTTCATGATTGGGTGCCATTGGACACTCTTTGTCCCAGGTTCATTAACTCCGGGGGGGTTGCACGTATGCAAGTCTATTTTCCCAGATATCCTTAAGGTTTTTAGTTGTCATTCCAACCTGTCAGTAGGCTCACATTATCACAATGCAAATGATTCAACCTTGGATGCTGATGAAGGTGTTCTTAGGCTCTTTACAGTACTTTTATAGAGCTTGTGTATGAGACTGGCCAGGGACTTTCCATGTCACAGGTAATACAAGATAGTAGTGTCAGGAAACTGATGTGCTGCAGGCTAGAGATCCAAGCCCATATTCAAAGATGAAGTAGAGACTGAGCACACAATGTGTGATGATTTTTGTTTTTATTTCAGCAAAATTGTGTATGCAATTATGCAGTCTAACTGTGAAGTTTCGACCATTAGGTCTTCATCAAAAACATTGCCTTTATGTATAAGGTATAGGTATAGTGCTAGCATAGTAATATTGAAACAACACATTTCAAAGCATTGGCATAAAGAAAACAAACACTGCTTGACTTTGAAATTACTGATCCAGGTTCAGGTCCCTTTCTATATGTGTACCTAGGCACCCACTGCTGACCAAAGGAAATTGTATGAAAACACAGACCAGCCTACAGATCCTCTGGTTGTGCCACCCCTACTAATTCTGACATGCAGGTTATGTGAGGGCCTAATGAGTCCTGTGACCTGCACCTGTGGCTATGCAAAAACCTAGGACCGAAGCCCAGATAGAGTAGTTGTCCCACTACCAGCCTACCCCTCCTCCATAATAAGTAGGCCCAGTACAGACATTATAAAGGTGTCTATGCCGGGTAAGCCACCATAGACAAAACAGACTACTCCTGCTTACTATATGTCTGCTTTAACTCTTAGGTTACTGCAGACAATTACAGGGCTTTTACTACACACCCTTCAACTGCCTGTATGGCAGATACCTGTCCTCCCAAAACTACACTTCTATATATGCTACAGGGACTGGCAGGCTACATACTGGGGGGGGGGGGGGGGGGCTGTGACCAATGTATTTCCCACCCTCGGCTTATACTCAAGTTAATAGGTTTTTTCTAAGTTTTTTGTGTTAAAATTAGGGGTCCGGCTTATACTCGGGTCAGTTTATACTGGAGTATATGCGGTACGGAAAAATGGTTTTTTGTTGATATTCTTAGATTGAGAAGCACTTGTACCTAGAAAAAAAGTATGCAATCATTCTTCAAAACAAAATAAGTATATCTTTTATATCTTTAAAAGTCGATTGATTCCTGTGTCTGGCCAATAATTGTTTCCTAAAGTCCCTTTTTTGTTCTATTTGTTCTATTGTTCTGTTCTATTTTAATTATAGGTTACATGCCTGGGGTCCAAAGAAATCACCAGCTGTCACAGTATGGACCACAGCAGACTGGAACCTCTATGTCCCCACATCCATCTCCAGGGGGTCAGATGCATACTGCTATGGGCGGGTTTCCACAGGGAAACTCCACTGCCAATTATGGACCACAGATGAACCAATATGGACCGCAAGGCAAGTTTTACACCTAAAAAATTCATCCCTGTTTATTTTTTCCAGTGCTCATTTTTTCTCATCATATCTGCATAATACAATATGGTATATGGTACAACACGCAACACATATCCTATACACACATGTCAGTTCTAGACGGTGTATATGTTATTATTAGGGTAGTATTAGTGGTGTTATATCCTGATCAGACCCCATAACATTAATTGTTATTATAGAGTTTCATAGTCTTTCGGATTAATATTAATAGCATATGAAATATGTGCATTAGCACAGACAGATGGGGATAAATGAGCAGTCTTATTTGCAGGGCATCCCACCTGGGAGAAGCAGTTGGCTGCTGGTTTCTGCTTTAACTAATGCCAGCCTGGACCGACGTTTACAAGTGTGTGGGCACCCGGACTTGGCTTTGTGACATGTCCAGCTTATATGGGCCAGCCAGGCAGCTGCTGGATTCATTGTCTTTAATGTTTTAGGCCGTCTGTTTTCTGTCAGAGTCATTGCCAGTGAATTACTAATCCATTAGCAAAGCATAGAAAGATGACTGGCCTCCTTATTCCTGATTTCCCTCTGTGCTATTTCATGTATTTACTTGTCTTTGGCATTGACTTAGATTAAGATATTTACTCTGCTTTAGCTTTACGTTATTATGTACAGGCACATTATGAATAAAAGTCTATCTAATGTGAAGGTTACATTTTGCTTCCCCTTTTACTGTCTAAATATATTTTTGTTTCTGCATCATGACATCTTCATTACGACCTTTCAAAGAGGATTTTTTATAAACTCTATATTAAAGTAATTAGGAAAATTGGATACTTTTGCCATTGTAATATTTTATATTAGGAATGCAAGCTGTTTGAGGCTCACAATGAGGAATGGAAAAAGGATCCAATAATCATATTATTTTTTTATGTAATCCTTACTAACTCTACCTTTGTATTCTACTATTGCCACTTTTTTGATGAGATAAATGAGGCGTTGACTAGATCCTGTACGAATGATAAGAGCAAATATATTATTCTTTTCCTGCTCCAAGGTTAACTAAAAAAAGTTGTTACTTTGGAAGCAGTAATTGAGGCAAATATGTAAACTGTGGCAGCTTAACAAGAAACCTAACCAACAAAATGTTCAAAGGGATCCCTTACTGTTATTAAGTTTTATTTGGTGTTGAATATGTCAGGAAATAAGCTTAATGCAGATTATAATTTATGAGAAAAAAAATGTGGTGAACACCCCATAGTAGTATTTGAAAGTTTCAGTGCATAAGGGTAAGTTGCCTTACTTTTTTCTTGGAGTCCTTACTCCATATTGTATTGGACTTAATATAATAAGTTTGCTGACCTCTATATTTTAAAATTGTTTAGCCGTTAACAAAAAAAATCGCCCATAAACAATTAACACATTTCTGAATTTGTTTTATGTAAATAAATGGCAAATACTAATTTAATTGCAAAGTAGCTTAAAATCATTAAAACATGCCATTGTTATCCTCATGTTTTGCTTAGAAATAAGCATTAAAAAGCTTCAACAAGGCATGATGATAAAATATTTGTTTTGAAAATATGTAGGGGACCTAGCACAACCTAAACTTTGTACAATGTCTATCGGCACATATATAGCAATATATGAACTGGAAAGAAAAAAGAGGAATGTGCCGTATGACAATACAAGAGTAAACCTTTATTCAATACAAAACAAAGCAAATCTCCCAGCATAGGGATGATAGAAGTGTAGTGCAGTGTAGTTCACTAACTTTTGGTGTGGTATATTCTTAGAATATGTATGGTATATATATGTATATAGTTATAGCTTGGCAAATGCTTAAGTAGTGGCTGAAACCTTGCATGTGGTATGAATAAATCCACTTAATTTTTCACTTGGAGCTTAGAGTGCTGCTTTTTCTCTTCGATTTAAATATAGCTAAAATTGTTACTGATAAATATATTTTAGTCCAATTCTTAGTAAAAACAAAAAACCCAAGTACACTGACTTTACTATCAAATGTTTTTCCTAACTATAAATTGTTGTAATGTAGCATTTAACTATTAATAATTCTAGAAAAATGTTGATATTGAAATTATAATTCTCCTAAATAAAGATAAGAGTTACTCAATATTGATATTTCACAATGCAAAATCTATACCAGGCCCACAACTCTATTGTTTATAGTTTTGGCTATCCATATAGAGTATAGACAACCTGTGAGCCTTTTAAAGGGGTTTTCCAACAAACACAAGTTAGGCCCTATCCACAGGATCCGTCAGAGTAATGGAGCAGACTGCCGCCCATTACCATTCTGCTTCATTAATCTCTATGGAGCTGACGGAAATTGCAAAGCGCCACGCTCACAGATCAGCTTTATAGAGATAAAGAGCGGTCATGCGCCGCCGTCTGCTCCATTACTCGGATGCCACAATTATGTGGGAACCCATTGGACCGCTCGTTTTCGTGATCTGTAGGGGTTTCATCACTGAGACCCCACTGATCAACAAGTTGGGCCCTATCCTGTGGATAGGGCTTAACTTATGTTTGTGGGAAAACCCCTAAAGGAAATCTAACATCAAAATAAAGCACAATAAACCAGGGTTACTTACTCATAGATCCAGGCACTGTGACTGTGGTAATCTTCATATATTTGTTATCCATATAGCCTCCTTCCTTCTAAAATCAACTTTTAAAATTATGCTAATCTGAGTGTTACCAGAGCCCTTTCAAAGACTTCACTCCACCTGTACTTCCTGTTGTTGCTAGATGACACAGGCAGGGGGAGAAAAGAGAGAGCAGGGGGTAGGGTGAGACATGTTCTGTTCATTGTAATAGCCTGTAAAGCTACAGCACAGAGAAGCTCTGGTAACACCCCCATTAGCACACCCTTATTAGCATAATTTTAGGGGTTAGGGTTAGAAGCAAGGAGGTCATGGATAACAAATCTAAAAAGATTACCACAGTCATTGTGCCTGGATCATGAGTACGTGTCCCTGGTTTATCATGCTTCATTTTGTTGGAGCCCCATGAGAGGAAACTTCTTTTGCGAAGATCTTCCTTGTGGAAAAATGTCCTTGATGTATGCAAGCCCTTGATTGGCTTGTATAACTTAATTTCACAAAGTTGAGGAGAAAAACTTGGCATATTCATAAGTATTTTTCTGCTTTATGTTTACTTCTAGTAGGAGAAGATATGGGTATCACTTAATAATGCTCCATTCCCTTATACAGTAATTTTGTGTTATATTTAGATACATAGAACTAGAATTTTTGCAGAAAAAAGCAAACCAGCATTTTAGCCCTTGTATAGAAATCTTACTTGTGATTTTCATTGTGTTGGGTTAAAAGACTTGACAGCAAAACCTTTCATCTCCTGTATGTGTCAATCTACCTTTTCCAGAATCTCTGAGTGCTGTGTCTGTCATTATTTGGACAGAATGCCTAGTATCTGTTGCCAGATTCTTGACACAAGCTTATTATAAGCAATGCTGAATATAAAAAGCTCAAGGTGCATTTTCCCTTACTAAAATAATAAAATAAATAAAAAGATCAGTGATGGCTTTGATTTGGAATCTGGCATACTGCTTCACAGTCCCGGTGAAGTTCTGTAGTAAGTTTTATACAAAAACGAATGTAGGTTAACTTACGCCCTCAAGGCTTTCCTTTTTTTTTTCCTCGAAAAGCTTTGTGCATTTTTATTATTCGATTTTAACCTCTTCACTAAAGTGCTTGAGTACTGTGATTAAGTGATTGATGTCTAGAAATGCTGGCGGGGGGTTCATGCTGCAGGCTGGAGATGCTGCTTCAGCTGCAATAAATTAAATAAAAATGCCCATTATTTTGCCCTTGGCTTTTCAGTGGATGCCTAAAAATTTGCTTTTGTAAAGGACATTGTACTAAAGATTGCCTTATAGATGCATTATATACATCTATCATACATTTATTTGATAGGTCAGTTTTATGGGGGGTTCACAATCCTTGATAATGTGTAACCAGTCTTATTTCAGTCCCTTCAGTTATGAGTGGTATACATCACTGTCTGAAAATACAGGCTTTTTGACAAATGAGCACTATAATTTAGTCTACTTTCAATATACCATAAGCTTGTAATGATGCAACGATTATTCTGTTATTATTTAAGGAGGATACTCGAGACCGCCATCTTATACTGGAGTACCAAATACAAACTACAGTGGTCCTGGCCCTGGCATGAACATGAATGCAAACAGCCAGATGCATGGACATGGATCCAGCAGCTCCATGAACATGGGAAGAATGCCTGGAAGTGGAGTACAGAACAGGCCATATCCTGGAAACATGGGCAGTATGACTCCCAACTCTCAACAAGGAGGCCCAGGGATGGGTCCACCCATGCCTACTGTAAACCGTAAGGCACAAGAGGCCGCCGCGGCAGTAATGCAGGCAGCTGCTAACTCTGCACAAAACAGGTATGTTTGGTGAATTATTAAGCTTATAATGCCATGTCTATATTATAAATGAAGCTCAGCATGTCAAATCAAATATATTACATAAGAGGTTTCCAACTGATTTCTATCTGGGAAACATCCTGTTCAAAGACATGTTTAAAAAGAAAATATTTTACAGAACTGAGAAATAGCACTTTTAATGATGTAAGCTTCTTAGACATGGTATCTCAAAGTTCAAAGGGAATGGGTTACCTTAAAATTACATATTTTTTTAATCAACTTTATTTCAAGTTTAGTTATACATATTGAAGGGAAATGACATGCCAATTTTTTTGTGAAAAGTGCACGTACAAAGCACCATTACCAATGTTTTTGTTGGTTTTCCCAACATACAATACGGCAGCAGGGGAATGTGTTTTAAACCCCAGTTTAACCCCATTGTGGACAATAGATGATGTCAAAGCTTATTTACATCAGCACAGCACATGCCTAGAAACTCCCCATAGGCCTCTGGAGTTGGCTTCGGACCTTTTCTATCTATGGCCATGAGGGGGCTAAAATGCTGTTACAGCCCCCATAATCATGAACAAAAATGGTATATATGGAAAGGGGGCAGCTACAGCCTGTGTGTGCCGGTGTCAGTCTCTCTCACCACACGCATGCAGTTCCCACTCCCCTCCCCACTTCTTTCCAAGTGCACTAAGCAGGCAGGTGAGGGAGGGGAATGGTGTGGAATAGTGGAAGAATACATGAGACATTGGCACACACAAGCTGCAGAAGACTGCTACCACCCCCCTTCCAACCCCTGCCTCCAGAGACTCACCACATGCTGCTGGCAGGGAATGTGAATTAAACCTGTGGGCAGCTGAACATGACATTCCTGGTGACAGGATCACTTTAATGTGGCTAAAAGTCCCCCTTTTACTACCTTTTTCTCAGAGAAATGTATACCTATGACAGAGTTGTCCATCTTTTTTATATCAGTTTTGTAGGGGTCCAAAATAACAGCATAGTAAAAAGAATTTACTCTAATTTGGAAAAAATAGAGTACTTATGGCCTCATACACACTGTAAAGTATTGGTCTATATTTTGTAGATAAAGCCAATTGAGAATACATGCAACAAAAATATACATATCTCCCTAATTAATTTTAACTCAGAGTACATCTACGCTTTTGATACAAATAAGAAAAGCTTGTATGGCCTTTTATCAACCATTTCAAAGTAGACCTTTGATTATGTTAAGCCAAATGATTATGTCTCTGTAATATGTCATATAAAGATGTAATACCATGCTGTTCTTGCAACAGTATGTTCATAGCATGACCTTCATATACTTATTCTTTTTCACTTTTACCAATATAAACAATGTAAATGCCAAGATACAACGGTTGCAAGCTGTTGTCTATTATGCATGTAGCCATTAGGGGAGGGCAGAGGTGTTCCATTCATATATGGAAGAAAACTAGCCCTTGAGAAAATGATCTCCTGATGCCTCGATATCCCTGCAGGAGGTAACGAGGTTCATCTCCTTCTTTAAAAATGCTGGTGGTCCCGGCGGTATCCTACCAGAGGTTATAAGACACAGCCCTTCTGAAATACAGGCCGCAATAGCCAAACTCTTTAACATGTGCTAAGTGCAGGATACTTTCCTCAGATAGAATAAAGGTCTCATAACACAAGTATGACCTGTCCTATTACCCAGGGATCTGTGTGAGTAGTAACCTAGAAAAACTGTTGTGTCCTAATAGAAGGATCTCAAGCTTCCTCACCAAGACCATGTTTTCAGCAAGAGCCAAGCTGGGTTCATGCCAAATCATCACACCACTTATATACTCTGCACAGCCTTATCCAGAACCCAGTCTACAGGGCAAAGCAGGAAAGGATATACGCCTGTTTTGTGGAGTTCAAACGAAACTGCAGGAGAGCAGAATAGGTAGGAAAGTGTATGTTGTCATCAAGAGCTCCTACACAGAGAACATCTGCAGCATGTAGGTAAATGGAAGGAGAAAGGTCAATTTCAAGCAGAGCCCAGGGGTCAGACAGGCTTCAGTCTAAGTCCAAAGCTCTTCAACATGTACATCAATGAGCTGGATGAAGCCCTGGAGTCCTTCTCTGCACCAGGATCTACCCTGCATGACAACAAGGGGAAATTTTGCAGTTGACCTTCTCATATTGTCACAAACTGAGAGAGTTCTCTGGGACAATCTGGAAATCCTGGATAAACCTGGGCATTACCCATCATTCTAAACAAAACCAATATCGTGTTGTTCCAGAGGAGGAACAGAAGAGCTTCAAGCCTTTACAATGAACAGCTGCCTTACAGTGACTAACAAGTACACCTACACCAGCCTAGAAAATACACCAATCTGGAATCTTCAAGCAAGCCTTCCATGTGCTCAAAGACAAGGACTGTAGAACATTCCATGCAATCAGGAAACAATTGTACAGACTCAAACCTCCAGTAACGTCCAGACAAAAATCTTTGACTACTATCCTAGCCCCCATCCTTCTGTATGGCAGTGAGCTCTGGGGTCCACACAAATACTCAGACTGGTCAGGGTAGGACTTCAGTCCAACTGATTTATTCCACCTAGAATTCTGCAAACACCTTCTCTAAGTTAATTGGTGCTCAAACAGCGGCTGCAAAGTAGACATTACAGTCTAGTAAAGAGTGCAATCATTCCTGGCTTGTCTACAGATCAGCAGCTCAGATTCCTTCCACCATAAGGTACTGAAGCAGCAGAGGATCCCTGGCAAACCGAGATACCAAACCCACACAGATAAAAACATGGACCAATCACGGCTAACAAAAGCAAAAATAATGGTAACTGTAAACAAGGCCCAGGAGGAATTTATTGGTCACTGACAGACAACAATGGAGTCTTTCCAAAAGCTGACCGGCTACAGAAAGAATACAGACTGGCCTTGTACCTGGAAAAGCTACCCCAGAGACAAATCCTGAGACGCTACCAGTTGAGTGTTCGCAACCTGGCCATATTTGTCCAATGCTAAATTGTATTTGGTCCTGCCAATAAAGCTTCTTTGAATTTGCATATTAAATAGAAAAGTTATAACTTCAATACAGCAAATTGAATTTTAAAAACCTAGTCCATGCAAATGCCTTTTACCCAAATGCTATGTTATGTCTCCTCAAATGTTGTCATATAAAGCACAGAAACAGTATTGTCTATTTACAGTTATAAAATAGTTTTATATGATCTGGTTTTAGGGACCTCACTTGCTTGGAACTTTTGGATCACAGTTTGTCATCAACACATTTATATGGCACTGGAAATATTTTCCATTAGATCTATACTGTAGAAAATGCTTCCATATATGATTTAATGAAAATGAAAGAAACCATTAATTGTAGCAAAGCAGATTATTTAGAATTTATATAACACAACTACATTTTAGGACTTATGCACATGACTGTGGTCAGCTCAAGGCCCCGATAGAGACCTTTTGGGCAGGAGAACTGATCAACCTCCAGCCTGCCTATGGCTGCTCCATCCAACTGGAAACGTCTCCTGGTTTCTGGCCCTAGTGCAGCACATGTTCCTGTACACATAGCCTTAGTTGAATGTGCCCCAAGACTGTTTCCTGTTTGTTGTATTTCATTCATCTTGGTTCTTGAATGCTGACAAAGCAAATGCCCCATTTTCCTTTACATTTCATCAGATGTTTTTGGCTTAAACATATAATTTAAGCAAAAAAAGCCCTGAAAATTGTCATCTATAGACTAAAAATTGCACTTCTATTTTTCTGGTATGCTAGTGGTCCTATGCTAATCCTGTTGCTTGTGAGCATTCTATTAGATGTCAAGGTTGTCAAGATGTTAATTAATAGCACCGAGCATCAGTAATTTTGTAGAAATGCTCTTATTGGACATTTGATCATTATTCTAGGAACTGATCTGTAAGTTTTCTTAAATCCTCCTTTAAAGTGACCCTACAGTTTCATAATGATTTTAAACTAATTGTTCATCTGACTCCCACTGTCATAGTGGGCAGATGTCATCAAAGGAGGGAAAATAGGGAGTGAAATCCTGTAGTGAAATAGTTACATTAGGTTTATGATCTATCCTTTATTAGCTTCCCTCAAGTGGAAATAAAGTGTGCCACAGAGCCTGGGAGCTGCAGAAAATTAAGGATATGTGCTGCAGGAACACAGAAAGCTATATAGGATCATGGCCTGGGATAGAGAAACTGGTGGGGGACAGAGGACCCCCTGTGCCTCCCCTATTCTTTACAAGACATTTCTGTATCCTCAGAGCTACAAATGCATAAGGGTCTCCTGCTAGCTACAGTTAAAAAGGAGCAGCAGACCAACTTGTCACAAGCTATGGATTTAAAGAGGTAATTGGCACAGATTGAGCAGATAAGAAGCCATGGACTTCTGCTCTGAAGGGCTACACTAAGAAGGATAGCACAGGAACAATTGCTTATTGGTAATGACAGTAATATGCAAAGTTATCTAAAATTCTAAAAGCTGTTGGCTTTGAGGAAATAAACTCTAACAGAGGGACAATTTAAATGGCCAATAACTTTTCAACAAACTTTTTATAAATCCATAGTACTGCAAGAAAATTTGTAATATCTCATCAGAATGAAGTATATTTTTTCATAATTTGCTTAAATTGCTTTTGACATCCTGTTAGTAAGACGAACAGTAGTTGACTATGGTGTAAGATTACATAGAAGCTGTATGCAGGGACAAGGGGGAGCAGTGCCACTGTAGCAACGTCCCCTCCTATCTACATAGATAAAGAGAGAAATATAAAATAAAGATTACAAGTCCCATAATTTCCACAGATAGTGTATTCCTTCTTTACATACAATTGACTACTGCTTTGGGAAATGATCATTGCTAAGGTTTATTTCTTTATTTTTTTGGTGTATATATTTCTGTATTAAGCTTATCAAAATTATGGAAATATTAATTCCTACATAAATCCTATCTTCACAATCAAAATAGTGCATTACTCTTTGAAGGGAGCCAAAATGCAAAAGAGACTAATGGGCAAACAGCGGTAAAACTGGCCAAATATGTGCCCTATTACTGCAATTAGAGTGTGGGTGTGGGAGGGGGTAATTTGATATTAGTCAGATGTTACCAATATACAACACTTTCGATTATGACAACATACCGTATTTTCCGGACTATAAGGCGCACTTAAAAGCATTGGATTTCCGTGGAAATCCAAAGTGCGCCTTATAGTCCGGTGCGCCCTATGTATGGCGCTGGGCACAGGGCAGCGGACCATACTTACATAGGTCCCCGCTACCGGAGACCGGAGACAGCAGATCTCCAGCGGGACCTGGAGCGGGGACCTATGTAAGTATGATCCGCTGCCCTCCTCCACCTCCCCCTCACCTTCCCCGCTCACCTTCCCCGCGTTCCCCGTCGCGTCTCGGCGTCGCGTCCCGTCGCTGCGTCCCGTCGCCGCGTCACGTCATGTCGGCACTCCGCCACGCCTCCGCCAAGCCTCCGCCACGCCCCCGCCACGCCCCCGGCCCCCGCGCCTTATAGTCCGATGCGCCTTATATATGTAATTATTACATATATAAGGCGCATCTGACTAATGCGCCTTATAGTCCGGTGCGCCCTATAGGGCAAAAAATACGGTAAGTCACTACCTAAACTATCTACTCTAATAATCCCTTACCAAGAAGCGCAGTGTTGGTAAAGGGTCTTTGAAGGATCTGAGCCCTGCCATACACAGCAGTGGTTTGATGTATTACACTCGCTGCTAGTAGCCATTGTCGATGGCACTAATTGTGATTGTTAATCTGTTAGATGGGCGCCCCACCTTATCTTTGATCATCATTACCAAGATATAAGATTTGGTCTACCCTGACAAGGTAGAGGCAACATCCCATTAAGGTGATCCTAGATGAATAACCGATTATATAATTCCCTGTGGTGGAACTTCCCACATCTGCTTTCCCAGGTAATGCAAGGTAGTGCACAACACAGATGCCACAACAATAGATGCCCACAGTTAAAGATGTGATTGGATGTGCAATTTCTGTGTCTCTTTATTTTTTTGCACATTTTTATTTTATTCTGTAAGGCATACCCAGCAACAATTTTACTTAAGTTCTATGAATTCTTTTTAAATATAATTCATTGATGACTTACCGTATATACTCTAGTATAAGCCGACCCAAGTATAAACTGAGGCCCCTAATTTTACCACAAAAATGTGGGAAAACCTATTGACTCGAGTATAAGCCGAGGGTGCGAAATGCATTGGTCACAGCCTCCCCATTATATAGTTTGCTGGACCCTGCCTCATAGTATATAGCCAGCAGCTGCCCCCCAGTATATAGCCTGCCAGCCAATATCATCCAGTATATAGCCAGCCCCCTTCCCCAGTATATAGCCAGCAGCAGGGGAAAGCTGTAAAGGTGAGTTTTGATATATTTTTCTTTACTCGAGCATAAGCCGAGTTTGGGTTTTCCGCACATTTTTTTGTGTTGAAAAACTAAGCTTATACTCGAGTATATATGGTATTCGTCATAAATTCATATTTCAAATATGTTAGGTAGATACTCTAAATCATTGTTAAAATAAGCTGCTGTAGGTTTTCTACATCAGTCCCCTAAAAGCATCCCTAAACCCTCAATATTATTATATATTATGTTGAATATATATAAATATTCCCTGTTAAATACTATGTATTGCAAAATGATACTTTTCTAATTATTCTCTCTTTGGTAATTTTGCAAGTAGATGTTAATTGGCTCATTTAATTATGGTGCAAATCCAAAGTAGCCTGTTCTTTTGTCCTGCTTTAGGCCACCATACATTAGGTCGCCTGCTTATCCCAGCCAGTCTGGGGCTGGCGGACGTCCCATGTTTTCCTCACAGCATCCCAACTATGGCAACTCTCAGGTTCCAATGATGCATCAACCTGATCAGTACGGGTATGTAGAAATGTATTGCTTTGGGACCCCGGCCATTAGTTTTTCGTCATGTTCTTTTCATTTATTTTTTAATTTATTTTCATTAACTGTTTGCATACTGATTCTGTGCTGCTTCTTTGCCTTTTTGTGGAATGTAGTCTCTACTATAGTGTTTTTGCTAGCAGTAAAGTTTTTGTAGTAGCTTTAAATGCCCTAACGCTCACAAGTTGTACTTCTACTAACCTTGATGACAGAGAGAGCATGTCTTTTAGGCAATGCAACAACATACTGCATGGCTCATGGTCTTTATACCCTTCATGGCTGCAAGGGTGTTGTTATGGTCCTTTTCCAGGACTGTGCCACTCATTTCACTTGTGTCCTTTTTGTGATTTTTGTATTGTATGTTTTTGTCTGAGAAATGTGTTTTGTCACATACACTCTTACCATGTATACAATGTTTTGTGTTTCCAGTTATTCAGCAATGACTTTTTCAAGAAAGGTGTCTTTGACCTTGAATTTATACAAAGCGTGGTGTTTTTCAGTCACTTTACACTTTTAAAGAGGACACTGATTTTGTCTCTTTCCAGAAAGAATAGAAAAGCTTTTTATATTTGTTGCTTCTCTTCAAGTCGTTTATGTGGTTTGTCAGTTTCTGATTTCTTTAGGTCACAGTCTTATCATTCATGGAGACTGAAGCACTGAAAGAAAACTCTTATTTAGCCTTTTGTTTCAGGGTCATAGAACACTGGACATGAAGAAGAAAAATAAACATTACATGTCATTATAGATATTGCAATTCTTGGCTTTACTTTATATTAAATGTTATTATCAGGGGTTTGTTTAAAAAAAAAAAAGCTATTTCTTTATTATTTTTTTTTTATTTTACTTACAAAATCAACATTTATTACTAGTCTCAAACGGCATGATATAAAATTAAAGGATTTTCAATGTAGCTCTACTTCTTATCTGTGCTGGCTGACTACAGACAGACAACGCGAGACCAGTCCCCTTACTGTGAATCTACTATGTTGGTTGACATACACATGATTATACTCGCGGTTGCCTGTACACTGTAAATTATATGCTGTAGTCTGCTGGTTTGTTAATCAGATCAAGTTTATTGTAATTGTAAAATGCATAAATAAAATCTTAAAAAAAAATTAAAGGGTTTATCTAGTTAAAAAAACAAACATGTGGACGTCGGGGATGCCGCTGACTACTAAGCAATGGAACCGCACAGTAGAAGCACAATCAGTGGAAATAAATATAGTATAATAAAAACAATCTGTGTAAACCTGCATCTCAGAATGCTTTTACGTGTATATCTTAGGCTCCATCCACACAATGTATGCTTCACCCAGGCTGGGACCTGGGTATAGCATACCTTCAGGTGTAGAGGTTAGCTCTGCTCACCCCTGCCCTCTCCATAGCGAAACGTATAGCCCAGCCTTATGTACAGGTAAAGATAGAGCATGCTCTATCTGTCTCCTGTCGATGGTACATTACGGTGACATGCGAGTGTGCTCACGGTACTGTGGCTGGCCACCTGGATATCCATTCATGTGCATGGAACCTTAGACTGAAAGTACTTTATTAATGGTCATTAATTAATGGCCATATTAATGATATTTTTTTTTAATGGTCAAAGTAAACAAAATCTTTACATGTGGCACCCAGGAAGTTGAGAAGCTGGTTTGTTAGGTGCTCAACCCTAACCCCAAGGCACCTTTTTGCTTGACATGGTTGGTAGGAGTGTTGGGGCTCAATACATTCAAACTTTTGTTGTTCTTTGTTCAAAAATTGTTCAAAAATTCCTGTAAAACAATGCAAATATGCCAGTTCCTCAGCATATGGTTAAATCAAAAAGAAGGATTTACCTTTGCATTAACTTCTTTAGAATGCAGACAATTGTGGCCCTCCAAATACAGTGATTTTTTTAATGTTATTTCATTGTAACATTCTAAAAGATCTAAAGCATTAATTTTCCCCCAAATTACACTAGTTGAGTGGTTTTATTTGGAAAGACAATTGAAGTGGTCCCTGACTTACAGATGACCCCAAGTTACAGACTAACATCTTTGCCCACTTTGAATCTCTCAGGATGCTGTACTTTAGTCCCAAGCTGCAATGATCTGCTATTAGGTGCCTGTAATTAAAGTAGTGTGTCAGGAATCAGCATAATTCATATACAAATGGGTCCTTAAAATATAAACTAATATGTTATTAGTTGTTATTTAAAATTTTGCTCTCCTTGGCAGAAAAAGGCTGTTGACATACGCTGTAATGAAGAAATAAAATGCTACTGGCAATTTATTCAGTCCTTTGATTTCCTCTGCGCGGAGCAGACACAGAACAGAAGACGGCACTAGTGACATGTCCTGCACCTGCCTGGGCAGGTCATGTGATCACCACATTTGGTTGTAGTCAGTTGGTTGCAGTGCATCCAGTATGGCCGGTGTTGTGGTGATGGCAGTTACACATCATTACTATGCTAACAGAGCAAGAAAGTCTGTTATATCATGCAGAGCATAAGAGGGAGCAGGAGTTACTGAGAACTATTTAGATAGATAGATAGATAGATAGATAGATAGAGATAGATATAGACACACAGTATGTGTGTCTATATATATACAGTGTATATATATATATGCACATTATATGCATATACTTATATGCAAGATTACTTGCTTACTTTATGGTACTGGCAGTCGGGGAGGGGTCATCTTCTTGAAATTCAGCCAGTAGTGTCATCCAGCAAAGGGGGGAGGGAGCAGGGCACATGGCTGTAAATTCGGCAGCGGACCGGTGGCTGTATAGTCATGCAGGAGGACATTACAGCAGGCAGGCAAAGGGGGGCAGTCAGGCAAAAGACATGTTGGCAGGTGGATAAAGGGATTGGCGGGCAGTGGATGTGAGGGGGGGGGGCAAGGGTAGATCGACAGAAGCACATGACGGCAGGCAGGTAGGGGGATGTGGTGGCGGAGGTGGTGGTTCAGGCCGGCAGAAGGACTCGTCGGCAAGAGGGTAGGGGGACGTGCCGTTCGGGGGCGGATCAGGCCAGCAGAAGGACTTGTCGGCAGACGGGTTAGGGGGACCTGCCAGCGGGGGTGGGGGGATGGTTAAGGCTGGCAGGTGGGCATGGGGACAGGCGGGCATAGGGACAGGCAGGCAGGTGGGCAGAAGGATGTGATGGCAGGAGGGTAGGGGTACATGCTGGTGGGCAAGGGGACGTGCCGGCGGTTGGGCAAGGGGACGTGCCGGCGGGTGGGCAGGGGGATGGGCACCAATCTCACTTAGTCAAGACAATGGCAGATAATAATGGCTTTGTTTTGCAGATTCTGTCAATAACAGCACCCTCCACTGTTTGTCTGGTAAAATAAAGAGTACTATAATGGAAACTGACAAGCCCCCTTTATATTTAATTGTTGGTGTCAGTTATTTAATTAATATGGAACAATAAATTTGGTTGTTCTATTCCTAATATGGACCAATGGCAATGCAGATGTATAGATTTTTTTTTATTCCAATGGAGCTGTGTAGCAAGCCTTTATATATAAACCTGACCTCGTAATATTTTATGTCCTTTTATGTCCTTTTGGTGTAATTACCTTGTAATTACCTGATTTTTAAAACATTTGTGACCCCTAGAAACTGGACTTTGTAGTCTTCTACTTCACAAAACAAAGCAGTCGTTCCTTTGTGTTAGTGACCTTCTCTGGTCAGCAAAATGTCAGTTGGACATGAACCCAGCAAGACAGCCATCTGCAAGGTTTTAAGCATGTTTTTATTGCGGCTAGAAATCTCATTTAATGACGTGATAAAGCTTGGTGCCTCGATGCTATTGCTGTTCCATTTACCTTTTATATTCTGCAGAGCAGGACAATCTTGTGGATACGCAAGGACACATTTTGTAGCCATCTAAAACTCTTACGACTGTGTTGTGCCAGGTCAGGCTTTTCATTTTGCTTTGTATTAAAGGAATTTATACGTTTATTTTTTCAAGAGTTTTGTTTTCCTTACACTTTGGGTTTTGCTGACCATGAACTAAATATACCCTTCATCTCCCATTTAAAAAGTGCAGTTGTTCTTTGTTGATCGTGCACTTTCTGAAGTATCTTTCTGCTTTATCCCTTTTATTAATGTTGCTTCTGGTTGGTATTTTATATTACTGGTATAGTGTGGAACATATTTCATCAAACAAAAATAAATGATGCATTCATAATGCTAGGTTGGGTCACGTCAGAGTACTGTGCGTGAAAAACTGATGTCTTTACCTGTATTTTTGGTCAGTTTTTTCACACCAATTGTTTGTGCTTTCAAAGCATTTTTCAATGTGTTTTTTTTGCGCAGACAATGCCCTTCAGCTAAATAATATGTAAAGAAAATACAAAATGCACTTAATGTTTACCATCTTGCAGAAGGATAATTCATCAAAGCATATACAGGAGGTCCCCTACTTAAGAACACCTGACTTGCATACGACCCCTAGTTACAAACGGACCTCTGGATTTTGGTAATTTACTGTACTTTAGTCCTAGGCTACAATGATCAGCTGTAACAGTTATTAAAGGTGTCTGCATTTAAGCTTTATTGTTAATCCTGGTTCTTATGAAAATCCAACATTTTTAAAATCCAATTGTCACAGAGACCAAAAAAAAATTTTGACTGGGGTTACAATAATAAAGTATACGGTTCCGACTTACATACAAACTCAATTTAAGAACAAACCTACAGAACCTATCTTGTATGTAACCCGGGGACTGCCTGTAGTGTAATAAATACATTATAAGTCATGCAGTTTACATTTAGTCTGTATCAGACTTGCCTAAATAATTTCATTCTGATGACAATATAAAAACTGCAGAATAAATAACGGTATGATTCGATAGTTATGGTATGTCTCTTAAGACTATTGATGCTCTGTGGTATTTTGAGGCTTGTTGTAGGCTTCTAAATAACTATTTCTGGTCCTCAGTCTTTTTTATTAGTTTTTCATGTTATGATTTCCACTCCAGAGAGCTGCATTCTATTTTAGAGAATACATAAAAAACATAACTTTAGGTCAGCACAGTTAACTCCCTTAGAGGAATTTCTAAAGGCGTACAGCAAAGAAATGATTGGATAGTAAAGCAGTCTTTGTCAATGGCTTTCTGGTCACCGTAACTATAGTACTTAAGCCATGTGGGATGATTTTAATGTCTTTGTAGTGTTTGATCTCTGAACTTTTCTTTATGTAGTTCTTTTAGTGTAATGTGTCAGGATTTGTAGGCATTGTACTTGATGACATTCATTATAATTTTTATTGATTACAACAAACACATGTAAAAGAATGACACAAAAAGCAGTTACAAATTACCTACTCTTATTCTAGAGTACCATGAAAATGCCAGCATGCTAGTTGTCATGTATTTGTTGTATAAAGGAGCTTTTATAGAAATGGGAGATATGCACCTTGGAGAAAAAGTGCCTGCCTTTGAGATAATCTGATTTACAGTTACAAGTACATGTGTGGTCTGTAAAAAGAACTGCTACATGACTTATTCTTTACCAGAACTGGGCAAAGGACTATGTGGGCATACAATGGAGTGTTAGGAAGGACCGATGCTGGCTTTTTGCTGTCCGAGACAAAAAATGAAATGTACAAATCTGCCTGAAAGTGGCTAATGTAATTGATTTTTATAGTAGTACCGACTTGACAACATTTAGCAAATCGGTACTAAAGGCGATCTGTTGTCCCCCTCTGGGTTCCCCAATTAAGACATCTTAGAAATGATTTATTCCAGTTGGAATAGGTAAACTATGGAATGTCCTAACCCAAGAGATTGTACTGGGTTAGATTTAACAAAAGTGTCTGAGAGCAAAACTGTAGTTGCTCATGGCAAATAATCAGGGGTCAACTTTCATTGCATAAACTGCTGTGGGAAAATGAAAGCTAAGTTCTGATTAATTGCCATGAGCAACTAGAATAGTTTTGCTCTGACACCTCTGCCACCTCTGCTAAATCTACCTCATTTTTTAGCTTTATAATGATGCAAGTCTTTCATGTACAACACACCATTATCAACCCTGCTGTTACCGCTGCACATTAGTGACAGCCATCCTGGAGCCAATCGTAACACCATTGATATAAGGGGCCCTTATTGCCCTGACAACCTGGAGCCTCTGCGAGGCTGCTGTGGCTTTTAAACAAGCATTAAGACTCTGCCTGTTATAATCGAGCAGTATATTGGCAATATACTGCAATACAATTGTATTACTATATATTGTATGAGCAATCGGATACAATGGAGACTAAAAAAAGGGGGGGTGTTAGCATTTTTAAAAAATAACATGCAAACAAAATCCTAAGGTTAACTGTTCCTGTGCCCCAAAATGTTTTATCTATCCAAATGCCAGAATTGATGCTTTTTTGCCACCCTTAAAAAATTATTAAAAAGTGATCTGTGTGTTTGCTAGGAAAATAAACAGTTCAGTAAGGAACAGCATGTTTTTGCATTTCATACTCAATTACTGTCATTATGCAAAATGACAAATAAAGAACAAGTGCTTTATATACAGTAGTGCTTTTATGTGATCAAAGGGAGCTAATACCAGAGCCATATGTGAGTACGCAATTCTAAATGGGTAATAATTCGAACACCTAAATTAGACCCATATAAATGTAATATAATACTATATATTAAGGGTGTATTCAATTTGACACTTTTTTGCTGTAATTTGGGAATAAGTATTATTGCATTAACAAAACAAAAAAACAAAATCAGCACTAGGATATGTTTTTAAGCCTGACCTTAGCCAATAGTATTGCTTTCCTCTGTTTTTGGTCACCATGTAAAATAAATTCAATAAAGTCAATTATTATTTTATTTAAAAAAAATATAAGAAGGAAAGGAAAAAACTTATGAGATCTGGCTATTTCAGTGGTTAACAATTATTACAATGCTGGGAGCCTGAGTGTCTGACTTCTACCTTTTTAAAGTGCATTGAAAATGAACTAACCAAATCAAATAACATCTCGTCCCTTGTTTGCATTTTTTTAGTCGTATAACATCTTATGTTCTTTACCATGCGCCATTTTTATACTGACATTATATGATGCGGCATCAGATGCATTTGCTTCCTCTTCACCCTCTAGGACTTTGGCTCTTGCAAACTTTTGTGAGCGCTTAGCACATTACCCTTTCCCCCCATGCTTGAAGGGAACCTGTCAGAAGAAATTGACCCAATAAACCATTATCTGTTTGTTGTGAAGAAGCTAATCCCCTTCCAGATCTTGTTCCTTTTATAAACCTGTAGTGGCGTCATGCGGAAAAGTAACTTTTCTACAATTAATTTGTTGTTCCGATGCCTTGTTACAAGCCCCGTCAGAGGGTTGTTATTGTTCATAGGTTAACTACTCTATAAATAGAGTGTTTTGCTTTTCAACTACTTGAACATATGATTATAGTGGGCCTAGTTGAGTCTGGGCATGATGAGCATGATATCCCTCTGCATCTAACCTAGTATGCATAATAATATTAATGTTGCAATAAAATGACTTGTATTCAAATTAGGGACATGATCTTAAAAAGCTTCTGTCTAGGTTACCTTTACCTAAGTTTTGGCTGTATTTGATTACTATTAAGATTTGAATAAGGTAAAAAAACACTACCTTTGTTCTGCATATTGCAGATAACCCACTGATTTGTTAAATCAAAGCCAAATTCATTGGTGCTATATTTTTCCTATTCTAAATTAGTTGCACTATAAATTTCTAAACACATTTTACTGTTCTCGTTGCCTTGTTTTGACAGGTACTCCAAACATTTCTTGTTGTATCGCCATTTGTTAAACATTATGTGACAGCTGCTGAACCTTTTATAGCAATAGTGATTAACACCTTCTATCAATCTGACTCCAGGGACAGTGTTTTGATTTTAGTATGTTCACATTTTCCCACGCATTTCAGTGACTATTAGCAAGAAATACAGATATAGCCATAGTTAATGCAGCTTATTTTTGCGCAATTGACAACAGAACTCTTGACTGCAAATACAGTGTTACCACAGCTATTAATAAGAGGTTCTTGGATATATGATGCCACAAACAATGTAGGCTTATGTATAAAATAGCATCTATTCTGCTACAAACATTGAAGTTTGTTTAATGTTTTATTTATTACTAAGCATTTGTTATATATTTTTCATGTTCAAACAGGCAAAGCGGCTTTCCTGGTGTGAATCAGAGTGGCCTTATGGGAACAAATTCTTCATACAGTCAGTCCATGAATAACAACGTAGGCATGATTAACCAACAAGTGTCTCCATATAACATGATGAACAGCTCGGCAGGTAATTATAGCTGTTAACTATGCATACTTATTTACAACATGTTACTTGACTCTGTGGACTTCCTCTTCATGTTGCTGTTGCTTACCTGAGCAGATGGAGGTACCAGAAGATCCAAATCAAGCACCTTTGAAATAAGATCTGGAGATGATAGATAGATATATCTTTCAAGGCTTTATTAAAAATTTGTATAAAAGCTTTTATTAAGTGCTACAAATTATTATAAACAATGAACAGAAGACATGAAGAGACACAAATCAGTGTAATATGTCTATGGTAGATATGGAATTCACAGCAACAGATGGCGAGTGAGCAGGTTGTGGCCTATTATGCGAAGGCAGATAAGATGTGGTTATATTTTAATCTTTTTTGCTCTTGTTAATTTGTAAATTGAGAAGCAATTTTATCCAAATTTTCCTGTGTGATGAAGATAGCTTAAAAGTGGGTTTTTGGATGAATTATTTGTTACAGTATTCATCGCAAGGGATTATGTTTTAAATATTATACGCCCAGGCATATTTGCATTCCAGATCTGACCTGCTAGATATTTCTGCTATAGTTTCCACCAATTTTCTGGCAGAGATTATAATAAATGTGGTAGAGAATGTTGGTTTTAGCTCCAATGCTCGATGGCCAAAATCTGCATTACAACATCTTTGCACAACTTTTTTTAAACTGTATTTTTATTGGTTTTCAACAGTAATGAACCTGCATGACATAGCATGTAACATAAAGACACAAATAAATCACAGGAAAAGGGACATGGCATTAATCTTGTGAGAATTAATACAAGCTAAGGTTCAATGTAAAAATCGGGCATAAAGAGGACATGTCACATAATAACCAGAAAAGACAGACCATGGGGTACAAAAGTGGATAAGGGAGTATGCCCGGTAAAAGAGTTTAGTTTAGGTAGTTTAGAAAACATGTATTTTTTAGTTAGTTTAGACATGTGTCCAATCATCATGTAAGCAGAAATGGGTAATCCAGGTTATATCACATAGGTCCCATACAGCGAGAAAGGGCTCAATTTAGTTATTACACATGGCTGTCAGATATTCTGTGTATTGTACCACAATTATTCTGTTATAGAGGTCCATAGAAGAGTGCAGAGACCGGTATCTTCAGAACCAGACTTTTCTCTTTGTACAGCTTTAAGCAAAATCACAAGCATGACATGCTGCTTTATGATAGCAAAAACTGTGCCTAAGTGAATTCTTTCACACATGTGAACTCTGGTCACTGTAACCCTTTAATTGACCAACTACAGGTGGTCCCCTACTTAAGAACACCCGACTTACATACGACCTCTGGTTACAAACGGATTTCTGGATGTTGATAATTTAATGTACTTTAGCCCTAGGCTACAATGATCAGCTACAACAGTTATCAAAGGTGTTTTCAATGCAACTTTACTGTTAATCGTGGTTTTGATAAGAATCCAACTTTTTTAAAATCCAATTGTCACATAGACCAAAAAATATTTGGCTGGGGTTAAAATTATAAATACAGTTCCGACTTACATACAAATTCAACTTAAGAACAAACCTACATAATTTATCTTTTATGTAACCCGGGGACTAATTCTTTTTTTTTCCTCTAACCATCATCAGATGGACAATCACATTCATTTTTGCCAAAATTAAACCTGTACCTCAGGTATGCTAGTGTTAGTTGCACTTATAAGTGTCATGTTGCCCTCAAGAATTTATTTTGGTAATTCAATTGGGCAAAATGCACTCTGAAATCCACTACATAAATTGATATTTATAGTAGAAGTCAATTTTTCTGCGGTCTACACACAGATTATTCTGTTAATTTGAACTAAACATAGATTACGCATGCAATATATATCCCATTTGAGCATTACACAATGTTCTTTAAATGATACAGGGTAATTGAACACTTGAATGCAAGAAAGATTATTGTTCTGGCCGTAATGAAATCTAATATTTAGAAATTGTGCATTTTATACCCTTATAAAAGTTCCATAATGTAAGAACACTAGGGGGTACCATTTGGAAAAAAAACATTAAAAACTTTTTCAATGGACGACATGCACATTGATAGATAACTGTAAACTTCAGTGGTGCTTAGAATAAACCACTTTGATATTTAATTTCTGCCTTTAGCATCTAATCCAATATATTTGAAGTCTAAATTTGTTTAATTGTTTCCTTTCAAGTCTTCATGAACTTAATTGCTTCCTATATTTCTTTTTGTCTCTTCAGCTTGTATGACTGTTGAAAATTTACTTGACATCTATTGCTACTTAAGAGTGCCATACATGTGGCTAGTATGCTATTTGATACAATTTTAAATATATTTATACACATGTAGTATATATATATCATATTTACACATATACATTATACAGTATAAACATGCCATACATCATGTATGCACACCACATATTTACAGCATATGCACACAGCATATTCATAAACACATACATGTAGCATACACAGACACAGAGCACATACACAGCATACACATACAGTATGTAGACATATACAGATATATACAGTATATACACAACATACATCATATACACATACATACAGAATATACAGCATATACACACATAGAGCATATGTACACGCATAGAGAATAAACACACCATGTACACTCATATAGCATATAGATAAACACATAAATACAGCATTTTCACATACACACATATTTATATACTCATTGTCCCCTTGTATGCAAACCTGTGCCTGCCCGGTCCATAACCTGGGCATGCACATGGCCAAGTGCAGAAGACAGAGGAAAGCTAAATGACTCAGCTTTGTGCTGTGGAAAAAGTGCATGGTTATATTCATATAATGCTGTATAATGTTAAACAATATGCAACTCCCCTGTCAATGTATAGGCAAGAGAGTAGTTGTGAATTAGGCCCTCTACCTGTCAGGATCCATCTAGTGAGTATGATCAACTCACCCAAGGGATAATACTGGGATATCTCAGGTAGCAGCTGTAGCCTCTGCCTGGTAAGGCAATAGTTAAGTGGGTGCAAGTTATTGACCAATGAGTTTGGCTGTAGTGTAAACTGGAGTGTGATTGGAAATGTGCTACCACCTGACCAGGAGAATAAAACCTCTGGGCAGGGAGAAGCACGAGGTCTGGTCTTTACCACCAGCTCTCTTGAAGAGCACATCCTCTAGAATGCATGATCTGTCTACAGAGGCTGAGTGAAGAGAGAGACAGTGTCAGTAGACCTTCAGTACTGACTCAGAACCAAATCCCAGGACCAGAGTCAGAAGACTCAAATCCCGAGCTGTAGCTTCCACAGTTTGGACACCGTTCCATCCATCTTCGCCCAGCCTGCACCTACCACCAGTCTGGTGAGCTGTTCCTGAGGACCACTCTCCATGACCACTCCAGTAATTTGAATCTGCTGTGAGACCATAGGCCCGTTGCCTGCTACCTGTTCAATAAAGAACCATGAGTTGATTTGCACAACGTTGCCTCTGTCTGTTCCCTGAAAACGGTTATTACTACCACGGGCTCCCCATCCATTACCCAGAGACCTGTCTTACAGACACTCTTGGGTTGCCTCAGGGAGAATCAGTACATCAGCCTCTACCTCCATATTTCTTACACACACAACCTACTGGAGACCTGCCAGGCTATAGGTCCCCATACCGAGCACCGTGACATCAGCGTGCCTAGGCCGCAACCACCAGCCACTCAGGTATTCTGAGCCCCGGCTGCCTCCAGGCCCAAAGTAAAGGATAGGCCCTGATGGGGGATGTTGAAAATGTATATAATATATGTGTATGTATATATCTGTTTAAATTAGTGCTCTTCCCCCATTCTGGTTATGGGCCCCAAGATATACTATTGTTAGAGGTTGCAAATCAATTGTTTGTGAAAAGAAAGTCAATTGGTAACCTTGAGATGAGTGACCTGATAAGTGACCTGAAAACTGTGCCCTAGTGACAAAAATACAATTTTATAATGTTACTGGCTTGTTTAGAATTACTCTGCATCTTTCTGTACTACTGTTAAACAATATTAAATAGCTTCAATAGCAAAGGGAAGCTAGTGTGAAAAAATGGAAGCTGCAGTGTGATTTGATTATTTACAAATCTGACCTAAGCCTGGTGCCCATGAGTAACTCTGGTACAACAAACTCGCTCTGTGCACTTGCAGTATTTCCCAGACTGAATCTAGTATCGCTAAGCTGAAAGGACATGCTCATGGGAATTTAATATGCCCTGTATGTCTTTTTTTCAAGCGTGTAAAAAGCCCCCAAACCAACATTTTGTTAGTTTTTTGCCCTCCACGCCACTTCGGGTGTGAATCTTCAGGCCTGCCGTTTTTGCTATAGTCTTTGCTGGAAGCTGCAATGTTTGCCAGGTCTAAATAAATTCCACCAACCGAGTTTAGTTTTATGATTCTTGATACCATCTTTTAACCCTAGAACGCAAATAATGTTAAGAAACACACTTAAATAACTTTCAAGTTTATTTCAAAATTGCTCAATGAAAATATGAATAGTGGACAACATTTTGATTATAATTTTTCACAGAAAACACCAAAAAATCTTTTTTTTTTTCCAAAATTTCACGCAGACATGAAAACACACAAAAATGCATAGAAATCTATAGCAAACTAGCTGCAGCTACATTTTATTCTAACTTTCTTTTCTATTATATTAGTCTTCAAAACAATTCTGACATGTTTTTTTTTCAGAAGAGTGTTCTTTGCAAACAGTTTCCTTACAAGTGGAACAATATCGCTCAGTTTTCCTCTATGTTTCTTGGACACATGAAACAACGCTTTTGATTTTTTTCTCCTGGCTCTGCAATAATATGAAACTGTACGCCACACCGTTTCATTGCTTCTTTAGTTTGCTTTGGCAGGCATTTTAAGCCGCTTCGCTCTATCATGTGAGGCATTACAGTACCAACAAGTGTAATAGCTTTTGTAAGCAGAAAATGTCAACATTGGTGAAATAATTGTCCATGATGAAGTTTCTACCTGAATTGAATATTGGAACAGCAAGGGTTTTGACTATTTCAGACCCCAGATCCTTCTGTGTATACTGTCTATTCAGTGTATACTGTCAGTCCACCAGCATTACCGAGTACAAATAAAGTAACTTGAGATACAAACACTTCTGAGAACATGATAAAAACAGTGGCGGCCTAACAGGCCCCCAATTTGTACAGATGTAGTTTTCACCAAACAAGCATTGTTACACCATAATGCCTATGAAAAAAAAATGTATGAACAACTGGATATTATCAACAATGACATACTTGAGGAATACCTGGAGTTTCAAAATTCTAACTAAAGTAATTTTGCAGATAATAGCAAAAATGTAAGCATGGGGGCCTAAATATGCATTCTAGGGTTAAATCAGGCAAGCACACAGAGAGTTTGTTGGACCAATTTTGCTAGTAGACGACAGAATTTAGTCTACCATTTGTCCCCATATGTCGCTGCTTTGGAACACTACATTAACAAATTGCCGTCAGTTTTTAGAAACATGAAGATAAATGAAACAAGGTGTCCCATAGGTGCCTCATGTCAATGGAGTGTTGGCACATATGTGGAACAACACTGCTTTCACTTCCATGGAAGTAGATTGCTAGCAGCCCCATAAATAAAGGTTTTCATTCACATTAGATAACAATCTGACACATTTATAGACATGGACCACGTCAGAGTGCAATGTGTGAAAAACTGACATTTTTGCCTGCATTTTTGGTCAGTTTTTGCTAGGAGTCATCAGCTTGTTTTTACTGGAATTTTTGGTGCATTTTTCACACCTGTGTTTCAAATCACATGGTTCTTCAATTGGTCCCCACATGCCACTTCCTGCATCAACCAGTAACCCACACATTAAAAATACGTTGCACATGCATGTGTCTCAGATCACAATGTGATTTTGATGCGTCTCCATAGACTTGTATGGTGCGTTTTCCATGCAAGTGGCTTGCAAAAGTAGAGCATGCTGAGATTTTAACATGAAAAAAAATGAGTCTGACAAAACCCATTAAATACGCATCAAAAGCACAAGCAGAACTCTCATGTGAAAATGCTAGTCTGAAAGGAGCCTAACAATTCCTACAGTTCAGCCAGCTCTGTATGATGCAAGGACTTCCATACTGTACACTGTGTTCAGTCCGAGAGATCAGACCAACATTCGGGTTCGTTTCCATGGGCTGAACGTATTAGTTTGCAGTCGGCCTAAGGGCTCTTTCACACTTGCGTTGCAGATCACGTCAGAGTCTGATCAGGGTGCTATCAGGGTTTGGTCAGTGAAAAACTGACATTTTTCATCAGATTTCAATCAGTTTTCAGTCACAGTGTGTTCAGTGTCTCCAATGCATTTTCATTGCATGAAAAAGATCTATCTATGAAGGTCCATTTTCAACGGCAATTGATCAGTGAAAAATGCATTGCACTTGCATTGGACTTGCATGTGTCTCAGAGTGCAATGCGTTTTTGATGCATCTCCATAGACTTGTATGGTGCTTTTTTCACACGCGTGACTTGCAAAAGTAGAGCATGCCGAGATTTTTTAAGTCTGAAAAAACCCATTGATTACAATGGGTCGGAGTGCAATGTAAGTTCTGCGTGCCGAGGAATTCTCCTAAAATATGCTCTGCCATCACAAAGCCATGGATCCTTTAAAAGCAATTAGTGGTTAAACAATGCGGAGATATATATTTTATTTGGGCTGCACTAGGTTATGTATTTTATGTGGCATGCTGACACAAAATGACTTCTGAACATTTAAACAGCCCTAAATTGTGGCTTTCTATTAGCAACAGTTATTTATTTTGCTCTTTACACAGCACGCAGCAACTCTTACCTAAAGCTAGCAGATGGCAGATTGCCCTTCTTAAGGGATTTATGTACTCTTGTGGAATAGCCAATGTAAAAAAAAAGCTATTTAAAGTCAATAGTACAGTTTTTCATCTTTAAGTCACTTGACCATTTCCTTCCCTACAGTAAAAAATCTGCTTCATGCCTTGTTGTCTTTCTGACTGCTTGCGGAGTGTAGACTTAAAATCATTACAAAACCTGGTACACATCCTACCAATTTATAGCTGGAGTTATTTTAATGTATTGTTGATTGAAACAAAGTTGCATATAAACTAGAAAAAATATATTCTAAATTTATAGTGTATTAATTAGGGTACAGTCACACTGCGGGACATGATCTGGTCACATGATTTGCAACCAGATCACGGCCCCATAGATTGCAATGGCTTCCGGTCTTGGCGCGGTGAGCTATGGAGGAAGGAGGGGTGACAAGCGCTCACCCCTCCCACTCCGCCTCCCGGTCCTGTGCTCGCCCAGGATCCAGTCTGTTTTTATCCAGACAATATATGAGAGCATTTCATTGATAAAGTTATTATGGGGTACATTTATCATATGCCCGTGCATAGTGCATTAGCATATGGTCTAAGCCCCATCCCTCCTCTACATGGGATACATCAGGAGCCTCAGACGTATCCAGCAGCTGGCTGCTTTGGCGTGCATTTCGTACAAATTGCTCTATTACTTGCGCATGTTCGCGCACGCCATGGTGAGTGGGCAGACATTGGGCAGGAACGCCCCACACCGGCCCTCTTCTCTGCTGGGCACATCCCTCGTCTTTCTACTCTAGTAAGCAGTGTGTCTGAAGTTCTGTATACAGCATAGACAAGGAACATTTTCATTAATAAAGTATTTAACAAAGCTTATCATCAACTTCTACACTATTCTTTTTAAAAAAAAATATTGTAAAAATTTGCACCTTAAGGCTAGATTCGCACGAATGTATGACCGCCAGGTCATAGCATTCGTCTGGTGTGAGGGAGAGGAGAAGGGGTGACGCCTCCCCTCTCCATGAAAATTTACGGCGTACGAGCCGTGCACACGGAAAAAAAGGGTATGGAGCAGTATGGTACTGCACGTGTGTGGCAAAATATCGCTCCGTGTGCCCATTGCCGTCTATGGGGGATGTATGTACGTATGTGAATGCAGCCTAACTACATGAATAGGTCTACATTTTCCCTTAATTTTTTATGTTCCATAGGGTCTTCATTCATAGCATAGCTCACTTGATATTAGCATTGTATATTATAATATGCTGTCATAACATGAAAATTGGTTTTCTGCTTGACAAACAAGTAATTGTAAATGCACATAGCACATGGCAGGGTAGAGTTTTGGCAGCATTATGGTTATTACAGACCTGCAGTGATGCTTCAGATATTAGCAAATTAGCACTGTGGCGCTTGCCAGTTTGTTCGCCAGGGTCCTGCATAAGCTCTCACTGCTGTAATTAAATCTAATTAATTTCTAAAACACAGTAATATGCTACTATGTGCAATAATCATTTATAGGAGAGAAAATCAAACTGTGATTCTTTTTCTCGTTTAGCCTGATTGCTACAAGCCATTCATAGTTTGTTAAAAATGTAGTTCCTAAATATGAATATGCTTCTCCCACAGCAGTTATCACTATTCCAATAAATGTCCATCCATATATAATGGACACTAAATCTGCCAGAACACAAGCTATTAGAGAGTATACCCGCAATATGGTATAGTGACATGTAACAGGTATGCCAACCTGTTACAAACTAAAAGCATTCATATAAAACACAGAGATCGTGCTCTCATAGAGTATTAGTTTATGTTACTCAGCCCATAGGTGTCCTGTGTCCCTTTACAGTGGGGGGGTTCCCTGATTCAGGCGATAAAAAAGCATGTGATGGCAGCGCATAATCTTTAAAGGGAACGTGTCACTAGATTTTACCCCACAAAACTACTAGCCCTCTCAGGTAGGGTATGAAATGTCCATTGTAGAATTTTCACATAAGATGAGTAAAGTTCAGTAGTTGCGGGGTAGTGTCCGTTCATAAGCCCCTATCTACTGTTCTATGATGCCTACAAAATTGATTTTGCATCATATTAAATCATATTATGAATATCATCTTTCAGATCAAATCAAGCTTTTGGTTCTCTGATCTACAGAACAGGATTTACAGGCAGTTAAAAAATAGGCAGGAACTGGATCTTTATCTGCAGCTTGCATTTCCAACTATGGAGCTGATTTATGTCTTAAAGTTAGACAGTGCAGAGTTAGACTAGACAGTCTCATTTTACACAAGAATCATTTAAGTCTTATGCTGGATGATTAATCTATCATAGTTTAAGACTGTCTAGTCGTACTTTGCACCTCATATTAGTTGGCTTACATTACGCCAGAAAACTAGGACAACATTCTGCCGTGTCAGAAGTATTTTTGGCATACAGACAATCTGTTATTTTTTTTTTTTTTGTGAGGTCATGTCTCCATTCATAGGCTACACCCCTTTTGTCAAACTAGTCTTATGAGAGCCAGAAAATTGTCTAAAACCCTTTATAAATGTGGTGCAGACCACAGCTATATCTTTAGCTGCCTGTATCTCCAGTTCTGTAGCTCACAAAGCCATAAGCACTGCTCGCTGCCTGCAATTTGCTATACTATATTGGTATAGTGGTATAATATGACTTTAAGAAGTGACTTAATTGCCCAAGAGATGTGAACACATACTGAGGATCAGCCAACTCCCGTAGGGTGCTGTCACACGCTGCGAGCATTAGAGGCGTTCCTCGTGCCGAACGCATTTGCGTTGGTAAGCACATTGATAAATCGCATGCGTTTCACGGGAAACGCTGAAAACAGGCTGAGGCACGCCCCCCTGCGCTCAGAAATGCAGCACAAGCGCAGTGTGTGACGTCACCTTATAACTCATTGTTTCATTGTGAATAATGTACTAAAGTTCTTCAGTACAAATTTGTGTTTCAGCCCTTCTGCCATGTACATTATCAAGGGCCAATCTGTCATATTTTTATGTAAAGTGGCTTACCACCACCATCTTTTTATCCTCTTACAAAGGGGTTTATCATCATTTCCTTGTTGATATCATAACCAATGTTGCTTTTTGGACTTGATAGTATACTGCACAATGTTGTTCCCGCTCATATTTCATTATATATTAAAAGTTCTTCCCCACTAAAAGCCATTTTTTAAGTCACGCTGTAATATTTTTAATTCTATCTTTTCCTTAGGTCACTTGGGCCTTGCCGACATGATGAACCCAGGTGAATCGAAACTAAACCCCTCCCTCAAACATGAAGGAAAAGAAGATGTGGTACCTCCCCCTGAAACTAAATCAAAGGTATTCCCTTTTGCATGCGTTTTTGTGGCCTTGCTGTGTCCTTCATATCGTCTTCCATTACCTATTCTCTGTTTGGTTCTGTGTTGCATGTCTTCTCCATCTGTTTTGCGGGCCTCTCTGTGTTTAGATGGTCTTGATCTGAAAGTTACTAGATCTAATGGCATTTAACTTTAAAGCAATGGAGTGAATATGAGCTTGGGGATATCAAGCCGGTGGGGTTGGAAGGGACCTTTGTGCCTGGTTTCTAAACTGCAGCCATTTTCCCTTCTTGCCTTCAGTTTAAGCTTTTGTTGTTGGCCGTCTAAACAGCATCATAGGCATAATGAATAATTTGCTTTTTTCCCTTCAAACATAAGGCAAGCAGCTTTTATTTTATTTTCATTGACGGAGCAATCCATGCTTAAACATTTCATGTTTGCTTGGAGTAAGCATGGTGGCTTAGTAACATTAGCTAAGCATCTAAGAACTTGGCAATTTGTGCACTAATTGCTAGCCAATGAATTAACAATCTTAAGTTCATGCATCTTATATGCTTGTCTTTTTACCACTCCCTCTTTCCATACATGCAACATTTTTGCATTACCAGTTTATTTTTCTTTTTGGTAATGTTTGCCCTGCTCTTGTCAATTTTGTTTGTATTCTACAGGATAGCTACAGTTCACAGGGTATTTCTCAGCCCCCAACCCCAGGCAACCTGCCAGTCCCTTCCCCTCTGTCCCCAAGCTCTGCTAGCATATCCTCCTTTCATGGAGATGAAAGTGATAGCATTAACAGCCCAGGCTGGCCAAAGACTCCATCAAGCCCTGTAAGTGGCCCTGTTTATTATTTTCTATTTGGAAATAATTGAAATTTCTGTTAGGTTGTTTTACCTACCTTTATTTTTATGTTTTTTCATTTTTGTGTTTTTTATTTTGTTTGTTTTATAGTATTTTTTGTGATGTAAAAAATGAAATGTGTATGTAGGACTATGACACTTTTATTAATGGTGTTTTCTGGATTTGTGATAATGATGACTTATCCATAGTTTACACATACTCTCAACTCATTCTGATAAATAGGGGCTCAACAGAGCTATACTTCTGCCTCCATTATATTTGTTAATTCCAGCATCGGAATCTGGGGCCCATCAGTTCAGGGGCCCCACCAACCTGATATTGATGACCACCCTTATTTATTTTATGTTGGCTATTGAGAAGAATATTGGTCATTATAACCCCTGTGGTCCTGCTGTCCAGACAGTCACTAATAGCCATAGGTATTTAAACTGATCAGAGAAGAAAAAAAGAAAAACTTTGATATTTTTAAGTCCCTTAGCCTATGGCCTATAGCCTATAACAAAGACCCTAAGGCAGTGGTGGCAAACCTTTGGCACAGGTGCCAGAGATGGCACTCAGAGCCCTTTCTGTGGGCACCCAGGCCATCGCCCCACCACACCAGGCAGGACTCAAAAAATATTCCTGCAGTTCCAAGCAACTTATAAGATGCTGTTTTCAGTCATATATTAAAGTGATACTTCCTTCGCTACTTGGGAATATAAGAAGAGGGAGAATGAGTGGACAGGGCCGTATTATCTTTGGAGGACCTTTTGCTGGCCCCACAATTCTCTGTGTACAGAGGGACACTGGAAAAATGCTAAAATTATGCACATTTTCCATCTTGTCCTCAGGAGGCCAATATGATCGAACGTTGTTGAAGAATAGGGAGCAATAAGTTACTGGTTTAATTTTTGGTTGACACTTGCAATAAATAATGGGGGATTTGGGTTGCAGTTTGGGCACTTGGCCTCTAAAAGGTTCGCCGTCACTGCCCTAAGGTATGCTATAAGCCTGCCTTCTAGTGGCTAATGTTTACAGTGTTCCTTTATCTAGAAACCTTATATGGTAAATGAAGGAGGGAAGCAGTGATTGGAAAAATAGATGTACATTTTTTCATATTAAAAAACAAAAATCATAACTGCTTTAAGGCCTACACAGTATTGACGTATTCTTTGAGTCCTGCCAGCTTATTCAAACATTCTTATGTGAAAATAGTCTGATAACAAGAACCTAGATTCTTCTCAATTCTATGTTGATCTCATGTGCAGTTTAGGAGACCTGACAACAAAGTTTGATTTGGAAAATATTGGGACATAATAGATTTTTTTAGGAGTTATGTTGTTAATATTTTCCTTTAAAAATGAATTTGTGGAAATTCAAAGTCATATAAATGTATTACAAAAGTAAACATCCACTATTATGAGGATAGTGCATCGGCCGGCTGCAGATGAAAATGTTCAAGATGAGGAAATGTACCCATATGATGCTTTAGTGGAAGGATTATCCCGGCACTGCTTCACAGACTTGCAAGACACATGTAGTAGCGACCTGTTTTTATTGAATACAAAGTATAAAACAGAGAACACGTATCCAAAGAGTCCAATTTACAGACCTACGCATTTCGGCAGTCACGCCTTATTCATGGTCTACTACTCAGTGATAAATACATGCTATTTAAAATAAACCGCCCCATATGATGCTTTGATCCCATGAACTGAACACATTGAACGAGACGGAAGTCCATGCAGAAATTTAATACAAGGACTTTCTGTCTGCCGGCTGAACAGCAGTGCCAGTACTGTAACAGTTCTTCCAGTACCAGCTTTAAAGTTCAGCTGGCAGACATAGAGTCCTTGCATCATATTTCTGTATGGTATAAGGCAGTGATGGCTGACTTTTTGGAGATCGAGTGCCCAAACTACAACCAAAATCCACTTATTTACCCTGGTAAATAAGTGGATTTTGGTTGTAGTTTGGGCACTCGATCTCCAAAAGGTGCCAAGTGCCAATATGGCATTTCAAGCAGTAACTTATTGCTACCTGTTCTTCTACATCATTCAATTGTATTGACTCTCCTAATGCCACCAATACTGTTGAAAAAAGGTGGGCAAATAAATTCAGACCATCATTGTAGCTTCGCTTCAGGAAGCAGGATGACCTCTAAAGATAATGCACTTCTGTCAACACCTTCTCACTTTTACCACTGTTTCAAACAGCCAATGAATCGTTGCTTTAAAATAGCGCTGAGAGCAGCATCCCTTAAGTTTCTTGGGACTGCAAAAAGATTTTGTGGATTTGGTCCTGTTTGGTGAAATTGGAGAGATGGCCTGAGTGCCCACAGAAAGGGTTTTGAGTGCCTCCTCTCGCACCCGTGCCATAGGTTCGCCACCACTGGTATAAGGAAACCCGTCCAGTGCCATCTATTCAGTCTGTAGGATTAAACAGCCACACGTTTGTTGGCAGTCGGCCTTAAAGGATCTATCACCAGATCAAGGATTGTAAAGCAAGCACACTGACATACTGTTAAGTGTCCCCTCTGGCAGGATATCTGCTCTTCTTTTAGCTTCTTATGACAATTTTTTAAGAAAAAAAGGCTCCATTAACTTCTATGGAGCCTGGAGGTCCACAGGCTCATTTGCATAATTTTAAAGGCTTTTTTTTTTTCTTAAAAACCAGGGCATAAGAAGCAAAAAGAAGAGCAGATCCTGCTTGGTTTACAATCCTTGATCTGGTGATAGATGTCTTTTAATGGTAGAATTTCTATAAAAACACTAGTGAAAAAGAAAAGGAGCCTTTCTTAGTCTAAAACTCAATGAGGGAGATTTATCATACACATGATGGCAGCCCTCCGGAACCACTGGATACATCAAGAGGCTTAGGCTGCATCAGCGGCCAAAACTACACCAGCTACTATCTGACGTAATTTTGCTCAAAAACAATACCAGCATTCAAGGTGAATGTTTGCATGGTCTGAGTAGCACACAAGCCCACTTTGCCCCTGGCCGTGTCCCCTTCATGCCCCATCCAGAACCACTTGGCAGGGAAATGAATAGCAGAAATTAATAGCAAGTACTGTTATTACCATTATTTCCCAGCTTCTACATCATTTTCTGTAGAATCCCTGATAAATGTCCCCAAAAGCTTATGAAGGGAAATTTTATGAGAGTCCTTTGTTTTGACCGTTAAAAGATAAGAATGTGAACAGATCCGATCATGTCTGTGTTTATGGCTCCCACCATAGTGCACAGGGTGGAAAGTGAAATTAGTTGGTGGTGCATTACAGGTTTTACTTTATAGACAAAATGCTAACGTTGGGTGTGGAGATCCACGGATGTGCACCAATATTGCCAGAAGGAGAGAGGAGACAAAAGCGCGAGAGATTCAAGGGTATTCTACTGGGAGTGAGATATCTGTAAAAGAGTGACTCTCACCTTATCCAGTAGAAAACGGAGCATGTAATAGGTAAATTAAAGAAGAGGAGCTGCTGCCGACGGGACTCCTGGTCTGGGCATCTAGCAATGACGGACTTGGCAGTGTAGTGAACATCCACGAGGTACTCAAGGTACTGTCCCGCTCCTGTGGGCGCTGCTACACTCAGTGAGTGGATAGACTCCAGAATGTAATTTCCTACCTGACGAAGGCTCTGGACCGGAGCCGAAACGCGTAGTGTTTCCTATTAAAATATTTTATGATTATAAGAGTCTATCCTCTCACTGAGTGTAGCAGCGCCCACAGGAGCGGGATAGTACCTCGTGGATCTTCACAGGTTTTACTTTACGATTTACTTAGATCTAAGGGTTCTGGCTGCTGGAACATTTTGCACCTCCACTAACATGTGATAAGCCTTTCCAGGGGCTTCAAAAGAAGTGCTTGAAGTTGAAGCATGATGATAGGGTGTTGTATCTGATAGGGTGGCCACCACAGTAACCTATTTCAGTCTATTTGACTGTGTCTAAACATGGCATAGCCTCCAAGACACTAAGAAAAGTTCAAAGTTGAAAGTTTTTTTTTTTACCTTTTGAAAAATATAAATTTTTTTGTCATGCATGCCAACAAAAAAGTGCCATTGTAATCTGTGTAAAGCACAGTTATCCTGCCCTGATTTATCTTTTCAGCAGACTCTCTGCTGTGAAATACTTCTCAGGAATCAATTTCCTAATTAGATATTTTTTCATCAAAGCCCATAATCTATGTTATAGACTATGACAACTATTCATTTGCTCAGTTTGTTTTCATTTAAAGTACAGGTAAACATACAGAGGCATTCATCCCCCATTGCCTCCAATAGCCTATGCAGAACAGTATTCAAATTACCTAAGGAGTTACAGCGTTGGTGAAGAGCCATATTGACCCAACCCCTCCTGGTTTCCATTCCACCGGCTATCTTTCACAGTTAGCCACCCAATTAACTTGTGCCAATGTACTTGGCCTATGGGACATCGATCTAGCCAGAAGAGAACATGCCAGTGGGACTGTTCTCCAACCCAGTGACTCCTTAAAGTTCACTTGAATATGGTATTCCAAGATCTCTTTTATTACTGAATATTCAAGGACATTATTGTAGAGCTTTCACAATTGTAGATTACAGTTTGGTGCTATTTTATGGCAGACAGTGGCACCTTTCTACACCTAGGAAGCTTTGTATGTGTCACCAATGTGCCCTCATGGTTTGACCAGGTCTGAAATTACTTGCTGGCAGCTGTTTGGTTACTATAATAGTCTACTATAATAGCAACCAGATATCAAAGTGTATCATTTTGTTTTCAGGTCTGTTTTTAAATTCTGATTGTAGATTTTTTTTCTCTCTAACTTGCTAGACTTCTAGTAACAGCATTTAGTGTTATACTTTACAGTAATGGTCTGAGGTCGATTGAGGTCTAGGGGAAGTTTTCACAGCATGTTTTGTGCAAGGGGAAGGTGTAAATAAGCTGTAATATCATCTATTGTCAGTAGAAATGGCATGAGATTTTTATTCTATAGAAGCGTTCTATTGTTCTGTGATGTAAATTAGCATAGAAAACTAGAAAACTCTTAAAGTAAGCAAATGTCAGTCTACTGTATTGTTAAACCTAGTGGTCAGAGGGAAAAGCCAGACTATTGTATGTTTTATTAATATAATCAGTGATTTTTTTTTTTTACAAAAATTATCCAATTTCTTAAAAGAAAACATTAAAAAAGGTAATTTTTTTAGTCATATGTTCTACTTATTATGTAGATTTGTGATTTACAGTTTGTGATTTGTGTGTATTTATGTGAGTAAAGAGAATGCAGCTATATTTACACAGAACGCCTGAAAACATTGGAACATACGTCCATATATGTGCAGATGTTGGATTGTGCTTATTATAGTCAATAAATCATGTGTGCCATTACTAGTAACCTACACTTCTAAATACCTGCAGGTATGGAATATATGCATTGTATATATGTTCATAGTAAAATTCTGTGAATTGCAATGTTTTTCCCCTTTTCCAAAACAATACAGAAAGCCAACTCTTCGACTTCCACCGGCGAAAAGATCACAAAGCTGTATGAGATGGGAAGTGAGCCTGAACGCAAGATGTGGGTAGACAGATACTTGACTTTTATGGATGACAGAGGGACACCCGTGGCAACATTGCCTGCAGTTGGAAGAAAGCCCCTGGACCTGGTCAGACTTTACTTCTGCGTCAAAGAAATAGGAGGCTTAGCACAGGTAACCTTAATATGGAGATTTCATGGGTGTCATTTAGGGTCATTTACTTTACAATACTACATTTCCACTTTAAACCCAATGCACCTTTTCTTTGTTTGTTGCTCATCACATAAACCTTCCTGACTTCTTAGTAATGGTGTGCAGCACTTTGCTTAAAAAAAACAATATGTAATGTACTTGTATATGTAGTTTAAATAATGCTTTTAGAGCATGGTAAAGTGTAGGTGTACAGCTTTTATATTCTCGATGTAACCTCACTGTGCTTGCAAGAGCAGGCATTTACCCATAGTTCAGTGCATAATAAAAGCAAACTGCTTGACTTCAGTGCTTCACTGATGTAAAAAGGGTACATGGATAGAGAAAGCAAAGCCATGTTCATAAATGAGCTTTTTGTTCCAACAAAGGTGAATGACACCTTACCAGTTTCACACACAAGAAAAAAAACATAACAGAAAACATCTTTTCATGGAACTCCAAGTTATTTCTATTTCAACAAAATAGAAAATTAGCAGATGGAAGTATTTAGCTATAATGGCACATAATACCTGATCCTTTTTGGCATAAAAATATATATATATATATATTTTAACACAATGTACACATTTAGATCGCATTTTAAAAGATTTTCTTAAACATGAAAGTGCCTGAGAGCAAAACTGTTCTAGTTGCTCACGGTAACCAATCAGAGCTCAGCTTTCATTTTTTTAAACTGCTGTAGGAATGTAAATGCTGAGAGCACATTGGTTGCCATGAGAACCTTTAACTGTTTTGCTCTCAGACAATCCTGATAAATCTCCACAAAAAATGTGAATTTAGTGTATATTTAGTCTATGACAAAGAATAAAAAAGGAACTGTATAAGGTATAGCCAGCAAGCGTATAGACCAGTGTTCTCTCTTGCAACACTTGTAGCCTTTGAATAATTAAATGTAGAAGCATTATGACTGTGTAGCATATAAATAGTTTCTCATTTACATGGCCACTTTAAGGTTCAGGTGGGTTAAATTTAAATAAGCCTGTCCCCCTGTTTTCACAGGCCTGTACATGGGTGAGCTGGGAGGGGAGTTATCTGCCCAAGTCAATGTGCTGGAGCTTGTACACCTGTGATATCCACTCAGTCTATATGAGGTCATACATATCCAGTTACCATGTTCTGGAAACTGCTAAATAATTTGTAATATGAAGGATTGAAAACTTGATAATGAATAAAGTTTTATGAATTATGAAGTTCACAGTGTAAGTAATGAACATAACCCCCACAATTCTGGAAAGTGCATTGCTTGCTGATGGTTTGTCCCGTCTCTATGATATTTAGATCAGTCAGACCTACAGTATTAGTCCTCCAGCATTTTCTATAGGTAGATCTTGCCCTGGATATTACACATACATTTCTCTTATAGCCAGGTCCCGTATGATATAAACCTACACCATATAAACATTACTGATATAAAAGCAAAACTGAGCTCTTTGGAGAAACACTAGATCTCAAAAATGTTGCTTGTTCAATAATTCAGAAATGTGTGTAAGCTAACAGGTTGGTATTTTATATGTGCAGCACCCTGAATCATGGTGTGGGCATTTTATATTTTAACCAATTGATCTGGAACATAGGGGAACCTAATTCTGTAGCAAGGAAACTTTTGGATTAGTCATGTATTGCAGGGGTGTAAGTAGAATGGTAGCAAGCATAGCTGCCACTGTGAGGCCTCACACTTAAGAATGGAGGATGTGCCCCATTATGTGATGTACATATGCTGTATATGTGATGTGTATATACTGTATGTGTATATGGTGTATTTATTCTGTATGTGGGTATATATGTTGTACATCTGTATATGGCACTATATGTGTGAGTATATGTGATGTGTACTGTATATGCTCTATATGTGTGCGTATGTGTGTAAGAGTGTATAAATGTGTGTGTATGAGTGAAGAATTGTATGTTTAGGTAAATGAATGTGTGCCTATATAGAAATGTAATGTGTATATTTTTAAGCAGGAAAGGAGCCTCATTCATAAGTCTGCTATGGGGCTCTGAATCTCCTAGCTACATCTCTGTGTATTATTATAATATATGAACATAAAATGCTGCTGAAAAAGAATGTATGTTGTACAGAAAGGCCTAGAAAAGTAGGGGGCCCCTGTTACTGTAACCCTTTAATTACATTTGGAGCGTTCTGCTCTCTAGGCGTATGGCGTTATCACTGATGTCTGGCACCGCTCATCCTCTTTGGAGTCTGTAGGAAATGAGCATGTATTGGTTCCACATTTACAGCTCCCACAATTACACTAAATTGTGAAATAACACAGTTGCTGTTATTTTTATTGGTTTTTAAATGAGTTCTTAGCAGCAAGTCCTTTTCTAATTGAAACAAGAGCGTGTGAATTTGCGCATGCTCTAGTGCTTTGGCTAGATCCAAATTGCCAGTTCTGCCGCAGATCCC
The DNA here is from genome assembly GCF_040894005.1 of Engystomops pustulosus. Classification (NCBI taxonomy): domain Eukaryota; kingdom Metazoa; phylum Chordata; class Amphibia; order Anura; family Leptodactylidae; genus Engystomops; species Engystomops pustulosus. The sequence goes on along the minus strand of NC_092413.1, from coordinate 72,399,312 downwards.
TTCTGAAATGATCTTTGCATTATAGGATGTGGCGTGCCGAAGCCTCCACTGCCTTTTATGTTGCTATCAGCAGGTTCTTTAATGGCTTTATAACTACAAGTAGCGGCTTTGCATTGCTGAGTGGGAGTAATGAGCGTTAGTTAAAAGAGACACATTAAAAAAACATAGGATGGTATAGAAAAAGAATAAAGTGTGTGCTTTTCTCCCTACAATGGGAAATAACTTACTAAAGAACAACGTTTCCTTTATTTTAGGTTAATAAAAACAAGAAGTGGCGAGAGCTGGCAACGAATCTGAATGTTGGCACTTCCAGCAGTGCTGCAAGCTCCCTGAAAAAGCAGTATATACAGTACCTATTTGCCTTTGAATGCAAGATCGAAAGAGGGGAGGAACCTCCTCCAGAAATCTTCAATCCTGGAGAGTCAAAGAAACAGCCTAAGATTCAGCCACCATCTCCTGGTAAGTGAAAGGAATTACAATCAGAGATTTACACTGATGCACTCTCATTCTTGCTTAATCCATTGTGGATGCAATAATGTAAAATTTGGCAATCTTAATCTGCTTAGTTCATTGATATTTTTCTGTCCGGTAGCTTGTCTTTTATTTGGATGATAGGTTAAACATAGTATTGACTAAAAATGTATATACGTTGATATTGATAATGATAAATGACTGTTACTCAGACTATGGTATCTTGTTGTGATCAGGTGTAGCATCACCAATGTACTGGGATAACTCTGGGGCACTGATTTTTATTTAACATTGCAGCAATGGTAAGGAACCATTTAGGGATGAGGGAAATGATTTTTAATCATAGTTTTTAATAAACTATTTATTTTGAGTAGGTTCATTTGAATGGCAGGTTTTAGATCAGAATGGTAATTTTTACATGATGACAGATTCCAATAGACTCTGGTATATTGATTTAAAAAAAATGCCTTTGTTGTACATTTGAAGAATTCCAATGCTTTTTAATTGTTTTTTTTAAAGGAAATCTACCACTAAATACACTTACTGGTCAGCCTTTTCCTCCTGCCTTAAAGGACACCTGTCATCAGGTCTCTGTCACTTGTCCTGTCACCTCTACTTGTTGGAGCAGCTCACAAGGATCCCATCCCAGCCTTTATCTAGTTATTTCATACATTAATCATTGTAAAATCATCTATTCTTTATTATGTAAATGAGGCTGGTCACATGGTCAGAGGCAGTGATATCACTCCTGTTACCCCTCCCCTCTCCTCCCCCTGCTCATATCTGTGTAATGTATAGTAAAGCATGGCTAGTGTGTGTTGCATCTGCTGACATGCTGCATCCTCCTAATATACAGGTGAGAGACACAGACATCAGCTACACATGAATCTGACATGTTCTGCTGTAACATGGCTGCAGCCTGGAGCTGCTGTATCTCTCCTAAACACACACACACATGCACACACAGGCTGCAGGGGGCGTGGCCACCAGCACCAGGAAGCACATCATTATACAGCCTCACATCATTATACAGGCTGTCAGTCATGCACTGGGGGTGTGGCTGTGCCTCCCACTCATGAATAGAGTGGACAGCTTGAATATGCTAAAGCTTCATTGGACATTTCACAGGTCATTTGCATACAACTTTAGGACCTCATTGCTTAGGTTTACAGGCATGTAGAGGGACAATGAAGGGATAGAGGCAAAGCTCTCTAATGGCAGTTTATGAAAATATATTTAGTTTAGGGGGGTTATTTTGCATGACGGGTTCTCTTTAAGAAAATATCTTCAGTAGACCTAAAACATGTGGATAATGGCTTGTGAGTGGGAGTCAGCTGCTTAAAACAGACCAGGACTGCGCATGTGTGAGACTTCCTGAGAGCAGGATGACTTCACTGGCTCTCAGGCAGGGGATAGGAGTGGGTGGATATGAAAACACACAGCAGGTATGAATAATTAGGAACTGAAGTCAACATCGTTATCCAGATGTTTCAGGCCTAATGAATATTTTCCTGAACCAATAGGAAAAGGCCGACCAGTAAGTGTATTTAATCCAAATCATTTCTACCCAAGTGGTCAATTACCTTTAACATTGCCTCGATCCCTGAAAGCAGTGTGTGGTAAGTCCCAGCGGATTCTGATTTGAACTGCCTCCACCCAATAGGAATCACCGCATACTGCTGGATGGGAGTAGGTAATGTCTCAGAAACAATGAAAAAAAATTGTAATTATTAAGATGCATGGCAGGTGTATTCCTATGATGACAAGACAAAAAAACATATTCACTAATTTACTGTTATTAACAAAACCGATAGCAAGACCTTTTATATAGGGCCCTGTAAAGGGAAAAACAGGAAAACATAGTTTTCGGAATGGGGTAAGTAAAAAAACCATATGTGCCTGGTCCTGAAAAGGTTTAACGGAAATTGTCCTTGAAAGACTTCCCCTTTTAAGGTCTACATGTTAATCATTGTGGAGATGAAAATGAGGCCATTCTTGCAGAGCTTTACTACTGTGCAGATGTGCTCTCAATATAGATCCACTGCTTCTATATTGAGATAATCTATTCAGGATTCAGTAGAGCAGTCAAAAGAGATGGAAGATATTGTACAACTATCGTCAGAATATTTGGGATTTTTGCATCTTTTCAAAATTAAGGCAATTTTTCATCACCGTTGTAAAACATAAAACACTATTATTACTTCTCTGCTTGAGTATGATGGTGGATTTATTCTTGAAGCAATGAAAATTAATATTATTATTTCTAGATAAACAACGTAACTCAATAACTGTAAATTAAGGAAACCGGCAGCGCTACCTATTCTGAATGCATTGTTCCTTATTTTCTTATTAAATCTAAAGCCACATTCTTCTCCTGTAGGTTCTCTTGGAATAAAAAATGAACATCCCTAAAGAGCAAAACACTTGCTCCTATTTCCAATTAAACATGGTTACAATTTTGTCCTTGAGTACAGCACCCAAGAGGAAGGGGCTAGAGCACTACTTTGCATTTTGTCCATGAATTTTCTATACAATACATTGTAATAGGGGAATGGGATACATACAGTATTGTCTGATGCATGTTTATGTGTATGTGATCCTGGCTTCACATTACCAATACAGTGAGGTCATTTTTATGAGAAGGAGGGTCATGTGATCTTTATCTGTCCATGAACATGGTAGCACCTCAGGATCATTAGCATAATTTAAAAAGTTGATTTTAGAAGGAAAAGGACATGGATACCAAATATAAGAGGAACACCAGAGTCACAGTGCCTGGATCTATGAGTAAGGAATCATGCACATGGTTGGGTGGAGAAGGGAGGTGGAGTGAGTGTTCTTCACTCCTCCCATCTCTATTGAAATGCTAGCAGCTGGCCGGCTAGAGCCCAGTATGGTTAGACACGGTGTGCTCACCAAACCATGACTTGATGTGGGTATATAGTATTGCACCCACTTACCATACAAAAGATTTGCTTTTCTTTATGCTTTGGTTGTTGCTATGTTTTGTGGGACAATGTTTACATGAAGCATTATGTTTATATGAAGTACAATGAACTGATGCTGATTTGTGAAAGAATGGGTCATTTTAAGGAAATCTCTGAATTCAAGCATGCTGCTGTATTATGATGCCCCCTAAAACAAGTCTATTCATGAAATGTACTGTATACTCTCCTAGATATTCTAAGATCAACTGTGAGTAGTAGTATTGGAAATTCTGAAACCACATTCAGGAACCACCATAACACTCTGCTGACTTTAATAAATGTACTGTTCCATACCTCCTCTGGTATTAATATCAGAACATAAGGGGGCATCAAGAGCCTCATGGCAAGCTTTTCCATGGCTGAACAGCTCCCTCCAAGCCTTATATCACGCTTAATGTCGCCATTAGTGGAAATGTGGATCAGTGGAAAGGTGTTCTGTGGAGTGACAAACCAGTCTTTGATACCTGGTAGATACCTGGTAGTAGAAAAACAGGCCTCAAAATAAGAAAAATATATAAACATTTTGACATATAGGCCCTAATCAAACAAAATGTGCATATTGCATACATGATTCATACTCCCATGGCAGAAGAGTGGCATAAAAAAGCTTAACATTTTGACTTTGTGCCAAAAATTGCCACAATTTGGTATCTTTTTAGTGCTTGGCAGTAGAAAACAAGGCCCTAGGTGTCAAACATCTCCTTATCTGGTGTAAGGGTGGGTAGCAGATGATGAGCCAAAGTCATAAATGGGAACCAGTCATGAGGATTAAGGGCCACACGCTGTCAACCTGTTATGCAGAACAGTGACATGATCCGAAAGATGTACTGGTGGTGAAGGCTAATCCTGGCTTCACTATTGTCCAATAAGACAAGTACAGTACATCTTCATATGCTATCTTCAGCAGATGCCACACAGACATGTGATGACGTACCTGGACGTTATGGGATATCATTTAATCCAGTAGGGGACATTACAGCCTGACTTACTGTAGAATTACAGTTAGGCGTAAAACAAAAACACAGCCCTACATAACCAGGTGATTTGTAGGTCAAAACATGACTTGTTCACTATAGGGCACAGGGGGTCAGGTCTGGCGCATGTAATACCAATCTTCATCAATTCTCAATATTGTATTTTAAGCATAATAGATTGTATAAGTGTTCTGTGTGTTGAACCATCCAATACTTCATGTGCTTTGGACTGGCAAGAGAAGCTGGCACATGTACCCTGTGTGTTGGCCCACTCTCGCAGTCATTAGACTGCCTCACACCTCCCCTGAACCTGGGCTTTGTGTGAATACTATTAGCCTCTGGCAGCTGCATGCCGGATCAGGGAAGCGTATTTCAGTGGAAGAAAAGCTTCAGAGACGAGGAAGAAAGCCTCCATTCTAAGCGCAGCTGAAAAGCCGCTCATAATTAGTAAGCTGCTACCACAAGCCCATCCATCTTTGCTGACATGTGGCTGGCTGGATTTTCTATTCTTAGCTGACAGGTGATGTCACAGAATCTGTCAGGAAGCCAAAAGGGAATCCCCAGAGAAGGAAGGGGGTGAATGGGCTTTCCTGGGTTGTAAACAAAGATGTCCTCACTGTGACCTCTGTTCAGAGCTCAATCCATGACGTCTTAAAGCTCTCACGATTTCCTCCCACCCCATGTCTCCACCTCAGCTAGAATTAGGCCAGTAGGTTCATACTGTGTAAATTATCCTCCCAGCATGATGTCTGCCTGTACTTAACCCCTCACAACCTTCTTGCTGTGTACTCTATATAGTATGTACTAGAGGAAGGTACACCGGTGACTGCACCAAGACTATTGGATCTCTAACAAACAGCATTATTATTTAAAACATAACAAAAAGAACAAATGTCTATAGAAATATACATGTAAAACAAACATTTTATGAAAACATCTCTCTATTTCTTCATAATTTAGACCCCTTAGATGAAAAACCGCCACGTGCTGTCTTTTTTCTTTCTAACGCACAGCAACGGTTACATTAAATGGAACGTGCGAAAGTCTTGGTTCACTCTTTATTGCATATACTTTGTAATGTCCAGTGAGGAATGGATGCCACAAGGATGCAACTCGGCCATGAAATACCGATTAAAGGTTTTCTAGATTCTACTTGGTTATGTGAATATATATAGCCTAATAGCACCTCAGCTACAAACACACAGTAGATTTATTTGGATTTATATAAGCTGATATCTCCAAACTATGCCATATTTTTCATCCATCTGCAGCCACTTTAACATTTTTGGTCCACTTGAAAAAGAATCTGTGCGAATAAGTATTTAGATGCACATATTTCTCGTCAACCTGTGACTGAATCACATAGATGTACATCTTTATTCTGTCAAACTTCAGAACTCTACCAAAAAGGGTAATCCTTCAAGGCTGTATTCAAAAGACCTGTTAAGAGTCACAGGGGTGTTGCTAGGATGTCCCCTCCTGGGTTGATTAATATTCTTATCCCAGGCGGTTTAGGCCACATATCTGTCCCGGTAACTGCAGACCCCATGGGGGAAGTAGATGGCAGGAAGCTAGAGATTAAATATCCCTAGTCCTGTCGTCATCTGACATTTTTTATCTGATGTCCTGACTATTGTGATGTACAATGTGCAGCATAATATGCATATAATAGTACACATTCACCATTCTTTAGTGTGTTAAGTCAGATACCAGGGCCCCCTAACACTGTGGGCCCCATAGCAGCCGCTATGGCTGCTACCGCTGTTGTTACGCCCCTGACAGTTCTTTTGAATACAACATACAGGTTCTTTTTCTGTTTAATGCAAAATGTGCAAGCCTTCAAAAGGATTTAGTTGTGATTCTTTTGCAATCCTTTACAAATGGTCGGTGTTCATACCTTTTTTATGGCTTAGTTTATTAAAACAAATTGGCACATTTTTAGTGTACAAGACCTGGCAACAAATTCCCACTCTGTTCCCACATAGCCATGCCCTCTTTGTTAGACATGGCCCACAGCATATAGAGCTACTTTAATTAAACCAATTTTGTCATCCATGTATAGGTATAAAGACAAAACTTTATGTAGCCTTGACAAAAAGACAATACTTATAAAGGGGTTGTCCAGAATCAGTAAATGAACCAAGCACTCTTTAATACATAGTCCAATGGCCAGTGTCACACTGGCCCACCAAAGCACCAGAGAACTGTCTGGGCCCAGTATGGGGCACTTTATAATGGATCCCAAAGATTTAGCAAAAACAGACTTATTTGAAAGCACTCAAGGCATGCTACAAATTCATGTAATGTCACTGACCTGGGAAAGGGGAGCAAAGTACCACAACCACTTCCACTGGCTGTTGAAGCAGATCAGCAGAGTTGCTGGTGTTAGACCTCCACCCATTAGATACTTAAATATTGATCATCTATACGGCATGAAATAATGCACCAAAAAGTAATTATTATGATGTCTGTTACAAGACCAGAATAAAAGAGAGACAGTCTCATTACAGTGTGCAAAAGGCTTCTGTTATTATCTCCCTTTAACTGAAAAAATGCCCACATTGTTTACCGCAGGAAATGGCGGCACAGCTTTTTGGGGGAAATAAAAATCTGGTACTAGATTACCAAATTTTACTTTAAGGTGCAAATTTGTAGTCATGCAGGACTTTCTCACTAGGGACCTTATGATTGTTTGTATCCAAAGCTCATTGATTGGTTTGTTTTCTTTTTCCTAATTTTCGTGAGTTTTTAAAATGAACTTTTTCTGGCTACAAATTTTTGTAAGAGGCCATTTTCTATGTTTTTTTGTTATTCAGCCAACTCTGGATCTCTCCAAGGGCCACATACTCCTCAGTCCACAGGTAGTAATTCCATGGCTGAGATGCCTGGCGATTTAAAACCGCCAACGCCTGCTTCAACACCACATGGTCAGATACAGCCAATGCCAGGTGGCAGGTATGTGCTTTTAATATTGCAACCACTTTAATACGGATCTCTGCTAGATTCCTGCAAGTTGCCGTTAAACAGATCATCTGAACTTTTTTGCTCCATTCCCACTTGTGCAACTTTTTTGTTCAATAGGAACAGTGCAGTGTGTGTGCAAGATCCATTTTCTGATGATTCAGGTTTGCCAAAGCGCAATTCTATTACTCCTAATACCCCTTACCAAGGGATGAATGTACCAGACATGATGGGCCGGATGCCATATGAGCCTAACAAAGATCCCTTCAGTGGTATGAGAAAAGGTATGAAGCCAAAAGCAGCAAAACATGTTTTTTTTTCTTCTCATTTTGTTATATTGTTCAGTGTTTTTCCTCGAATATTGTATGCATTGCATTTATTGCATTGTTGTACTGCTACTTACAGTCTACTGTGGTACAAAATCATGGCACAGCTGCTTGCCGTCCAACTTGGTTGACAGTATTATATTACAATGGCATTAGCTTGCTTCCACTTTGCAGAATATCTAGAGTAATTCGGGGGAGCATATGAAAATCTGTACATACTTATATTTGGGGTATTTTCATAAATGTCAAATGGCACCCGCCTTTTAAGATTCTAATGATTTAGGCCTCATGCACACACCTGTGCTGATACAGGCCGCAAACAAGGGAATGTCTGCTGCCCGTTTTGGCTGCACCATTGCACTGGCAGGAATAGGACCTTCTCTATCATTTTTGTATGTCCAGCCTAGCCACGGTAGCCATGGAGGCCTCACTGCATTGTAACCCTGAATAATAGAAGTTATTGGTGGCCGTGAGTGGTGCACCAATAACCAGCGCAAATCCTATTTGTTTTCTGCTTTACAAAGATATGGCGGCTAAATATTATACCATGTAAGCCTGAGGATATATGTAGTCTAATCTCTGCGGGTATACTGCAAAAGAATCACTGGCTGCTAATCCACACTTAGATTTCAAGGGAACCTACCACCACAAATCTACCTATAAAGGTAGATCGGGTGGTAGGTGGATCAATGGGACGTGAGGATAGCCCTTTTAAGGTCTAATCTTCACGTCCCCGCACTTTTTTGTTAACTTTTATTAAACTTGTATGCAAATTTTCTTATGCGGCTACTGGGGCGTGGAGTAGCCGCATCTGAGGTTACATGGCGCGGCTACTATATGCCCCGGTAGCCTCTTTTCCCCTCCTACTCACCATCTTCGGCACGCAGCTCCTCGTAGCTGCGCCCCCTCGTCCGGCGATCCTGCCGTCTGCGCATGCCCGCAGGCGCGGGCCTGCAGTTCTGCGCATGCGCAGACGGCAGGGTCGTCGGACGAGGGCGCGCAGCTACGAGGAGCTGCGCAAATAACATAAACCTAGAGGAAGTGTTGCAAACGGACACTAACAGAAGCCATTAAGGGTCCAATGACATTGAAATCCAGCACATATGTCTCTTGCCTTAAGGAGAAATAGGAGCATCTTTATCAGATCACTTTAATTGCATTCATAGTGTGAATCAGATTGTACCCCAATAAACTACCAGTCCCTAAGTTAGGACATGAAATATCCTTACTACAATTTCCTCTTTAATTACCGAATTTTTCGGACTATAAGGCGCACTAAAAATCCTTTGATTTTCTCAGAAATCAAAGGTGCGCCTTATAGTCCAGTGCGCCTTATATATGAACCATACTTACAGACAACAGATGACTTGAACTGTCCACAATTCTGCCACCTGCTGGTCATTCACCCTTATAGTCAGATGCGCCTTATACTCCGGTGCACCTTATATATAAATGAACCTAGACGTTTTAGCAGCCATTTATTGATGGTGCGCCTTATACTCTAGTGCGAAAAAATAGTTTGAAAAATACTGTAATGGGAATTCGCCCTCGTTTTAGAGGCTGGAGGGGGGATGTCATTTCACATGCCCCTATCTTTGGTTCTATAGTATCTATAAGCATGTTTTAGTTTCATATTAAAGATGAGAAACTCTCCTACAAAAGTAGATCTACAGGCAGTTAAAGAAATTTGCAGGAACCAAAGGTCTCTCTAACATTTTTCCAGAAGAGTAATAATACTCCTCTTACCATTTTTGGGGGGTATTTTTGGCCAAGGGGAATTGGATATTTTCAGTAATATGATTATATGATGTATATAATGATAAATAGCTATTTATGCAAGAAAAGCACTGCTGAAAATGTAACCGTTCAGATTTTTTTAATATTGTGTGAGGGGGTAGTGTTCTTAACATTTTCCTTATATACTTTATTAGGAAATTCTCCCTCGTTTGTAAATAGAGATGTGTGCACCTGATGGTTGGGTTTCCCCATTAAGGTCTAGGAAGCTGGATTGGCGACCAAACACCCAATCTGGCACAATTGACACCCCTAGCATGGTTGTAGGTACTATAAAACTGTAGATAGGAACTTGTAAATGCTCCCCATTCAGCCTCTAAAAGTGACTCATGTCGGCCAAAAAACTCTTCTAACCACATTTGACTTTAGAAGCAAGCTATTTCTTACCCTACCTGATGGAACTGGTAGTTTAGTGGGTAGAACCTGGTGACAGTGCCCCTTTAAAAACTGAATTTTGCACATGTCAGTTATAAAGAGCTATTATAGTGGTATATACAGGTAGTGCCTGTGCAGTAGCACAATTTTTCCCTTTAATACATCGAAGAAACATCAGGGATGTCACATGCTTGAATACCATTTCCTCAGTGATTGTGTGGCCTCAGTGCTCCATGCAGTACGGGATAAATTTTATTGTGGTCTCATTGTTCTACTGAAATCATCCTACACACATATTCTTTGTTGCTACATACTTGGGCGTCTTTTTTTATATTTATTGAGAATTTTCTTTGTAGGTAGCTCACATTACATAATATATTCATTTTAATGACATGAAAGAAATTACCCAGCCTCCTTCAGCTTCAAAAACTGTTCTAATCAATGTTATAGCATTTGATAGGAAGTCTGAGTGTGTAATCAGCAAGTGCTGATTGAGAACACAGATTTCCTAATTTACTTGAGGTGCAACAATCAAAATTTTGTACTTGAATTGCTCAACATCTTTTCATCATGTTTTATATAGCAGAACAGGGGGAAGGGTATGAAAGAAGTTGATCTTGGGAGTGTTTTCAGAATGAAGTAAGAGACTTGTTTATCGTTATCCTTTCATTTATTACTGGTTTTATTCTGGTTTTTACCTTTTAATTGTTTAGTATTATACATTTCCCGCTTTCTTTTAAAGGGAACCTGTCACCACATTTTTTCACAAATACTGACAGTGCCTGGTAACTGACACTCTTCAGATTCCCATATATTGAACTTATAATTTTACCTGGTATCCAAGCATGTCTACAGCATATACAGCAGTAATATCACATGACCAAGGTGACATCATGGCAGGTCCTTTAGTCTTCTAACATTACCAAACTGTACACCAAGCATTTATCTCATGAAATCACTGCATTTCATATCACATGAAATCACAGTAGCATGCATGGAGAGAAGTAGAAGACCATGCAGGCATGCTGTGGGTTTTATGTGGTCAGATATGTGCATGGGGTACAGCTTGCTTATGTTAAGAGGCTAATGGACCTGTGATTGTCACCATGGCCAAATGATGTTAGGCCACACCCCGCTCTAAAGATGTAATAGATACCAGGAAAGTTTATAACTGATTTTGTGGGGATCTGAGGGATCAATTTTTATCTATATTTATGAAAAATGTGTGAGGTTTCCTTTAATGTATCTACACACATTTAATACATGTTCTATTAACCAATGTTATAATACTGTCTAGCTTATGTCACCATATTACATCTTATAATATGTATTTTACATTTTTAGAAATAGAGATTTGAAAAAGGAAAAGTACATTTTCAGCAGCTTCCTGTTTAAGCTAGTGGAGTGGGAGCACTGTAACAGTTTCCTTTATTGGGATTCCCAGTCCTGGTTGAAAAAAAAAGTGCAAATAGATGAAATCTCTGTAAATGATCATTACTCCTTTACCGGTTAAAAGTTTGAAGATAGGATTCTGGAAAGGAAATATGTAAAAATGTTTTTCTGGGTGGGATCGTTTTGCTTGAACCAAAAATTTATTAGCACAAACCCATACAATGCATCAACTTTTCAGTGCTTAGGTTCAAGCCGAAATACGTCCTGATGCATTGTATGGCTTTGTGTTCATAAATTTTTGGTTCAAGCTAAACGATACTTTAGTGTTAAACGATTACTTCAGCGTTCAGTCACTGGTCCACGTGCTTCACGCTATTGAAGTGCCGTCTGTTACTACATTGAACCATATGTGCCTGGTTGACCGCTCACTGCAATAAGGCTCAGGTTGAACATGTTCTACGTTGTTATTTTTTTCTTTTTCTCTATTTCTGTTTGTTGCATTCCATCTGATACCACTTTGCATTCAATGTTTCAGATATTGAAACACTGTAAATTATACTATATCTGGCATGCCTGCCATCAACCATACCATCGGTTAATGTGGATGTTTAATAAAATAGTAATTGAACCATAAGTTACCTTGAAGACAGGATTGTAATAGGATAGAAAAAGAAAGTAAAAGTAAGCACTTATAAAGCAGCATGTGCTTTAAAGGTAACCTGTCGCCATATATGATTCTTTTAAACTACTACCCCGTAGGTAAGGTATGAAATGTCCTTTTTACAATTACTTTTTTTTATGTCAGATTTACCCATTTATCGTACATACACGAGTATAAGCCGGCCCGAGTATAAGCCGAGGACCCTAATTTTACCACCAAAAAACTGGGAAAACATATTGACTCTAGTATAAGCCGAGGATGGAATATGTATTAGTCACAGCCTCCCAGTATATAGTTTGCCAGCCCCCTGTAGTATATAGTTTGCCAGCCCCCTGTAGTATATAGTTTGCCAGCCCCCCAGTAGTATATAGCCAGCCAGCCCCCCAGTAGTATATAGCCAGCCAGCCCCCTTAGGTAGTATATAGCCAGCCAGCCCCCTTAGGTAATATATAGCCTGGCAGCCCCCTGTAGTATATAGCCTGGCAGCCCCCTGTAGTATACAGCCAGCCAGCCCCTTTAAGTTTACAGCCGGTTCCCTGTAAGTATACAGCCAGCCACCCCCTTTCATAGCAAGCTAGCCCTCGGTTTGCCAAGCACATTAAAAAATTAACTTTATATAATCCCCTTCTGGTGGTCCCAATGCTCGGCTCCTCTTCTTTCTTCTCTCTGCTGTAACAGCCAGCAGAGACGCGTCCATACACTCTGCTGGCACACTATGACACCATCAGCGATGACATCGCCCCATCATAGTATGCACCAGCCGGCAGAGTGTATGGTCGTGGCTCTGGGGGCTGTTAGAGCAGATAGAATACAGAAGAGGAGCCACGGGAAGCCGCGCTGGCCATCGGGGACGCCGGAAGGTGAGGTTGAGGTTTTTCAGCACATTTTTTGTGCTGAAAACCTCGGCTTATACACAAGTATATACGGTACCTGCAAAGTCATGTGAATATGAAAAGGGAGCGCCACTTCTGTTCTGTACTACCTGGAAACAAGCTCATTATATTAAAGATAAGAATCTCATCTTTCAGATAGCATCAGGCATGTGCTTGTCAGCTAAAGAACCAGAAATACAGACAGTGGCAGGGATTTGATTTCTGATGTCTTTAACTGCCTATATCTTACCTTGAGGGCTAAGTTCGTGTGACGAAGGGGAATACTTGACTGAGGTTGGTTTGTGTGGCACTTATTGGGGCAGTTAGATGGGAGGGGAATACACTACATACACTTTTATTACACTCTGACTATGCATATTATAAAGGTAATAAATAGTTTATTAATAGCAAAACTAAATTTCAAAACGGTTATAGCTGGAAATGATTTAAAGGAACGTTGTCATCAGATTTTATCACATTAAACTTCTAGCACCCTCATGTACAGGCAGTCCCCGGGTTACATACAAGATAGGTTCTGTAGGTTTGTTCTTAAGTTGAATTTGTATTTAAGTCTGAACTGTATCTTTTATCATTGTAACCCCAGCCAGAATTTAACAATTGAATTTAAAAATGTTGGATTCTCATAAGAACCAGGATTAACAATAAAGCTTCATTGAAGACACCATTGACAACTGTTATAGCTGTTTATTAAAGTACATTAAATTACCAACATCCAGAGGTCCGTTTGTAACTAAGGGCCATCTGTAAGTCAGGTGTTCTTAAGTAGGGGACCGCCTGTACTTGGCTCTTTAATTTGAAATTCCACCTAAAGAGTCAACTTTTGCCTGAAATGAGACTTTGAGGCTGGTCACTTCAGATACCCCTGTCTTTAGTTCCATAGTACCTAGATCCATTTTGTGTTATATAAAGGATGAGAATCTCATCTTTCAGATCACATCAGGCTTGTGGTTCTGTGAGCTATAGAACTGTAGATACATGCAGTTAAAAAATAGGCAGGAAATGAATTTAGCTGCCCTTATTACCGGTTCTTTAGCCCACAGTACCACTAACTGATGGGGTCTGAAATATGAGATTCTTATCTTTAATTTGACTCCAGAAAACTTTGGTACTTTATTTCTAGGTACTATAGAACACAAAATAAGGCCATATGAAGTAATGTTCTTCCTCAGCCTCTAGAAGTGACTCATCTGAAATGTATCTCATTTCACATAAAAGAGGCAATGATACTGCTCCCTGAGAGGACTTATAGTTTAATGGGGTAAAATGTGGTGACATATAAAGAAACTAGGACACCTGCATTATGGGAGGTTCAAGCATAACTATACTTTTCACAAAATTGCATAAATTGATTGTACAAAAGACAATGGTAAATTTTGTTAAATATTTTAGTTTATCAGAGATATGTTCCTGTGCCCTTGTTTTCCCTCCCTTTCTTTGTGTAAATCATATTTCTGTCATATTATGTCCTATAACTGAGAGATAATTGAACCTGATAATGTTCCTAATGACTTAACTGTTTACAGACAGTTCCTGGGTAATCTTATCTCTTTTAGAGACCTGAATAATCAAGTGTAATATGCTTTTGGTATGAAAAGCGTTAATCTAAGGGATTTCATTTACACTGCTCACTACAGGAGAAAGTGCAGAAAAATGGCAAAGAGAAGATGTTTTAAGTAATGAAGTATATTTCAAAGTTTTCTATCATTGTCTGCACAATACATTTTTGCAATTAAAATAAATATTCCTTCAAATCTTTAGTTTTGATTTGATGATAGAAATTTTCAGTCATAGAACTTGTTTGTTAAATTAACACATTTTTATTGCACTACCATATAAAGCTCAAACTAAGTTCTTGTTATCTTTGAGTATTTTCATTGTTATAGTTTGTTTAGGGTAGAACAGTGAAAATGTGAAATAACAGACTCCGACAGTCCACAATAGATCGCATAGACTAATATGGGGCCTGTGCGACCTCCCTTGTGATATCTATTTTTGTAATGGAAAAATCTTCATCTGTGATTTAATGGAACCATGTGAGACTCCAATATGGACGTGAACATAGCTTAATATTCATATGTACCAAATTGTATCATTTGTATATAAATTTATTTAAATACTACAGGTAAAGCCAATTAATTTTTGTTAAGTGTGCATTAAACATCTTTCCTGGGTTCCAGGAATATGCTTGTATTTCCTCTTTATAGCCAGGAGCCTCAATACTTTTTTCAGCTAATTTTTTGCAATGTTTCTACCCTTTGCCAGAGTCTAGTATAATTCCAGCTGACATGGTTATGGCCTGGTCATTAAAAGCCTTTATGGACAATTGATATCTCTGTTTCAATTTAAATTGAAAATTGTTTAATTTGCCTTTTTTATTTTTAGTGTCTGGAAGCAATGAGCCTTTCATGCCCCCTGGCCAGATGCCTAACAGTGGTATGCCAGATATCTACAACCAGTCTCCATCTGGAGTGATGTCCAATATGGGAATAAATCAGCGGCAACAATTTCCTTATGGACCTCGAAGCTATGATAGAAGGTAAATACACAAGTCAGAAACTTCAACATAATTTAACCCCTAGTATTGTTCCTTTTTTTTACTTTTACAAAACTGTCTTGGTCGATTTTGGCCACTAAACTACCCAGTGTTCCAAATGACCTTATGTGGGAACTGTCCAGAGCTAAATGGAAAAAAACAAACACTTGTACTCACCTGGGTCCACTAATCCATGGGTGGTCACTCTGTGGTAGTACACCCTGGCTACAGTGCACATGTCATAAATTGTTTTTCTTGGCCAACTCCTTTCATGTTCACTTTTGAGAACAAAGGATCAAGGTTTATTTAATTCCAGAAAGACGATTCTTTTTCTACACAAAACTTTGGCAAAAATCAAATAAAAGTAGAGGGCCGTCTGATACCACTGAGGTTGGTTGTCTTGGACAAACTAAGGGATATGCTACAGGGGATACTCCAGAATTGTTGCTTCCTGGGTAAATTGGATACTGTATATACTCGAGTATAAGCCGAGGTATCTCATTTTAACACATAAAAATGGGAAAACTTATTGACTTGAGTATATAAGCATAGGGTGGTAAATGCATCGTTGTTAGCCTACACCCAGTATATAGCCAGCCAGCCCATGTCCCCTAGTATATAGCTAACAACCTCCTGCCCCTTATTATATAGCCAGCAACCTCCTGCCCCCTAGTATATATCCAGCAACCTCTTGCCCCCTAGTATATATCCTGCAGCCTCCTGCCCCCTAGTACAGTGATGGCTAACCTATGGCACTGGTGCCAGAGGTGGCACTCGGAGCCCTTTCTGTGGGCACTCAGGGCATCACCAGAGATGACTCCAGGTATCTTCCTGCAGTCCCAGACAGCCCAGGACTTGCTGTGCACAGAGCTATTTTAAAGTGACAGCTGTAACTGGGACTTTTTGCTGCTTTATTGTTGTCCTCAGGGGGCTGGTATCAATGAAAACTGTGACAGAGAAGGGAGTATAAATCACAAATTAAATTTCTGTGTTGGCACTTTGGGATAAATAAGTGGGTCGTTGTTGTAGTTTGGGCACTCGGTCTCTAAAAGGTTTGCCATCACTGCCCTAGTATATAGCCAGTGCCTGCCCCCTCAGTATATAGCCAGTGCCTTCCCCCCTTGTTTGTAGCCAGCAGCCCCCTATATCCAGCCTCTTTTAAAAAAAAACAAAAACTCTGTACTCAACGCCCCCACAGGTCCTCTTCTTTCTTCTGAAACTCTGGGTCTTTGCGGGCAGCCATCGCATATACTATGACATCAGCCGCTAGTGTATATGATGTTGGCAAGAAGCTAACGTCATGGTGTGTGTGGCGCAGCTGGGACCCAGAGCTTCAGAAGACAGAAGTGGACCTGCGGGGGAGGGGGGGGGGGTCAGGAAGGTGAGTACAGAGGGGTTTTTTCATAGCATGCTAAGTTAGGGTTTTTCAGCACATTTTTTGTACTCTAGTATATAGGGTATGTCAAGAGTAGGGACACTTCAAAACAAAGGGGAAGAGCTGGCGCTACCATAAAAGATAGCATGCCAAACAGGCTAGCAAAGAAAGCAGGACATCTTTTCAAAGATGTGAAAAGAAATATGACCAAATAATAACAAAGCTTTATTCATGCAAAATCAACAGATACCCCCCCCCCCCAAAAAAAAAAATGACATTTACAAATAAAAACAATTAAAAAGTACACAAAAGTGTTAGTACCATTCTTTCTACTTGTGATGCCTTTGGTGCTTGTGTTGTTTTCTTTTGTACCAATAATGCTTTATTTTTCTTTCAATTATATTAACAGTATCTCCTGTGTGAAATAGTGGCAAAACTGTGACATATGGTGAAGGTTTTCTTTTGTCAGGGATTTAGTAGACAAGTATTTTTTCTGCAAAGATTGTCACCTTGAGATGTTAAAAAAATCTTTGTGAAAAATGCTTTGTGAAGCTTTGCAGCTGGAGATTGTATGATGTTGTGTTGTATTATTTGTGTCACTGCTAAAATAAACACAGCGAATTGTAAAAATGGTAACAAAATGTGATGCTATCAATAATTGTTCATCTCAGCAGTCCCAGTGATGACAAGAGTTTAAAAAAAAAAGAATGGTATACACTACCGCTCAAAAGTTTGGGGTCAACCAGACAATTTTGTGTTTGCATGAAAACTCATATTTCTATTTTTCAAATGAGTTGCAAAATGAATACAGACATTGACAAGGTTTAAAAAAAAAAATTCCATTTGAAATACTGTATTTTTCGGACTATAAGACGCACTGGACCAAATAGTGTGCTAAAATATTTAATAAAGTAACAGTAAAGTAACGGCGCTGTACGGGGCGGTACAGCCATGTTTCACTTTGGAGAGGGGTAGGGGGCGAGCAGCCCTCACCCCCTCCTCCTCTCCTGGGGATCAACGTGTGCCAGCCGTGCTATGGTACGGCGGGCACACGTTCATGTAAGTGTAGCCTAAGGGGACTGTGTAGGGGGTACTTTTAGTAGGAGTCATTGTGTGACATTTAGTGAAGTTTTAATAGTGTACTGTGTTCGGGGAGAATTAATGGGGACACTTTATTAGGGGACATTTTATGGGACACGGTTACCTGATGCTGAAGGATGACTCCCGTGCCAACACTACAAGTGTTCTATCAGATACAGCTCTATACAGAACACTTGGTGGTTGGGGGGAAGTGTTGTTACTTTGACCCAAAACTGATTGGCTAGGGCTTGGCTAGCAGGAAGCTCAGCCAGTGTTGGTGGCAGAATTAGTGATGGGAATTATAGAATTATGTTGACACGTAGTCAGGGGGTCTCAAGAGTTACCAGGGCTGTATGTATGAGTATATGTGACAAATTCTCACAAGAGCTTACAATCTATGAGGAGGAGGAGGACACAGGGTGACAATGCTAGAGCTCAGAGCAGTGTGCTGCTAGAGCCGAGCTCAGCACTGCCCCTGCGCTTACTGCCATGTGCTCACTGCTCTATTCGGACTATAAGACGCACCACAGTTTTTTCCCCATCTTCTGGGGAAAAAATGTGCGTCTTATAGTCCAAAAAATACGGTAATACATTTCTTGTTCAAGCTTTGCTTTTATCAAAGAGTTATCTCTTTGCTGCAATTACAGCATTTCAGGCCTTTGGAGGTTGTCTGGAGAAATTTCACCCCATGCTTCCAGAAGCCCCTCCCACAAGTTGGATTGTTTTGCATAGCATACGGTCAAGTTGATCCCACAACAGCTCAATGGGGTTGAGATCTGGAGACTGGGCTGGCCACTCCATTACAGATAGAATACCAGTTGCTTCCCTAAATAGTTTGTGCATTATTTGGAGGTGTGCTTGGGTCATTGTCCTGTTGAGGATGAAATTGACTTCAACCAAGTGCTGTCCAAAAGGTATGGCATGGTGTTGCAAAATGGAGTGATAGCCCTCCTTATTCAAAATCCCTTTGACCTTATACAAATCTCCCACTTTACCAGCACCAAAGCGACTCCATCACATTACATCCACCATGCTTGACAGATGAGGTCAGGCCCTCTTCCAGCATCTTTTCAGTTGTTCTGCATCTCACAAATGTTCTTTTGTCCATATTAATCTTTTTCTTTTGATGGCCATCTCAAATATGGCTTTTTCTTTGCCACTCTGTCCTGAAGGCCAGCATCCTGGAGTCACTGTAGAGGTTGACACTAGCTGGTACTATTTAATGAAGCTACCAGCTGTGGACCTGTGAGGCGTCAGTTTCTCAAACTAGAGACTCTAATGTACATGTCTTGTTGCTTAGTTGTGCAGCAGGGCCTCCCACTTTTCTTTCTACTCTGGTTAGAGCCTGTTTGTGCTCTCCTCTTAAGGATGTAGGAAATGTTTCTTGGCAATTTGTAATATGGAATGGCCATAATTTCTAAAAACAAGAATAGACTGTTGAGTGTCACACAAAAGTTCTTTTTTTCTGGTCATTTTGAGAGTTTTAATAGAACAAACAAATGTGATGCTCCAGATTCCCAATCAGCTCAAAAGAAGGTCAGTTTTATAGTTTCTCTAATCAGCCAAATGGTTTTCATCTGTGCAAGCATACTTGAACAAGGGTTTTCCATACATACATTAGCCGCCTTGCACAGTTAGCAAACACAATCTACCATTAAACCCCTGGAGTGGTGGTTGTTGGAAATGGGCCTTTATACACTTACATAGATATTCCATTAAAAACCAGACGTTTGCAGCTAGAATAATCATTTACCACATTAAAAATGTATAGAATGTATTTATGATTCTTTTAATATTTAGCTTCATTATAAGAAAATGTGCTTTTTTTAAAAAAGAAAATAAAGACATTTCTAAGTGACCCAAACTTTTGAGCGGTAGTGTAGATGATACTTTTTTCTGTAATATCTAAATTACCAAAGTTGACAAAAAATTATCAGTTGAAAAAAAAATATTGCCACCACTGTTATTTATGGGCAGCACTGCGGTTCAGCCACTGGGAGTTTTGCCTTGTTAGTCCTGTTTTTAAATCAATGTAAAGACATCTCCATGAAGTTTGTATGTCCTTCCCATGTTTTCTCTTACTGCTCCAATCTCCATACATGGCGGGAATTTATTGATTTATCCATCGGGTGGCTGCCCCACTAGGCAAAACTACACCTGGTCCAAACAGGTGTAGTTTTGCATAATAACATGCAGGTTTTTCGAAAGTATGCAGGAACGCCCCTCCTTGTACCCTCCACACCCACATGGTGTAGAAATGGCGTAGGAACGAAAAAAATTTTGCAAGAAAGTGTGATTATTCCAGTGCTTCTACACCTGAAAATTGACACAGAAGCCCTGATAAATCTCCCCCATACTGTTTATTTTTCCTATAGAAATGGCCCTATCTTGAGGCATGGACTGATATGAGCAACGACTGTTTATGTAATGTAAGCAATGGGAAATAATTATTCACTGGGATATTGAGCTCCTACATAGGATGAAACCCTCCCCCTCCAGGGCCACTGGATAAATCAGGAGGCTCCAGTCGTATATAGCACTATTGTTGGCAAACATTCAGCACAGTCACAGCTGAATGGCGGGAACGCCCCATATACGCCCACACTGCCGCCTTCATGCACTTCAATGCTCACATGGGGTGGAGGTTACTCAAAGGGGAAAATAATTGCAATTCCTTGTGACTTGTACTCAACGAACAAACCACTTTTATGTGTTATGCAGGCCATGTCTGTGTTATCTTCTCTGTTGTTCATTACTCATTGAGCCCATATGCACACAATCGCTTTCTTTCCCAGAAGTCCAGGTGCTGGCCAATTACAATTTATTTGCACAGGGATTTTTATGTAACAATAAAAGAAGCAATCAATTGGCAAACAGTTAGAGGTTAATTAAACTATACCAAACTTTTAATTACAGGTAAATGTAGAAAATGGTAAATCGCATTTTAAGGTTATTTAGTGCTTAAGGGTAGTATTTAACAGTTTCTGGTATATTGCAATATTTCTTTTATAACATCAGTTTTAATTAAGGCAGTTAAAGTCATTAACAACCTCTTTGGGATCTCTCACCACTACAAGTATAGCTGAGCAAACTTGATTTATAGGGCGATTTGCACGTTAACATTCACCTTCATCTACCCATAGTATTAATATCTAAGACAGATTTTTAAAATAGTTCAAATTGTATAGTAAATTAAATGTAGCTCCAGGCATTTGGTTAAGAAATAAATTTGCCATATCCAGCTTTTTTCTAGCTTTTATGTTCCCTTTTTTTGGTTAGATGTGGTCATTAGCTCACAGCGCTGCCTCTGGGGTCATGATAAAAATAAAACTAAATACAGGCGGTTCCCTACTGAAGGACACTCGACTTACAGACAACCCATAGTTACAGACAGACCCCTCTGAACTCTGGTGGAGCTTTCTGAATGCTTTACTATAGTCCCAGGCTGCAATGATCAGCTGTAAAGTGTCTATAATAAAGCTTTATTGATAATCCTTGGTCCCATTACAGCAAAAAATGTTTAAACTCCAAATGTCACTGGGGCCAAAATTTTTTTTGTCTGGGTCTACAATTATAAAATATACAGTTTCGACTTACATACAAATTCAACTTAAGAACAAACCTCCAGACCCTATCTTGTACGTACCCCGGGGACTGCCTGTATATCTATATATCTATTGGTACTTGTATATCTTGTATAGCTCTACTGCACTTCTATACCATCAGTATATTTTTAATATAGCAAATTAATTGGTTTAACGCACTTTGGATATCTGGAGCTATTGTGCCTCATTAGTTATATTTATATGAACAAATATACCTTGTAGGTTCAATAGCCATTGATTTGCAAAAATACTCCATTGACTTAAAATAGCTCCAATGAAAGTCCGAACTGAAGGTCACAAGCTCTTTAAAGTTTAAATAGGTATTAGGTATTGCCTAATCCTTGCATATTTTCCTGTAAAATTGTATTGATTTTATACAGTGATACTTCAAAAGTAAAAAGCTGAAAAGTAATAATTGAGGAAAGTTTGAAATGTGTGGATATGCTTGTCGAGGAATATTCCTTATGCCTGCCTTCTTGTTTTCATTTTTGTAGGTCTGAATATGGCATGGGTAATGAGGGCAGTATGGGTCCACCTGGTCAAAACAACATGGGGCCTTCAAACAGTGATCCCAGCATGTACTCACCAAATCGTTACCCTGGAGAGCAAAGGTAGGCATCTTAGAGTTGCACAAAATAGTATTATTTTTTTTGTACAGTTATCGAATCCCCAAACTCTTACCATACCTATTATTTTCTGCCTTTCTAAGGGCAGGATGACTTCTCTGTACTCTTAGGAAATGATAAAGGAATTTAGACAACCACAATGTAACTCTACTGTACTCTTACAGTATATAGTGCAATCATATTCTGGCAATGGGGTGTATATACAAATAGAATAAGATATTACAGAGCAAAAATGTATAAAACAATAGGAATAAGGGCCCTGCTTGCAAGAGCTTACAATCTAGAGTAGTACAAGCACCCAGAGTTAGTAATTTAATTCTACTAATTTCTACATATTGTGAAGGGTACAGCCATAAAGTGCAATTTCCATATTATATGCAGTCTAAACTAAAAATAAAGCTCATATGTGTAGAAAACGTACATCAATTGAAACACAGGCTCAAACTAAACCAAACTTAACCCCATTATGACCGCCCTATCGGGAATCTACGTCGGTCATTAAGGGTACTTCTTCTGACGCGACGCCTTTCTACGTCAGTATAGTGCTGGTGTCGGACTGTGATATCACGGCCCAGACCCGGCACTAACACCCGGGATCCGATCCCTCCTGCCGCTGCCCCGGGTCCCGACACGGCAGGACCGGCTGTAAGTAACTGAGCATGCGCGGCATGCTCAGTTACTTACACTATACACTGCAATACAAGTGTATTGCAGTGTAGAGGCTTGAATAAGTGATCGGATGATCGCTTGTTCAAGCCAAAAGGTGGAAAATATGTGAAAGTAAAAAAAAAAATTGATTAAATCATTTTATAATAATAATTAAATAAATAAAATAAAGTCCCATAATCTCCCCAGTTACACATATAATGCAAATACAGTATATAAAACACAAAAACACACGAAAAATGTACATATTTGGTATCACCGCGTCCGTATTAATCTGTACAATAAATCTAAATCAATATTGAACCCGCTCGGTGAACGATGAAAAAAAAAAACTACGTAAAACTTTCCGTAATATACAATTTTTCATCAAACACCATCACAAAAAATGTTCTAAAAAGTGATAAAAAAAAGCTAGGTTCCCTAATATGATACGACTGAAAAGAACAACTCTTTTCACAAAATATAAGTCCTCAAACAGATCTGACAACAGAAAAATACAAAAGTTATGGCCCTGAAAAGTTGTCAATAGTAAAACAATGCGATATTCTCCAATATTGGTTTTGCTCAGGAAAATTGAGCAAAGATAAGAAAAACTATATAAATGAGGCATCACCACAATCGTAGTGAACCAGAGAATAAAGATAAAATATTATTTTTACATTACGGTGAGCGGGGGAAAAAAATGCTAAAAATCCAAAATAAAAATTGATGATTTTGTTTGTGTCCCCCTTGAAATAGTTAATAAAATCGCATGAATAAGCTATAGACCCCCTAAATGAATTATCTATACATTGTATCTCATCCTGTAAAAAATAAGCCCTCATATGTTTGCATTACTAAAAAAAATAAAAATGTATAGGTAGTACAATGTGACAATACAAATCTGCTGTGAATGGCGCCTCCATTCATTCTATGCCCGGCCGTGCGCCCATACAGAAGTTTACCACCACATATGGGGTATCAGTACACTCGGGAGGAATTGGGCATCAAACGTTGCAGTGCGTTTCATCATTTAATTTATTCTGAAACTGTCAGTTTGGCCTAAATGAATGTATTTTCCCAAAAAATTCCAGTTTCTAAATCGCAGGTCCATATTGTTTTAACCCATGTGAAACACTTAAAGGGTTAATGGACTTAATAGAAGTTATTTTACATACGTTGAGGGGTGAAGTTTCTATAGTGGGGTAATTTATGGGGTTTTACTATTACTTAGGCCTTACAAAGTCACTTGGAAGCTGAGTTTTCCCTCAAAATGTGAGTTTTGGCAATTTTCATGAAAATGAGAAAAATCGCACCTAAAGTTCTGCGCCTCATAACATCCTAGAAAAATGAGAGGATGCATAAGATATCATCCCAACATAAAGCAGACATTCCGTAAATGTAATTTATCAAGCTTTTTGGGTAGTTTTACTTCCTGTCTGGAAAGCAGAACATTTCAAACTTGGAAAATGAAGAATTTTTACAAACTTTTGCCAAATTTTCACTTTTTTTCAGAACGAATCGCAAAACGTATCACTTAAATTTTATAACTAACATGAAGTACAATGTATCACGAGAAAACATTATCAAAATCACCGGGATATGTTAAAGCGTTCCGAAGTTATAACCAATTATCGTGAGACATGTCAGATTTGAAAAATCGAGTCTGGTCATTGAGCTGAAAACTAGTGTCGGTGATAAGGGGTTAAAGAACAATTCAGTTTTTAATTCTAAACCAATTATAAAACAAGTATTTAAAGTCCAACACATAATTTCTGAATAGGTTACACTATTGTGCGCTGACATCTTGTTGTATAGATTATAGTCTACTATATAGATCATCAGAAAGATTGTTTCTGCCCTTCAGTGATTATGAACTGTGCAGACTTGGTTAATGGTTTTACTTTGTTGCAGTATATATGTAGGTTTTTCAACTTAACGCAAAATAACATTGCATTTCTTTTCAATGGGCAAAAGTAAAATAATGAGCTACTAGAGAAGACCAACTTTATTGCATCAACAATACATAAAAGGCTCATTTTTTCAATAGATGTATCCAGACAAGTAGAATAGGGGAGAAATGTTAAATGGGTGTGAGAAGTGAATATCCTTTAGTTCAAAAAATGACTACAAAGAAATCATTTGATGTGCATAGGCCTTCAGGAACTTATTAATAGAGTGAACATATTCATAGAATTTTTCACTTTCCTAGGCTTAAAGGGAAAGAGAAGAACATTCTCCACAAACAGCTTCTTTCCACATGCTTAGAAATATAAAATGTCTAGAAATGAATTTCCTAGGTACAAGGTTCTTATCCTTACATTGAATACCAAGCAAATGATATATATGGTGTATCAATATATATTTTTGCAACAATAGTGAACATTTAGACCTTAAATACGGGTTGTCACTTTGATATGTCTGTCAAATGTGCAACTCCATTCTCTGATGCAGAGGTCTGATTTTACTATTGAGTTCTCGCTGTATTAGCAGTATGCTGAAGGTTTTGAAGAAAGGTTGGTAGAATGTGATTCTGATGACTACAGAGATACAGACAACACCCCAGTTTACATGCTTCTTGCTGCAATCATTTTTCTACATCAAATATAATAAAGCCTTTACTGTTATCAAGTGATTAAAAACATGTTTTTTTTTTTTAAACTGATTTTATTTTAGAAACTTACTTATGACATACATGTGTACATTGATCATATCGTACCTCATTTTACAAGCAGAGAAGTACAGAACTTGTATTTCAACATGTACAGTTGTAGCATTCTGAATAAAGACATTGCTTTTTATTATTACAAATTTCGCCTCCTTCTTGTCTGCCTGACAAACCTTGTTATGTCATATAATGAATGAGTAATAAACAGAAAACAAACAGGTCACGGCTGTGACCCGAACAATAACACAATCTTTCAGTTTCATCTGCGTATTAACTGCTGTGAAACAACAAAACCAAAAGAAAAAAAAGAAGAAACTTGTCAGCCTTCTCCTATAGGTCGGTTCTCCTCCCTATCCAGCTTCACCCACCCTCTCCAACCAAACCCTCAGGGTTTAATCGGCTAGTCTAGCCGGGGATAATTTCCACCTTATAAAGACACACCACTTTGTCTGCTTTGCTGTGTCTCCTCACCTATTGGAGGTACTATCTCTCAGTTCTTGTCTAAGTCTACGCGCCGAGTAGTTAGTATCTCTTGAGTTGCACCAAAGTCCCCATACCTGATCAAACTTATTGGGGCGTTTGCGATGTTTGTACACCAGTTTTTCATAGGGTAGAATCTGGTTAATTTGTGATTTCCACATGCTCAAGTTTGGGGTATTGGGGTCATACCACCGCAGGGCAATGCACTTTCTGGCCATAAATAGAGCTTCCCTTAGGAATATGATTTGGTAAAGAGACCAATCTTCTTCAGAAAGTAGGCCTAAAAGGCATCCCTCAGGTGACTTGGGGACCGGGATGTGTATTAGTGTGGATAAGAAATTGGTGATGTTATTCCAGAACTCCTGTATGGGAGGGCAAACCCAGCTCATATGCCAGAAATCCGCCCCTAGCTCCCCACATCGGGGACAGGCTGTCGTGGGTACTCGGCCCATTCTTGCCATACGCACTGGTGTTAAGTAAGCCTGATGGGTAAAGTATAGCTGAATCATTCTGTTATTCACGGCAGGGGATACCTTGGTGTGTGCTACTAATAAGTCGTTGATAGAGTCCTCCTCTAATGATGGAATGTGTGCCTTCCATCTGTCAATCACCGGCAGACTATTGTTTATCACTTTCTCCTGGGTAAGGTGGGTGTATAAGGCAGATATAATGCCTCTAGGCCCCTGTGTTTTACATATCCCTATCAGTGGGTATGAGGAGATAGGTGTCCTAGGAAATGGGAATTGAGTCTCCAGGGCATGTCGCAGCTGGAGAAATCTATAAAAGAAATGCCTCTCTAGCTCAAATTTCTGTTGTAATTCCTGAAAGGAATGTAGAACATTCGCCTCAAACACATCCGCAAGCGTACTGACCCCTTTGGCTTTCCAGAGATGTGCCCCTTCTAGCGTCTGTAACTGTGGTAGGGATGGGTTATTCCACAGTGGTATTTCTGCTATTGTATCTGTGAATCTCGAGATTTTAGTCGCCGCCTGCCATACTTGTCTGGCAAGTCTATGTAAGGGTAGGAAGGGGAGGTCAAGGGCATGGTTGGGTACAAACACTGGCCATAGACTGGAACAGCCTAAATGATGCTGGAGGTGATATTCTGCATTTGGTAAAGTTTGTTCTGCTACCCAGTGTCTCACATATTTGAGTTGTCCCGCTATATAATAGTGGTAGAAATCTGGCAGAGCCATTCCCGCCTCATCTTTAGGTCGCTGCAGCGTAGAGAGGCCAAGCTTAGCTCTAGAAGTTCCCCATATGAAAGTGCCTGTAAGGGAGTGTAGTGTCTTAAAAAACCTTTTTGGAATCGGAACTGCAGCATGCTGCAGTACATACAGGCATTTAGGAAGAATGATGAGTTTCACTAGATTAATTCTGCCAGCGGTTGAGAGGGGAAGGGTTTTCCATGCTTTGTATTTGTTTTTGGCGAACTCCAGTATTGGGTCCGTCACCCGTTTGCTAGTATTTTGGTATGTCTTGTATACAGTGATACCTAAGTAAGTGAAATCTGTGACCACTCTTAATCTTTCTACTACTTCCGGACCTGTCCAGGGAGAGGAGCCCAGCGGCATAAGAACCGATTTGGTCCAGTTCACACATAGGCCAGAGTACTTCCCAAATTCGTTTATGATAGATATGGCGTGCGGTAATGTGGTCGTGGCGTTGGCCATGAATAATACCATGTCGTCGGCGTATAAGCCAACTCGGTCTTCTCTTTCCCCTATATTTATGCCTTGATAGACTCTATCCTGTCTAAGATTCAACGCCAAAGCCTCAATTGCCAGGGCAAAAAGGAGTGGGGAAAGGGGGCACCCCTGTCGGGTCCCTCTATGTAGGGTAAATTGGGGAGATAATTCTCCATTGATCAGTAGTTTGCTGACTGGAGAGGTATACAGGATGTCAATCCACGTTGAGAACCTTGGTCCAAAGCCAAATCTCTGCAGGCATTGTTTAAGAAAGGCCCACTCGATGGAGTCAAACGCCTTGGCCGTGTCTAAAGAGGCCAAAGCCCAATCTTCCCCTGTCACCTGCCCTATCTGTGCCACCACCTGCACCCTTCTTATATTATCCGACGTAGATTTACCAGGCATAAATCCACACTGGTCTGAGTGAATCAGGGACAAGATTACCGTATTCAGTCTAGTCGCTAGAATCCTGGTGAGTATTTTGTAATCTATGTTAAGCAATGCTATAGGGCGGTAAGAGCCGCAATCTGCAGGGTCTTTTCCTGGCTTGAGAATTAATACAATCGTGGCCTCATATAGAGAAGGGGGCAAAGTCCCGGCCTCAAAAGAAGCAGAATACATCTCTAGTAGACGTGGCATCAGCAGCTCTTTGTACTTGGCGTAGACTTCCTTAGGGAGTCCATCTGGCCCTGATGCCTTGTTGTTATTTAGGCGGTCTATCGCCTCTTCTATTTCATCCAGAGATATAGGGCTTTCTAATTGGGATCTCTGTTCCGGGGTCAGTGAGGGGAAATTTAGGTCCCCTAGGTATAGTGCAATGTCATCTTCGTCTTTATCTATTTTAGTTCTATAGAGATCCATATAAAATTCGGTGAATCTGGCCAGTATTTCGGAGTGGGTTCCTAGACTCAAGCCATGTTCATCATTAATAGCTAGGATAGGTGGAGACATTGTATGTTGACGTGCCAGGTGCGCTAATAGCTTTGCCGACTGATTACCTAATTCAAAGGCTGTTTGCTTATAAAAGAATAATTTATTATCAGCTTTTTCTTTTAGAGCATGTAGGTATAGTCGGCCTATGTGTAACCATTTGGCCCTGTTTGTCTCTGTTGGGTCAGATATATATTGTCGTTCAAGGGATTGACACTGTTCTGCTAATTCTGCCTCCTTTCTTACTGACTCTCTTTTGATATAAGAGATAGAGGACTGTAGACATGTACGCATGTAGCCCTTAGTTGCTTCCCACAGCGATTTATGATTGACATTTGAGCTGTGAGCTTGGAAAAATGTCTGCAACTGTTCAGGTAGCCTATCTGATGCTCCTATGAGCTCTAGCCAAAAGGGATGTATCATAGTCTTGTGCATTAATGAAGTAGATCGATGCCCTACCACGCATATCACTGGGGAATGATCTGAAATTCCTCTGGGCAGGTATTGTATATCTTGCAGGTGTGGAATTATATTTGTGGATCCTATAATATAATCTATGCGGGAAAGGGATCTGTGTGAAGCACTGTAACAGGAGTATATTTTGACCAAGGGGTACCTTTGTCTCCAGAAATCCACCCAGCCCATTTCCGTCAGGAACCGTGACAAGCTGCTACGCTGCGGTCCTGTCAGGGAAGTCTGGATTCTGTGGAAACGGTCCAAATCCTGATCTAAAAGCATGTTGAGGTCTCCCATGCATATGTTCCTCGCTTGTGGATGGGAGGTTGCAAACAGCGCCGCCTGGCGCAGTACATGCATGGATGCAGGGGGTGGAATGTATATTGCCATTATATTGTAAGGGACACTGTCAATGTTTGCATGTACAAACACAAATCTGCCCTCTGGGTCAACTACCTGCGCTTTCACCTCCCATCTCACCGTTTTATGAACTAATAACGAGACTCCTCTCGATGCCGTGTTGTAACAAGAATGTGAGCCCCATTGGATCCAGGGTTTATGTAGTGTCTGTACCTTGGAAGCAATGAGGTGGGTTTCCTGTAGGCATATGATATGGGAATTCAGTTGCTTTATGTGTGTGGCTGCCATTAACCGTTTGCTAGGGGTGCCCAGGCCGCGAACGTTCCATGTGAGAAACTTGATTTCAGACATGTGAGGTCATCCTTATATATGTGTAGGATATCCTTGTCTCGGGAGGTCGGAAGCCCGCGCCTATTTCGGTTATATTCGTATAAGGTTTGTTGCTGACATAACATCTTAAAACCAGAACATTAAAATTACAATAACTGTAACTGCTTAAAGTAGACACTCCAGATCCTCCTCCACTCTGGCTGCAGCAAAGTCGCCGCTCTTCCAGGGTGTAGGAGTGTCTAGCCTCATTGGCTAGCGTTATGGGATACCCATGCCTCATAGGTCGTGTTAAAGGCATGTAGTATGCGTTCCTTCTTAAAGACCCCAAATTATTGGCAGATTCCCAGAGGGACTCTAATGACACGTTTGCGTATCTAACTCATCGGCCTCCTGGTCCTCTCTAAGATTCCTATTTAATTTACATAGATCCATATTATTCTATCTTAAACTAACAATCCCCCAGTGTAACATCTGTTAACCTTGATAAAAACAACAAGAAAAGGATATAATGAGTCTTCATCATACAACTCAAGTCGTCTCAGCGGTTAGGAGACTTTCTTCTCTGTTCCAGCCAGTCATTAGCTTCACTTGGGGACACAAAAAATAACACTTTGTCGTTGTCTACCACTCTTAGGCGTGCAGGGTAGGCCATGGAGTATGGGATATTTTTATCCCTTAATCTTCTTTTTACGTCCATGAAAGTAGCTCTTTTCTTTTGCAGTTCCATGGAGAAGTCCGGGAAAATGGACACTCTTGTATTGCTCACTTTGATGTCCGCTTTTCTGCGTGCTTGTTGTAATATCAAATCTCTGTCTCTGCTGTTTAAGAACCTGGCAAGCAATGGCCGTGGTGGTGCTCCCGGAGGGGGGGCTCTAGCAGGGACTCTGTGCGCCCTTTCAACCGCATAAGCTGCCGAGAAGTGCGCCTCCGGAAACAGTTCTTTGATCCATTTCTCCACATATTCTTCTGGTGAGCGCCCCTCTATTCGTTCCGGGAGGCCAATGATTCTTATATTATTGCGTCTCAGCCGGTTTTCTAAGTCATCCGCCTTTTGTTTCAGGCTTTCTGAATCTGCTTTCAGAGTGGTGACCGCACTGGGTACATTGGCTGTCCGATCTTCAATCTGTGATATCCTTTCTTCCGTATTTTGCACCCTGTCCCTCAGGCTATGCAGGTCTTGTCTGAGAAGGCCGACGTCCACACCGACTTCATCAAGTTTCCCTGTCAGGGAGCTTTTGCAAGCATCTATTGCAGCTAGGACCTGTGAGGTAACTTGTTTCAGGGTGGGTTCTTCTGTCTCTTCGCCAATTTCTAGCGGGTCATTGGTGCCTTGTTTCCCCCTGGTCTGAACTGTACGCTGGGGCTGCGGGATACGGGATGATTCCCCTTGTTCTGTGCGGGCAAATTCTCGCAGTCTGTCCGCTGCATTTGCCTTCGGGGGGCCCATTCTGTTGTAAGGTGGGATAGTATGTCTTATAGGTCACCTGATGGCCTTCTATGCCTGCAGTGTAAGGTGCTGCTGTGCTGGGTTGAGCTGCCTGTTGTTATATCACCAGTATAGGGAGCCTCCCCACAGTCTCTGTTATCCGGACCTAGTCCAGTCTATTCCTGGCTAGCACAGTATGCTGCGCTGCCAGGCTGCTTTCAAGAGGCTTCTCCCTTGTAAGGGCGTCTCGGGTCTGGCTCGGGTCAGGTGTAGGGATAGTGCCCCTGGAGCTCCTCACCTTATGCGCGGTCTGCAGGGGATAATGGCGCCACTTCCGGTTCTCCGTTCCCGCCGCGATCTTCTGGCCCCGCGCGCCGACTCTACTGCACTGCCGCCGTGTGTTTCGGCTTCCTTCCGAGCCTCCAGCTCCTTCTCAGCTCTCCTCCCGGCTGATTTGGGCTCCTGCAGGCAGGGTCTGGAGCCGTCCTCCGACCAGGCTTCTCCCCCGTGCTGGGCTTGCAGGCCGCGCAGCTCCGTTCTCCCGCTCAGTCGCCCTTGTTTCCTCCGCTACTGCTCCGGTAGGTGCTGTGGGGGAGTGATGGGTGCCCTATAGGGATCTGGGCAATTCAGGATCGCCGATGTGCAGGATATCTGCAGGATTTTTTGGGGTCTGCTCGGAGCGCTCTTAGGCACGTCTGGCCATGTTGGCTGCTAGCCACGCCCCCCCTTAAAAACATGTTTTATTGAAACACTGGGCATACCATGACTGAATAATGATGACACAGTTGGGCACTGGGATGGGCACACAGGAAGCAGCAAGCTTCACACCAGTGGTCTGCGGATACTGCACACTGTTGTTTTAGACATGTGCAGCATGGATTCTGTGCTGGACACATCATATGTTCTTACTCTGTTCATGAATATTCATTGTATCTAAATATTCTTTTCCGATTTTTTTTTTTTTATATTAAATTTTTCCAATACAGATGTATTTAAAGGTGTGACCTCATGAATCCCATCTTCAAAATAAATCAGTTAAAATATTTTATCATATATTTTTTTTATTTTTTTTATTTATTAAATAGACTCAGTTAATACAAGCAATTCAAAGAAGAGAAAAATTTGGAGATCAGGAACGCGCAGGTGCCTTCTCCTAGCATCAAACATCCAATATAGAAATAAATCCTATCATATACAAAAGAGTCTGCCTAAACAGTAGAATTTGTTTGCACGAAAGGAAAAAATTTTTTTTTTTTTTTTTCCCCTTTTGAAAAATGCAGTAATACCTAAACAACATATATAGGGGGCAAGGTGCATATATGTAATGAATGACCACCTTATGAGGACTCCATTCCCCCTAGAAATGTCTAACAACTACCAGAAACGAGTGCCTGCCCCTCCCTCCCCAACCCCCCACTCCCACCCTACCACCCTCTGCCCGTGCTGGAGATGTGAAAGATAACCAAAAATTTAACTAACTTATCCCTATCGACCCATCAAAAGGTCTTCCCGGGACTAAAAAGGGACCCAGTTCTTCAATTTCTCCATTGGTCCCATAACCCACTCAATCTACTACCATTCCTGTAACGATTCTCGTATGCGCATTCATACGCTTTAGTGCGTGCCACAAGGTTGCTCCATTCTTTCACCGCTGGTGATTTGTCATCTTTCCAATGTTTCACTAATATTAATCTGGCGAGACAGAGTAGCTTCAACGCTAGATGACTTTTTGCTTTAGATTCAATAACAATCGGATGGAGGCCGAGTATCCCGCAAGTAGCATCTCGTGTCAGGGAGCATTGAAGCTGAGACTCTATTATCTTATAGACCTCCTCCCAATATAGACTGATTTTAGGGCAATCCCATAAAACGTGTAAGATGTCGGCATGTGCGCTTTTGCATCGCTTACAATTGGAGTTTTCACTTAACCCAATTTTAAACATCAAAGCTGGTGAAAAATAAATTCTATATAGAATATTAAGTTGAGTGCATCTGTGATTTAAATTGATTGTGGATCGAACAACATTTTTATATATATCTCTCCATTGTGCTGCTGTGATAAGCCCAAGCTGGTTTATCCATTTTACTTGACTTATATGACTAAAGTTCTGGTCTATGTCCGCTCTCATCAAATGATAGATCCTAGACATTTTCAGAAGTGACGTCTCTAACCCTAAAATTTCAGAACAATAACCACCTTCGTGTATCGTAAACGTATCGTGATATATTTCTTTCCTAAATGCATGTGCTAGTTGACAATACCTAAAATAATCTTTCTCCTCCAGAATCCCCTTTGTGCACCAAAACTGAAAGGAGGGTAACCCCCACTGTACCCCCAAATGCTCCAAAGAATAAATCCCTTTTCTCTTCCAAAATCCGACATCTTCCATTTTATATAGTTCTAAAAAGTTACGATTGCCCCATAACGGGGTAAATTTGAAACCCCCCTTAATCCCATACAACCTCTTAAAATCTCTCCAGGTGTTTTCCAATAATACTGCCAGTGGAAATGTTTTACTAGCACAGCCTTTCAATATACCTGACTCCAATAGGGCGAGAATAGACATAAATCTATGCCCCACCCGGTCACTAATCACCTGAAATACTGTGGAGGATTTATTTTCAAGAATATACTGAATCTGTGCCGACAGAAAATAGTGGTACAAGGAGGGGATTGAAAGACCACCCCTCTCCTTGTTAACCATTAATGTTTCCTGTTTAATGCGTACCCTTTTCCTCCCCCATAGTAATTTATTTATGATCGCTCGAATGAAACCAAACCATTTCCTACCAATCCAACAAGGAGAGTTGCATATTACGTATAACAATTGAGGCAGCAAAATACTCTTTGTGAGGACAACTCTCTCAGCTCGATTTAATGGCAGCGTATTCCATGTATTCACCTTATTTTTCAGTTTTGCTAATAGAGGGGCCAAATTCAAAGATATATAATCACCTACGTTAGGTGTAATCTTTAGCCCCAAATATTCACATGAAGATGAAATCTTTAGATCCGCCTGGATCAAATTAAGCCGAGAATCGCTATCAAGTGGGACCACAATAGATTTGTGAGTATTGATCTGAAAACCCGAAAACCTCCCAAACTCCCTAATCACCTTCAGGGCTTTTGGAACCGATGTATTAGAGTCCTTTAAGCAGAGCAAGACATCGTCGGCATACAACATTATCTTATCTGTAGGACCGGCCAGTCCTCCGCCCCCTATCTCCCTATCTGACCTAATTTTTATTGCCAATGGTTCTATAAAAAAAGCAAATAATAGGGGAGACAGGGGGCATCCCTGCCTAGTGCCCCTAGACAGACTAAAGAAAGGAGAGTAGTCACCATTTATTCTAATACAAACCCTGGGGGCCTGATAGAAGAGTCTAACCCAGTCAACAAATCTGCCGCCCAGCCCGAATCTCAGCAAAACTTCCCAGAGGAAGTCCCACTCCACCCTATCAAAGGCTTTGGAAGCGTCCAATGACAGGATGGAGCGGGACTCCCCCCGTCCCAGCTGAAGGCCCGCATACAACCGTTTTACATTAGTCTTACCCTGGCGACCGGCCACAAAGCCGCATTGATCTTCATGTATGAGGGTTGACGCACATTCTTTTAATCTATTCGAAAGCAATTTGGCCACCAATTTAGCATCAGTATTAAGAATAGAGATCGGACGGTAGGATTCTGCCTCCAAAGGGTCCTTATTTTTTTTGGGTAATAAAACTATACATGCCTCATACCAAGACTCGGGTAGTCTCCCCACCCTCTGTGCCGCCTCCCAAATCTCCACCATAAGGGGAAGGAGAATAGCACCAAATCTTTTGTAAATTTCTAGAGGTAGCCCGTCCAACCCTGGTGAGGAGTTACGTCTGGAGGATGAGAGAGACTCCTCGAGTTCCGAGATAGATATTGGACAAGATAATCTGTCCACTCTGTCTGTCAATAGTCTAGGGAACTGGATATTATCTAAGTAGTGTCCTATGTCCTCCACTGACACCTCCAGATCTGAAGAATAAATGTTTTGAAAAAACTGCAAAAAAATACCCCCGATCTCCCGAGCGTTACCAGTTGCTTCCCCATGTACATTTTTAATCATAGTAATTCTATTTGATTCCTGTTGTTTTTTAACTTTGTGTAATAGCCCTTTTGAAGGAGAGCCACTCTCGCAATGTGACTTCTGATCCAGGAAGAATAACTTCTGCAAAGCCTTATTAGTAATAAATCTGTTATACTCCTCTTGTGCTTTATTAAATCTATCATATAAATCTAGTGAACTATTTGCCTGATAATCCCTTTCTCTTTTTTTCACTTCCTCTTTTAAATTCTTCTCTTGTCTGGCCCATTGTTTACGGAGAAATATAATTTCTGAATTTATTATCCCTCTAAGGAAGGATTTCAAGGCATCCCAGATCAAACCCACATTATCGGAGGTCCTATTAGCCGATATAAAATTACATAGTTCTCTCTTAATTTTATCCTCATCTGTTAATAGGGACAACCAGTGCGCATTAAGTTTCCAAAACCTCATAACAGGTTTAGTTGAGGCGGACAGCTCGAGAACCAATGGTGAGTGATCAGAAATGGACCGATTATCGTACCGGATTTTCCGCACCCAACCGATGGCGTAATCATTGGCCACTGCCAGATCGATCCTGGAGAAGGAATTATGAGAGCGATTGTAACATGAGAATACTGATAAGTCCCCATTTAAAGACCTCCACACATCCTTCAAGCCCACCTCCTGACAGAATCTGGAGAAGGGGGTGTCCAACGCAGTTGTAACTACCAACTTCCTTTTCCCTAATCGGTCCTTCTTCTCTGACATAACAGAGTTGAAGTCCCCCAGAGCCAATACGGGACAGTCTCCAACCCTCTCCAGGAACCGCATCAGACTTATCAAAACGTCATATCTGAAGGGAGGTGGAATATATATCCCTGCTACAACACATTTAATGCCTTCTAAAATACCACACAGAAAGACAAATCTGCCCTCTCCGTCGCACAAGGCATCTGAGATTTGAAAACTGATAGCTCTATGGACCAGAATAGATACCCCTCTAGAAAATGATGAGTAGACAGAATTATATACCTGACTAGCCCACCTCCTGTCTACTAGGGCTAAGGAGTCTTTGTCAAGATGTGTCTCTAACAATATCACAATAGCAGGAAGTTGCTTGACAATGTAGTCGAAAATGTTACAGCGCTTCAGACGGTCCTTCAGCCTCCTTATATTCCAGGATATAAACCTAGTGCCCATTGGATAAGGTAAATAGAAAAGCGAACAACCAATCAACATCTCCAGCAACAAGGCATCCCTCCCCCCCAAACCCAGTCAAATGTCCTACCATGGTAGAACTCTTCCTACTTAGGCCACTTACCCACCCCCATCCAACCCCTGCTCCCCCAAAGCTGATATACCTTGCCCATCTGTGTCATGCACTTCATAGACCCTTAAGATCTAACCAGTCAGAGACTTGATCTGGTGTGCTAAAAAACTGGGACTGACCTTGAAAAATAATTTTTAGTTTTGCCGGGAACATCAGTGAATAAATAATACCTTTATCTCTTAACCTTTTTTTCACCTCAAGAAAACTTTTCCTTTTTTGTAGGGTATCCCTAGAGAAATCCGGATAGAGAGATATTTTTACACCTTGAATCGATAGATCTTTTAGATCGCGTGCTCTTCGTAATATAATATCCCGATCTCTAGAGAGTACTGTTTTACAAATGAAGGTCCGGGGATTATTACCAGGAACGTACGATACTGAAGGGATTCTATGAGCACGTTCTATGTCAAAACTAGGGGAGAGATACTCCTTCCCTATTTTTTCCACAAGCCATTCTTTAATAAAGGTAACGGGGTCTTCTCCTTCAGCCTTTTCTGGTATCCCTATAACCCTCAAGTTGGCTCTCCTTGCGCGATCCTCCATATCGGCAAGTTTTCCTTTAAGGCCCTTATTTTCACTTTCTAATGAGGACGTAACTTTTTTGAGAGTGCTTATCTCTTTCTCAATATTGACAATTTTATCCTCAAAAATTTTCTGCTTATCTCTGACTTTATTCAAATCCTCTCTCAACAGAGAGACATCTCCTCTCAAGGCGCCCACTTGATCTGTAAGATCCAAAATGGCTGAGTTGCAGGTTTTTATAGAGTCAAGAATCTCTCTGAGCATAGCTTTTTCTCCCCCAACTCCTGCCTCATCGCTATCCTGTTCTTCCCCCTCAAGGACTGCAAATCTCGACCCCTGTGGTCTATTTTTGGGGTCCTGCCCCTCGTGGTCAGGATTTTTCTGTGTTATCAAACCGGTACGTGTTTTCACTGAGGGGGACTTCCATAATTTGTCTAGTTTCGTAGAATTATCCCCTTTGGACCCTCCTTTATCTTTCTCCCTAGGAGATGTTGTACCCAGGGATTTCCTTGAGGTATTTTTAGGTGGCATCATAAAAGAACTATAACCTCTTCTACCAATCCCAACATATATAACAAGTTTTCAATATTTAACACCAAACTGGTAACAGTAAAGATTATGACATATACACGCCTCACATGGCAGGAGGCCACACAAAAAATTTGTCTAGCAGAAAAAGAGGGCCTTTTAACCATATTATACAGACCCAATAAAGGAGGCGATAAATGCTGACAGAGTTCTGTACAATTCCTACTAATGTCCACACAGCCTGCGACAGTGGTTAAAAAAAAAGGTTAGTATGAAACTGAAATCCATATGTTGGAAACTGGTTAGTGTCGGATGAAATGACGGCGGAGAAGCAAGTCCTCGTAGTTAAAGTTAGGTTAGAGAGGAAGAACAGTATTAACGCTAATATTATTTTAGCAAAGCAACAAGTCTCAGTTAGTACCAGTTAGTAGCACGTAGAGCACAGCAAAATCTCAGTTAGTACCAGTTAATGGCATCTAAGGCACAGCAGAGGGGAAACCGTATCCAGATACATCTCACCCATCCTGTAGAAACGGCTCCGAAAAATTCCAGCAATTAGTAGACACGTAGTGGAGGAAGATGGAAACCAGGCATAAGAAAACTGCAGGATCCGACTCACGACCACGCCGACAACAAGGAGAAAGCCCCGGCCACGCCGCCTCAGCAGCGATACCCGAGCCCAATTCGAGTCAGGTCAGCGCGTCCTCCGAGACCGCGATCCACCTCGCAGTAGGGATCCTGTCTCCTCGATACACCTCCAGCCATCCACCTTCATGCGTACGGAGCAGGGAGCCCATCAGATGGTGACCGCAGCCCCCATACTGCCGAAACACCGCGGAGGGGAGATGACAGCGCCGGAGGACCCCGCTGCAAGATCCAGCAAGGGCGCCGCGGAGTCAGCGCTCCACGGAGACTCCCATCATCCAGCGTGCGGCGGCCAGGACAGCAGGGGAGAGCAGGGAAAGTTGGCGGGGCGGCTGTGCAGCGTGACGTGTCTACGCCATGCCGGTACGCCTCCCGAGCCACCCCCAGAGTGTATTTTATCATATATAATATCTTATTATATACATATATAAATTAACATTGTGTAACTTATTTTTTATAGACATGAGGCATATGGACAGCAGTATGCAGGGCAAGGACCCACTTCAGGACAACCACCATATGGAGGGCACCAGGCAGGAATGTATCCTCAACAACAAGTAAGGCTTTTGTCATTATTAGCAATAAGTGTAATGGTTTACACATGTTATCTTTTTTTTTATAATTTTTGGAACATAGTTACATAGTAAAGTTGAAAATAGACAATGTTAATCCAGATGAAGGCAAAACCATTTCTACCAGACCAATACTGTAATCCCTATGTAAGGGGAAAAAATCTTCCCTAATCAGAATGTGCCAAATCAATTAATCCCTGGTCAACATTTCCCTTCAGTCTAGTCCATCTCTAATAGCTTGTTGCAAAGTAGAATACAGTAGAATACCCCTTTACAATGCCAGATTATAATGTAATTTCCCATAGGATCTTTAGGATCTATGCTGCCACTATTCAGCATTTTGTGATATGTTAGTCTAAAATGTTTTTCCATTCTAATTTCAGAACTACAAACGCCATATGGATGGGATGTATGGTCCATCATCAAAGCGGCATGAAGGAGATATATATAATA
Source organism: Engystomops pustulosus (assembly GCF_040894005.1). Classification (NCBI taxonomy): domain Eukaryota; kingdom Metazoa; phylum Chordata; class Amphibia; order Anura; family Leptodactylidae; genus Engystomops; species Engystomops pustulosus. The sequence continues at coordinate 72,360,168 of NC_092413.1, read as the reverse complement.
TGCAATACAGTAGTCAACAGCAGGATGTGTATAATCAGTATAGCAACACTTACTCTGGACCTGATAGAAGACCCATGCAAGGCCAGTATCCTTATCCCTATAACAGAGAGCGCATCCAAGGCCCAGCACAAATGCAACAACATGCCATGGGGCCACAAATAATGAGTGGTCCCATGCAGTCATCTACAAATGATGGCTCTCAACAGAACATGTGGACATCCCGTAGTGATATCCCATACTCATACCCCGGAAGACAAGGTTCTGGAGGCACTCAACAACCAGGAACTTATCCAGCTATGAACCGCTCTGATGACATAATCGGCCCTGACCAAAGAATGAATCATGATGGTCAGTGGCCCTCTCATGGAAATCAGCGTCAGCCCTCTTATATGTCTCCATCAGGAACCATGCAACCAATTACTAGAGCTCCACCTTCTTCTTACCAGACTCCACCTTCTATGCCAAACCACATTTCAAGGGCTCCAAGTCCTGCTTCATTTCAGCGCTCACTAGAAAACCGTATGTCACCAAGCAAGTCTCCTTTTATGCCATCTATAAAAATGCAGAAAGTCATGCCCACAGTCCCTCCGACACAAAGTTCTGGGCTTTCTGCTCAGTCTTCTATGAGACGTGAAATAACCTTCCCTCCTGGTTCAGTGGAAGCAACTCCACCAATCTTGAAGTCCAGGAGAAAGGTTACCTCAAAAGACATAGGTAAGTTAAACTAATAAATACAGGTTATGTGACCAAGAGCAGATGGTATAAATTGCTTCCTATGTATCAGGAATTACGACTTTGTCATCTCTCATTTTCCAGAAAACTGGATATGTATGTTTTTGGAGTATAACACGGTATTGACCAGCACATGTTGAAAGTAGTCTCATGGCTCCTGCTGCCCTGCAGTGCAGTCAAGTGGAGTTTATGCCTTGTCAAGCAGCTGGAGCAATAATGAAGGTCCCAGACCTTCCATTATTAGCATATGACATCCATAATATGCTGAAATGCCTTAGTATTACATTATATTATATGTATATCCAATAATTGCACTTTCTAGAAAAAAACAATAAAAGTATTTTAAAATAATAAAACGAACCCTAAAATCTAACAAACAAAAATGATCAAAATGTCACATATATGCCAGATACCCCATATAAATCCTAGATATTATACTGTAAAAAATGTCTAAATGTTCAACAATAGGCAAATAGCTTTGTCGTGTGAAAAAGCAATTCTTTTATTCCAAAAGTTACTGAAAGGATTTAACAAACCTGAAGTTCGAGCACATCTCATATGTATAAATTGTGTACGGTCAGGATTTTACTAACCCACAGAACAAAGGTAACATGTTATTTATACAACTTGGTTAATGGTGCAAGTAAAGGAGGAGAGTTGGTGTTTTAACCTCTTCACTTCTAGCCAACGTACACATACGGTGGCTGGTGGTGACGTGCTATACAGCTAGAGCTCACACACTGAGCTATCTCAAAATGTGGCGGGTGTCAGCTGTATTATACACCAGTCGTTAACTGCTGTGGTCAGTGCTGGCACAGATTCCCCCACTTAACCTGTTGTCACAGGCGACTATAAGAGAGAAGTACCATATATACTTGTGTATAAGCCGAGTTTTTCAGCACAAACAGCTCTTCTGGCTTTCGCGCCCATCATCTGTACATCGCGCTGGGCGCAGCCATTGCTCTCTCCCGGGGCGCGATGTACAGAAGACGGGCGCAGAAGAGGACCCGCGCGGACATCGGGGGAGCAGCGCTGCAGATCAGGGCCACCAGAGGGTGAGTATATAAGTTTTTTTTTTTTTTGTTTTTTTTTAATGCTGGGCTGTATACAACTGGGGGCAGACTGGGCTCTGCTGTATACTACTGGGGGTGGGCTGGGCTGTATACAACTGGGGGCAGACTGGGCTCTGCTGTATACTACTGGGGGTGGGCTGGGCTGTATACTACTGGGGGCAGGCTGGGCAGTGCTGTATACTACTGGGGGCAGGCTGGGCAGTGCTGTATACTACTGGGGGCAGGCTGGGCAGTGCTGTATACTACTGGGGGCAGGCTTGGCAGTGCTTTATACTACTGGGGGCAGGCTGGGCTGGGCTGTATACTACTGGGGGCAGGCTGGGCTGTGCTTTATACTATTGGGGGCAGGCTGGGCTGTGCTGTATACTACTGGGGGCAGGCTCGGCAGTGCTGTATACTACTGGGGGCAGGCTGGGCTGTGCTGTATATTACTGGGGGCAGGCTGGGCTGTGCTGTAAACTACTGGGGGCAGGCTGGGCTGTGCTGTAAACTACTGGGGGCAGGCTGAGGTGGCTGTATACTACTGAGGGCAGGCTGGGCAGTGCTGTATACTACTGGGGGCAGGCTGGGCAGTGCTGTATACTACTGGGGGCAGGCTGGGCTGTTCTGTATACTACTGGGGGCAGGCTGGGCTGTTCTGTATACTACTGGGGGCAGGCTGGGCTGTTCTGTATACTACTGGGGGCAGGCTGGGCTGTTCTGTATACTACTGGGGGCAGGCTGGGCTGTGCTGTATATTACTGGGGGCAGGCTGGGCTGTGCTGTAAACTACTGGGGGCAGGCTGGGGTGGCTGTATACTACTGAGGGCAGGCTGGGCAGTGCTGTATACTACTGGGGGCAGGCTGGGCAGTGCTGTATACTACTGGGGGCAGGCTGGGCTGTTCTGTATACTACTGGGGGCAGGCTGGGCTGTTCTGTATACTACTGGGGGCAGGCTGGGCTGTTCTGTATACTACTGGGGGCAGGCTGGGCTGTTCTGTATACTACTGGGGGCAGGCTGGGCAGTGCGGTATACTACTGGGGGCAGGCTGTATACCACTAGGGGCAGGCTGGGGTGGCTGTATACTACTGGGGGCAGGCTGGGGTGGCTGTATACTACTGGGGGCAGGCTGGGGTGGCTGTATACTACTGGGGGCAGGCTGTATACTATAGGGGGCTGGCTATATACTGGGGGGGGGGTCTGTGACCAATCCATTTCCCACCCTTGGCTTATACTCGAGTCAATAGGTTTTCCCAGTTTTTGGTAGTAAAATTAGGGGTCTTGGCTTATACTCGGGTCGGCTTATACTCGAGTATATACAGTATATTCAGAATATACTGCCAACAGTTGTATGGTATTAAATTATATAAGAGATCAAAGTGAACACATAAAATAAAATAAATCATAAACATGTTAGGTATCCCCACAACCCAAAATGTCTGAGCAAAATATAAAAGTAATTATTCCCAGTGGCAAACCCTGTAATGCTAACTAGCATCCAAATGTCCAAATCAACACTTTTTTGCCTCCCATAAAAATTTTTATAAAAAGTAATTGATCAAAAGTCTGTAGAGTTGTCATCATTAGTATGACCAGGTTAAAGAATATAGCGATATATATAACAAGCCCTTAAATGCCTGTGCAAATTGAAAACTAAAAAAGGTATGGCTTGTGGTCAAACCAGAGTGGAAACCACACGCAAAAAAAACAATGAAATTCAGTCAAATGGCTATAGGCACATTACTTAACCCTTAACCAGCAATATTGAAAAAAGTTACAGATCCTAGAATTCAATTAAACAAAAACAAAGAAATTGCCATCTCTTGAAGGCCATAGCTGTACCCTGTAGGGGTTAAAGGTTTTAAAAATTATATTTACTGTTCTCTAATCATGCATTTTACCAATCCTTAAACGAAGCTATAGTAAATTACAATGACATATAATATGTATATATATATATATATATTATACACAAACACACATATATATATATATATATTGGTATGACAACAGTGGTCATATTCCGTACAGAGGAAAGTGTTTGTCAGGCAGTTTTTTATGGTTTACACTTCACTTCTGTGTTTTCATCTTTCTCAACAGTAACACCAGAGGCTTGGAGAGTGATGATGTCTTTAAAATCTGGTCTATTGGCTGAGAGTACGTGGGCCTTAGATACCATCAACATCCTACTGTATGATGACAGCACAGTGGCCACTTTTAGCTTGTCTCAGGTGAGCATATACTTTATACAGCTGCTTCCTTTTTCTGTTCTGTACTTTCACTTTTGTCCAAAAGATTTACAAGATTCTATAGTTTTAAAGATGCAATAATTTTTGAATATCTTTTAAAATCCTTACATTTTTGGCTGCTGTTACTTTTTAACCACATGATATCTTAAAAGGGTGTTCCAATAGGGAAAAACCTAGAATACCGTATTTTCGGACTATAAGGCACACTAAGAATCCTTAGATTTTCTGAGAAATAGTCCAGTGCGCCTTATATATGAACCCTACTTACAGACAACAGCTGCCTTGAACTATGGTCATTCATCCTTATAATGTGGTGCGCCTTATACTCAGGTGCGGCTTATATATGAACCTAGATGTTTTAGCAGGCATTTATTGATGGTGCGCTTTATACTCCGGTGCGCCTTATAGTCCAAAAAATACTGTAAATCATTTTTAAAAAAGAAAAAGGATAATTCATTCTTTAAATTCCCTGCTGCTCCAATGCCAGTTTTCCTAAGCACAACATATGACTGGCGAAACCAGTGATTGGCTGCATTGATCACAATATGGCTGATAAAATTTTAAAAAGAGCCGAACACATTGACAAAGCATCACGGTCAGTGGGTGTTTTTACAAATAAATAATGTTTGTGTGTGAGGTTTTTTTTCCATATAAAACATTCTGCATGTTTTTAATCCTTACCCTTGTGGTGCAGCTTGATGACTGTAACCTTGCCACCACTCTTAAGAATATTGCTTGCTCTACATTAATGCGTTATATTATGTTCCAACCGTTACTTGGTACCAAAAAACTACAAAAGTTAAACGAATTGAAACGTGTCATTAGAAAATGTCATTTTCCTAGCATTACTTATTTTTATTTTATTTTATAGTTACCTGGATTCCTTGAGCTTTTGGTGGAATACTTCAGAAAATGTCTCATTGACATATTTAAGATTTTAAAAGAATATGAAGTAGGTGAAAATGTCAAAAAAGCCCTTGAAAATGGCTCAGAAGATATTCTATCTATAGAGGAGGAGGAAGCTGCTATGGATTATAAGGAGGACACTGAAGAGTTAGAGGATGAACTGAATGATAAGGAGGAATGTAATCAAGATGCTGAAAAAATAGCAGAAAAAGACCCTGTAAATACTGAAGATCCTTCTTTTGGAAAATCTGAATTGTTGATTGATCCTTCTTTACGACCTAAACAAGCAAGCAAATTTGACAAGTTACCTATCAAAGTTGTGAAGAAAAATGATCTTTTTGTTATTGATCGGTCTGACCAACTTGGACGGGTACAGGAATTTATTAGTGGACTCCTTCATTGGCAACTTGGTGGAGGTGACACAACCGAACACATTCAGACACACTTTGAAAGCAAAATGGAAATACCCATGCGTAAAACATTACAACCCTCAATCAGTTCACTGAGCAAAAAGAAGAAAGATCTGGACATCAAAGTGTTAGCAGAGGATGAAGAGGACCAACCAGAAAAGAGCATAACTGCCACCATTGATGATGTCCTGTCTGCAAGGCCTGGTGCTCTGCCTGAAGACTCAACAAGCTCTTGCTTACAAGCAAACAGTAACAAACATTTATTAGGAATAAATCAAGCCAAAATTCATAGGAATATTACATTACTGGAAGATGAACCAAGAAACAGAGATGAAACTCCTTTGTGCACAATAGCCCCGTGGCAAGACTCTTTGGCAAAGCGCTGCATTTGTGTATCAAATATTATCCGTAGTTTGTCCTTTGTGCCTGGGAATGATGCAGAGTTGTCAAAACACCCGGGTTTGGTCTTGATTCTTGGAAAATTAATTCTCCTCCATCATGAGCACCCAGAGAGAAAACGAACACCACAGACTTATGAAAAAGAAGATGATGAAGATAAAGGTACCAGCTGTAGTAAAGATGAATGGTGGTGGGATTGCCTTGAGATTCTGAGGGAAAATACTTTGGTGACATTAGCCAATATTTCTGGAAGGCTAGACTTGTCTTGTTATACAGAAAGTATCTGTTTGCCAATTTTGGACGGCTTGCTACACTGGATGGTATGCCCATCTGCAGAGGCACAGGATCCCTTCCCAACAGTAGGGCCCAATTCTGTTTTATCCCCACAGAGACTTGTGCTGGAATCCCTATGTAAACTCAGTATACAGGATAATAATGTGGACCTTATATTGGCCACTCCCCCATTCAGTCGCCAAGAGAAACTGTATGCGACTCTCGTTAGGTACGTTGGGGACCGCAAAAACCCTGTGTGTCGAGAAATGTCTGTGGCACTGCTTTCAAACCTTGCTCAGGGGGATACTTTGGTAGCAAGGGCCATAGCTGTGCAGAAGGGAAGCATTGGTAACTTAATAAGCTTCTTGGAAGATGGAGTCACCATGGCCCAGTATCAACAGAGTCAGCATAACCTCATGCATATGCAGCCCCCCAACTTGGAGCCACCTAGTGTAGACATGATGTGCAGGGCAGCTAAGGCATTATTAGCCATGGCCAAAGTGGAGGAAAACCGATCTGAGTTCCTTATACATGAAGGTCGATTGTTGGATATCTCTATAACAGCTGTATTGAACTCTGCGGTGGCCTCGGTCATCTGTGATGTACTCTTTCAAATAGGACAATTATGACAGCAGTGGGATGCCAAGCATGTGTGAAAGGAGAGTCACATATAACTGGCTATTTTTCTGTTCTTTAATCAGGATTTGAGAGAAGAAAAACAAAAAAGTTAAAAGGATAAAAACTGATTTGCTCCACATATACAGTCATTTACCAATCTGAAATTCAGAGAAATTGTTAATGAGCTGAGAAAATAAAATTTGCTGTTTGTTTGTGTATATTAATTTTATTTGTCTTAACCAAAGTTGGTGATTGTTACATTCAGAGGTCATTTTGTTTTGTTTAGTTTTATTTTGTTTTTTTCCTCTGTTGGTTGTAAACTTGGGGGACTGATTGCTACAAATGTGCAAACATTGTAAAATGAATTGTATCCATTCTTTGCCGAATTTTTCTTTTATTTTCAAAATTCGTCCCACCATGAGTTAAATATATAAAAAAAAAAAACATACCAAACCTGTGTGCAATAGAACGGTTAGTGGAAATATATGTAGACAAGGAGCCGAAGTTTTGAAAATACTGTTTTTATCTTTGGATAACAGGAACATTAGTATAGGAACAGAATGAATAGACTATGATGGGGAAATTTAATATGAGTAAAATCCAAATTCAGTCATTAAAATGAGTTCAGTAATACACACACTGTCATAATGAAATCTGGTTTATGTTTGACTTTTACACTATGACAACAGCCTTTAGATATTTCATTATATATTTTCTTCTATTTTATTTTCTACTTCCCAGGGGCTGTAATGTATATAAGAGATGTATAGGCCTTCACATTTTTTCTTTTTTTCCCCCGTTTTCTAAAACATTCATTTTAGGACATGATTTGTCTATTTCCCCATGATGTGGTGAAAGTGATAGATTTTTATGGTCATCTTTTTATTTTGTTTACTTCCTATTCATGACACTGAAAAATGAAATATTCTCTCCTGGCCACATCTCCAACCAAGAGGGTAATGTGCAAGTTTCTGTATGTATAAATTAATGCTCTACTTCAGGATAGCAGCCAGATACTTTGCTTTACTGGTCACTATGTGGAAATAGTTGTCTGCCAACTGAATTAGACTATGGTTATATAAAACATACAGACATTATTACACCATAATGGATGAAGCATCAAAGCTATTGAGGTTTTTTCAGTGATGATACTTAACCTATTTGTATTTCAAGAAAATGTAGTTAAAAAAATGAAAAAAACTTGTTGTAAATTCCTCCTTTTCCTCTGGCTTAATGAATATCATTTATTCAGTATAAAATCTTTATACTATATGTTCCACATGTTAAGAATAAATGTACATTAAATCTTGTTAAGCACTGTGATGAGTGTTTTTGAATAATCCCCTTATGAAAACATGTGAACTTTTCTCTGAACTTAGTAATGGTGCCAATAAACTAGTAGTTTTACATACTTTATATTTTACTTACCGAAATTATGACATAAGGAATTTGTGCCATACTACTGCAGAAAAACAGCACATAGAGTGAAGCCTCTTTCAAGAGAGTACACAAACCTGCAAAAAAATTTATGGGTTGGTCTGCTCAAAAGAAAAGTTATATAGAATTCAGGATAGAGTCAGCAACATATACAGTTCAAGAAACACACAAACAATCCCAATGATGACGGCCCCCAAAATTGGGTATTTTATGCTTGAATAACATCACACAGAACCCGGCCAAAAATAGTTACAATAAAACGTTTATCATACTGAACACATATCCTCCAAGCCCACGTACAAAACCATATGTGGCACTTATCATGGTGACCTATTAATTTCCTAGTGCACAATGTATGTATCATTAATGGTTCCCAGCATGGCACCTTTCAAAAATCCTTGTCCACTGAATGGCTTTTCTTATTTCTAGATGCCAAAATGGTTCAAATTCTTTTCTCTGGTCCCTAGAACAGGATACCTCTAAAAGTTGGTCCCCAACTTGGTTTCTCTTTCATTTCTTCCCCCTCTTCCCCTTTCTCATTTGGATCTCCTTTCTGGACTCGATTGTATCTTCCCTTTCATTCTTATACATCAATATGAGCTCTCAATTCTAGTATAGGCTTGTCTTGCTCCAGTGTGTTTTATCTGGTGTATCATGAGGGAAATTTTTGGTCAGTTTTGCTAGATTTTTTGATGGGATAGTTTGAAGCAAATTTATGAAATTGCATGGTGTTTGATTAATTTGGTGCATCTATAAGTCAACTATAAGTCTAGCACTTCCATAAGTTTTGCAACTTTTCAAAGGAAGAATTTTTTGATGTTTTAACAGTGTGCCTTTATAATAGGGAATTTTTTGTTCCCAAAATAAAGAAACCCTACCAATAACTCCTTCTGCCCAATGATTCACTATTTTTAAATGTCATAGGCGAGAGGATCTCAACTAGAATTACAGTACTTTTGTGGCAGGGTGATGGTACCATCTCCAGAACATTTTACACAGTAAACACACCAGAAAATAAAATTACTGAGTTTGTTTTTGGCTCTTCCCTTCAAAAAAATTAAATACAAATCAGAAAGTCCTATACCATTACCAAATTGATGATGATCTTATTTCACAAAAAATAACTTCTCACACAGATTTTATCTTATAAACCAAACAGCTTTTTGTTGGACTGCACCAATTGCAACACATGAATAGAGCATAGGAACTGAGATTAACCCAACTGGCATAACTAAGTCAGTTAAACATCCTGCCGAGTTCTATGTAAATCTACACCTCCCAGTGAAACCTTATTGATGTTTCACAAACTCATCACTCTGCAGTACAGTGATTATTTTACTGATTAGTTAAGAGTGGCACTTTATTAATGGTTTTTCTTATGTTACTTATTTGACATATACACACGATAAGTCACAAATACCGACAGGTGCTAGTCCCAACTTTTGTACTTGCCCTGTTCTAATCTTAAAGGGGTATTCCCACAAAAAAACAAGATTCTTAAATATACTCAGGATAACAAAATAACAAATTCTCTAATTCACTGTTATTAACTAAAATGCAGCATTTCACAGATATAGGTACAACCTGTCTCTATCAGTCCTGGTGTACACAATTTCAGTTTGGAAGCGAAACAAAACTGACAGTGTATGGCTGTGATAGCAGAAGGGAGAATGTCATGTGTTATAGGCATCTCACGGATCTCATCAACTCTGAGATGTCTGAACTGTCTCTTCTCTCTTTCTATGTGTCAGATACTAGTGAATGTCCAGAAGCAAAGTGAAAGTGTACATAAACCTGGACCCTGATAATCTAAACATATTGTCAGCACACAGCATCTCACAGCACTAGAGGGATCATAATGTGTCTGCTTAGAAAATCCTCGCCCACATTTTACACTAATCAGCCTAGGAAGTGATAGGAGCTAAAACAGCAACAAAATTGAGTAAAATTGTAAAGTAAGTTGTTAAAAATTATCTTTATTGTGTAAATATCACTAGGGGATTGAAATTTGAGAATTTTCCTTAATGGGCAAAGCACTTTAACTCTAAGACCCACACCTCCTGACAGCCATTTCAATGACTGAAAGAATGAAGTTGTGGTTGTAACTGAACTCGCTCACAATTTAAGACAATTTCAGCCACAAAAACTGTCAGACAGTTAGTTTTGTAGCTCCATTTGACTTGAATGAAGAGCAGGCACTTACTTTTAACCATTGTTATATTCTCACAGGTTATGATGCAGGTCCCACTTCTAAAATTTGTGTTGCTAAGGAATTTAGACCATTTTGGATACTTTTCTGGCTAGTGCAACAAAAGGGGCAAGGCCTGCCAAGCAAAAGTCAGTGCACCAAAATTTAAACTAAAATTCTTGTAACAGTTTTGTGGCGTAAACTAAATCAATAAATAGATGGTGCAATGTATCCACAGTACAACAGATTTATCATTCAGTATCAGACACCATCTCATTTTTTTTTTTTGAGGAACCCAAATGTTTATAAGTAAATGTATATACAGCAGGTACAGAAAGTATGCAGACCCCTTTTAAATTTAGCAATCTTTGCAGCCAATTGGTTAAATCAAATAAGTTCTTTTCTTTTGCTCATTAATGTGCACTCTTTCAAAAACAGAAATGTAGATATTTTATTGCTAATTTATTAAACAAGTTTTTCACACCTGGATTTGGGGATCCTCTGCCTTTCTTCTTGTAGATCCTTTCCACTTCTCTCAGGTTTGATGGTGAACATTGGTGGACAGCCATTTTCAAGTCTCTTTAGAAATGATCAAATTGGTTTAGTTCAGGGCACTGGCTGGCCAGTCAAGAATGATTGATTACAGAGTTGTTCTAAAGCCACTGCTTTGTCATTTTAGCTGTGCTTATGATCGTTGTCTTGTTGGAAGGTGAACCTGCAGCCCAGTCCAGAGCACTCTGGAAGAGGTTTTCATCCAGGATATCTCTTTACTGGGTCATATTCATCTTTCCTTCAATTGCTACCAGTCATCCTGTCCCTGCAACTGAAAAACGCCACCACAGCATGATGCTGCCACCACCATGTTTCACTGTTGTGATTATTTTTGGCAGGCGATGAGCAGTGCCTGGTTTTCTCCACATATACTGCTTAGAATTAACACCAAAAAGTTCTATCTTCGTCTTATCGGACCAAAGAATCTTATTTCTCATAGTCTGGGAGTTCTTCATGTGTTTTTTTGCAAACTGTATGTTTTCTCTTAGGAACCCTGAGTGCTGCAGACATTCTTTTGTGACCTGTGCCTTGCTACAATTCTGTCGATGAGCTGCTTGGGCAGTTTCTTAGACTCTTATATAGACAAGTATGTGCCTTTCCTAATCAAGTCCAATCAGTTTAATTAAACACAGCTGGAATTCACTGAAGGAGTAGAACCATCTCAACGGGAATCAGAAGGAAATGGACAGCATGTGAGTTAAATAGGAGTGTCATATCAAAGATTCAGAATATTTATGACCATGTGATATGTTTAATAAATTAGGAAAAATATCTATTTATGTAGATAATAAATATCTGTCTTTTTTATCTTGGCTGCAGTGAAACGAGGACTGAAAAATTTAAAGGGGTCTGAATACTTTCTGCACCCACAGTAAGGGGTATTAAAAGGATGTGGAAGTATCTGAGATCCAGTATCTAGAGGAGACTTTTATATTTCTGGTTTGGCCCTTCAAAAACAGAGCAACTGCAAAGGGGTTGTCCAGGCTTTAAAAAAAATATATATAGAACCAACCCTGGGAAACTGTAAAAAAAAAAAAATTATCTTTACCTTATCCGGTGCTCCCGTTGTCTCATGTCGCCGCTGCATCGTATTAGTGCAGTTCCCCAGATTCTTTACGGAGGTAAGCATGCCCATTCAACTGCCACACCCCTGATACAGCATTAGTCATTGCTGTATCAGGCGAGTGGAAACAGTCAGATAGGAGAACCTACCTCCGTAAACAGAGACATGGCACAGATGGGCATGGCACAAGGGGTTAAGGATAACTTTTTTTTTGTTTTGTATAGCCTCTCTCTCTTTTTTTTTAAAGCCCAGACAACCACTTCAATCAACTGTACTGCACCTTAACTGCCCCATTTTTTTTTAGTAATCCTACATTACTAAATCACCCCCAGTGGGTCACACAAAAGCTACACTGGTGGCAGTTCTGCCCCTGCTACATATACTGGTATGGAGAGGGCTCACAGACCTCACATGAGCTTTCTACATACACTGCAGTTTTAAAGTATATTATAAATAAGACACCTGCTGTTAACCTATTACGATATGAACCCCACGGATGAACCCCACCACGGTACGGAAAATGGTGATTGAATTTTTCATAAGTCAGAAGAACAACATAGGGGTTTCCTAACCTTCTTTTTCACTTTTCAATTGGGAGTTCTTCTTTCATTGAAGTCTCAGTTTAAAATTGGCTAGCATCTGTAATGTCCTCTGTTATTTTCATGGGAAGTAGAGGTTTCCGGCCCCTGAAGCAGAAGTGAGAAATCGTCTGGTCCGTTCCATTGTGAAGTCTTACATAAAATGCAATTACCAGTAAGAGTAATTATCTTTTATCAGTTAAATAGGTATCCCAAAATGCTGTTACTTTTATATTTGTCGGTCAGTGTGGCCGTAAATGTTAAATCTGCAATAATATCTTAGTGAAAACATAAAAATTACCAAATCCTATGAGGCAGAACTTGACGTTTAACTGTGCAATTGACTACACAGCAAGCTTAGCATGTACAAGGGAAAAAACACATGACTAGCAGCAATATAATACAAAGTTAATTAGTAAATAGTAAGAGCACACAATGGGAAGACAGGACAACAATCAAATAAAAACACTAAAAAGTACACCAGCCGGGTGTATATGTCTACCAAGGGCCAGTCATGGACTCTTTGCTCCCTAACTCAATCTGCCAATGTATTTGTGTACCATGCAAAAAAGTAAATACAAGGGTATACAGAAAAAACACATGCACACACTGCAAATAAACCAAAGGGGTTGCTAATGCATATGAGACCCTAATTCATGTAAGCCAATAATGCAATGCTAAGTTTAACAATGCATAACCATGTGAGAGAGAAATTAAGGCATGGTTAGAGAGGAGGAGGGATTCTATTACATAATCTAACACACAATCCCCCACCCTTTTACCTCTTAAGTTTATTTTTTTTAATCTAAAAAAAATCTTCTCATCTTCTCATCTTGAAGGAAGATCCAAAATGGCACCTCTTTAGGACCTCCATGATCCTTTTCGGTATGCATCTGTGCTCTCTGCAATACCAGTGAGTGCAAGCCAGAAGAGTTCATGCATGCGTGACAAGAAGACTACAGGTCATTTCCTAGGTCAGTGATGACGAACCTTTTAGAGCCTCAGTGCCCCAACTTCAACCAAAAGCCACTTATTTATTGCAAAGTGCCAGAGCAGCAATTTAAGCAGTAATGTATTTCTCCTTGTTCATTGACAACTTTCAATCCTTCAGCCTCCCAAGGACACCATGCCATAGGTTCGCCCCCCCCCCCCTTGTCCTATGTGATTGCTGAGGGAAGAAAGCCAGGTAAGTATACACCAATGTAACTTATATCTTGTAAATGGCTAAACATAGCAAATAGGCTTAATTTAACTATATGCTATATTTAGCCAAATAAATCTTATTAAATGCAAATTAACCCACTGGCACGGTGGCTTAGTGGTTGGCACTACAGCTTTGCGGCACTGGGGACCTGGGTTCTAGTCCCAGGGTCAACATTTGCAAAGAGTTTGTATATTCTCTCCGTGTTTGCGTGGGTTTCCTCCCACACTCCAAAACATACTGGTAGGTTGGTTAGATTGTAAACCCCATTGGGGACAGGGAGTGATTTGGCAAGTTCTGTGCAATGCTGTGTAATCTGTGTGCAGTATATAAATAAAGAATTATTATTATTATTATTATTATTATGGAGAACCCCTTTAAACAGCTAAAACAACATTTTATTAGGAGAAATATAGTTTTATGGAGGGGTTACTATATACAGTAGGTCCCTCACAGCCACTTAAGAAACTGGTCTCTAAAAATACATTTTTGACATGTACTGTATACACTCGAGTATAAGCTGATAAATGTACCTTTTTTTCCCACAAAAAAAACTTTGAAAGCGTATTGACTCGAGGATAAGCCGGAGTTGGGAAATGCAGCACTTACCCTAATAAAATTTCAAGTAGCAGACTCCTCACTAAAATGGCCAGCAAACAGCCCCCCTCTACAGAAATATCCAGTAATCTAACAAGTAAGATCAGGTATTGATGGAAGCTTTGACAGTCAACTACATATAGTATGTTTGTCCTGTCTTGCTATCGTAGTTGGGCCTCCTGCTTCACAATGCCGCACCTAGATAGTGCCATGCTAAATACTCAAATATAAACCAAGATTACCCTCCAAAAAAGAAGGGAAAGAGGCACTAATGCAATACATGGGTGGTTTCATTTTAAAATGTCAAAATAAACAGTTATAAACCATGAAGTCAGAAAATGTGGCCTCACCGCGGAGGATGTCCACAGGGTACAGTATAATATAGGGTGGTGGAGCACAGAGACAGAAAAGGGCGGTCTAACACCAGGCAAGGTGGAACTGATGTGTCTGTATAAAGAGTATGGTGAGCTGGTGGCCAAAAGGAATGATTCCTGTGTGAGCTGTCCTAAGTCCGTACAAGTGTACACAGCAAACAAATGGCCCCTGGAATATGGATCTAACGTACCAGGGACCCTTGAGTCGGGCTGCCAGTGATTACCTATTGCACGTGAAATCGTTCCACCGCCCGGGAAGGCCTCCTCCCCGACGCGCGTTTCGGCTCTGAATGAGCCCTCGTCTGGGGGTGGCGTCTTCCCGGTCAGGGATCACCTCTTAAGTCATGGCCGGACCAATAGGTGTGCCAAAAACCAATCACGTGACCGCAATCTCGCAAGGCCCATGCCGTGGCCTGTGGCACGTGATTGTAAGGTCACATGTGCCGCTCCCGAGAGGCCGCGGTCACGATGGAAACACAATCAACAGAAAACGGCATTGCAGGGCGCATGCGCGAACAATGCAGTGCATCCAACTGGGTATTGGGAACAAGCTAAGTGAACCTCTAAAGAGGGGTATATTGGGTTGTAACATTTGTAGTCTGCATTATGTGTTTATACATTGAATTCATATAAAGGTAAGATGTAAGTTGGGACCCAATTCAAGAGAATATCATGATACGGTACATGGCCAAAGGATTACATAGTTCCAAAAATATATAAATAACATTATATACAATGAAGTGCTAAATCTCTGTTGATATAAAGTGCTAAATATATATTAGTATAAAGTGCTAAAGTGACATTATATTCAATATATACAGTAAAGTGCTAAATATAAATTGATATAAACACAATGAGATAAAATGTATATGATAAAGTGACATGTGCATATAATACAAGCAATACACAAGGGGAAACACTGTATTGGAATAATATCATTGTTGACTTAACAAGTAACAAACGCATGTCCAACCTAAACATGTGACCAAAAATAAAGAAATGCTGAACTGGTACCGTTGCGTATCCCCGTCTTGACCACATAGTTTTTAATACATTGAATTTCTAGCAAAAACCTTAAATTTGTAAATACATTAAAACACCTAGGTTATGTGTAGTGGGGTGAGGGAAAAGAAGGGCAGAAGTGGAGGGAGGGGTGGTGAAGTGCAAGAAGGTGAAGGAAAGAATGTGATCCATGGGTATAGTGAGGGTGATGTTGAAGGAAACGAGATATACCGTTGTAAACATAATCATAGAGTACACCTAATTGTTAAATTTCTATACATAAATAAAACATGCTGTTAGAGGCCCATGTTAACTATTATGCTATTGCTATACTGGAACCTATGTCTACAATTGCAACTTCCAGCATCATATTAGGTCCTAGGTTAGGGTATTTAATACCGAAGCGCTGAGTGCTTGTCTGGCTGAAAGGCGGGTAGACACCTTACATCATTACCCATAATGTGCCCATACTAATTGCGCCCAATCGTCTTTATGTTTCCGTCTCTGTAAATTCCGTCTCTGTACAGAGACGGAAACATAAAGACGATTGGGCGCAATTAGTATGGGCACATAAATTTTATCTCATTGTGTTTATATCAATTTATATTTGGCACTTTACTGTATATATTGAATAAAATGTCACTTTAGCTCTTTATACTAATATATATTTAGCACTTCATTGTATATAATGTTATTTATATATTTTTTGGAACTAAGTAATCCTTTGGCCATGTACCCTATCATGATATTCTCTTGAATTGGGTCCCAACTTACATCTTACCTCTATATGAATTCAATGTATAAACACATAATGCAGACTACAAAAGTTACAACCCAATATATCCCTCTTTAGAGGTTCACTTACCTTGTTCCCAATACCCAGTTGGATGCACTGCGTTGTTCGCGGCATTCGCGCCCTGCAATGCCGTTTTCTGTTGATTGTGTTTCCAACGTGACCGCGGCCTCTCGGGAGCGGCACATGTGACCTTACAATCACGTGCCACAGGCCACGGCATGGGCCTTGCGAGATTAAGGTCACGTGATTGGTTTTTGGCACACCTATTGGTCCGGCCATGACTTAAGAGGAGATCCCTGACCGGGACTTCCCGGGTGGTGGAACGAATTCACGTGCAATAGGTAAGAACTGGCAGCCCGACTCAAGGGTCCCTGGTACGTTAGATCCATATTCCAGCGGCCATTTGTTTGCTGTGTACACTTGTACGGACTTAGGACAGCTCACACAGGAATCATTCCTTTTGGCCACCAGCTCACCATACTCTTTATACAGACACATCAGTTCCACCTTGCCCGGTGTTAGACCGCCCTTTTCTGTCTTTGAGCTCCACCACCCTATATTGTACTGTACCCTGTGGACATCCTCCACGTTGAGGCCACATTTTCTGACTTCATGGTTTTTAACTGTATTATGTTTTCTAGTATCAATAAAGGTTATTTTGACATTTAAAAATTAAACCACCCGTGTATTGCATTAGTGCCTCTTTCTCTTCTTTTTTTTGGAGGGTAATCTTGGTTTCTAGAAATATCCAGTAGTAGCCCCCCTTTAAAAATAATGGCCAGCTCTGCCCCTTTAAAATAATAAAATTAATACTCACCCCCAGCGTCCTCTTCTCCCCCGGCTCTTCTCCGATGCTCAGTTCCAGCTTCTCGTCAGTGCGTTGTGTGTGTGCATGCGGGCAGAGAGCATAGACGTGCCACTGTCCGCACTGCTTGGAAGTCAGAAGATGCAGGGAGAAGTCGAGACGGGAAAGAAGAGGACTGTAGGGGTGAACGCCGGAGGTGGATGCAAATCCTCCTCTGGATATCTTATATTTAGAGATGAGCGAGCACTAAAATGCTCGGGTACTCGTTATTCGAGACGAACTTTTCCCGATGCTCGAGTGCTCGTCTCGAATAACGAGCCCCATTGAAGTCAATGGGAGACTCGAGCATATTTCAAGGGGACCAAGGCTCTGCACAGGGAAGCTTGGCCAAACACCTGGGAACCTCAGAAAAGGATGGAAACACCACGGAAATGGACAGGAAACAGCAGGGGCAGCATGCATGGATGCCTCTGAGGCTGCTTAATCGCACCATTATGCCAAAATTATGGGCAACAGCATGGCCATGACAGAGTGACAGAATGAAGCTAGATAGCATCTAAAACATCCAATAATTGACCCTGACACTATAGGGGACGGCATGCAGAGGCAGCGGCAGCAGCGGCAGGCTAGAGAGTGGCATGGCGACATACCCTAAATGGACTCAGGCTTCAAACCAATGGGTGGCAGAGAGGAACCAAAGGAGGTGAGCAAGAAGCGCTCAAATAATATCGGTACATGATAAAAGTTTGCCAGTATATTTTGTGGATTACACAGCAGGGTGGCGACAAAGTTAACATGGAAGCCATGAAAACAACCCAAAATTCTGCCTGACACAGCTCGTTTGATAAGGGGACCATGTATGGAGGCAGTGAACTAGTAGTAGATTAAAGGTGCTGCAGTTAAAACTATGTTAGTTGGATCTTGGCATGGAGCTGGCGCTCCGCTGCTAGGCGAGCTTTCGCCAATCCAAGCCCCTGTCTCTAGGCTACTCCCCAAACAGCACTTCTAAGAACCTTTTGTATAAGATCAAGTGTAGTAGCGTTCTTATAAGTTTAGGATATGGCGGGTGAGGGGAATGTAAACAGATGCGCAAGAAGCGCTGAAATAATATTGGTAAATGATAAAAGTTTGCCAGTATATTTTGTGGATTACACAGCAGGGTGGCGACAAAGTTAACAAGTTTGTTGTGGAAGCCATGAAAACAACCCAAAATTCTGCCTGACACAGCTCGTTTGATAAGGGGACCATGTATGCCTACAGTTCATGCCAGTCGCTGCACTGGCTGCCAGTCTCCTTTCGAATACAGTTTAAAATAATAACCCTCATCCATAAAGCTCTGTATAATGCTGCACCCCCCTACCTCTCCTCTCTTATCTCAGTCTATCGCCCAACCCGTGCTCTTAGATCCGCCAGTGATCTTAGATTAACCTCTACCCTAGTGCGGACCTCCCACTCGCGTCTCCAAGACTTCTCTAGAGCTGCACCAATTCTATGGAATGCTTTGCCCCGGACTATCAGACTAATACCTAACCTCCAAAGTTTCAAACGTGCTCTTAAAACCCATTTCTTTAGGCAAGCCTATAACACTCATTAACTGCATGAAGTTTTAACTCTTCTACTAACCCGTCCTGTGTCGTCCTCCCATCTGTTATCCAGCAACCAACAGGCACCAGACTTCTCTGCAGTCCCATTCACCCTGGACCTGGTATATAAGATGACGGCTGAGTGGTTCAAGTGACAGCAATTCCATTTATTATATTTTGTTCTATTCCCTAAGAAGAATGGCTTGACCATTAAATATTATTTTACCTCGTGTTACCCCATCATCTTCATAAACCGTAAGCTCTGGCGAGCAGGGACCTCACTCCTGTTGTTCCATACAAATGTTGTGCTCTGTTACATTACATTTGTATTTGTTTCCTATGATTTGTAAAGCGCTACGGAATATGATGGCGCTATATAAATAAATATTATTATCATTATTATTATGGAGGCAGTGAACTAGTAGTAGATTAAAGGTGCTGCAGTTAAAACTATGTTAGTTGGATCTTGGGATGCAGCTGGCGCTCCGCTTCCAGGCGAGCTTTCGCCAATCCAAGCCCCTGTCTCTAGGCTACTCCCCAAACAGCACTTCTAAGAACCTTTTGTATAAGATCAAGTGTAGTAGCGTTCTTATAAGTTTGGGATATGGCGGGTGAGGGGAATGTAAACAGATGCGCAAGAAGCGCTGAAATAATATCGGTAAATGATAAAAGTTTGCCAGTATATTTTGTGGATTACACAGCAGGGTGGCGACAAAGTTAACAAGTTTGATGTGGAATGCCCTGTAATAGCTCTTGGGCGGTGTGCCTTTTATCGCCTAGGCTCAGCAGTTTGAGCACCGCCTGCTGTCGCTTAGCGACGGCACTGCTGCTGTGCCTAGAGCTACCGACTGATGGCGCCATGGCCACGGATGGTAATTCGGAGGAGGAGGAGGTGGAGGAGGGGTGGGAGGAGGAGGAGGTATAGTAGGCCTTTGAGACCTGGACCGAGGTAGGCCCCGCAATCCTCTGCGTCGGCAGTATATGACCAGCCCCAGGGTCAGACTCGGTCCCAGCCTGCACCAAGTTAAGTGTAGTAGCGTTCTTATAAGTTTAGGATATGGCGGGTGAGGGGAATGTAAACAGATGCGCAAGAAGCGCTGAAATAATATCCCTAAATGGTAAAAGTTTGCCAGTATATTTTGTGGATAACACAGCAGGGTGGCAACAAAGTTAACAACTTTGATGTGGAATCCATGAAAACAACCCAAATTTCTGCCTGACACACCTCGTTTGATAAGGGGACGATGTATGGAGGCAGCTATATGGACGACTTTTGGAGGTAGCAATGGAGACAACGTGTGGAGGCTGCTATGGAGACAATTTAATTTGGATAGTGCCTGTATGTGGCAGTCCAAAAAAGTTTTCAAACCAGAGGAGCAGGTAGGTGGCCCTCCAGAAAAATGAAATAGATTGAGTGCCTGTATGTGGCAGTCCAAAAAAGTTTTCAAACCAGAGGAGCAGGTAGGTGGCCCTCCAGAAAAATTGAATAGATTGAGTGCCTGTATGTGGCACTACCAAAAATTGTTTAAAACAGAGGACCGGGTAGGTGGCCCTCCAGAAAAATTAAATGCATAAAGTACTATAGCTAGAGCCAGTGGGCCCTGTCAAAAAATAGCCAGTTTCCTCTGCTTTAGTGTACAAAGAGGAGGAGAAGGAGGAAAATGAGGAGGAGGAGGAGTGCATAAATTATTCAGGTTGAGCTTCCTTCACCTGGTGGAGATTGGAAATTATGAGAAATCCAGGCTTTATTCATCTTAATAAGCGTCAGCCTGTCAGCGCTGTCAGTCGACAGGCGTGCACGCTTATCGGTGATGATGCCACCAGCTGCACTGAAAACCCGCTCGGACAACACGCTAGCGGCAGGGCAGGCAAGAACCTCCAAGGCGTACAGCGCCAGTTCGTGCCACATGTCCAGCTTTGAAACCCAGTAGTTGTAGGGAGCTGTGTGATCATTTAGGACGATGGTATGGTCAGCTACGTACTCCCTCACCATCTTTCTGTAAAGATCAGCCCTACTCTGCCGAGACTGGGGACAGATGAGTGTCTTGCTGGGGTGACATAAAGCTGGCAAAAGCCTTGTAAAGCGTACCCTTGCCAGTGCTGGACAAGCTGCCTGCTCGCCTACTCTCCCTCGCTACTTGTCCCGCAGAACTACGCACTCTGCCGCTAGCGCTGTCAGAAGGGAAATAGTGTTTCAGCTTGTGCACCAGGGCCTGCTGGTATTCATGCATTCTCACACTCCTTTCCTCTCCAGGGATGAGAGTGGAAAGATTTTGCTTGTACCGTGGGTCCAGGAGAGTGAATACCCAGTAATCGGTGCTGGAATAAATTCTTTGAACACGAGGGTCACGGGATAGGCAGCCTAGCATGAAATCTGCCATATGCGCCAGAGTACCAACGCGTAAGAATTCACTCCCCTCACTGGCCTGACTGTCCATTTCCTCCTCCTCCAACTCCTCCAACTCCTCTTCTTCTGCCCATACATGCTGAACAGTGAAGGACTCAACAATGGTCCCCTCTTGTGTCTCGCCAACATTCTCCTCCTCTTCCTCCTCATCCTCCTCCACCTCCACCTCCACCTCCTCCGATATGTGCTGAGAAACAGACCTAAGGGTGCTTTGGCTATCAACAAGGGAATCTTCTTCCCCCGTCTCTTGTGACGAGCGCAAAGCTTCCGACTTCATGCTGATCAGAGAGTTTTTCAACAGGCCAAGCAGCGGGATGGTGAGGCTGATGATGGCGGCATCGCCACTGACCATCTGTGTTGACTCCTCGAAGTTACTCAGCACCTGACAGATATCAGACATCCACGTCCACTCCTCATTGTAGACTTGAGGAAGCTGACTGACCTGACTACCAGTTCTGGTGGAAGTTGACATCTGGCAGTCTACAATCGCTCTGCGCTGCTGGTAAACTCTGGATAACATGGTTAATGTTGAATTCCACCTCGTGGGCACGTCGCACAACAGTCGGTGAGCGGGCAGTTGGAGGCGGCGCTGCGCTGCCCTGAGAGTGGCAGCATCTGTGCTGGACTTCCTGAAATGCGCACAGATGCGGCGCACCTTCGTGAGCAAATCAGACAGATTGGGGTATGTCTTGAGGAAACGCTGAACTATGAGATTTAACACATGGGCCAGGCATGGCACATGTGTCAGTCTGCCGAGTTGCAGAGCCGCCACCAGGTTACGGCCGTTGTCACACACAACCATGCCTGGCTTCAGGTTCAGCGGTGCCAGCCACAGATCAGTCTGCGCCGTGATGCCCTGTAATAGTTCTTGGGCGGTGTGCCTTTTATCGCCTAGGCTCAGCAGTTTGAGCACCGCCTGCTGTCGCTTAGCGACGGCACTGCTGCTGTGCCTAGAGCTAGCGACTGATGGCGCCATGCCCACGGATGGTAGTTCGGAGGAGGAGGTGGAGGAGGGGTGGGAGGAGGAGGAGGCATAGTAGGCCTGAAAGACCTGGACCGAGGTAGGCCCCGCAATCCTCGGCGTCGGCAGTATATGACCAGCCGCAGGGTCAGACTCGGTCCCAGCCTCCACCAAGTTAACCCAATGTGCCGTCAGCGATATATAGTGGCCCTGCCTGGCAGCACTCGTCCACGTGTCTGTGGTCAGGTGGACCTTGTCAGAAACGGCGTTGGTCAGGGCACGGATGATGTTGTCTGACACGTGCTGGTGCAGGGCTGGGACGGCACATCGGGAAAAGTAGTGGCGGCTGGGGACCGAATACCGAGGGGCGGCCGCCGCCATGAGGTTGCGAAAGGCCTCAGTCTCTACTAGCCTATAGGGCAGCATCTCCAGGCTAAGCAATCTGGAGATGTGGACATTAAGGGCTTGGGCGTGCGGGTGGGTTGCACTATATTTCCGTTTCCGCTCCAGCGTCTGGGGTATGGAGAGCTGAACGCTGGTGGATGCTGTGGAGGATCGTGGAGGCGACGATGGGGTTTTTGTGCCAGGGTCCTGGGCAGGGGGCTGACTATCAGCTGACACAGGGGAAGGAGCAGTGGTGTGCACGGCCGGAGGTGAACGGGCTTGGTGCCACTGAGTGGGGTGTTTAGCTTTCATATGCCTGCGCATACTGGTGGTAGTTAAGCTAGTAGTGGTGGAACACCTGCTGATCCTGGTTTGGCAAAGGTTGCACACCACAGTCCGTATGTCATCCGGTGTTTCCTTAAAGAACCTCCAGACTTCTGAAAATCTAGCCCTCGCCGCGGGAGCCCTCGCCACGGGAGCTTCACTACGTGACACATTTGGCGCTGATGCACCTGCTCTGGCCCTGCCTCTCCGTCTGGCCCCACCACTGCCTCTTCCAACCTGTTCTGGTCGAGGACTCTCCTCCGTCTCAGAAGCACTGTGTTCACCCGGCCTCTCAACCCAGCTTGGGTCTGTCACCTCATCATCCTCCGATCCCTCAGTCTGCTCCCCCCTCGGACTTCCTGCCCTGACAACAACTTCACCACTGTCTGACAACCGTGTCTCCTCATCGTCGGACACCTCTTTACACACTTCTTCCACTACGTCAAGAAGGTCATCATCACCCACAGACTGCGACTGGTGGAAAACCTGGGCATCGGAAAATTGCTCAGCAGCAACCGGACAAGTGGTTTGTGACTGTGGGAAGGGTCCAGAAAACAGTTCCTCAGAGTATGCCGGTTCAAATGCCAAATTTTCATGGGAGGGGGCAGACTGGGGGGGAGGAGGCTGAGGTGCAGGAGCTGGAGGAGTGCCGATTTCGGTGACATGGGTGGACTGCGTGGAAGACTGGTGGACAAATTGCTCGAAGCATTGTCGGCAATCCACGACATCACCTGTTCGCACTGTTCTGGCCTCAACAGTGCTCTACCACGAGTCCCAGTAAC
This sequence comes from Engystomops pustulosus, assembly GCF_040894005.1. Taxonomy (NCBI): domain Eukaryota; kingdom Metazoa; phylum Chordata; class Amphibia; order Anura; family Leptodactylidae; genus Engystomops; species Engystomops pustulosus. Next base: position 72,336,493 of record NC_092413.1, on the reverse strand, counting down.
TTCAGACATGAACCTAGGGAGTGTAGCTGAAAATGAAAGTTATAACTTTAATTTTTTTTTAACGTTTTTTTGTGGTTTTTTTTGTGTGTTTTTTAGTTTTTAAAACCAAACGATGCTATCCTATTGCTATGGCTATTTTCTAGCCAAGTATGAAAGCACACTGCTATGCCAGATGAGATGACGCTTAGTTATGAAAAAATAAACGTAAAATAAAAAGGAAATGGCAGACTGTGCCTAATTGAAATCCAACCCCTAATAAATTTTCCCACTTCGGTCTTTGCGATGGATATGTGCGTCACTAAGCGCTAAACACAGCGGTCGCAAGTCTCACTACAAATTCCTCACAATTTGGTAGTAGATGCACTGCAGCAAGGACAGCCACCAGCAGATCAACCAGAAATAAAATATATATAACGCTATTGTAGGCATAAGTAAGCCGTTTGGATTCTCCTTTGGCTATTTTCTAGCCAAGTATGAAAGCACACTGATGAGATGACGCTGAGTTATGAAAAAATAAACGTAAAATAAAAAGAAACTGGCAGACTGTGCCTAATTGAAATCCAACCCCTAATAAATTTTCCCACTTCGGTCTTTGCGATGGATATGTGCGTCACTAAGCGCTAAACACAGCGGTCGCAAGTCTCACTACAAATTCCTCACAATTTGCTAGTAGATGCACTGCAGCAAGGACAGCCACCAGCAGATCAACCAGAAATAAAATATATATAACGCTATTGTAGGCGTAAGTAAGCCGTTTGGATTCTCCTTTGGCTATTTTCTAGCCAAGTATGAAAGCACACTGATGAGATGACGCTGAGTTATGAAAAAATAAACGTAAAATAAAAAGAAACTGGCAGACTGTGCCTAATTGAAATCCAACCCCTAATAAATTTTCCCACTTCGGTCTTTGCGATGGATATGTGCGTCACTAAGCGCTAAACACAGCGGTCGCAAGTCTCACTACAAATTCCTCACAATTTGCTAGTAGATGCACTGCAGCAAGGACAGCCACCAGCAGATCAACCAGAAATAAAATATATATAACGCTATTGTAGGCGTAAGTAAGCCGTTTGGATTTTCCTTTGGCTATTTTCTAGCCAAGTATGAAAGCACACTGATGAGATGACGCTGAGTTATGAAAAAATAAACGTAAAAAATAAAAAGAAACTGGCAGACTATGCCTAATTGAAATCCAACCCCTAATAAATTTTCCCACTTCGGTCTTTGCGATGGATATGTGCGTCACTAAGCGCTAAACACAGCGGTCGCAAGTCTCACTACAAATTCCTCACAATTTGCTAGTAGATGCACTGCAGCAAGGACAGCCACCAGCAGATCAACCAGAAATAAAATATATATAACGCTATTGTAGGCGTAAGTAAGCCATTTAGATTCTCCTTTGGCTATTTTCTAGCCAAGTATGAAAGCACACTGCTATGCCAGATGAGATGAGATGACGCTGAGTTATGAAAAAATAAACGTAAAATAAAAAGTAAATGACAGACTGTGCCTAATTGAAATCAAACCCCTAATAAATTTTCCCACTTTGGTGTTTGAGGTGGATATGTGTGTCACTAAGAGCTAAACACAACGGTAGCAAGTCCCCCTGCAAATTCCTCACAATATGGTACTAGCTGCAAATAATAAAAAAAAAAAGTATAACGTTATTGTAGCCCTAAGAAGGGCTGTTGGGTTCTTGTAGAATCACTCCTGCCTAACAGTAAGCTAATAGAACACCCTAACGCTTTCCCTGACCAGCAGCAGCTCTCTCCCTAGCGGCATCCAGACACAGAATGATCCGAGCAGTGCGGGCAGCGGCTAGTCTATCCCAGGGTCACCTGATCTGGCCAGCCAACCACTGCTATCGACGTGTAAGGGTACCACGTCATGCTGGGTGGAGTGCAGAGTCTCCTGGCTTGTGATTGGCTCTGTTTCTGGCCGCCAAAAAGCAAAACGGCGGGAGCTGCCATTTTCTCGAGCGGGCGAAGGATTCGTCCGAGCAACGAGCAGTTTCGAGTACACTAATGCTCGAACGAGCATCAAGCTCGGACGAGTATGTTCGCTTATCTCTACTTATATTCTCTAAGATATAATGGGGGTACCCCTCATCTAGTAGCCTCTGTTTTAATTCCCCAGCTTGGATCTCAAAGCCTGCATCATCACTATTCAATCTTTAACCGTAAGAATTGACTTTCTTTTGTGTGAGTGGGCTGGAAGCTGTTGTAGTGCAAGAGGAAATTAGTAGCTGTGCTTTTTCTAAATGCAGTGGTATGAAGCTAATTGTTCTTTATGTAAACTCAAACATCCAAAAACTCCAATTTGTCTCCCCCAAAGACCAAGGTTAAGTGCATATTCATAGAGTTGACTCTTTTTAGGTACCCTACAAACTCCATAAACTCTTGTTGGGAACCGGCCCATATCATAAAGATAATGTCCACATATCTTAAGAATAGTTTAATATGTCTGGCAAAGAGATTGCCCAAAAAGAAGACGCAGCGGCTCTCAAAAACAGCCAGGTAAATATTGTCTAAAGTGCATGCCACTGAGGTGCCCATCGCTACGCCCACTTTTTGGACAAAACAAGTCCTATCAAACATAAAGGCATTATGGGAAAGAATGAAAGAAAGTCAATTGCATACAAAGTCGATGAACTCTCCCTCTCTCTCTGCATTGAATAGCACCTGCCACACACTCTCGACACCCTGATCCTGAGGTATTCTAGTGTATAAACTCTCCACATCGATCGAGACCAAACTATATCCGTTATATGTCTTCTTAATCATACTAACCTACAGAAGATGATTATCATGTTTATTATAATGTACAGTTAACTGCGTAAAAGTTTTCATTAAAAAGAAAGTGGCAAAACAGCTGTTTTAATCTGTTCCGCTGCAGAAAAGTTCATAAGTTTGAATCCTTATGTTATATTTTTTTAACATCATTTTTTTAATTGAATTTTTCAAACACTATAAGAAAAATTTTATTGGGAGCAGTAAACCCAAGCATTGGATACCATCTCTACTGTACAATGCTCATATACATAACATTACGGCAGTAACAAAGTGACAAAGTGAATCAACATTGATCAAACCATGCTCTCCTTACCATGACATGTTGATACAAGTTGCTACTTGGCCAAGATGCAAAACACCTTTTTACTATGCACACATTAGGTTCAATGAGTCTCTAGCCCAAATATATATTGAGGCATATTTATCAGGACCTCTGTGCTTGTGACTATTTAGCCCTTTCTGCCACCATCATGCCAGTGGGGTGGGGGGGGGGCACGGTCACCTCAGCTCTTAGTGCATTTTTATGGGTGACAGGTCCTCTTTAAGTTATGTCATCAGCAATCAGGTTGTAAATGCTTTTTAAAAATTTGGAAATTCAGTGGGCCGAACGTATCCTGAAATCAGGGATGCAAAGGTATTGGGGGGGGGGGGTCATTTAAATTTTAACCTCAGGCAGCAAATACCCTAGAATTGGCCCTGAGTGCAGGGTTCCAGTCTGGGGGGACTCCACACCTCTTGTTTGTAGAAGCATAGTGAATTCTCCTTTTCCAAATCAACCCAATGGTATTTAAAATATCATCAATTAATGTGAAGGGGCTCCTCCTTTTAGTCACTTGCCCACTGTGACACAACACATGCTAACAGCCACGAGCCGGTCAGTGACACAGACAATAGTGGCATCTAGTACCTTACAGGTAACGATCTGCTCCATCAGGAAGCGGACTTCATTACATCTTCTCCCACCCAGGACGGTTGAATTTGCTCCCAGATGTTTTCAGCTCCTGGCACCACATCTCCCCACTGCACCCATAATATTCCACAGTCACTTACAGTATAAAATCACCTGAATAACAGTGCTCCTAAAATATGTTAACCTCTTAGGACACAACAGACCAATTTCCCTCCCCCCCCCATCACCACACACTGGACATAGAATCCACAATGTGATCCTTCTTCATTTATTTTACAATTTATAATAAAAGCTCCTCTCCCCAAATTAAATTATACACAGCTCCTATGGTTTAAATAAAATCTTGCACTTCTTGTTATTATGCACCATTTTTCTGTAATTGCAGCTGTGGGTTGGCACCTTATTTCTGAAGTAGTGGTCTCCCTGTTGGTTAAGTCCCATTTCTTGCATAAACGAATACCCTCTTCTGGGGACATAGCTATGCATTTGGAGCACGCAGAATGTTAGTGCAGTTGGATAAGTGTGGCCGCTAGAGATGGGCGAACACACTCGTCCGCGCTTGATGCTCGTTCGAGCATTAGCGTACTCGTAACTGCTCGTTGCTCAGATGAATACTTCACCCGCTCGAGAAAATGGCATCTCCCGCCGTTTAGATTTTTGGCGGCCAGAAACAGAGCCAATCACAAGCCAGGAGACTCTGCACTCCACCCAGCATGACGTGGTACCCTTACACGTCAATAGCAGTGGTTGGCTGGCCTGATCAGGTGACCCTGGAATAGACTAGCCCCTGCCCGCGCTGCTCGCATCATTCTCTGTCTGGATGCCGTTAGGGAGAGAGCTGCTGCTGCTGCAGGGATAGCGTTAGGGTGTTATATTAGATTACTGTTAGGCAGGAGTGAGTCTACAAGAACCCAACAACCCTTGTTAGGGCTAGAATAGCGTTATATTTTTTTTTTTTTGTTTGCTTGTGGCTGGGCTTGCTGGCACTAGTAGTGCAGCTAGTACTATATTGTGAGGAATTTGCAGAGAGACTTGGGAACGTTCTATTTAGCTCTTAGTGACACACATATCCATCTCAAACACCTAAGTGGGACAATTTATTAAGGGTTTGATTGAATTAGGCACAGTCTGACAATTTTTTTTTTTTCAAAACTTAAAGTGACTTAAAATCCAGTTCTTGTGTGCTGTTAGAAACTAGGCATACAAGAACCCAACTTTTTTAGGCCTACAATAGCGTTATATATACACTCACCGGCCACTTTATTAGGTACACCATGCTAGTAACGGGTTGGACCACCTTTTGCCTTCAGAACTGCCTCAATTCTTTGTGGCATAGATTCAACAAGGTGCTGGGAGCATTCCTCAGAGATTTTGGTCCATATTGACATGATGGCATCACACAGTTGCCGCAGATTTGTCGGCTGCACATCCGTGATGCGAATCTCCTGTTGCACCACATCCCAAAGATGCTCTATTGGATTGAGATCTGGTGACTGTGGAGGCCATTTGAGTACAGTGAACTCATTGTCATGTTCAAGAAACCAGTCTGAGATGATTCCAGCTTTATGACATGGCACATTATCCTGCTGAAAGTAGCCATCGGATGTTGGGTACATTGTGGTCATAAAGGGATGGACATGGTCAGCAACAATACTCAGGTAGGCTGTGGCGTTGCAACAATGCTCAATTGGTACCAAGGGGCCCAAAGAGTGCCAAGAAAATATTCCCCACACCATGACACCACCAGCCTGAACCGTTGATACAAGGCAGGATGGATCCATGCTTTCATGTTGTTGATACCAAATTCTGACCCTACCATCCGAAGGTCGCAGCAGAAATCCAGACTCCTCAGACCAGGCAACGTTTTTCCAATCTTCTACTGTCCAATTTCGATGAGCTTGTGCAAATTGTAGCCTCAGTTTCCTGTTCTTAGCTGAAAGGAGTGGCACCCGGTGTGGTCTTCTGCTGCTGTAGCCCATCTGCCTCAAAGTTCGACGTACTGTGCGTTCAGAGATGCTCTTTTGCCTACCTTGGTTGTAACGGGTGGCGATTTGAGTCACTGTTGCCTTTCTATCAGCTCGAACCAGTCTGCCCATTCTCCTCTGGCATCAACAAGGCATTTCCACCCACAGAACTGCCGCTCACTGGATGTTTTTTTTTTCGGACCATTCTTTGTAAACCCTAGAGATGGTTGTGCGTGAATATCCCAGTAGGTCAGCAGTTTCTGAAATACTCAGACCAGCCCTTCTGGCACCAACAACCATGCCACGTTCAAAGGCACTCAAATCACCTTTCTTCCCCATACTGATGCTCGGTTTGAACTGCAGGAGATTGTCTTGACCATGTCTACATGCCTAAATGCGAGTTGTCGCCATGTGATTGGCTGATTAGAAATTAAGTGTTAACGAGCAGTTGGACAGGTGTACCTAATAAAGTGGCCGGTGAGTGTATATATACTCTATTAGGTATACCTGTCCAACTGCTCATTAACACTTAATTTCTAATCAGCCAATCACAAGGCGGCAACTCAGTGCATTTAGGCATGTAGACATGGTCAAGACAATCTCCTGCAGTTCAAACCGAGCATCAGTATGGGGAAGAAAGGTGATTTGAGTGCCTTTGAACGTGGCATGGTTGTTGGTGCCAGAAGGGCTGGTCTGAGTATTTCAGAAACTGCTGATCTACTGGGATTTTCACGCACAACCATCTCTAGGGTTTACAGAGAATGATCCGAAAAAGAAAAAACATCCAGTGAGCGGCAGTTCTGTGGGCGGAAATGCCTTGTTGATGCAAGAGGTCAGAGAAGAATGGGCAGACTGGTTCGAGCTGATAGAAAGGCAACAGTGACTCAAATCGCCACCCGTTTCAACCAAGGTAGGCAGAAGAGCATCTCTGAACGCACAGTACGTCCAGCTTTGAGGCAGATGGGCTACAGCAGCAGAAGACCACACCGGGTGCACTCCTTTCAGCTAAGAACAGGAAACTGAGGCTACAATTTGCACAAGCTCATCGAAATTGGACAATAGAAGATTGGAAAAACGTTGCCTGGTCTGAGGAGTCTCGATTTCTGCTGCGACATTCGGATGGTAGGGTCAGAATTTGGCGTCAACAACATGAAAGCATGGATCCATCCTGCCTTGTATCAACGGTTCAGGCTGGTGGTGGTGGTGTCATGGTGTGGGGAATATTTTCTTGCCACTCTTTGGGCCCTTTGGTACCAATTGAGCATCGTTGCAACGCCACAGCCTACCTGAGTATTGTTGCTGACCATGTCCATCCCTTTATGACCACAATGTACCCAACATCTGATGGCTACTTTCAGCAGGATAATGTGCCATGTCATAAAGCTGGAATCATCTCAGACTGGTTTCTTGAACATGACAATGAGTTCACTGGACTCAAATGGCCTCCACAGTCACCAGATCTCAATCCAATAGAGCATCTTTGGGATGTCGTGGAACAGGAGATTCTCATCATGGATGTGCAGCCGACAAATCTGCGGCAACTGTGTGATGCCATCATGTCAATATGGACCAAAATCTCTGAGGAATGCTTCCAGCACCTTGTTGAATCTATGCCACGAAGAATTGAGGCAGTTCTGAATGCTTGATACTAGCATGGTGTACCTAATAAAGTGGCCGGTGAGTGTATATTTTGTTGATTTGCTTGTGGCTGGCCTTGCTGGCACTAGTAGTGCAGCTAGAACCATATTGTGAGGAATTTGCAGGGAGACTTGCGAACGTTATATTCAGCTCTTAGTGACACACACATCTCAACCACCTAAGTGGGACAATTTATTAGGGGTTTGATTGAATTAGGCACAGTCTGAAAATGTTTTTTTTTTTTTTTTTCAAAACTTAAAGTGACTTAAAATCCAGTTGTTGTGTGCTGTTAGAAACTAGGCATACAAGAACCCAACCAACTTTCTTAGGCCTACAAAAGTATTATATATATATATATATATATATTGTTGATTTGCTTGTGGCTGGCCTTGCTGGTACTAGTAGTGCAGCTAGTACCATATTGTGAGGAATTTACAGAGAGACTTGGGAACTTTCTATTTAGCTCTTAGTGACAAACACATCTCAAACACCTAAGTGGGACAATTTATTAGGGGTTTGATTGAATTAGGCAGTCTACTGATTTATTTTTTTTTTACTTTTATTCATCAGGCACAGCACAAAATCCAGTTGTGTGCTGTCAGTGTAGATTAGAAACTAGCCATAGCAATAGGATAGCTTTGTTTTGTAAAAAAAAAAAAAACACACAAAAACACAAATAAAACCAAAAAATCCCAAAAAAATTTACAGTTTACACTTTAATTTTGAAAATGTTGAACCCGAGGGCTAGGGGTAGAGGATGAGGGCGTGGACGTGGGCGTCCAATTACTGCAGGGGTCAGAGGCCGTGGTCCTGGGCGGGGTGAGACACCACCTGCTGATGAGGGAGCAGGGGAACGCTGCAGAGCTACACTCCCTAGGTTCATGTCTCAAGTTACTGGGACTCGTGGTAGAGCACTGTTGAGGCCAGAGCAATGCAAACAGGTGATGTCGTGGATTGCGGACAATGCTTCTAGCCATTTGTCCACCAGTCAGTCTTCCACGCAGTCCACCCATGTCACCGAAATCAGCACTCCTCCACCTCCGCTTCCTTCCCCCTAGTCTGCCCCCTCCCAGGAAAATTTGGCATTTGAACCGGCATACTCTGAGTAACGGTTTTATGGACCCTTCCCAGAGTCACAAACCACTTGTCCGGTTGCTGCTGAGCTCTTTTCCGATGCCCACGTTTTCCACCGGTCGCAGTCTGTGGGTGATGATGACATTGTTGACGTAGTGGAAGAAGTGTGTAAAGAGGTGTCAGACGATGAGGAGACACGGTTGTCAGACAGTGGTGAAGTTGTTGTCAGGGCAGGAAGTCCGAGGGGGGAGCAGACTGAGGGATCAGAGGATGATGAGGTGACAGACCCAAAAGCTGGGTTGATAGGCCGGGTGAACACAGTGCTTTTGAGACGGAGGAGAGTCATCGACGAGAACAGGTTGGAAGAGGCAGTGGTGGGGCCAGACGGAGAGGCAGGGCCAGAGCTGGTGCATCAGCGCCAATTGTTTCACGTAGTGAAGCTCCCGTGGCGAGGGCTAGATTTTCGGAAGTCTGGAGGTTCTTTAAAGAAACACCGGATGACCGACGGACTGTGGTGTGCAACCTGTGCCACACCAGGATCAGCAGGGGTTCCACCACTACCAGCTTAACCACCACCAGTATGCGCAGGCATATGAATGCTAAACACCCCACTCAATGGAACCAAGGTCGTTCACCTCCGGCCGTGCACACCACTGCTCCTTCCCCTGTGTCATCTGCTGCCTCTGCTAGTCAGCCCCCTGCCCAGGACCCCAGCCCAAACACCTCCCATGCGAAAACCACACCTTCGCCTCCACGATCCTCCACAGCATCCACCAATGTCTCCCTGCACAGCGTTCAGCTCTCCATACCCCAGACGCTGGAGCGCAAGAGGAAGTACAGTGCAACCCACCCACACGCCCAAGCCCTCAACGTCCACATCTCCAAACTACTTAGCCTGGAGATGCTGCCCTACAGGCTGGTAGAGACCAAGGCCTTTCGCAACCTCAAGGCGGCGGCCGCCCCTCGGTATTCGGTCCCAAGCCGCCACTACTTTTCCCGATGTGCCGTCCCAGCCCTGCACCAGCATGTGTCAGACAACATCATCCGTGCCCTGGCCAACGCCGTTTCTGACAAGGTCCACCTGACCACGGACACGTGGATGAGTGCTGCCGGGCAGGGCCACTATATGTCGCTGACGGCACATTGGGTTAAATTGGTGGAGGCTGGGACCGAGTCTGACCCTGTGGCTGGTCATATACTGCCGACGCCAAGGATTGCAGGGCCTACCTCGGTCCAGGTCTCTCAGGCCTACTATGCCTCCTCCTCCGAATTACCATCCGTGGGCATGGCATCATCAGTTGGTAGCTCTAGGCACGGCAGCAGTGCCGTCGCTAAGCGACAGCAGGCGGTGCTCAAACTACTGAGCCTAGGCGATATAAAGCACACCGCCCAAGAGCTATTACAGGGCATCACGGCGCAGACTGAGCTGTGGCTGGCACCGCTGAACCTGAAGCCAGGCATGGTTGTGTGTGACAACGGCCGTAACTTGGTGGCGGCTCTGCAACTCAGCAGACTGACACATGTGCCATGCATGGCCCATGTGTTAAATCTCATAGTTCAGCGGTTCCTCAAAAAATACCCCAATCTGTCTGATTTGCTCACGAAGGTGCGCCGCATTTGTGCGCATTTCAGGAATTCCAGCACAGATGCTGCCACTCTCAGGGCAGCGCAGCACCGCCTCCAAATGCCCACTCACCGACTGTTGTGCGACGTGCCCAAGAGGTGGAATTCAACAGTAACCATGTTATCCAGAGTTTACCAGCAGCGCAGAGCGATTGTAGACTGCCAGATGTCAACTTCCACCAGAACTGGTAGTCAGGTCAGTCAGCTTCCTCAAGTCTACAATGAGGAGTGGACGTGGATGTCTGATATCTGTACCACTATACAAGGCACTGGTTCGGCCACACCTGGAATATGCTGTCCAGTTCTGGGCACCGGTCCATAAAAAGGATGCCCTGGAGCTGGAGAGGGTTCAACGTAGAGCCACAAAAATGATAAGGGGTATGGAGGGTCTCAGTTATGAGGAAAGATTAAAACAACTAGATTTATTTAGTCTGGAAAAGAGACGACTACGAGGGGACATGATTAATTTATTTAAATATATGAATGGTCCATACAAAAAATATGGTGATAAGTTGTTTCAAATTAGATCAAATCAAAAGACGAGGGGGCACTGTCTCCGTTTGGAGAAATCAAGGTTTAATCACCGGAGGCGACAGGGCTTTTTTACTATGAGAACGGTCAATCTGTGGAATAGCCTGCCTCAGGCGCTGGTCACAGCAGGGACAGCGGAAAGCTTCAAGAAGGGTCTAGATGCCTTTTTACACCTAAATAACATTGATGGTTATGTTATATAGAATTGTTTCCCCTAAATCCCTTCCTCATCCAATCCCTTCCCTTCCTTGGTTGAACTTGATGGACAAGTGTCTTTTTTCAACCGTAGAAACTATGAAACTATGAAAGGTGCTGAGTAACTTTGAGGTGTCAACACAGATGGTCAGTGGCGATGCCGCCATCATCAGCCTCACCATCCCGCTGCTTGGCCTGTTGAAAAACTCTCTGGCCAGCATGAAGTCAGAAGCTTTGCGCTCGTCACAAGAGGAAAAAAATTCCCTTGTTGATAGCCAAAGCACCCTCAGGTCTGTTTCTCAGCGCAAATCGGAGGAGGTGGAGGAGGATGAGGAGGAAGAGGAAGAGAATGTTGGCAAGACAGAAGAGGGGAGCATTGCTCAGACCTTCACTGTTCAGTGTGTATGGGCAGAAGAAGAGGAGTTGGAGGAGGAGATGGACAGTCAGGCCAGTGAGGGGAGTGAATTCTTGCAAGTTGGGACTCTGGCGCATATGGCAGATTTCATTCTAGGCTGCCTATCCCGTGACCCTCGCGTTTAAAGAATTTATTCCAGCACCGCTTACTGGGTATTCACTCTCCTGGACCCACGGTACAAGCAAAATCTTTCCACTCTCATCCCTGGAGAGGAAAGGAGTGTGAGAATGCATGAATACCAGCAGGCCCCGGTGCACAAGCTGAAACAGTATTTCCCATCTGACAGTGCTAGCGGCGGAGGGCGTACTTCTGCGGGACAAGTAGCGAGGGAGAGTAGGCGAGCAGGCAGCTTGTCCAGCACTGGCAGGGGTACGCTTTACAAGGCCTTTGCCAGTTTTATGTCACCCCAGCAAGACACTGTCACCTGTCCCCAGTCTCGGCAGAGTAGGGCTAATCTTTACAGAAAGATGGTGAGGGAGTACGTAGCTGACCATACCATCATCCTAAATGATCACACAGCTCCCTACAACTACTAGGTTTCAAAGCTGGACATGTGGCACAAACTGGCGCTGTACGCCTTGGAGGTTCTTGCCTGCCCTGCCGCTAGCGTGTTGTCTGAGCGGGTTTTCAGTGCAGCTGGTGGCATCATCACTGATAAGCGTACACGCCTGTCGACTGAAAGTGCTGACAGGCTGACGTTTATCAAGATGAATAAAGCCTGGATTTCTCAGGATTTCCATTCTCCACCAGGTAAAAGAAGCTCAACCTGAATAATGTATGAACTCCTCCTCCTCATTTTCCTCCTTCTCCTCCTCTTTGTACACTAAAGCAGAGGAAATTGGCTATTTTTTGCCAGGGCCAACTGGCTCTAGCTATAGTACTCAATCTATTTAATTTTTCTGGAGGACCACCTACCTGCTCCTCTGGTTTGAAAACTTTTTTGGACTGCCACATACAGGCACTATCCAAATTTAATTGTCTCCATAGCAGCCTCCACACGTCGTCTTTATAGCTGCCTCCACACGTTGTCTCTATTGCTACCTCCACACATCATCTCCGTAGCTGCCTCCCAAAGTCATCCATATAGCTGCCTCCATACATGGTCTCCTTATCAAACAAACTGTGTCAGGCAGAATTTTGGGTCGTTTTCATGGCTTCCACATCAAACTTGTTAACTTTGTCGCCATCCTGCTGTGTTATCCACAAAATATACTGGCAAACTTTTATCATTTACCAATATTATTACAGCGCTTCTTGCGCATCTGTTTACATTCCCCTCACCCGCCATAACCCAAACTTATAAGAACACTACTACACTTGATCTTATACAAAAGGTTTTTAGAAGTGCTGTTTGGGGAGGAGCCGAGAGACAGGCGAAAGCTCGCCTGGCAGCGGACCGCCAGCTCCATCCCAAGATCCAACTAACATAGTTTTAACTGCAGCACCTATAATCTACTACTACTTTACTGCCTCCATACATCGCCCCTTTATCAAACGAGCTGTGTCAGGCAGAATTTTCGGGTGTTTCACCAGATACATAATGGAACTTGGCCCATCTGTCGCCGCCATGCTGGAGACCTGAAGTTGCAATCATAGCAGCGCAATATGGATGCCCCATACTGTCGCTCTTAATCATGGAACCATTTACGAAAAAACAATTAAAAATAGAACCGCTATGCTATTCCATGATTCCTAGGTGAAATATTCAAACGACCCCGCCTGCTTTGAAAATTATAATTTTTTCAAAGCAAACGCTTCTGGCCCCCAGGCCCATTTTGGGTGGGGAGGAACCAAGAGACAGGGGCTTGGACAGGCGAAAGCTCGCCTGGCAGTGGACCGCCAGCTCCATCCCAAGATTAGGCAGCCTCAGAGGCATCCATGCATACTGCCCCTGCTGTTTCCTGTCCATTTTGCCTCCACGATCCTCCACAGCATCCACCAATGTCTCCATGCGCAACTTTCAACTCTCTATACCCCAGATGCTGGAGCACGAGAGGATATACAGCACATCAACCCCTTATCAAACGAGCTGTGTCAGGCAGAATTTTTAGGTGTTTCACCAGATACATAATGGAACTCGGCCCATCTTTTGCCGCCATGCAGGAGACCTGAAGTTACAATCATAGCAGCGGAATATGGATGCCCCATACTGTCGCTCTTAATCATGGAACCATTTACGAAAACACAATTAAAAATAGAACCGCTAAGCTATTCCATGATTCCTAGGTGAAATATTCAAACGACCCCGCCTGCTTTGAAAATTATAATTTTTTCAAAGCAAACGCTTCTGGCCCCCAGGCCCATTTTGGTTGGGGAGGAGCCGAGAGACAGGGGCTTGGACAGGCGAAAGCTCGCCTGGCAGCGGACCGCCAGCTCCATCCCAAGATTAGGCAGCCCCAGAGGCATCCATGCATACTGCCCCTGTTGTTTCCTGTCCATTTTGCCTCCACGATCCTCCACAGCGTCCACCAATGTCTCCATGTGCAACTTTCAACTCTCTATACCCCAGACGCTGGAGCACGAGAGGATATACAGCACATCATCCCCTTATCAAACGAGCTGTGTCAGGCTCATTTTTCGGGTGTTTCACCAGATACGTTATGGAACTTGGTCACTATGTCGCCACCATGCTGTGTTATCGACTAAATATACCGTCAACCTTTTGTTGACATAGGAAATCATTTCAGCGCTTCTTGCTCACCTCCTTTGGTTCCTCTCTGCCACCCATTGGTTTGAAGCCTGAGTCCATTTAGGGTATGTCGCCATGACACTCTCTAGCCTGCTGCCGCTGCCTCTGCATGCCGTCCCCTATAGTGTCAGGGTCAATTATTGGATGTTTTAGATGCTATCTAGCCTCATTCGGTCACTCTGTCATGGCCATGCTGTTGCCCATAATTTTGGCATAATGGTGCAATTAAGCAGCCTCAGAGGCATCCATGCATGCTGCCCCTGCTGTTTCCTGTCCATCTCCATGAAAAATGCTCGAGTCTCCCATTGACTTCAATGGGGTTCGTTACTCGAGACGAGCACTCGAGCATCGGGAAAAGTTAGTCTCGAATAACGAGCACCCGAGCATTTTAGTGCTCGCTCATCTCTAGTGGCCGCTGATAAATCTGTGTACACGGAGATATCCACAAATCGTGGGGGGAGAGTCGGCGGGGACCTAGGGGGACCTAGCCGCCATAGCAATTTTTTCTTTGACATGGAAAAAATTAATACGAGTGATTACATCTCCCGGTGTCGATGAGGGTTTGGGAGCCTATGTTTTGAAGGACTGGATAGTGAGTTGCAGCTCTTTTGGTTATATTGGCTTGCAATATAGTTAGAAGTAATTTCATAGAATCCATAGTAATTACTTGACTGGTATCATAGTTTGGCGTAGCGGGCAGTGGTGTGAGGTGTATGGCTGGTGTTTCCCACATATCTGACGGTTGCTGAGAGCGGCCTGATGGCTTCTGCTGAGGTGTAGCTCTGAGCGGGGATATCGGTGTGTCCGGCATCTCCATGTCTAGTACTGATTCCTGCCTTGCTGATGATGCAAGGCTACTGGATGAGGAGTCTATGGTCAGTGGTGGCTCTGAGAGGAGAATATTCCCTTCAGGTTCTGGAGGGGGAGAAGGTGGAGACTCACTGCCCTGCTCCAACCCAGGACACCACGTGGCTAGCACCATCGTGGTGAGATTAGGCGACTGGGAAAAACTTGTTTAGCTTCAATGGGCTCTTCTTTCTGTGGCCTTTTGCCATGGCTGCTGCTTTCCCTGTTCTGGGTGAGTTTCCCACCAGTAAGTTGTACTCTGTGTGCCGCTAATTACCACTATGCAGTGGAGCCAGCGCATTACACGTCTGCCTCCATGCGCAGCAGGACACACCCCCTATGGGAAAATACAAATCTTACAGCAAAAAACAAGCCCTCATATGCTCATAAGCCCTTAGACAAAAAAAAAGTGCTGTGTCCTTATCCCCTTAAGGAAGCAGGTTTTTTTCGCTCATTTCTCGCTCTCCACCTTCAAAAATCCATAACTTTTTCATTTTTCTGTGTACAGAGCTGTGTGAGGGCTTCTTTAGTGTAATAAATTTTACTTTCCCGTGATGTTATTTATTATAACATGCAGTGTACTGGGAAGCAGGAAAAAAATTCCAAATGTGGAAAAATTTAAAAAAAAACTTGTGTCCAGGGGCGTCACTAGGTCAAAACTTTTTTTAACTGGGGCCCCGAATCTCCCTGGGCCAGCAGGACATTTGTCCCACTGCCCGGGCATCCTCCCCTGTCTCATCATGATTCGTGTCCTCTGGACATAGACCGTGATGAGAACGAGTGCACAATGTACACTGCTTTCCCTGCAGGACCTGTGATGATGTCACGATCACATGACCTGCAGGGGGAAGCAGTGCACGGAGCTGCATAAGTCAGGTGAGTGGGAGAGCACAGGGAGATCTGTATGGGCACATTACAGGAGGCCTGTGTGTGGGGACATTACAGGGAAATCTGTAGGATGTCACTAGAAGGTGGCTTTGTGTGGGGACATTACTGGGGAACAGTACAGGGGTGCTGTGTGTGGAGACATTACAGGTGGACATTACAGGATGACACTAGAAGGGGGCTGTGTTTGGGGACATTACTGGGAGACATTACAGGAGGGCTGTGTGTGGGGACATTACTGGGGGATATTACAGGAGGCCTGTGTGTGGGGACATTACAGGGAAATCTGTGTGGGGACATTACAGGATGACACAAGAAGGGGGCTGTGTGTGGGGACATTACAGGGGTGCTGTGTGTGGGGACATTACAGGTGGACATTACAGGGGTGCTGTGTGTGGGGACATTACTGGGGGACATTACAGGTGGACATTACAGGGGTGCTGTGTGTGGGGACATTACTGGGGGACATTACAGGAGGACATTACAGGGGGGCTGTGTGTTGGGACATTACTGGGGGACATTACAGGGGTGCTGTGTGTTGGGACATTACTGGGGGACATTAAAGGGGTGCTGTGTGTGGGGACATTACTGGGGGACATTACAGGAGGGCTGTGTGTGGGAACATTATAGGGGTGCTGTGTGTGGGGACACTACTGGGGGACATTGCAGGTGGACATTACAGGGGGGCTGTGTGTTGGGACATTACAGGGGGACATTACTGGGGACCTATGTGTGGGACATTACTGGGGGCCATTACAGGGGTGCTGTGTGTGGGGACATTACTGGGGGACATTACAGGGGGCCTGTGTGGGGACATTACTGGGGGACCTTACAGGGGGGTTGTGTGTGGGGACATTACTGGGGGACCTTACAGGGGGACTGTGTGTGGTGACATTGCTGGGGGACCTTACAGGGGGGCTGTCTGTGGGGACATAAATGGGGACATTGCAGGGGGGGCTGTGTGGGGGACAATACTGGGGGGCTGTGTGGGGGAGACATAACTGGGGGCTGTGTGGGGGAGACATAACTGGGGGGCTGTGTGGGGGACATTTCTTGGGGCGTGTTCACACGTGGCAGTAGGATGGGGCCTCGGTTTGCTCACACATGAGTTTCCAGTGATGGTTATGTGATGGATAACGAGCGCCTGGTGTCTTGTATTTGTTGAAATGCAAACGTGTGAGCGCAGCCTTACAGTGTTTTGGGTTTGAGGGCGCGTTCACACGTTGCGTTTTGGTCGCGTTTTCATTGCGTTTGAAATGCATATACAACAGCTGATGAGAGGTGATTTGCCTAATTACATTACCGTTTACGTTTGTAAACGCAATGTTAACGCATGCGTTAACATCGCGTTTACTATGCGTTTTGTAAACGGAAATGTTAACAGGGATGTAATTAGGCAAATCACCCCTCCTCAGCTGTTCTATATGCGTTTTAAACGCAATGAAAACGCAGGTCAAAACGCAACGTGTGAACGCGCTCTCAGTGTTAGAGCAGCAGCAGGATAACACTGTCAGGGTTCGATCACACGTTGCAGTTACAATCCGCTTTGAGGTGGTTTTAGGTGCAGTTTTGTCAATTTAACAGGTGAAAGACCTGATCTGAATGGGTGAATTTGAGTTTGAAGGGGAAACATGTTCCACAAATGTTGTTCAGGTAAAATAACATAACTGCACCTAAAACCAACTCAAATCTGATTGCAATGCATTTTGAACTGCAACATGTGAACGCGCCTTAAGAGAACCAAGAAATTGGGACAATGAAGGACTTGTGGTGATGCCTAATAGTGAAGTGGACATGTCACCAGCAGTCACTGTATGTAACACGTAGGGATTTCTCCTGTGTTTCTGTAGCTGTATATACCCTCAATAACGTTGTTATTGGCAGAACCAAATTTTAGGGAGGGTATGTACAGTAGCGGGCATTACTGAAAGTGCGATACACATGCATTGGGGATCGTTTACCACCCTAGCAACGCCCCTGTGTGTGTCACATTCTTGTGGGCTCAGTTTTACTACTTTCTGCACTCCAAATAACACCTCTACTTTATTCTTTGGCTCAATACAATCACGATGATACCAAATTTATACAGGTTTTATTGGGTTTTAATACATTTTCAAAAATTAAACGAATGTGTACGAAAAAAGAAAAAAAATTGCCATCTTCAGACGCTAATAACGCTGTAAGGAGCTGTGTTATATGTAATTTTTTGCGAAATGAGCCAACGTTTTCACTGCTACCATTTTGAGGACTGTGCAACATTTTGATCACCTTCATTACATTTTTTATGTCACGTAAAAAGGTGTAAAAGTCGCATTTAGGACATTTGGGCGCAATTTCCCGTCTCGGAGGTTATAACCATTTTTATATTTTGATAGATTGGGCATTTTGGCACACAGCGATACCTGATGTGTTTTTCATTTTTACTGTTTATTATATATTTTATCAGTTCTAGGGAAAGGGGGGTGACTTGAAATTTTAATATTTTATTAATTTTTTTACATTTTTTTTAAACTTTTTTTTCACTATTTCTTAGACCCTCTAGGGTACTTTAACCCTAGATGGTCAGATGGTTCCTACCATATACTGCAATACAACTGTATCGCAGTATATGGAGTTTTCGCATTTCATTCATTACAATGAGCCACCGGCTCATTGTAATGAATATGCAGAAACCATTCAGCCTCGGGTCTGACGAAGGCCATGTTTAAAGTGCTGCCGTCAACTTTGCAGGCGGCAAAGAAGAGGTCAGCATCTGCGATCTGTGCAAGCACCGACCGCGGGTGTTAGCGATGGGTCTTCGCTCCAATATGCAGCAAACCCCATCTCTATATGAAGAGGGCTCAGCCTGTGAGTCCTCTTCATACACCCTTCATAGCTCTGCGGCAGATATCCGTTGCAGAGCGTGAAGGGGTTAAGGTGTTAAACAGGAAGCTTTTTATTGCACAATCAATTTCAATTATTTGCTGAAAGTGGACAACCCCTTTAAGGCCCACACTAGCTGACTCCTAATAGTCTAATCATACAATGGGTGAATTTACAAATGCAAGGTTTTTGCTATATTCCTACTTTGTCAACAAAATGTACCTTAAATTGGTGCTTAGTACTACTGCTTCACTACTACCATATAACATTCATATTTGGAGAATTATATATATATATATATGTGGAAAATGATAAAAGGTTATAAATTCTGAACTTTACGAATGGTTATATAGTAACCTTTTTTGGAGTCCTGTTTTGCTAAAAAAAATTATTAACCTATAAATTTCAAGTAGATTTCAATGCCCTTACTTTACTGCCAGCGCCTCTTCTTGAGACCAGTTCTCAATGTTTCACTTATCTGTGTATTAACATCAGATCGTTAACCGGCAACAAGAAAATGAGTAACACTGTGAAATGTTTCAAATAATAATTTTTGAAGGCCTCTTGTGTTTTGTAGCAGGCGTTTTAAACAAGTATTCGTTTGGAAAAGAGATGAGGGACAGAAGGTCAAATCCAATAAACCAGTCTTTATAAACTAATAGTTATGTGCTATGCAGCTCAGCAGGGAAACCACTTCAGAAAAATAAGCTCAGCTAGGTTTACATTTTGCAACATCGAGAGATGCCCATAAAATGCATAAGCGTTAAATTACTAGCTATTGATTCCATTCATACCTTCAGGGGTGATGGTGCCCTTTTAAAAGATTGTGGACCTTTCTGAAAGAATTCCTGGGTTCAGACTGTAAATGAAGAGCTTCTTATTGTGTGTTGTGAACACACAAAACATTGCAGCATTGCAGTCGTTATGTTTTCCGTTTATAATCATTATTTATTCCGCAATGATGATCAATATAATGCTGCTGTAGAGAAAGCTCTATCCACACCATATGTATCCATACAGTCAGTACCGCCTTCCTATTTTTATTTCTTACTTGCACAAGTTCTAAGATATTTTTCTATAGTAAAGCAAATTACCATCCTTTACAATAAAACTCTGTCAAAAAATAAATACAGTACAAACACTTTTCATGTCTAGTGAAAGTGTTAGGCTAAATTTAGACATACTTATGTATAAGGTTATGGAGGAACCTATTTTCTAATTGGAAATGTTTATTTAATTATTGTGTACCTCTCTTGTGACCACCTCCTGGTATACTGCCGATGTGTATATGTTTGTGTTATATTCTCATTAATGGCAGTGGAGCACAATACAACAGAGCTGATCGGTTTCAATCTCCCTCTGGGCAAATCAGGAAGCAGGAGACTTTATGTATGGAGACATAGTGGAGAAAAGAAAGAGCCAATGACAGTTGGTAAAAAGCCATTATGTTTAAGAGTAAGCCATTAATGTAAGGCTACATCTATCTAGTACAAGTATACAAAGTGAGAAGGCAGTTAGGGAATATATGCAGTCTTTGGGTTACGTACAGGATAGGTTCTTTAGGTTTGTACTTACCGGTAAGTTGAATTTGTATGCAAGTCGGAACCGGTACATTTTATAATTGTAACTCCAGGCAAAAAATGTTGTCCCTATTACAAATAGATTTTCAAAATTTTGTGTGGTCATGGGAACAAGGATTATTAATAAAGTTTCAATACAGTTGATCATTGTAGCCTGGTTCTAAAGTTAAAAGGGTATTCTCGTCTGGGCATTCACATTCAGTTTCATTACTCTGCCATTTTATAAACATTTCTTCAATTAGATGTTATTAAAAAATTTTTACCCGTGTGAAGATAATTTCTCATAAATGTAATCATGCTGGCCCTTAGAAACAAGACTGTGTCCCTGGATATGACCACCTCTGCTGGAGTGATTGCACAAAGACACAAAGGGTTTTTGTATATGAAATGTCTGGGAGTTACTGCATAACCCACATCCGTCCTGCGGTAATGAACGCTGAAACCAGAAGGTCAGGCAGGGCTCTATGGCACATGTCTGGCCACTGCTGCCAGAATGTGACGTGGTCGTATCCGAGGAAGCAATCTGGTTTCTAAGGGACAACATGGCTACATTTATGAGAAATTATCTTCACACAGGAACATTTTTTTAATAACATCCAATTGAAGAAATGTTTACATGTGGCAAATGTACATTTACAATTAAATGTAAAATGCCCTTATGGGAATACCCCTTTAAGCATCCAGAGAACTTCACCAGGTCACAGTGAGCAGAGAGGTAGATCTGTGACTAGGGGTCATCTGTAAGTTGGATGCACTTAAATCGGGGACTGTTAAATGCCACATTTCTCTGGGTTACTCTTCTACTATCCAAAATTAAATTGAAATGTCCACCAATTACATTGCTCATCTTACATTTATAGGAATAGATGTGAATGTTTGGGCCAAAACACAAGTGAGTATGTGTGCGCTGCCCCTATGACTAAAATGGATAGGTTAACTCCTGTATTTCAAGGTCTTTATTTTTTAAACGGATGGCGCGTTTCAAGGACGAATTGTCCTCTCCATCAGGTCCAATAACAATATACACTAAAAGACATCAGACAAGATGGAGGAATAATGTGAATCATTGGGTACAAGGAATAGAGTAAAGGGAAATATATATGTGTGTGTGTGTGTGTGTGTGTGTATGTATATATATATGTATATATGTATATATATATGTATATATATATATATATATATATATATATATGGAATCATCATAGTTTATAGGAGTATTAACAGATGTGAGGAATACATTTGTAAGGAGTATGTCTAAAAATATATATATATAATAAAATTACATGAATATATTGATCTGATTGATTAATTAAAGTAAATAGTATGTACAGTAAAAATATTAGATAATAATATACATTAAAAATATATATATAGTAAGGAACAGATAATTAATGAATTAATTTATACATGATAAGCTTACATTGCTCAGGGTTACAAAATTTCAGAATTGTTTAAAATGAATATAAAATAAATGCATAAAAAGCTTACAATGGTCAGTATTATAGAAATTCATAATTGTTCAGAAGGGTATGGGGTAAAGCCTTTCAATAATAGGCTTACCTGGGTGCAGTGATGGGAGCCAAATAATACCGGCAAAGGATCGCCATCGCCAGAGTCTGGTAGATCTAGGTATTATGATATTATGCGCCTGGGTAATATCTAGATCTACCAGACCCGGACGATTGCAATCCTTTGCCAGTATTATCTGACTCCTATCACTGCATCCAGGTAAGCCTATACCCCTAGCTCCCCCTCACTACACACAACCATTATTGACAGGGTATACCCTTTTTTTCCCAAGTGTTCGCATCTATTCCTACATTGCACCGCCAGTGATCTACTGCCAGTCACAAGGTTTGCTTTAGCCTATGCCATCGGTTCATGTAGTTCTCTATCTGCATGACTACTATTACTCTTATTCTAAGGCGCCAAGTGACCACCTCTCAACATCTTCCATTTATGTCCATCTTTGCCTAAAACTTTCATTGCACAACAATACTTTACAGGGTTAATAAAATGTACCTTTAATACAAAAATTGGAAAACATCAACTAAATGCCTTTATAAATAGTTATTAATTACAGAAACTCAAAGGCATAGTCTCATAATACTACCAACCAAGAAATTTTTTTTGAGATACCAACATATTCATTCCCAAAGTAAAAAAATATAACCTTTATTGAAAAGATAAATGAAAAAAAAGATGAATCTTCGAAACTGGTCATTTGTAAGAAATAAAAAACTAGTTGATTTGAGGCTTTGATTGTGATTGAGGTATACAGCGATCCAATAAATAAATATTGCATGTTGGCAAAATATAACTCTCCTTTAATGTTTCAGAAATGAGCCGATTAAAGGAAACCTACCACTCCTGATGGTAGGTATTGGATGTAAACACCAGTCACCAGCTCAGGGTGAACTGGTGCCGGAGATTACCTTTGCTAGTGTTTTAAACCGCTATATCGTGGTTTAGACACATTTTGATGAACAGCCCCGAGGTAGCTTCGGCACTGCGCACACATCTCCATAGGAAGTGCCGGAGGCATCACGTGCGCACGGCCGCGCGCAGCGCCGAAGCTACCCGGTGTTTGCATCTAATACCTACCATCAGCAGTGGTAGGTTTCCTTTAAGAACCTCTGTATCAAATAAGTATTACGGTAAAGTCTCTACAAGTGGCTGAAGATAAAAATTAATACATTTCACATAGGCTCCCATTGCCCGATACAATTGGATGACCAAGAGGGTCTATTATATCTTTGTGTATCTTGGGCCATAGGTACAAGGTGGGAACCACTGGTTCATTAACCACCAAACCATAAAATACAGATTTGGAAATACAGTTATTATCCAAGTCTCTTAGTAATATTGAAACCAGCTCACCTGAATTTGGCAAGGGTTGACGCATCCAATTTCTGATAACATGTTCTATCACCCAATTTACAAAAGGCATCCCTTTCATACTTGTCAACAGGCCACATCACAATGTAGCATTTGATGTAGATAGGATATTGGGGGGTTCCAACAATTGTTGTTCATCGCTCAACTCCATATGACATCTCCATGACTCTTGATCATCATCCTCAGAAGACAATTGGGCTTCTGGATTAGCAAAACGTTTCTTTAACAGGGAGGATTTATCAGAGCTCACCTTCAATATTACCTACAGCTGTGGGAAAGTAAAAGCCAAGCTCTGATTGGTTGCCATGGGCAACTAAAACTGTTCTGCTCTGAGATTCTTTTGATAAATCTCCCCCATTGGCTCTAAATTTGCTATAATGACTATATAGACAGGACTTGATGACTTGTCCATTGTAGTCATCTTTGTACTTCTTACAGGGTTAAACAGGTTACATTTAAAGAGCTTACTTTATTCTCTTGCATTTAAACTGACATACTGGGTCTCATTTACTAAGGGTCGCACTGCTCGCTTTTTCCAGACTGTGCGCCTTTTTTGGGATTTGCACGACTTGCACATGTTTATAACAGGTGTCTGTGCTTGGATTGATTTTGGGGCTGGCTTTTATGCAACAGAAAACGGGGTGGGGGGTGGCGGACGGTCCGATTGATTCGGACTGAGTGTGGGATTTACGGTTCACATTGTATCACAATATAATGCACTTACATGCACCAGGAAGAAGAAAGTGAACTCTGTCGGACCTGAGCGGGGAAGGGACACATGCAGGAAATCGAATGCACTCTCTTTGAACTCTGTGGACCGGGTAAGTAAATGTGCCCCACTATGTTTCTCTGTAAATTCATTAGACAGAAACTAAATTACTTATCTCCTAATCACTTTCCACTTTCAAGATCAGTCTTAAGGGGTTGAAGCTTTCAGTTTTAAGAATTTACCATTTACACAAATAGGAAAAATTGGGTTAATTTTGAGAATAGTTTCCACTTTTACTGCCTTTAACATATTTTGCACAAGTAATTTTATTCTGTACAGCTTTTTAGTGTTGTATTAACGCTTTCCTGGTTTAAGTTTTGTTAATTATATTTTTTATTTATGTTATTTACATTGGGTGTCTTCCATCTTATCACTTTTATTTAACACCTTCGCGACCAAGGACGAACTATATCGTCCTTGTGCTGTGAAGGGTGTATGGAGAGAGCTCACAAGCTGAGCTCTCTCCATACACAGCGGGTGACGGCTGTATAATACAGCCAACACCCGCCTGTTACTGCCGCCATCTTGGCAGGCCAATTGCCACCCCCAGTGACGTCATCAGAGGGCGGCGATCGGTTGCTGTGGCAGCCTACGGTCTAATTGAGTTAGCAGGCTATTAGAAATCATAGTTAAATAGCTATGTACTACAATACAGTAGTATTGCAGCATATAGTATTATCAATCGGACCCTGCAGGGTTAAATTACCCTGGAGGATCTAAAATAATGGCAACATTTAAAAAAAAAAAAATGAAAAAATTGTAAAAAAAGTAAAAGTTTAAATCACCCCTCTTTCCTTAGGACTGATATAAATAAACAGTAAAAATCATAAACACATAAAAGTCTGATCTATCAAAATATATTAGCAATTTTTCCCGGCGTTTAACCCCGTAACGGAAATTGGTGCCCAAAGTCGAAAATGCCACTTTTGTGCCATTTTGAAAAATATAAAAAAATTCTATAAAAAGTGATCAAAAGGCCAAACAGTCCTCAAAATGATAGCAGTAAAAGCATCATCAAATGTCACAAAAAATTACACCACCCACAGCTCCCTGCACTGAAGTATGAAAAAGTTATTAGTGCCAGAACATGGCAAAATGAATTAATTTTTTTTTGTACAAAAGACTTTAATTTTTTTAAATGTATGAAAACATTATAAAACCTATAGAAATTTGGTATACTCGTGATCATACCGAGCCAAAGAATAAAGTAGACGTGATTTGGGGTGCTCAGTGAAAGCTGTAAAATCCAAGCCCACAAGAAAACGGTGCAAATATGTTTTTTCATCATTTTCACTGCATTCTGAATTTTTTTCCTGCTTCCCAGTACATGGCATGGAATGATAAATACCATCACTATGAAGTGCAATTTGTTATGCAGAACAAGCCCAAAAGAGTGCTTTACATGGAAAAATAAAAAAGTTACAGATTTTTGAAGGTGGGGAGTGAAAAATGAAAATGCTAAATTGAAAAAGGGCCAGGTCCCTAAGGGGTTAATAGTACCTCTCAAAAATATAAGGAGTTCTATTTGGCATCTATATTCCTACAATAGTGAACATTGTCCACTGCTATAACTCCATCCATGGGAGGATTTATTTCCATGTTATCTGGTTTTGGACTTGTTCTCAATTAGTAGAACAAAAACCAGACAATGTGCAAATAAAACCTACATGCATTACAAAAAATGTATTAACACACAAAAAAAGGAGTTAAATGTCACACATGTTCTCTAAAAATTCTTAATAAATTCATAAATAAATTCATGGAATTGGATTCCAATTAATCCAAGTAGTTTCAATAGCAAGAACTATCAAATAATACAAATAAATTACAGGCAGTCCCCTACGTAAGAACGCCAGACTTACTGACGACCCCTAGTCCTCTGGATATTGTTAAATTACTGTAGTTTTTCCTTATGCTACAATAAACAGTTATGACAGTTATCAAAGGTGTCTGCAATTGGATTTTACCTACACACTGGTTTCCTGTGTCCAGCTGGAGGATTTTCTTATTCTGATCTCTGCAATTATTTATTATTAATTATTTATTATTAATCCTGGTTCTTATGACAATCCAACATTTTTAAATCCAATTGTCACAGACAAAAAAAATTCTGTTCGGGGTTACAATGATAAAATATACAGTTCCGACTTACATAAAAATTCATCCTAAGAACAAACCTACAGAACCAATCTTGTATGTAACACGGGGAATACCTGTACAAATAAATCATAACTACATTACAAAAGTAATGCCCAACACAAAAATGCTCAGACCGATTCTGTTCCCCTTTGTTCTGTCCAGTGACTAATCAAACACAAGATCAAATCTCATATACAGTGTTAGTATCAACCAGTTTAGTAGTCCTTTTGTTACTTACCTTTCGTTGCCATGTATGCTGCTGAAGCTCTGATGAACGTTTTTGCAATATTCTCTTTTTCACGGGTATATAGACTATCACAAATGCCCACTGGTTATACCTCCCATACATCTACATCATCCTCCATATCTACCTATCAATCCATTTGGTGGGTGGATATAGATATTGACTATCACCAATGCTAGCTACCTATGCTTCCCATACATTTATGTCATACTCTATATCCTCAAATACAACAAAATGACACAAAAATATAATCATGGATCCTTTCCAAAATTCAAGATTAAGGTTCTTCTTATATTGGATGTGCATAGGCCCGGGTATTTTTCCCCATAAACTCCTTGGCAATGTATATATGTGGTACGAAAATAACTTATGCCAATAATGTTTTAAGTGCAAATGTCATATTGTTAATAATATCTCTGTATAGAAAGCAAAGGTCTCATGCTAATTGTGTAGCCTTCGGGCAAAACTACGTGAGATCCGACCTGGCGTAGTTTTGCTTAAAAACCTGTGAACTAAAGTAGGTTTTTCAAAATTGCACAGGGCGGGAACAACCCGTGGCCATCTACTCCACTAGCTGCCACCACGCACTTCTATGCCCTCTTCACTCCCACATGGTGTGGGGGTGGCATAATCGCTGCAAATTTTTGTGCAGTACAGAAAATTGGCATAGAAGCAGTAATCAATCTCTTCTACAGTTGCTGCTCGCTTTTGAAGAAGGTTACACGCCAAATTCCTATACCGACTGACGGGTGCTGTGTGTATACACTCCCTCAGCTGGGAAATATCTGACTGTAAAATATGTGTGAGGTAAGATGATAAAGGCGGGATCAGCTGACCTTCAATGTGGAGGTATTATGCTATCGTGCAGTATGATCTTCAGTTGAGTATGGAGACTTTACCTAATATTTGCACTGTATATAGAGGGTAACTCCCGAGGTGATTAAAAAAGTTTCCTAAAATGGGTGAGAAACAACTTGATCTCAATAAGCCCCTAACTAATAGCTACAAATGGGTTTATTTTGTTTGATAGCTGTCACCTACAGCAATGGCTATTAAATGTCCCTTATGGACAGTATTGAAGACCATGCTGTAGAGTAAAAATGACCGCGAAAAAAAATTCTTACAAATCCACTACAAAAGTAAATACAGATGTCCATTTTTGAGTAAAGTGACAGTACCTGGATAGTTTTTATGACTTTTATTGGATCAGTTTCATATAGATTTTACTTTTTGCTTTATTCTACACCTCATAAAACTTTTGTTATTTATGATGTAATATAGTGGGTGATAAGTCACCTCAGTAAAAAAATCAAAACACTCTCACAAATGGAAGGTGTTCATTATCAATGAACGGAGCTATCTGCAAATGCACGAATACATTGCTTATCAGTCAGAGAAATGTTCTGACCTGAATGCCTTTGCTCAGAGAGCTTTCCCATGCAGTCAGGCTTGCCTACTTTTCTAAAGCATGTACACAAATCCAGCACTCCAGCAAAGCGCTTGTATCTTTATTCTGTATGCCCTAATGATCTGTAAATGTTTTGTGTGTTCTCTAGCTTTTCACATTTTTTTACTTTCCTCTTACAGGAACACTAGTCTTAGAAAACATATACATGAAAAAAATCTCCCAGCAATTTCTCTTTTAACCCCTTATGGGCTAGGCTTATTTCTACCCTTATGACTGATTACAATGATTTTGGTTGTTACATTCTTCATTTATTTCTAAAATGCTGACATTTTTAGAAAAAATTTTTTTTTTAAACGTTGGGTCTTATTAACACGTTAGAAGAATTACACAATCAATTATTTTAAGGACCAATATAGCTGCTTTTAAATTTGGATTTATGAGCAATCCCCCATCAATAAGCTAAAAAAGCATTCCTACTATTTAAAACTAATTAAAATAAAGGTTATCTACTATTTAAAATGACTTTAAGCTTTACATGTACCAGTGGAACATTGTAACAGATCATGTGTAAAAACTGTAGTATGACTATATACTGAATGGTGGGATCAACCAGACCACCTAAGGGTAAAGTACTTTAGGGTGCCTAAAAATAGTAAAAAAATAAAGTAAAAAAATTCTACGCATTCTAGATGTGTGCCGTTATAGTGCGGCGCCCATCAGGTGCATGGAGTGAGCTCACAGCTGAGCCCTCTCCATAGGCGGTAAGTCTTTGCTGCACATTGCAGCACCATGCTAGCACCAATCGGTGGTGTTATCCTGTCAATTGCCGCCGGTGGCTCCAAAAAGATGGTGAAGATCCTTGCTCCTCGTGACATCATCAGGGAGCGGCGATTAATCGCCATGACAGCCACAGGTCTTTCAAAGACCTGAGGTTGTCTCGTTTTCACCCATTCATTACAATGTACGATTTGCACGTCGTAATAAATGAGGTTGAAAATCCCCATATACTGATGTACAGTTGTATGGCAGTATATGGTAGGATCTATCAGATAACCTAGGGTTAAAGTACCCTAGGGGGTCTGAAAAATAATAAAAGATAAAGTTAAAAAAATAATAATAATAAAAAAACTAAAAATTCAAATCACAAATTTCCTTAGAACTGATAGAATTATAAATGAACAGTAAAAATCATAAACACATTAGGAATCCCCGCGTCCAAAAATGCCCTATCTATCAAAATATAATAACAATTTCTCACTGGTTTAACCCATTACGGAAAATAGTGCCCAAAGTCGAAAATGGCACTTTTTGCCATTTTGAAAAATATAAAAAATTCTATAAAAAATGATCAAAAGTTCCTACAGTCCTAAAAATGGTAGCATTGAAAACCTAATCAAAAGTTTTCAAAAATGACACCACCCACAGTTCGGTACACTGAAGTATGAAAAAGTGCTTGTAAGTGCGTGTCTTGCAACACAATTCCAAATGTTAAATCCCGTGTGTAGTCCGAATCCGTCAGGTTGTCCGACGGCCCGTCCCCCGATTTGTGTCGTGTGCAAGCCAGCGCTGATGCCCCAAAATCCAATCACGTGCACCAAAATCCCCTGTTAAATATGTCCCAAAAACCCGCCGAAAATGCGCTCCGTGGACCCTTAGTTAGTGAGCCCCAATGTGCCAAAGTGTTAAAAAGTTGTTAGTGTCAGAATATGTACAAAAGGTTTTAATTTTTTATAACTTATTAAAACATAATAAAACCTATATACATTTGGTATCGCCATAATCATACTGACATAAAGAAAAAATGTGAGGTGTGTTTGGAGTGCACAGTGAAAGACGTAAAAACAAGCCCACAAGAAAATGGTGCCAAAGGGTGGGGGGGTTTTTGTCAAGTTCGCTGCATTTGGAATTTTTTTCCTGCTTCCCATTATTCGACATGGAAAATTAATTACAGCCACTAGGAAGTACAATAAAGCTCCGTACATAGAAAAATAAAAAAGTTATACATTTTTAAAGGATGGGAACAAAAACTAAAAAGGGCATTGGCGGAAATGGCTCAAAATAAGTCGAAGTAGGATGGATGTGGAGGGATGCACAGCAGCGCAATAACTTCATTAACCCACCTTTGTTGCACTCAAACCCACCTTTGAGTGCGATGTGTGCATGGAAAGGCTCCCTGCCGCGATGCACACAGTGTCAATGCCATCTATCTTAACATTTTAAGGATAAGGCCTTTTTTGACCTTCAGGACAGTATGTTTTTTTTTTGTTTTGTTTTTCCATGATCAAATTCCAGAATCAACACACTGTATATTTACTTTACTTATCCCGCTTGTTATCTGCTTGTTATTCCAAGATGGTAAAATGACAAAAATTTTTGACACTGTAATTAAAAATTTGTCTGGATCTACAATTATAAAATACTCAACTTACATACAAATTCAACTTAAGAATAATCATAAGGAACCTATCCTCTACGTTACCAGGGGACTGCCTGTACTGCAATAATACTGTATTGCAGTTAATAGCAATCTAGATGATGATGTCTATAGCCTGCCACCTGGCTATTGGATATCATTACACAAGACAAGTCTACATGTCTCCATGAGACTTTAGGCTGCTATGGTAACTGAACACCACCCTCCAATGACGTCATGGGGCTGGCGACTGGCCATCTAAGATGGTGGCGCCAATCGGAAGGTAATTAAAGTGCCGTGGTTGGGTTTGACTGGTTTAACAGGTCAACTGCCGCACAGCAGTAACGGGCGGGAGTCAGCTGTATTATTCAGATGACACCCGCTATGTATGGAGAGAGCTCAGCCTGTGACCTCTCTCCATTCACCCCCACAGCACCAGGACATAATAGTACACCCTGGTGTAAACCAAAGACACTGGGGGGTCATTTATCTTTGTTTATTTTTGTCTTTTTTCCATCTGCTTCTTTGGTAATTTATCAATCTTACTTTTTCCTTATATGTTAAATGTTTTTTTTTAGATCTCTCAATGTTTCAATTCTTTCCATTTTCTGAGTTTTCTTTAAAGGACACCTGTCATCAGGTCTCTGTCACTTGTCCTGTCACCACTACCTGTCGGAACAGCTCACAAGGATCCCATCCCAGCATCTTTCTAGTCAATTCATACATTGATCATTGTGAAATCATATTTTCATTATTATGTAAATGGTCACATGGAGAGAGAAGGTCATGTCACCCCTGTTACCCCTCTCCTCCCCATTCTTATGTCATCTGTGTGTAATGTATAGTAAATTATTGTTAAAGTCTCACATGCTGGGGCTTATTTACTAAGGGTCGCGAATCACACATTCGTCGGACTGTTCACGGTTTTCAGGACTTGTGCAGCTTTGACAGGTATTTAACAGGAGTTTGCACTGGGTTTGTCTAGCATGCAATCAGATTTTGGCACAGCTGCCTGGCTTTCATGGAAAAAAAATTGGAGGGCGTGCGAGGGATTTAACTTTCAAATTGTGTTGCAAGATCAAGCACATACATGCACCAGGAAGAAGAAGGTGAACTCTGTCGGACCTGTGCGGGAAAGCACACATGCAGGATATTGGGCGCACAATCTTAGTGAATCGCAGCACAGTACATTATCATCGGACAATGCACTTTCAGTGAACTCCATGGGACCAGGTAAATAAATGTGCCCCACTGTGTCCTGCTATACACATGTGAGACACAGACATCAGATACACAAATACCTGACATGTTCTGCTATACACACGACTGCATCCTGGAGTATTCGTAACTCTCATAAACACACACAGGTTGCAAGGGGCGTGGCTTCCAGCATCATTATACAGGCTGTCAGTCAAGCACTGCTGGGTGTGGCTGTGCCTCCCACTCATGAATAAATTTTGCAAATGTTAGACAATTTGAAATGATAAATGTAATTTGCAACATTTGGCACACATAAAATATGCCTTATTAACAAAAAGTAAATGCACATTGCAGCAAACATCCAACGGTCGGTGCCAGCACCGATTACGAGTGTTAACTATATAAATGCCTCAGACAAAGCTGCTGGAGGCATTTAAATCCTGGTGGTGCGTGGGTGAAGCCATCTTGGATTTGATCACCGCTCCCCTTTCCCTAGAACTGATATAAATATAAATAAAGAGTAAAAATCATAAACCTGTTAGCTATCACCGCGTTCCGAAATGTCCGATCTATCAAAATATCATAGCGGTTGTTACTGTTTTTTAACCCTGTAACGGAAAATAGCAAAAGTCAAAAATGTCACATTTTTGCCATTTTAAATTTTTTAAAATAAAAATTCAATAAAAACAGATCCAAAGGCCATAAATTCCTTAAAAGTGCATTTAAAACGTAATCAAAAAATGCAAAAAATTACACCACAAACACGGCAGTATGAAAAAGTTATTAGCACCAGAAGATGGCAAAATTAAGAACTTTTTTCACCATTTTCACTGGATTTGGAAATTTTCACTGCTGGATGACTCCTTTCAAGACTTACTTTTGTATTCTTCTATCAATGCTATAAGGGAAGGGCTTTTTTCATTGGTGTAGAAAACTACACCTTTCTGAACCATGTTAAACTTTATTTTTTTTTGGGGGGGGGGGAACAGGCAAAAGAAAAAGCAAATATGGAATTAGATACTTCAAAACACAGTGGGACAGATTTATCATACTCCAGACATGGTAGCGTTTTGAGGGTTTTATACCCTGCATGCCACTATTTTTCAAATTCACTGTAGCCTGCACAAAAATACCAGTGCAGGTTATCTGTGGAATCTGTGTTGGATAACACCAAGCATAGATTTCATTCTGGTAGACGGGTTTTGCACTGGACATACTAAGAACTTACTTCTTAGTAAATCCAGCATAGCCCACACATGGGTACAATTTGTCTATTTACAAAAAATTCTTTTTTTTTTAATCAAACTTTATTTATACTTTTTATTTTAATTCCTCCTGCACCATGTAATTGTTTCATTATTTCTATAATACATACAAAGGGATTATGTGTTTAGGATCAAAGTTTTCGCGAAGAGCAGGTCGCAGGCTGTGGAGCTGAGGAACCACTTTACCTGGCAAGAAATAACCATGCCAGGTGTTAAAAGGTTACATACATTCCAAAAAGGTAATCACTGCAATCATAAGCAAGGGTGGTCAATAATGGGTGAATGTTAAGATGAGTAAATAATTCAAGTTTTCCTTATACAGGCAGTACAGACGACCCCTAGTTACAAAAGAACATTTACACTGTGGCCTCTGGTGAAGCTCTCTGGATGCTTTACTTTAGTATTTAGTATACAATTTTTATTTTTTTTGCAGTTATTTACATTTTTGCTTTTATAAGAAGATGTTCCACCATAAACATCTGCAGCATGAGAAATTAAGCACTCGTCACAAGCAAGTATACAATTGTTAGGAGATATAAAACTAGCTTATCTTATGTCTTCCCTCCCTCCTAAGTCAGTAAAGACATGGTATCATTTGGCTGCTGGGAAAGCAAAATAAAACACTCCATCCCTTGTCCTAAGCACCTGAAATTGCGGGTAGGAATTGAATTTCAATCCCAATCAGAGGAACTGTCAGGCTAATGGATTAGCTCAGTAATGAGAAATGAGGCCATTTAGCTTCTTCAGTTGTACCAGCAGAGCTGGGATTCTGGAGCCAGACAAGGATATTCAATTAAGCGGCCTGTGTAAAATTCAGTAATGTGTATCCTGCATGTAAGCCATAATGAACAGTGTCAGTTGGTTAGAAAACACTGCCAATCTCTAAGATGATCAAGAAGCATTCCGGAATCTACTGCAGGCTACTAAGTGACGTTATCAGATTCCAGAGCAGAAAGGGAGAGTGAAGGGTTAATGTAGTTAGCTTCCTTTTAACATATTTATTCTGGACTTAAGGTCCGGTTTTATTCTTCTCAATTTCTATGGAATGTGCAAATAAATTATATTCTTAAATCATGCTGGGTAAAATGTTTTAACTCCCTTCATGACCAAGTTTATTTGTTTTTGCATTTACGTTGTCCACTCCCCTCCTTTCACAAACCGTGACTTTTTGATTTTTGCATTTATATAGCTTGTTAAATACAAGACAAATTTTATATTCTAGTTGCACCATTTAATATTCTATACTATTTAATGGGAAGCTGAAAGAAAATTCCAAAGGTGGTGGAATTGGCAAAAAAAACACAGTTCTGACGGGCTTTATTTATACAACTTTCAATGTACGGTCGAAATTATACCTCTCCGTATAATCAGTATGATCGTAGTGATACCAAATTTGTAGAGTTTAGTAGTGTCGCAATATTTTAAAAATAAATGCAATAATCTTGAATTTTAAAAAAAATGCCTTGTGTTGCCATATTCTGTCACCCCCCAAAATTCAAATGGTGCTTCAAAATTCATAAAACACAATTTTTAATAATGAGTTCCTAAAATCGGTCAACAAATCAGCAAGAGAGAAAAACTGTCTGACCGGTGGCACAATCAGCCAGATGCTGCATCAGCTAATCACCAGTAAGAACAAACACCTGGTTGGCTATGTCCAACAATGCCCATGAAGGTTCAGGAGGCCAGGAGTGCAGGTGTATGGCAATACTCTAGATTAGGGTGTGATGCAGACCAGGTCAGGTGAAAAGAGGGTAGGAGAGAGAGGATGGCAGGGTGTATAACATGTAAGTTCCAGGATGCATAGGAATAGATAATGTTGAGCGGAAACCTGAACAGACCCTAAAGTAGTGGCTGGGACCTAGGTCGCCCGAAAAGTCCTAACCTCAGAGCCGCAGCCCTAAACAGCAACAACCCCAACCACAACCAGTCCCTTGAATCGGACAAATTTTTGCTTGGCTATAGCACCAAAAGAGACAGAGATAATAGTGTGACCATATAGAGATTCTAAAATTCGGGGTCAGATATGCCCAGAAGTGTTAGCACGAGGTCAATATGTACCCTACATGCCATGTTTCGCCTACAAAGGCTCATCAGGGGTATGATAAATGACCACTAAATCTCATAGCAATTGATGAGGGCAATCGCTGAGTGGCACAATTGCTCCGTGTGTGTTGCCTGCTGGTCCCCAAAGAGTTAATAAAATATCATCAATTAGCTATAGATTCCCCAAAATGATGAACATGGAAAGTGCAGCTCATCTGGCAAAAAAAATAAGCCCTATATACTATATTGAAAGTTCAGCAAGTGCCTCTAAAAATTTTTTTTTTTTAAATGGCAACCAAATTCTAAACCTCAGAACATTCTAGAAAAATAAGTGGAGGCTTAAAAAAATCATACCAACATAAAGCAAACATTTGGGAAATGTAAGCTATGGACTAATTTGTGTTATGTCTGCTTCAAAAGTAGAGCATTTAGAACTTTGAAAATGAAGAATCTTTAGAATTTTTTACCATATTTCCTTTTTTTTTTATAACTTAACACATAAATTATTATCCAAATTTTTTAACTAATTTGAAGGCCAATGTGTCACAAGAAAATCTGAAAATCCCCTGGATATGTTACAGGGTTCCAAATCTATAACCACTATAAACACAAGGCAGATTTCAAAATGGCACTGAGTCTTGAAGGGGTGAAATGCAAACATAAATGCAATGGTAGATGTAAATGCAATGTAACCTAAACGCAAAAGCAATGAATGTGCCAACACAATGTAAACGTAAGTGCAAATTCAACGCAAATTCAATGTAAATGCATTGTGAACACAAATACAATGTAAATGCAAAGACAATGTAAGCGCAAATCCAATTTAAATGCTAATTAAATGTAAACAGAAAGGCAATGTGAGTGTAAACTAAGTGTAAACACATTGAAAATGCAAAGGTAATGTAAACACAAACCACAATGTAACAGAAAATGTAAACACCATGTAAACACAAACACTATGTAAATAAAAACACAAGTGTTAATGCAATGTAAACATCAAATTAAATGCAAACCCAGTGTAAACATAAATAACATAAATAAACAGTGTAAACATAAATAAATGTAAATGCAAACTCAATGTATACAGAAGCGCAAACATAAATGCAATGTCAATGTAAAAGCAAACTCTATATAAACAAAAAGCAAACTCAATGTAAATGCACACATAAAAGCACACCCACAAGCAATTCACATCTTGCTAGCACTTAAATGGTGTGGAAATCCCAATTACATTGCAACTTTCGAACATTGAGAGAGATTAATCAGAAGTGTGTGAGCACAGAACTTTTCTAGTTGTCTGTGGCGATCAGATTTCAGCTTTCTTTTCCCCATAGCTGGTTATAAAATGAAAGCTGGCCTCTTATTGGTTTCTAAGTGAAATTAGAACAGTTATGCTCTTATGATAAGTAGTATACTGATCAGTTTATGTTGACACAGTGTGAACTCAATGGGGGAGATGTAGCAATTTGTCTACATCTGAAAACTGGAGTAATTTGAACCTGAAATTTCAACCTTATTTTGAGGCAATTTTCTGACTCACCTGATAAAGGGGTGTGTCCTCGGTAACTAATTCCGAACCAGAAAATTCAGCCTGTGCCCCAGAGAATTCAATAATGTGGTGCAGCAAACTAGACCATCCAATAGGAGGTGCAAAGTACAACTCCCCAGTCCTATACTGCACCAGATTAATCATCCAGCATCAGACACTACTCTGCATTGGTCTAAAGACCATCACATCTCCCCTATTGTGTCTGATGCTGGATGATTATTCTAGTGCAGTAAAAGATTGGTGAGTAGTACTTTGCATATCTTATTAGTTGGTCTAGTTTGCTGCACCACAATATTTCCGGTGCAAATTACTCCAGTTTTCTGTCGTAGACAGATTGATACATCTCCCCCAATGTGTGAACATGGCCTCTAGATAAGCATAAAGAAACTGTGAACATTCATAGTAGATTCTCTGACATTGACTGATGATTGGACAATATCAGAGAAGACAATCATAACAAGCCTCCTCTTCAAGCTCCAGCACCTCCTCTCTGACAGTATAAAGGATTACATTGGTCAGATACTGGGACTGATTTCTCTGCAACCATGGGGGCTATAAAGAAAATTCAAAGTGCCACTGAATGTGAATCATGCCCCTACATGAAATGCTGATACAATCCAGCCACATGAGGTCTAGCATTGTCCTGGATTAGGAGAAACCCAGGGCCAACCGCTTATGGCCTCACAAGGAGTCTGAGGATCTCATCTCAGTAAATAATTGGGCAAGCACATAGAGGGCTGTGGGGCCCTCCAAAGAAATGCCTAACCACACAATTGATGGAGGCGGCAGATCAATCTCCACGACGTCTTCAGACTCTATCACATCTGTCACATGTGTTCAGTGTGAACCTGCTTTTATCTGAGAAGAGCACAGGGTGCCAGTGGTGTATTTGTCAATCCTGGTGTTCTCTGGCAAACGCCAAGCGTCCAGCACAGTGTTGAGCTGTGAGCACAACCCTCATCTGTAGATGTCAGGCCCTCATACCATCCTCAAGGAGTCGGTATCTAACCGTTTGTGGAGACACATGCACATTTGTGGTCCTCAGGAATGTCGCTACACAGTGGTGGAAGCAGATTTACTATATAAATAGTAAATCCAGTCACACTCATGTAAATAACAAATTACTTTTTATTTTTTATGAGTTATCTGTTGTTAACATCAGTGGGACTGGATTTACTATTCATACATGCACATTTGTGGCCTGCTGGAGGTCTTTTGCCGGCTCTGGTAGTGCTCCTCCTGTTCCTCCTTGCACAACGGCAGAGGTAGCATTCCTGCTGCTGGGTTGTTGTCCTCCTACGCCCCCCCACCCCCCCTGGTGTACTGACCTGTCTCCTGGTAGCACCTCCAGCCTCTGGACACTACCAAACAGACACAGTAAACCTTCTTGCCACAGTTCACATTGATGTGCCATCCTGGATGAGCTGCACCACCTGAGCCACTTGTGTGGAGTGTAGGGTCCATCTCATGCTACTGCAACATCCCCCACCGGGGCCTAGCCTTTTCTTGGGGCCTGGAGGCAGCTGGGGCCCAGAATACCATAGTGGCTGGCTATTATGGCCTAGGGCACGCTGATGGCATGGTGCTTGGTATAGGGACAGGAGGGTTATCCTACAGCAGGTCTCCAGAAGGTGGTGTGTGCAGAAATATGGAGGAAGAGGCTGATGTACTGGTTTCTCCCTGTGGCAACTCTTGAGTTTCTGTAAGATAGGTCTCTGGGTAATGGATGGAAAAACCCGTGGTGGTAGACAGTCATATCCAGCGATCAGACTGAGGCAATGTTGTGCAAATCAACTTGTGGTTCTTTATTGAACAACATGTAGCAGGCAACGGGCCTAAACGGTCAAACAGCAGATTCGAATTCTGGTACTGAAGTGGTTGTGGAGAGGGTCCTCAGGAATAACCAGCCTGGTAGTAGATGCAGGCTGGGATATTTGAGGTGGAGCTGTGTCCAAACCATGGAAGCTGCAGCTGTGGATTATAGTCTCCTCACTTCCTAGGATTGGTTTCTGTGACAGCACTGAAGGTGTGCTTCACACACGGTCTCTCTGTTCATTCTGTCCCTGCAGACTGGCCCATGTGCTCCCCCTGCACATGGATTTTATACTCCCCCTGGTCAGATGGTAGCACCTCTCTAATCACACTCCAGTTTACAATACAGCCACATAATTCGATAACATCTTACACCCATTTAACTATCGCCTGGCCAGGCAGAGGCTACAGCTGCAGATTACCTGAGATCTCACTGCATTATCCCTTGGGTGAGTTGCGCAGGCTCACCAGATGGATTTTGACAGGTAGAAGGCCTTATTTGCAACTACCCCCTTGCCTATACGTTGGCAGGGGTGTTGCACTATCACAAGGGTGAAAGTAGCACCAACATTTAGAACTGACCAAAACATCAGCCAGAAAGCATTGGGAAGTGGTCTGTGGTCCCCACCTGCAGAGCCACTCCTTTATTGACTGTGTCTTGCTAATTGTCGGTGAAATTGATTGTAAATCAGTATTGCTTCCTAAGTGGACAGTTTGATTTCACAGAAGTTTAATTTACTTATTATATATTGTGTTGTTTAAGTGTTCCCTTAATTTTTTGAGCAGTGTGTATTGCTGTCTAGCATTAGAATGAAGCGTGATAAACCAGGTACAATTACTCATAGATACAGGTACTGGGACAGTTGTAATCTTATATTGGTTGTTAGTTAATGGCCTCCTTCCTTCTAAAGTCAACTGTAAAAATTATGCTAATGAGAAGAAGGGCTCCTGGGGTTGTTACTAGAGGCCCTCCATGATGCACTCAGTATTCACTTCCCTTCCTCTTCATACTGTAATCTCACATAGTGAGAGGGGAGGAAGTGCTCCTGCATGGTTTAACACCCTGTGAGGCTTCAGCACAGAGCGGCTCTGTTAACACCCTCCAGAATCCTTCTGGTCCATTAGCATAATTATAAAAGTTAATTTTAGAAGAAAGGAGGCAATGGATAACAAATATAAGAAGATTACCACAGGCACTGTGTGTGGATCTATGAGTAAGTGACCTAGATTTATCATGGTAGACTGTGTCGAACTGGAGTATCTTGGGCCCCACCAGAGAATATTTGGGGGTGACCAACTCTTTATGAAATGAGAAATACTACCAGACTTCTCTCAATTGAAGTGTAGAACATGTAAATTACCTTTCACAGTATTAAACACATTAAGGGCTCATTCACATGGCCGTCTGCGGGGACGTACATGCGGCCACAAATTTGCAGCTGCATATACGTCCCCATAGAAGGCAATAGTGGCACAGCGGCGAAACAGTGCCACACATGTGTGGCACCGATCCAGGCCGCACACCGCAAAAAGATAGAGAATGCTCTATCTTTCTGTGAGTGTGAGGCCGTGCGCCGCTGTTTCCTATGGAGGGAGGAGGGCTCACCTCCTCCTCACCTCCAGCACACGGCGGTATTCCCCCACGGCAGGCATAACGCATGTGAATTCACCCTTAGACAGATTTATTAGAAGCATCTAACGGCAGTGCAGATCTAGACAGACCTCCTTGTACTGCATGTACTGATAAATCTTGTGTAGTAAAAAAAACTGTCTCTATGTACTTATTACCTCCTATTGGTTTGTTTAGATCATACCACAAAATATACCAGATTAATATACGTTGACACAACTGAGGCAAAGCCCTTTTTGTCATACCAGTCACAAAAGTGTCAAAAAAACTACACTACCAAGCTCAGGACATAACTGCAGTACCCCTGCCAAGCTTACTATATAAGTACAGGGCCAGAACAAAGCTCAGTACATAAATAGAGCACCCCAGCCAAGCTCAATATATAAATACAGGGAGAGAACCAAGCTCAGCTCAGTACATAAATGCACTACACTAGCCAAGCTCACTATATAAATACAGGGTTAGAACCAAGCTCAGTACATAACTGCAGTACCCCGGCAAAGTTTACTATGTAAATGCAGGAACAGAACCAGGCTCAGTACATAACTGCACTATACTTGCCAAGCTTAATGTATAAATACAGGGCCAGAACCAAGCTCAGTACATAAATTAAATATCTCAGTGGAGCTCATTATATAAATACAGGGAGAGAACAAAGCTTGGTGCATAACTGCAGAACCCCAGCCAAGTTTACTATATAAATACAGGGCTAGAACCAGACTCAATACATAAATGCAGCCACCCAGCTGAGCTAATTATATAAATACAGAGCCAGAACCAAGCTCTGTGCATAACTGCAGCTACCCTAGACAAGCTCATTACAGAAATACAGCACCAAAATAAGCTCCATACAAACACTATACAACATAAAACATAACATAAAAGCTTAGTTGGAACAACACAAGTGACATCCCTCTACTACAATCTCATTCCTCTGAACCAAAATGTCTTCAATGCATAAGCTACTGTTTTGCCCTGCCTCTTACCACATCCCCACACATTATAGTTTTCCTGTAAGTCCCCTTCATTGTGGCTCCCTTATATTAAGATCCCCCTCAAATTGTGTCCCCCAGCAGTTGTCCTAAATATTGTTCCACAAGCAGTAGCAGCTCCCCTTAGTGTGCCCCCCAAGCAGCTACCCTTACTGGCCCTTCCCAGCAGCTCCCCTTAGTGTGCACTCCAGAAGTCCCCTTAGTATGTGCCCCTAACAACCCCCCTTAGAGTTCCCCCCAGGATCTCCCCTTAGTTCTCACCCCTAAAAGCTCCCCTTACTGTGCCCTTAGCAACTACCCTTAGTGTGCCCCCAAGCAGCTCACCTTAGTGTTTCCCTCATCAGCTCATCTTAATGTACCACCCAGCAGCTTCCCTTAGTGTGCCCCCCAGCAGCTCCCCTTAGTGTGCCCCACAATCAGCTCCCTTTACTGTGTCCTGCAGCTGCTCCCCTTAAGTGTGCCATACCCAGCAACTCCCTTTAGTGTGCCCCCAGCAGCTCCCATTACTGTGTCCCCCAAGCAGCTACTCTTACTGTGCACCCCAGCAGCTCCCCTC
The DNA here is from genome assembly GCF_040894005.1 of Engystomops pustulosus. Taxonomy (NCBI): domain Eukaryota; kingdom Metazoa; phylum Chordata; class Amphibia; order Anura; family Leptodactylidae; genus Engystomops; species Engystomops pustulosus. The sequence continues at coordinate 72,295,568 of NC_092413.1, read as the reverse complement.
GAGCAATGTCCCTTAGTGTGCCCCCCAGCAGCTCCTTCCCTGTGCTGCAAATCAGCGGGGACCAGGAGGTGGGACAAAGAGCACTGGGAGGGAGGGGCTGTGCCCTGCACATCTTCTCTTTGTTCCATGTCCTGTCCAAACTCTAAGGGTACATTCACACAAATGTAGTGGGGATTGATATCCGTCCACACCATTTTTAGCCAGATATCGGTCCCCTATGACGCCTATGGCGCCCGGGCACTTTGCTTTGAGCACACGTTGCCTCACCACACCGTGCACCGGTGCTGCACTGCTCTATGGAGAGGGTTAGCAGCACTCATCCCTTCTCCTCTCCAGCACGCTGACGTGTGAATGTATCCTAACAGTGTCCAATCATCGCTGGGAATACATCCTATTGAATTGCTGTGTATTGCACCTGTAGCCTATAAGTACCATAAATACTTGTGTTTAAGCCGAGTTCTTCAGCACTAAAAATATGCTGAAATAAACAACTCGGCTTATACACTAGTGACGAAAGATAAGTACCTGTGCCCTGCTCTTCTATTCCTGCTGTCCCCACATCTAAGAAACAGAATTCTTTGATGATGTCAGCAGGTCATGTGCCAGTCTCAAGTGATGTGACCTGGAAGAGTTGACTGCAGCTGGAAGCTGTGATTAGCTGTCCAACTTACAAACATATTGTGATAGGTGGAGTCTCTTTCATCTTCTTCTATGACATGTCAGATTCTTGAAGCTACCAGGACTTCTCACACAGTACTCAATATTATACATAGGCCTAGGGTAAATTACAAATGGCTATTACCTCAGGAAAAGAGATGTCTGGAAGGCGCAGGTACAGTTTTAAAGTACCTTATATACTCGAGTATAAGCCGACCCGAGTATAAGCCGAGACCCCTAATTTTACCACCAAAAACTGGGAAAACCAATTGACTTGAGTATAAGCCGAGGGTAGGAGATGCATTGGTCACAGAACCCCCCCAGTATATAGCCAGCCAGCCCCCTATAGTATACAGCCAGCCCCCTATAGTATAGAGCCTCTGTAGACATGCCTGTGATTTGACGGCTGGAAATGTGACTCTGCAGCCTAATAGCAGGGTCACATGTCCAGATGCCATTATAAGCAGCAGTTAGGGAGAGGTTGCTGCTCATCATAGGGTCAGTCAGATAGGCAGGGACTTCGGGAACAACAACAACCCTGTTTTGCCCTTAGGTGTATAGTGAAGGCTACTGTTGTTAAGGAAGGGGGGGAAATCTTATATACCTGCCCTTATTAGGGCCCATTAGATTACTCAAAAGCTGCAATGGGGCAGGAATATTCTTATTGATTATAGAGGATTACACAGCAATACTTGCAAAGACCAGACAGGAATATTATAATTTACTGCATCATCCAGCAAGATCCTGAATGTCCTATCACTGTATAGTAATCAGCTCCAGTAAATCATAAATCCTCATCAATCAAACCTTGAATTTAAAGTTACTCCTGTCAGTGAATAGTACACATTAAAGAGAACCTGTCACCAGGAATGTCATTTTTAGCTGTTAACAAGTTCTAATAGCCTATGCTATGCTGATTTTAAAAATGCCTTTGTTCGCATTCATCATCATCACCGCCACTACCACCATTAGCAACAATATTGTCACCAAGCCTGTCCACATCACTAAGTCATGGAGATAAAGTGAAAGTTTGGCCCATTGCACGCACAAACTCAGGTCCTAAATAGGAGCACTCTGGCTCACATTCTGACACCAACCAAGATTGCCGGACATCACTCCTTGCCTACAGTTTATTATTCTGACTCCACAGAATTGTGTCACACAACCTATGTTAAGAGTGCACAAAAAAAGTTGGTGCACTCTTCCAGAGCAGTGCAGAGTGCACCATATTAATGAAGACCGTGCAACAGTTAATTGATTAATCTGGTGTACTCTGCACACTCCACAGGCAAACTGCAGTTTGCCCTGTTTTTTGATAAATGTGAGCCACTAGCTGTTCATTGAGCATTAAGGTCTCAATCTATGCTCATAACAAGGTTACAACAATTAATGCCACAACCATAATTGGCTAATAACCTTTCATTAATTTGCTAGTTATGGATTTGATGTATTAAGGACTACTATACACTAACTAACAAAGTGAGCTGTTTATATGTAACAATGCTATATCAACTATTATATCATTAATACCCTGTTTCCCCTAAAATAAGATATCCCCCTAAAATAAGACCTTTTTTACAATTTTATTCAGGCTTAGAAATATAAGGCCTCCCCTGAAAATAAGCCCTAGCGGCAGTCATTACAGCAGCTCCCCCACACCATACATTAGTATTAGGAAATCTTGTAGATGCTGCAGAAGGATGTGAAATGGGGAAGAATTCATGGAAGTAAATCACTGACTGTTGTGCTGCAAATGTGATACCAGCAGCTACCAGGATAAGAAGGGTCATTTATGGAAAGTACTTTTACTAAACACGAGAGATTGGGGCCAATGATTCTAATAGACATGGAGTTACAAGAAATACAGCACGAAATTCAGAGTTTGGAGAGTCATAAGGATGTTAGAAAAGTAGATTTTTTGTTCAACAATAAATGTAAATTCTTGTTCATGGAAAAATAAAACATCCCCTGAAAATAAGACCTAGTGGCTCTTCAGGAGAAAAAGATAATATAAGACACTGTCTTATTTTCAGAGAAACAGGGTATGTGTGATATTACCTCTGTTTGCCTACAGCATTAATGTACAACAGTATGTTTTGTATTGTACCAAACTAATTACAACTGATAAAATAGGAGGAGGAAGAAGAGGAGGAAGGGAGAGAATGGAAAAAAGAGTAAGAGAGAAAATAGAAAAAGGAAAAAGAGGGAAAGAGGATGAAAGAGAAAGAAAGGTGAAAGAATAACAGAAGTAAAGGAGAGAAAAAAAGAATGGAATGGGAGAGAGAAGTGGAAGGGTGAGCAAACTATAAAATTAAAAATGGTGGCAAAATGGACACGATACCAGGGGAGCTTAAAAAGGCTCAAAATCAAGCAATCCACAAGATCAAAGAGAAAATCGTGCTCAAAAGAATCAAATGATGAGGAGATAGTATGACTATGCCACAAAAAGATTCAAACAACTGGCCAAAGAAGCATCTATGTAACTGGCACCAAAACTAAGATGTATTGTGGATGAAAGTTTTCAGCATCTACTTTTAGAATGTCAGGATCAGTGGATCCTCTGGACCACCGCGGGAGATGTAACTAGCCAACACCCGGAACCGGAGCCTAGCGGCACCTGGTATTCACCAGAGCCCGCCGCAAAGCGGGTTGGACTTGCTGCGCCAGGATACCACTAGGTCGTTCCCAGGTGTGACTAGCCCACGGTGGCAGCCGAGGTCGAGGTACCTTAGCAGATGACAATCTCGTAGACAGGTCCAGGCACAGGGTCAGGGCAGGCGGCAGAGATGCAATGTCAGGTCCAAGTCCGGGGTCAGCAACAGGAGGTCCAGGCAGAAGGGGACGGGAACACAGGCACAGGAACACAGCAACACGGAGGAACACGGGAAACACAGGACTTGGGAGAAGAGACACACAGGAACGCAGGAATACACAGGAACGCAGGAATACTCGCTTGGAAGCTTTCTCTAAGGCTATGAGGCACAAAGATCCAGCAAGGGTCACAGGAAGGGGAAGAAACTTATAGCAGGCCAGCGCCAATTATTGGCGCGCTGGCCCTTTAAATCTAAGAGTGACGGCGCGCGCGCGCCCTAGAAGACTGGGACGCGCGCGCCGAGCTGCGGGAGCCAGGGAGGACATCGTGGGAGCCAGGGAAGGTGAGCGGGACCCGGGACCGGGGGCAGCAGCAGGAACACGGGTGCGCCCGCGATCCGAGACAGCGATCGCGGGAGCACCCGTGACAGTACACCCCCCCTTCGGCCTCCCCCTCTTCTTCTTGCGGCCAATAAATCTCTGGAGGAGAGTCCGATCCAAAATGTTCTCTTCGGGCTCCCAGGATCTCTCCTCAGGCCCGAACCCCCTCCAGTCTACAAGAAAGAACTGCTTACCCCTCACGAACTTCATGTCCAGAACCTCCTTAACCTCATAGACGTCCGGGGAATCCGCCTCAGGAGCAGGAGGAGGGGATTGTTGGGAGAAACGGTTCAGGATGACAGGTTTCAGGAGGGAGACATGGAAGGAGTTCGGTATGCGCATAGAAGGAGGAAGGCGGAGTTTGTAGGCCACTTGATTGATGCGCTTGATTACCTCGAAAGGACCAAGGAACCGGGGACCGAGCTTGTAGCTAGGTATCTTGAGTCGGACGTATCTGGAAGATAACCATACTTTTTCACCAGGAGAAAAGACGGGAGGAGCCCGACGCCTCTTATCAGCCTGGGTCTTGATACGGTCTGTAGCTCGCAGAAGAGACTGGCGGGTCTGGTTCCAAATAGAGTTGAGGTCCAACAGCAGATCCTCAACCGCAGGGACATCAGAGGGAGTAGACAGCGGAAGAGGAGGGTGAGGAATACGTCCATAGACCACGAAGAATGGAGACAAGCCAGTAGACCCAGAGTCCAGGGAATTATATGAGAACTCAGCCCAGGGTAGGAGGTCAGCCCAGTTGTCCTGACGGGCTGAGACGAAGTGACGGAGATAGCAGCCCAAAGTCTGGTTCACCCTCTCCACTTGACCATTAGACTGAGGGTGGTAGGCAGAAGAAAAGTCAAGGTTGACCTGCAGTTGGTTACACAAGGAACGCCAGAATTTTGACACAAACTGGACTCCACGATCGGACACTATGTGCAGCGGAAGACCATGCAGCCGGAAGATATGTCTGAAGAAAAGGCTGGCAAGCTGTGGAGAACACGGAAGACCTGGAAGAGGAACAAAATGTGACATCTTCGAAAACCGATCCGTCACCACCCAGATGACAGTACAGCCCGAGGAGACAGGCAGATCAGTGATAAAATCCATTGCCACGTGGGACCACGGGCGACTGGGTATTGGTAACGGTAATAACAGTCCAGCTGGCTTGAGACGAGAGGCTTTGTTGCGGGCACAGGAGGAGCAGGATCCCACAAACTCCCGAACATCTTTGACCAGGTCAGGCCACCAGTAGTAGCGGGAGATGAGGGCCACGGTGCGTTGCACCCCAGGGTGCCCAGCCACACGGGAAGAATGTCCCCAAGACAAAATCCTCTTCCGAAGAGCAGGTCTAACATATGTCTTGCCAGGAGGTAGCTGCCGAAGATCAACAGGAGCTGCAACAACAAGCTGGTCCGGAGAAATTATATGCCGAGGAGCTGGTTCCTCTCCAGTCACATCAGAGGCACGGGATAGAGCATCAGCCTTGACGTTCTTGTCAGCCGGACGAAAATGGATTAGCAGGTTGAAACGGGAAAAGAACAATGACCACCGGGCTTGCCTGGGATTCAGGCGCTGGGCTGACTGGAGGTATAACAAGTTCTTGTGGTCAGTGTACACACATACAGGATGAAGAGCACCCTCCATAAGATACCCTTCCTCCAGAGCAAGTTTAATGGCCAAGAGCTCTCGGTCACCAATCGAATAATTTCTTTCAGCTGGGGAAAATGTTTTTGAAAAGAAGCCGCAAGTGGAAGTTCGGCCCCTGGGCCCTTTTTGGGTGAGGACCGCTCCAGCTCCCACGGAGGACGCATCCACTTCAAGAAAGAAAGGTTTGTCTGTATCAGGCCTAGAGAGTACTGGAGCTGAGGCAAAAGCGGACTTTAACTTGGAGAAGGCCTCTTCAGCTGTAGGAGACCAGGAACGTGGATTGGCACCCTTCTTAGTGAGGGCCACGATGGGAGACACCACAGTGGAAAAATGGGGAATAAACTGTCGATAATAATTTGCAAACCCCAGGAACCTCTGTATGGCTCGGAGGCCCTCTGGGCGAGGCCACTGAAGAACTGCAGACAGTTTTGCGGGATCCATCTGGAGGCCTTTGTCGGAAATTATATAACCAAGAAATGGAAGACTGTGCTGGTGAAACTGGCATTTCTCCAGTTTGGCGTAGAGATGGTTGGCACGAAGTCGATCCAGAACTTGGCGTACGTGTCTCTGGTGGGATTCAAGGTCCGGAGAGTACACCAGGATATCATCCAGGTAGACCACGACACATGTATAGAGGAGGTCCCGGAAAATGTCATTAACGAATTCTTGAAAGACAGCAGGGGCATTACACAGTCCAAAGGGCATTACTAAATATTCAAAATGCCCATCCCGGGTATTAAACACCGTCTTCCACTCGTCACCTTTGCGGATCCGGATGAGATTGTAAGCACCCCGAAGATCCAGTTTGGAGAACACCCTGGCGCTGCGCAGGCGATCAAAGAGTTCCGTGATCAACGGCAAGGGGTATCGGTTTTTAACCGTGATCTTATTAAGCCCACGATAGTCTATACAGGGACGTAAGGAGCCGTCTTTCTTGGAGACAAAGAAGAATCCTGCACCAGCCGGAGAGGAGGACTTGCGTATGAAACCCCTCTTAAGATTCTCCTTGATGTATTCAGACATAGCAGCCATCTCAGGAACAGAAAGCGGATAGACCCTACCTCTGGGGAGAGTAGCACCCGGAAGGAGATCCACAGGGCAATCATAGGAATGATGTGGAGGTAGTGTCTCAGCTTGTCTCTTGGAAAACACATCTGCGAAGTCCATATACGGATCGGGAAGTCTCTGCAGGGATTTGTGAGACAACGTAGAAGTCCTGACAGGCAGTGGATGAAGGACCCGCATGCAATGTGAGGAACAATCCGGACCCCAACGGAGAATCTCTCCAGAAGACCAGTCCAGAACAGGGGCATGAAGCTGCAGCCAGGGGAGACCCAGCAGTAGAGCAGATGTGCTTTGGGGCAGCACAAAAAAAGAAAGTCTCTCTTGATGTAGGGCACCAACTTGCAGAAGCAGGGGCTCCGTGCGAAACCAGATGGGCACGGAGAGAATCTGACCATTGACCGAGGCAATGGACAATGGCTTCTCGAGACGAACCACCAGGAAGTGATGCTGAGAGACCAAGGCTGCATCCACAAAGTTCGCTGTAGAGCCTGAATCCAGGAAGGCAGAAACCTGGATCTGGGTACCAGTGCCAGCGCTGAGGAGCACGGGAAGAGTCAGACGTGGAGAAGCTGTACTTACACCTAGGGACGCTTCTCCCAAGAAGCCTAGGTGCTGGCGTTTCCCGGACGTTGAGGACGGACAGGACAGGAACTGATGAAGTGCTCTGGGCTGGCACAGTACAGACAGAGGTTCTCCTGTCGTCGTCTTGAACGCTCCTGTAGAGAGAGCCGAATTCTGTCAAGCTGCATAGGTTCCTCAGCAGACAATTCAGGCGAAGGCTGGAGAGGTCTTTGAAAGGCAGGAGCCAGGCGAGGCAAACGTCTTACCCGGGCTTGAGGGTACTCGGTGCGGAGTTCCTCGGCGCGTTCCTTGAACCGAACATCAATCCGAGTGGCCAGAGTGATAAGACCACTCAGAGTTGACGGCAGGTCCCGAGCGGCCAGAGCATCCTTAACCTGCGCAGAGAGTCCCTTCTTAAAGGTAGCGATGAGGGCTGCATCGTTCTAGGCAAGTTCAGAGGCCAGTGTGCGGAACTGAACCGCATACTCTCCCACAGACGAGCTGCCTTGGCGCAGGTTCAGTAAAGCAGTCTCGGCAGAAGAGACTGCGCGTGCAGGCTCCTCAAATACGACCCGGAACTCTGCCAGAAAAGCCATGAGAGTAGTCGTGACTGGGTCGCCTCTATCCCAAAGAAGGGTAGCCCAGGCCAGAGCTTTCCCGGAGAGGAGACTGACGAAGAATGCCACCTTAGACCGCTCCGAGACAAATTGCGAAGGCATGAGCTCTATTTGCAGAGAGCACTGAGTTATAAAGCCCCGGCAATCCTTGGGGTCTCCGTCAAACTTGCTGGGCATAGACAGCCGAAGTCGGGGTTCAGCGGCAGGAGGACAGACCGGAACGGCAGGGGTCGCTGGAGCGGGCACAGGAGCCTGTTGCTGTTGCTGGGTGGCTAGCAGCTGTTGCAGCATGGTGGTGACTTGATCCAGCTGTTCACGCTGAGCAGCAATCTCCCGGGATTGCTGGACCACAATGGCGGCAAAGTTGGGACGAGTAGGAAGCAGAACCTCGGCGGGATCCAGGGCCGGATCTTACTGTCAGGATCAGTGGATCCTCTGGACCACCGCGGGAGATGTAACTAGCCAACACCAGGAACCGGAGCCTAGCGGCACCTGGTATTCACCAGAGCCCGCCGCAAAGCGAGTTGGACTTGCTGCGCCAGGATACCACTAGGTCGTTCCCAGGTGTGACTAGCCCACGGTGGCAGCCGAGGTCGAGGTACCTTAGGGGGTGACAATCTCGTAGACAGGTCCAGGCACAGGGTCAGGGCAGGCGGCAGAGATGCAACGTCAGGTCCAAGTCCGGGGTCAGCAACAGGAGGTCCAGGCAGAAGGGGACGGGAACACAGGCACAGGAACACAGCAACACGGAGGAACACGGGAAACACAGGACTTGGGAGCGGAGACACACAGGAACGCAGGAATACACAGGAACGCAGGAATACTCGCTTGGAAGCTTTCTCTAAGGCTATGAGGCACAAAGATCCGGCAAGGGTCACAGGAAGGGGAAGAAACTTATAGCAGGCCAGCGCCAATTATTGGCGCGCTGGCCCTTTAAATCTAAGAGTGACGGCGCGCGCGCGCCCTAGGAGACGGGGACGCGCGCGCCGAGCTGCGGGAGCCAGGGAGGACATCGCGGGAGCCAGGGAAGGTGAGCGGGACCCGGGACCGGGGGCAGCAGCAGGAACACGGGTGCACCAGCGATCCGAGACGGCGATCGCGGGAGCACCCGTGACATAGAACTTAATGAACAATACTAGAAGACATGGAGCAAAGGATCACGAGTTTAGAAGACAAAGTAGAGCACCTACATGCTGCACATGTGGACCTAGAAAAGTCAAATCAGATCTTGATGGAAAAAAATAAAGAACTTGAGAACCGGTTGTGAAGAAATAATATTCGCGTAGTAGGGTTTCCGGAAGCTTCTGAAAGATTTGGAAGCCCTTGTCTCGACAAAGGTACCAGAGGCCCTAGGCGTTAATGCCCCTTTATGCTTCAAATGAGCCCACTGTATCAAAACAAAACAACACGGCAGCACTCAAAAATCCAGAACACTTATACACTTAAACACTTACAGAACGACTAATAAATTTCCAGGACAAAGATGCAATAATACAAACCTATAGAAGTAATTAAGAGTTGATAACAACAAACTGCCTATTTTCCAGGACTATATTTCCAGTACTTCAAGCAAAAGGAAAACATTTAATTCTGTCTCTGGGATATTAGCAAACAAAGTTATATGTTTTCAATTACGATATCCTGCAGTTTTGAAGATTTTTAATGGAACTGGTCCTCTTGTGTCCTTGGATGCTCGAGTTCACGAATCAGACTTTTAAATGATAATGAAACAGAAATTTAACTTTGTCACTATTTTCACAAGTTCGGGGACCTGATTCACTGATTTCTTTGTCTTGGAGGCAACAAATGATAAAGAAGGAAAATGGAGCAGCATCGACTTAGAGACAGAAGTTACTAAATTGAGGGTAATCTACCACTTTAACTGACAAAAATAGGAAAACTATACTCGGTGGACTTTAATCTAGTAGTAGGATTTTAAGGCCCATAATTGACTTGGTGGCATTTGAATCCTGTAGAATGTACTTATACCTTTTTCTCTCATGCCCATGGGTGTATGTCCAGATTGGACTACCATATGGTCCCCACAGGCTTACTCTCATTTCTTAGGAAAGCCCTAATTCACAATATAAGTTGGCATTTAGGAAAATAAACCAAAATAGGAGTATATGGCATTTTCCAGGGCAGAAGACGAAAAAGGGTGGTCTGACAAAAATGATCTGATCTTTTGTTGGGAGGCTGTTAAATATATTCTAAGAGGCCAAATCTCAGATTATATAAAGGTTGTAAGAAATAAACACTTAAAATTTTTAGTGCATAGTAAAGAATATAGAGAAACTTAAAAAAAGATCGAAAGTAAGAAGAAAATACAAAGACAATGGTAGAGGCAAAAAGGAAAAGTGACGATTACTTCACAAGTTGGAAGGAACAGAAAAATCTAAAGAAGAAAAAAACTGGCAGCAATATGGAAATAACAACTTTATATTTCCCAAAAGGTTGAAATAGAGAAAGGTAAATTCTTTTTAGATTATAGAACATTGCCTAAAATTACCCAAGAGCTTAAGACTAAACTAAACTCACCTATAACAAAACTAGAAATAGAACACATCGTTCAAAATAGTGTTACCATAAAAGTGGCAGGCTATACTACCGATTTCTTCAAAATGATTAAAGATCAGATAAAAATACCCATAAAAGAGTTATTTAATCGACTGATTCAATCGCATTAAGAAAAATGCATAATGCCAGAATAGAAAAATTAATTAAAAAAATTAATACCAAGTTTTACAAATTCTTAAATTCTCCTAAACAACAAGCTATTTCCCAACTGTATACTGAAATCAGCAGATCAGACAATGAAAAAAGCAATTAGAGTACAGAGTTAAAATGGAAAAGAGAGTTGCTTGTGCATATGGATCACAGGGAAATATGGCAATAAATCATCCTTGGCCTGAATAGGGTAAGGACAACAATTAAATCTGAAATATGGAAGAAAATACAGTTTAAAATCGTCCATAGGGCCTATAGGGCATTTAACACCCAAAGCCTTTTTGAAATTATAAACAAGACCAATTCTTGCCCAACATGTGGACATATAAAAGCCACTATTTTTCATTGTTTATGGATTTGTCCTAATCTAGAGAAGTTTTGGGCAGATATAGTAAACTACATTAATTTTTAATGGCATAAACAAAACAACAACAAAAAAACCTTGGTTCTGTATGTTTCACCGTCAACCAGGTCATACCTCGAAATCCACAGAAAACTCTTAGCCACAAAAAAAAGCCATTTTGTTAAAATGATTAGACAAAAAAATCACTAAGGAAACCAAGAAAAGGAAATTGCCCATCACCCAGGCATGCCAGATTAATAATATGCCATAGCAGTTGGGAGGGGGAAAGGGAGGGAAAGAGGGTGGGATATGGGAGGGGGAAAGTGACAAGCCGTTTTTAATGTGCTATCTGTACGATTGTTTAAAAGGGTAAGGTAAAAAAGATATGATCAGGAAGATAATACCTCCAGAACCAATCACGATCAACAGGAGAGCAATAGATCAGGTTAGCACCTACAAGTATCTGGGCTTGTACATTGATGACAGACTTGAATGAAAGCACAATGACCATAGGGTTTGTAACAAAATGACGGCCAGACCGTACTTGTTAAGGAAGCACAAGTCATTTCACATTTCCACTAAATGATTTAAAATATTTTAAGAGACAATGATGGCAAGCATACTGTTCCTCACGGTTATCTCTAGTGGAAAGTAAAAGAACAGGTAACTTAAAGTCATCCAGAGACCCCAAAGCACAATTGGTGAAGTGCTATGTCCCTTTGAGGAAGTTTGACACAGAAGAATCTTAAACAGGTATAAGAATATGAACGTCTGATACAAAAACCCATAATGGTATATATAAATGAATATTACAAAACTCAATGTCATTAGTCACAAAACTGAACTTAAATAGTTTGCTTTTATGATTCACAAAATGTTATGCATATAAGCAGGATACAGAATCTTAAAACATACCATTTAATAGTATTCTTTAAAACCACTTAGTGCAGTAAAAAGGTAATTAAGGCTTAATAAGACACAACTCTGCTCAAATAAATCCTGAGCTAACATCATACTACATGTATAAGTCCCATGTATCGGTACAACACCTAAATACTAATGTCACAGGGTTATAACAGTGCTCATATATTAAACAGGTTGGATCTCACCAATGTATCAATGGGGTTGTCAGCTTCAGTGTCAGATTCCTGTCTGGAGACACCTATTTGAACCTATTCTTTCCATAGAGACCCTGACCCCAAGTATAGCTTCCTGTCCTTACAAGGACAGTCCCATTTCTTGCCTATTGTACCCTATCAAAATTATTGAGGAGATGGCATCCCTACGCATTTCAAGCACCCATATTAGTGCAATCATTAGGGGAACATATCCTATGGTTATTGCCTTCCAGTTGAAGGTCTTTAGTGAGTTTTCTTGGGGTAAAGTAGTGTGCAGCGCTAAGCAATGGCTCTGACCCTGTACACCAAGTTAGTACATACTGTTGCAGTTGCTAATGGAGAGAAATAGGAACGTCCTTGTAAGTATACTTGGGGGTAGGGTCAAGCCGGGCAAGGTTTGTGACAATGGCTAGAACCTTGTATAGGCTTTGGGCCAAGTTGATGCACGTCCCATATATTATACATGTACTCAACTTGGCGGTGCAAAAGTTACTTGCCAACTATACAGACCTGCCTGAGCTGCCGTGTGTTCACCTTTTTGGCATCCACAACCTGCTGCTGCCCCACTTTGCAGAGGAACTTCCTAGCCATTGCCTTATATGTGATGTACCAACTAGGTGGAATTCCACTTTACACATGCTGGAAGGGGGGTTTCATCAGCAGTAGGTAATTGTGGAATTTGACTTCCAGAACACCTAGATGAGTCCATAAGGGACATTTGGTCAGTGCTGCTCTGCTTCCAATACGCTACCAAATATGGTCAGCGCAGATGATGCCATTGTCAGCTCTACCATCACCATGCTTCACCTGCTAGAAAAAGCTCTGCAGGCCACGATGGAGGATGTAATGGTGCTAGACGAGGAAGCAGAGGAGGAACAGGTGCCAGACTTGTCCAAAGAAGGTTATGATGGTTATTCTCATTTGCGTTAGCTTCCTTAGGTAGAGATACATAACCTGGCATGAGAGAGGTGAGTTTGAGTAGGCTGCTGTAAAAAAATTATTTTTTCTTTTACAAAAGTCGCTTTTCTAAACTTCTCCACTAGTTGGCAGTACTTTTCAGAGTATTTTCCAACAGCATACTTAAGCGCTAAAGATCTTAAATGATCTAGAAAACCATTTAGTTGACCGGTTAAGTTAGCTATAAATCCCACTTCATTTGATTACAATGTTTTGCTTTACTACGTGACTTTTTTCTATGAATACTTTTCACATTACTAAATATCAAGTTCTAAGCAATATATCTAATTTCCCAACTCCTGTGGTCTATTTATTATTTCACTGCCTCAGTTAATGACAGTCAACCAATTCCACAAAATTAGCTTGCTGGACACTGCCGTGATTAAAGTTAAAATGGTAACTGTGTGACATTTTAATAAAATTTAAGCAAAAGACAGAATAGTGCTTACTGTGAAGTATTTACCCCCTGCTGCAGAAGCCATTTCCAAGTACCTCCTAATAACACAAATTTTCTCTATTGCAAATATTTAAAATGCTCATGTGGTGCTTACAAAATCTCCTATTTGGATTGCACATTAACCCTGTTGGTCCTAGTACCCCTTTAGGAGACCATTCTTCACTAAGGCTAAAGGTTTTCCCTATTATTCAAATCAATTGATCATTTTAACCTTTGACACATAAAATCTCACTAGCCAGCAGTTATGCACTGCTGAGGTTGAAATTAGCAAAGCTGTGAGTTTGAACACACTAGGGCACAGGTATCATTTGTTTTCCTTTTATCACTCATTTCTTCCTTTCCACCTTTTACCGTGTACAGAGCTGTGTGAGGGCTTATTTTGTGCGTAACAAATTTTACTTCTCTGTTGCATTATTTATTATTCCATGCCATGCACTGGGAAGCTGGAAAAAATTTCCAAATGTGGAAAAATTGAAAAAAAAAAATCATGTTCACATCACGTTCTAGTGGGCTAAGTTTTTATGACTTTCATCATGCGCTACAAATAACGAAAATAACGGCTCAGCCAGGCTCCAGGCAATGCATTTAACGTCCTTTATTTATGCATAAAAGTGCAACATCCACTGTGTGGGGAAACAGCAGCAGCTGACGCGTTTCGGGCGGGTTAACCGTCCTTAGTCATAGCCAAATAACACCTCCACTTTATTCTTTCGTCTGGTACGATCACGGTGATACCATATTTATATAGGTTTTATTGCGTTTTAACACATTTTCAAAAGTTAAACTATTGCGTACGAAAAACTTTTTCATACTTTGGTGTACGGAGCTGTGTGAGGTGTCATTTTTTACAAAATGAGCCAACGTTTTCATTGCTGCCATTTTGAGGTCTGTGCAACATTTTGGTCACTTTTTATTATATTTTTTATGTGATGTAAAATGGTATAAAAGTTGTGTTTCGGACATTTGGGCGCTATTTTGCGTTATGTGGTTCACCGCCGGCAATAACCATTTTTATATTTTGATCGTGCATTTTGGGACGTGGTGATACCTATTGTGTCTGTTAATTTTACTGTTTATTACGTTTTATATCAGTTCTGGGGAAAGGGGGGTGATTTGAACTTTTCCGTTTTTAACTTTTTTTAAATTAATTTTAACCCCTTAACGCTGAAGCCACTTTTCACCTTCCTGACACGGCCCATTTTTTAAAATCTGACATGTGTCTATTTAAGTGGTTATAACTTTGGAACGCTTTAACATATCCAGTTGATTTTGAGATTGTTTTTTCGTGACACATTGTACTTCATGCTGGTTGAGAAATTTAATCAATATATTTAGTATTTATTTATGAAATAAATGGAAATTTGGCAAAAATTTTGAGAAAAACAATGTTTTCCAGATTCAAAATTTTCTACTTTTTGGAAAGTTGGTCATATCACTAAAATAACTTGATAACTAACATTTTCCATATGTCTGCTTTAACTTGGCATCATTTTTCAAACATCTTTTCCTTTATTTAAGATGTTAGGAGGCTTATAACTTTAGGTGCAATTTTTCAGATTTTCACGAAAATCATCAAAACCTACTTTTGGAGGGTCAATTTAGTTAGAAGTGACTTTATAAGGCCTACATGACAGAAAACCCCCACAAATGACACCATTTTAGAAACTACACCCCTCAAAATATTCAAAACAACCTTTGGGAATTTTGTTAACCCTTTGAGCGTTTCATGAGGGTGAAAGATAAATGAAAGTGAAATTAGAGAAATGTAATTTTATCTCACAATAGATTCATTGAACACTAAAATTTGCACCTTCACAATGGGTTAAAAAGGAAAATGCATTTTACAATATTTAGGGCAATTCCTCCTGAGTATGCCAATACCCATTTTGTCACTGTACCCTGCTGTACGGGCACAGGGGGGCACTTGGAATGGAAAGAGCGTTGTTTCGTTTTTGCAGGGCAACTATGGCTGAAAAAGTTTTCATGTGTCAGGATGCATTTGGAGAGCCATAATGGTACCAAAACAGAGAAAAGCCCCAACATGAGACACCATTTTGGAAAGTACACCCCTTGGAGAGTTTAGCAACGTGTAATTTGTGCATTTTCCCCAACAGGTGTTTGATTCAATTAGGCCCCAAAAGTGAAGAAAGGTGAAAATTTTCTCAAAAAAGTCACTTTTACCCCAAATTTTTGTAAGCCACAAGGGATAAAAGATGAAACAACCCCATAAATGTGTAAAACTATTTCTCCTAAGAACAGAACTGCACCACTTTTGCATATAAAGTGTTGTATGGGTACACAGTAGGGCTCAGAAGGGAAAGAGGGGCTTTGGCCTTTTAGAAGCCAGATTTGACAATCATCCTTTACATGTGTCAGGATGCATTTGGAGAGCCCTAGTGGTACCAAAACAGAGGGGAACCCCAACAAGTGTCACCATTTTGGAAAGTGCACCCTTTGGAGAATTCAGCAAGGTGTGATATGTGTATTTTCCCCTACAGGTGTTTGCTTCAATTAGGTCCCTAAAAGGAAAAAGGTGAACATTTTCCCAAAAAAGTCACTTTTACGGCTAATTTTTGTATCCCATAAGGCATTAAAGATGAAACAACCCCAAAAAATGTGTACTAGCATTTCTCCCAAGTATAAAATTGCCCCACACATGCAAATAAAATGTTGTATGGGTACGCAGTGAAGCTCAGAAGGGAAAGAGGGGCATTGGCCTTTTAGAAGCCAAATTTGACAGACATCCTTTACATGTGTCAGGATGCATTTAGAGAGCCATAGCGGTACCAAAACAGAGGGGAACCCCAACAAATGTCACCATTTTGGAAATCACACCCCTTAGAGAATTTAGCAAGGTGTAATATGTGTATTTGTCCGTAAAGGTGTTTGATTTAATTAGGACTTAATTAGATAAAAGGTGAACATTTTCCTATAAAGGTCATTTTACTCCTAATTTTATATAGCCACAAGGGATAAAAAAAAATGTAATAACCCCCCCAAAATGTGTAAACCTATTTCTCTCAAGTGTAGAAGTACCCCACATGTGTATATAAAATGTTGTATGGGCGCACAGTAAAAGGAAAGGGGGATGTTTGCCTTTTAGAAGCCAAATTTGACAGAAATGTTTGACATGCATTTGGAGAACCCTAGTGGTATAAAACAGAGAAGAATCCGAAAAGTGACCCTAATCTTTGAATGCACACCCCTTAGAGAATTTTGCAATGTGTAATATATGTATTTGCCCCAACAGGTGAATGATCCAATTAGGCCCTAATCATTAAAAAGGTGAAAATTTTCCTATAAATGTCACTTTACCCCTAATTTATGTAAGCCACAAGGGATAATATATTAAATAACCCCAAAAAAGGTGTAAAACTATTTCTCCCGAGTGTAGAAGTACCCCACATGTGCATATAAAATGCTTTATGGGCGCACAGTAGAGGAAAAGAGGAATGTTTGTCTTTTAGAGGCCAAATTTGCAAGAAATCCTTCACATGTGTCAGGATACATTTGGAGAGCCGTAGTGGTACCAAAACAGAGGAAAACCCGAAAAGTGACCCTAATTGTTGAATGTACACCCCTTGGGGAATATAGCAAGTGTATTATGTGGTGTAGTGTAATACACATGGTGAAATGATCATTTTGAACATATAGGTGGTTTCCAAATATGATGTGCAATGGAGTCCAAGATGGAAATTTCAATTATTTCTGGAAAGTTCAGTGCCCGTTATGTGGCGCCCCTTATGAAATAATGGAGGGGTATAGGGAGCAACGGGACATAACAGTTGTTACAATTATTCATTTTACCAAAATTAATTCACAACAGGTTGGGCGTGAATTGTGAATGTCTAGTGTATAAGGAGGTAGAGTATACCAGGGGACCAACTAAACTTTTGTCACTCTGGAGGTGTCACAGGTCTCTTAGTAGTATATAGTGTCCATCCTAACTCCTCTTTTGGAACAGACTCTTTATTGAGTCCTACCATTAGAAGCAGCAGAATTCACCGGGAAAATGCTGCCCTGGCAAAACAAAGGAACATCTAAACCAGAGGTACTGGGGCTCCGTCCTTCTTGTCCCAATATTAGTTTCCTAATATCTTCTTCTTGAAAACGGAGAAATGATACGGCAGGACGTGCACATTGGAACAGCTCGTAAGAGTTGTACAGCATCATCTGTACAATGTGCACGGCCAGCGCTTTTCTTCGTTTTAGTAGGGAAATTATCGCCAAGTGTTGCTCTTATTCACCTTAGCGATGCCCATTGTGACGAATATTGCTGCTTTTGGCTGGACCAAATCGACCAGCCAATAGCGGCAAACATGGACAGAGGGGGGCAACAAAACCCCTCTGGACCGCAAGGCACAATTGGTGGCTGTCAGGAACAGCCGCCACCCTGCCCCGATCACCGTGTCTACAGACATGGTGACCGGTATTACTGACGTCATAAGTAAATTCGCTGCTATTGGCTCGTCTGAATTGATGAGCCAATAGCAGCGATAATAAACTGGGGGTGTGTGGGGGGGACGTAACCCTTCTGGTCCATGGGGCAGGATGGATGGCTGTCAGGAACAGCCGCCGTCTTACCCCGAGCAGTGAACAGCCGCCGTCTTACCCTGACCGGTGTTGGCAAGTCACTACCCGCTGCACCGTTCTATAACAACGCTCGTTGGGAATAGGCTATACAATCTTTATTTATTTTTTAAGCAATTTAGACAAATAAGGGCTTATTTTTTGCGAGACGAGATGCACTGTAAAAAAAAACTTAATTTTATCTTATTGAAGCAATTTTAGGGTTTTTAGCTTATTGAAGCAATTTTATTAACTTTTTACGTGTGGAGGAAAATAAAATCATCAATTCTTGTTTTGGATTTTTAGCATTTTTTTTGGGGGGTGTTCACTGTAGCATAACAATAATATATTATCTTTATTCTACGGATCACTACGATTACGGTGATACCTCATTTATATAGTTTTATTTTTATTTGTCCAATTTTATTGAAGGAAAACTAGAATAGAAAAAATTGTATTTGTTTTAGTATTGCCATTTTTATAGCAGCATAATTATAGTATTTTTTGGTTTACGGAGCTGGTTGTAAGCTTATTTTTTGCGTGACAAGTTGCTCTTTTTATTGGTATCATTTTGGTGCTTGTAACTTTTTCGGATCACTTTTTAGAACATTTTTTGTAAAGCAATTTGATAAAAAGTTTTAATTTTTGGCAAGTTTTTGGGTTTTTTTTTTACCACGTTCACCGAGCGGGTCCAATTATGATTAGAATTTATTGTACACATTTTTACGGACGCAGCGATACCAAATAAGTGGGGTTTTTTCGTAATTTAGTGTTTTTTATACTTTATTACTTGTGTAAAGGGAAATGTGGTGTTTGGGGGGACTTTCACTTTCTTTTATTATTTATTTTTATTGTAAAAAACCTTTATTTATTTATTTTTACTTTTTTTACAGTAACTGACATCTAAGCTTGAACAAGCTTTTTTACAGGTTACACAGTGCAATACAGATGTATTGCACTGTGTAATGTAAGACACTGAGCATGCGCAGCATGCCCAGTGTCTTACAGCCGGGTCCTGCCAGAAGGCACGGACCCGGCTTCCGGATCAAGATCTCGCAGCCCCGGGCACCGGCAGTCCCGGGGCTGCGATCGGAGCAGCGGACCCCCCCCCCGGTAAGCGCCGCGGGGGGGTCCGATTCAGCTATAATTGTCTTTAAATGCCTCTAACACGCCGCGATCAGCGTGACCGCGGCGTGTTAGGGGTTAACACCCGCGATCGGAGAAATCTCCGATCGCGGGTGTTAGAGGCGGGTGTCAGCTATAATACACAGCCGACACCCGCAGCTTCTGGCGCCGGCTCCGTTCAGGAGCCGGCGCCAGAAGCTTGACATAATAGTACTGCATTTTGCGGGAACGCACCTCCCGCGATGCAGTACTATTACGTCAAATGTCGGGAAGGGGTTAAAACTTTTTTGAACCTTTTTTTTTTTACTATTTTTATACCCTCTAGGGTACATTAACGCTAGATGGTCCAATCATTCCTACCATATACTGCAATACTACTGTATTGCATTACATTACACTGGCTAATTGTAACAAAACTGCAGAAACCATGCTGCCATGGCAACCATGCTGTCATGGCAATCGATTTCCGCGCCCTGATAATGTTCGGGGGAGAAACGATTGGATCCAAGATGGCGGATCTTTTCAATGCCGCCAGCGGCATCAGAGGATTTAGTAGTCACGATTGGTGCAAGCACCGACTGAAGTTATTAGCGATGGGTTTTCGCTGCAATATGCAACAAACCCAACCTGTGTATGAAGAGGGCTCAGCCCATGATCGATCTTCATACAACCCCCACACCTCAGCACCATACAGCTATGGTGCAGAGCGTCAAGGGGTTAAAGTTGGCTGTAGTCAGCATACTTGAGCAGCACTATGTATAAATCTAAATTTGCTGTTGTGATACATGTCTGGTTTTTTTTTCTGTGTCTCTTTTTTGCAGTTTTCTTGATTTTTCATGAGCTTTTAGGTGCATGTATGGAACTAAGGATGGGGTCAGTTGTACTTAGTTTTGCACCTAAAAAGTCTCTAATTTACTCTATAAAAAGTCAAATAACAAAGAAAACGTCTGTCTTGGAAAAATACATTTAGGAACACTGGAACAGACACACCCAGCAGATAACTTTTTGAGACCCTGACAGTCGCAAAAGTGCACCTAAAAGTCCCCCCCAAAAAAAGGAAAATGCAAACAGAAGAGAAAAAAACTGATAAAAATAAAAATACATGGGCCCCAGCGCTACTTTATTTTGTATTACATTTCTATTGCTTTAATGTACTCAAAATGTTCGTATATTTTTATGTGTATGAACTTTTCATAACATCCAGTTCACTGCTGATTTATTAGTCAAATGTATTTGACTTTTACAGAGCAGACTTTGTTTGGACAAATTTTGCTTCAACAGATTTTAGGTGCAATGTTGCTTTTGCAGATAGCAGGATAGTGGAAATCTCAAACTAGTTGCCCCATTATAGAAATTATACCACTAAAAATATCAAGGGGTAATTTAGGAAACTTCTAAAAAGGAATGTGCAATGGCAAAATAAACAGATATTTTATATAACAATCTATAAACATCAGCTCTGCTTATTTCCTGTGTTTCCTGATTGTATATGCATATGTGGCCCTACACTTTGTACGGTCTACAACAATTTTACTCGTTTAATCAGTGTACAATTAGGCTTCCTACTCCTCTACAGCCATAGTAACAACAACAACCAACCAACAACCATATCATCTAGATCCTTTAAAATACAGAATCTTTATTTATCGCTTGTGCCATAGCTGTAACCTATTCCTTAAGTAGGGGACCGCCTGTATTTAAGGACACTTGACTTACAGATGACCCCAGTTACAAACGTACCTCTGGATGGTGGTAATTTACTGTGCTTTAGCCTTAGGCTACAACAAAGCTATAACAGTTATAAAAAATTGCTGAAATTAAGTTTTATTGTTAATTTAGGTTCTTATGACAATCCAAGATTTTTTAAATCCAATTGTCAGAGCCAAAAAATATTTGTCTGGGGTTAGAATTATAAAATATACAGTTCGGACTTACATACAAACGTAAAGAACCTATCTTGTATGTAACCCGCGGACTGCCTGTACTCTTATCAGACCAACCTTTAATTCTTATATTAAAATAAACCGCTATACAATTCATATTTACAACAGGCATAAGAATACATTAAAATGACATTGCTCGTATAAACCATTTGGATATACAGACTCCTATTTGTCTATCCAAAAAACTTCTCTTTGTAACCATTTCTTTTTCATTTCCATTTTTCACTCCCCACCTCCAAAAATCTATAACGTTTTTATTTTTACACTTAAAAAGCTATGTGACGGCTTGTTTTTTGCGTAACAAATTGCACTTCATAGTGATCACATTGAATATTCCATGCCATGTGCTGGGAAGCGGGAAAATAATTCCAAATGCAGTGAAAATGGTGAAATAACGCATTTGTGTCGTATTCTTGTGGGCTTGGATATTACGGCTTTCACTTCACGCCACAAATGACACATCTAATTTATTCTTTGGGTCAATACGATTACAGGGATACCAAATTTGTATAGGTTTTATAATGTTTTCATACATTTACAAAAATTAAAACCTCATGTACAAAAATTTTTTTTTTATTTTGCCATCTTCTTGTGCTTATAACTTTTTCATACTTCGTTGTATGGAGTTGAGGGTGGTGTAATCTTTTGCGACTTTTGATGATGTTTTCAATGATATTATTTTTAGGACTATACGACCTTTTGATCACTTTTTATAGAATTTTACATTTTTTTTTAAATGGCAAAAAAGTGCCAGTTTTGACTTTGGACGCGATTTTCCGTTACAGGGTTAAACGCAATGAAAAACCGTTATTATATTTTGATAGATCGGGCATTTTTGGACGTGGCGATACCTAATGTGTTTATGATTTTTACTGTTTATTCATATTTATATCAGTTCTAGGGAAAGGGGGGTGATTTGCATTTTTAGGTTTTTTTTAATTATAATTTTTTTTTAAAACTTTTTTATTTTTTTTATTTTTACTATTTTTCAGACTCCCTAGGGTACTTTAACCCTAGGTTGTCTGATCGATCCTACCATATACTGCCATACTACAGTATGGCAGTATATGGGGATTTCACTCCTCATACATTACAATGTGCTGATAACACATTGTAAAGAATGGGTTAACCCGAAGTAGCTTCGGGTCTTCGTGAGACCCGAAGCTACCATGGCGACGGATCTTCGCTCCCCTATGACGTCACGGGGAGCGACGATCCTCGGAAAGATGGCGGCGCATGGGCAGCGGCGGCGATCAGCAGAGACTTACCGGCTATGGAGAGGGCTCGGCCCGCGAGCCCTCTCCATGCATCGGAACGCGACCGCCGCCGTGGTTAATCAGCGTAATCACTACCTGCAACTTGCTCAAGGACTAACCATTTTAGAGTATAGACTTTATGTCCTTTTTCTTTAAATGCCGTGCAACACCTGTTTCATGTTTTTTCTTGACACAGTGTGATGTCTGGCCAATATAGACCATACCGCATGGGTATTTTAGCATGTAAATTATAATTCCAATTTTTTAGAATGACCTTTTAGATTAGTTTAGCATAGTGGTCATATTGGGACATGAAAACGATTTGTTCTTTTTTCACTTTATTCACCTGAGATCTAGCTTATCTTATACATTTCTACTGCTTTCTCTTCTTCTCTCTTACTGTACCCTCTCTCAACAAAATTTTTAACCATCTTAGAGGATTGTTTCTCATACTCTTCATCATTATTACATGTGCGTCAAGTTCTCATGAATTGACCTTTTGGTATACCTGAAAAGGTCAGTGGGCATGATACCTGTCATGTTGCAACATATTATTTTGGCCTGATGGTTTTGTAAATAATGTAGTCACAAAATTATTAATACCTTGTTTCACTTCTCCGTCAAGATAATACAAAACCTTTTGAATGTATTAATGGATGACATGAATTTAGGTACCCTACAAATTGTTCTAATGAATTTTTATCTCCATTCCACATTAAACATACATTATCCACATATCTGGTGTATAAAACGTTATTCTCTTTTCCCTTACAATTACTGTATATACTGGCGTATAAGACTACTTTTTAACCCCTTAAAATAATGGCTACAGTGGGGGGTCGTCTTATACGCCGGATATACGGGGGCCGCACTGTGTGAGGTTTTTTTTTTCCCCGTCAACGCGCAGAGAGCCGCTTCCTGGGACCGCCGCGCATGCGCGGCAGTCCGCCTCTCACAGTCATTAGAAGAGGCTTAGTACGCGCTGACGGGGCGGCGCGCTGTATGCTAATGCAGCCGCCCTGTCACAGCGGTCGGCGTCACAGAGCTGGGGGTCACAGGCGGCACTTACAGAAGCATGTCGGATCTTCATTAATATCGCAGCTTACAGTTATGATCACCAGGCACTTGCTCTCTTGTTTGTTTTGCAAAGTTTTAAGCAGACTTTTTTTCATTTGGGAGAGGGGTAGTCTTATACAGTGAGTATATACCAAATTCTATATTTTTAGGGCAGAAGTTGGGGGTCGTCTTATACGCCCAGTCGTCTTATACGCCGGCATATACGGTAGTAATGAATTCTTGTTCGAAAGAGGACATGTATATGTTGGAATAACTTTGAGCCACAAGGGACCCATCGAGGATCCCTGTAACTGCTAGAAATACTCATCGCCGAAGCAATTACTAGTATGATTTAGGTCCAATATTGACATGAGAAACCTGATAGTTCTATTATCTAGATGGCAATCTTTAATTAAGACATCTCTTAGGCCTCTTTCACACTTGTGTTGCAGATCACCTCCGAGTCTGATCAGGGGCAATCAGGGTTTGGTCAGTGAAAAACTGACATTTTGCATCAAAGTTAAAAAAAAAAAAAAGTGCATGTGTGCGTGAAAAAAAATATAAGTTCGAAAAAGCCTGTTGATTACAATGCGTCAGAGTGCAATGCAAGTTCTGCGCGCGTGATAACCGCAAGTATGAAAGGGGCCTTACTGATTTTGTACCTTCTTGGTACTGAATATTAGTGTACAAACTTTTTATGTCAAGCGTACACAGCTATGTAACATCAGATTGATCTACTTCTACCGTCCCCCAACGGTCGTATGAATGTAGTCTAAATTTGTATTTTGTCCATTTGGGATCTAACTTGTTGAATTTGAAAGCAACGGCTGACAACTATGGAAGCACTGAAATGAAGCAAATAAAAAAATCACACAGGTGACTCCATTTTGGAAACTACTCTCCACGGTTTGTGGTTATTATTTCTCAGCTTAATAATAACAGTCTACGATGGCCCCTGTGCCTGACCATCAATACATGATTAGGTAGTAAACAATAGCTTTAGTTTCTTTAAATAAAGACAGCGCAAATACACAATTAAAGACAACAATTCTTATACTTGCTTCTACTAGGTTCACATTAGCTGGAACAAGTAGTTAACCTCTTAACCTCTGTTTTTTTTTTAATTGGTTAACCAAAGACCCATGTGTAAATACGTACTCCTCTTTAACATACAGTCCCATGTAAAAAGGAGCCACTGACTTCCTGCCATAAGCCACATCTTCACTTCGATGACCACGATGACATCATGGGGAGTGACGATCATCATCAAGATGGCAGCGCCCATATATTTTGAATGCTATTTTTGTTTTTTATTTCCAATTTTTTCATACCGCCTTGGGTATAATACAGCTGACATCCTCCATGAGCACCCTCCATACCCCTTGAAGTCCCTGTTGACATAATTTCACATTGACTGGTTGTGAAAGGGTTCTAGATGACCTTTCATCCCCTTCACCAGTCCCGTCTCCTGCTTTCAAGAACACATAAGCTTCAATGTTGTGTTTGAAAATTGAAAAAGGAAAGAGAAAAGTGTAAAATGGTACAAAATTACTAAATCTTCGTTTAAAACTGTTCAATAAAAATATTAAAAACACAACATATGCAATAGTGTGCCTCAAATTCCACCCACTTCAATCATAGCAGAGATATGTACATAATAAACAGATATAGTGTATATCTGGAGGGAACGCTGGACAGGAGAAGCTTGAAACATGGGCCAATATAACTGTAAATACATGGTAGAATACCAAGAGGTGTATTGGCCAATGCATAGTATCAATTCACAAAAATTCACATAGCGAAGTTACCACAAGTCTCTTAGTGCCGTAAGTGGGGTGGGGAGAAGAACCTAGTTTTGTGTTTCTGTTTTTCACATAATGCATTCCAAAAATGCAGTGGATTTGATAAAAAACACAGTGGTGACATATTCCAGTGAGTTTTCCTGTTTTTTTAACTGTGCAGTCCAAGAGATGCATCTACTCTTTAGGTCAATATTATATTGTGGATACCATATTTATAAAGATTTATAATGTAAATACCTAAAATCTAAAAACTCACAAATCTCAAATCTCTGTATGGTTTAATTTTTCGCAGGTTTGGGTTTGATGAGTTTGTCCGAACTTAAAAAAAAAAGTTTAGTTTAGGAACCCCGACTTTACACAACACTGATTGTTCTATAAGAACAGGGAAGGATTTAGGGGAGGGCGTGCCCTTAAATGGGCCCCCACCAAGGGGGGATTTGGGCGGCCACTCTGTCGGCCACTTTGGTAGAAGACACTATGGGTATCCAGGCACAGTTATTCTCTCTTTGGTAGAAGACACTATGGGTATCCAGGCACAGTTGTTCTCTCTGTGGTAGAAGACACTATGGGTATCCAGGCACAGTTGTTCTCTCTGTGGTAGAAGACACTATGAGTATCCAGGCACAGTTGTTCTCTCTGTGGTAGAAGACACTATGGGTATCCAGGCACAGTTGTTCTCTCTGTGGTAGAAGACACTATGGGTATCCAGGCACAGTTGTTCTCTCTGTGGTAGAAGACAATATGTGTATCCAGGCACAGTTGCACTCTCTGTGGTAGAAGACACTATGGGTATCCAGGCACAGTTGTTCTCTCTGTGGTAAAAGACACTATGTGTATCCAGGCACAGTTATTCTCTCTTTGGTAGAAGACACTATGGGTATCCAGGCACAGTTGTTCTCTCTTTGGTAGAAGACACTATGGGTATCCAGGCACAGTTATTCTCTCTTTGGTAGAAGACACTATGGGTATCCAGGCACAGTTGTTCTCTCATTGGTAGAAGACACTATGGGTATCCAGGCACAGTTGTTCTCTCATTGGTAGAAGACACTATGGGTATCCAGGCACAGTTGTTCTCTCTGTGGTAGAAGACACTATGGGTATCCAGGCAAAGTTGTTCTCTCTGTGGTAGAAGACACTATGGGTATCCAGGCACAGTTGTTCTCTCTGTGGTAGAAGACCCTATGGGTACCCAGGCACAGTTGTTCTCTCTGTGGTAGAAGACACTATGGGTATCCAGGCACAGTTGTTTTCTCTGTGGTAGAAAACACTATGGGTACCCAGGCACAGTTGTTCTCTCTGTGGTAGAAGATACTATGGGTATCCAGGCACAGTTGTTCTCTCTGTGGTAGAAGACACTATGTGTATCCAGGCACAGTTGCTCTCTCTGTGGTAGAAGACACTTTGGGTATCCAGGCACAGTTGTTCTCTCTGTGGTAGAAGACAATATGGGTATCCAGGCACAGTTGTTCTCTCTGTGGTAGAAGACACTATGGCAGTGGTGGCGAACCTATGGCATCACCAAAGAGGACACAAGGGATCTTCATGGATGGCCCGGGACTTTATGCGTTCAGTGCTATCTTAAAGCGACAGTGCTGCCGGAGACTACAGGAGGAATGGGATGGTGTGGGCAGATCTGGATTATCATTGTAGCTTGAGCTCCAGGCCCAAAAATTCTTCCTATTCAGGGACCTGAATTTGTCACCCTTTCTTTCTACTGTATTGGTGTTCTTAGCATACTGATCAGATTGAAAGCTATAACAGCAAGAAGTTACTGCTTAAATTGTTCTTAAATGTTGACACTTTGGGATAAATAAGTGGGTTTTGGTCGTAGTCTGGGCACTCCGTGCCTAAAAGGTTCGCCATCACTGCACTATGGGTATCCAGGCACAGTTGTTCTCTCTGTGGTAAAAGACACTATGGGTATCCAGGCATAGTTTTTCTCTCTGTGGTAGAAGACACTATGGGTATCCAGGCACAGTTGTTCTCTCTTTGGTAGAAGACATTATGGGTATCCAGGCACAGATATTCTCTCTGTAGTAGAAGACACTATGGGTATCCAGTTACAGTTGCTCTATCTGTGGTAGAAGACACTGTGTATCCAGGCACAGTTGCTCTCTCTGTGGTAGAATACACTATGGGTATCCAGGCACAGTTGTTCTCTCTGTGGTAGAAGACACTATGTGTATCCAGGCACAGTTGTTCTCTCTGTAGTAGAAGACACTATGGGTATCCAGGCACAGTTTTTCTCTCTGTGGTAGAAGACACTATGGGTACCCAGGCACAGTTGTTATCTCTGTGGTAGAAGACACTATGGGTATCCAGGCACAGTTGTTCTCTCTGTGGTAGAAGACACTATGGGTATCCAGGCACAGTTGTTCTCTCTGTGGTGGAAGACACTATGGGTATCCAGGCACAGTTGTTCTCTCTGTGGTAGAAGACACTATGTGTATCCAGGCACAGTTGCTCTCTCTGTGGTAGAATACACTATGGGTATCCAGGCACAGTTGTTCTCTCTGTGGTAGAAAACACTATGGGTATCCAGGCACCGTTGTTCTCTCTGTAGTAGAAGACACTATGGGTATCCAGGCACAGTTGTTCTCTCTGTGGTAGAAGACACTATGGGTATCCAGGCACAGTTGTTCTCTCTGTGGTAGAAGAAACTATGGGTATCCAGGCAGAGCTGTTCTCTCTGTGGTAGAAGACAGTATGTGTATCCAGGCACAGTTGTTCTCTCTGTGGTAGAAGACACTATGGGTATCCAGGCACAGTTGTTCTCTCTGTGGTGGAAGACACTATGGGTATCCAGGCACAGTTGTTCTCTCTGTGGTAGAAGACACTATGTGTATCCAGGCACAGTTGTTCTCTCTGTGGTAAAAAACACTATGGGTATCCAGGCACCGTTGTTCTCTCTGTAGTAGAAGACACTATGGGTATCCAGGCACAGTTTTTCTCTCTGTGGTAGAAGACACTATGGGTACCCAGGCACAGTTGTTCTCTCTGTGGTAGAAGACAGTATGTGTATCCAGGCACAGTTGTTCTCTCTGTGGTAGAAGACAGTATGTGTATCCAGGCACAGTTGTTCTCTCTGTGGTGGAAGACACTATGGGTATCCAGGCACAGTTATTCTCTCTGTGGTAGAAGACACTATGGGTATCCAGGCACAGTTGTTCTCTCTGTGGTAGAAGACACTATGGGTATCCAGGCACAGTTGTTCTCTCTGTGGTAGAAGACAATATGTGTATCCAGGCATAGTTGTTCTCTCTGTGGTAGAAGACAATATGTGTATCCAGGCACAGTTGTTCTCTCTGTGGTGGACGACACTATGGGTATCCAGGCACAGTTGTTCTCTCTTCGGTAGAAGACACTATGGGTATCCAGGCACAGTTGCTCTCTCTGTGGTAGAAGACAATATGTGTATCCAGGCACAGTTGTTCTCTCTGTGGTAGACGACACTATGGGTATCCAGGCACAGTTGTTCTCTCTGTGGTAGAAGACACTATGGGTATCCAGGCACAGTTGTTCTCTCTGTGGTAGAAGACACTATGGGTATACCATGGAAAACACCATTGTAGTAATCTTATTGTGTGTATTTTGCATCAATATTATTACAGGAAATTAGTGATACATTTCTTTATTGTTAGTAAATACATGTTATAATTAATATATTGGTGTAGTAGTCTTTGCTTTCTTTTATTAACTTTTTTGAAAATTCTTTTCCTGTATGATACCTGTGTTAGCTTTGTAGCTTGACCACATTAGACTGACAGTTGGGTTTTACTCATGTTAAGCTCCTCTAATTCAAATGTAATTGTGTCTCATACAAGTCTATAATTAAGTGGTAAGCAAAACAGGGTGACCACCAAAGGAAAAGGAGTACTGAGCATGCAGCACAGGGATATGAGCACAGATTACATTCCATATAGGTGTTGTTCTATTACAGTGGCAATGCAGAATTGTGTGCAATGTGAGTTTATGTTAAGCCTGTGAGAAAAATATACAACGATATAAGCATGTCAGGGAACAGAAGAATACACCCTGTTAGATAACATGAAGTACTACCCCAATATCATAATATGCCAGCTAAAATAGGGAGGAAAAATACAGTATTACAAATTAGTATTACATATATAATATATTATACAGTAAACTATACTGTATAATACTTTCCACTTTGTCTTTGTGATCATTATAATACACTGCCGGTGGTAACTTCATTTATTTCTATTACAAATCTTGGATTATTACCTTACCTCCTCTCTTTTACACTGATTGAATAGCTTTGGTGTAAGTGCTGTGGAAATCTGTTGCTTAGCAACAAGGTATTTAAGACCGACCCAGTTTTACAAGTCAACCACTTCTATATCAAAGCTGCCTGAGAATTGTTTTTGAGAGTTGTGAGAGGGGTTAAATGTTCCTGATGTGAAAAAGCTTCAGTAATGGATATTATTATCATGTCATCTTAGGAATTGATTTCAAGGTTCTCCTTCAACCTTTGTTTCCAAAATTATATCTTATTTTACATTTAATGTTCATAAATGTCAATGTCAATTTCTAAATGAGTGCTATAGTGCTATACAATATGCAGTTGTACTAAACTAAATCCGTTGGCTTACTCAATGATGTTCTATAACTCACCAGTAGGTTTCTAATGGGTAAATTACATTAATATCAGAATATGTTCATTATTGTCCTTCTATGGCTAAAAATGTAGCATTTCCCTTTTATGGCTAAAAGTAGCCACGTTTTAACTTCAGCCACCCAAGATTACATAAAAAACCATCAATTGAGAAGAAAGTATACAGCTTTGTTGCTTTACTAAAATATACAAGGAGTGATCTTGTTAAAACATGTTTGCCATCAAAGATGCTTCCATAACTAGTCTTAGGGTAAGTTGACAGGTTCCAATCTCTTACTGAGCATAGGGTGCCCAATATACTTAATATGCTCACATGGCTGTTACTGTATTTTCTGTTAAGATTTTATAACTCTCTTATAATCTATGTGCTAGACATACTTAAGATACACCAGTCTACACATCTGTCCTTCCATAGACTGCTATATACAAATGAGATAAAAAATAACTCTGACCGGAGCTCCAAAGTGTTCAATCGTCCTTCCTTTTTTTGGGATATATCCCTGGTTTTACTGTGACGGGACGGGAATCGTCTATCCACGATTTATATAGCACTCGAACCTCCGACAAGACTAGACCACTGTTCAGAACTCCCTTCGTGCAGTTTTCTTTCTCTGAGTTTCGCCAACTTCAGCTTCTCCCGGAAGAAGCTGAAGTTGGCGAAACCCAGGGTCGGGCGGTCATGTGTAGCTGGCGTCCTCTGGAAATTTGATATGCGCATTTTTTAAACTACTATTGTGAGTATATTTTAAATAAAGAATACCCTGTTTTAAAGCACATGCTACGCTATTTGTGTGAATATTTTCTTCCAGTGTTTTAACACAGCTAAACTCCTGTAGATCTGGGTGCTACTAACAACTGTTCTGCAATATTGTTGTTATAGGGTGGCTACTGGCTTTCTCAAAACTCTCTCAGCCCCTCTCCCTACTATGGGTTTAAGGGTTCAATGGGCCTGCAGCGGCTGTGAGCGATTCTGAGATTGTTACTCTCTTGCTAGTTCTGACCTAAGGGTTATCCACACTCACCAGCCACTTTATTAGGTACACCATGATAATAACGGGTTGGACCCCCTTTTGCCTTCAGTACTGCCTCAATTCTTCATGGCATAGATTCAACAAGGTGCTGGAAGCATTCCTCAGAGATTTTGGTCCATATTGACATGATGGCATCACACAGTTGCCGCAGATTTGTCGGCTGCACATCCATGATGCGAATCTCCCGTTCCACCACATCCCAAAGATGCTCTATTGGATTGAGATCTGGTGACTGTGGAGGCCATTTGAGTACAGTGAACTCATTGTCATGTTCAAGAAACCAGTCTGAGATGATTCCAGCTTTATGACATGGCGCATTATCCTGCTGAAAGTAGCCATCAGATGTTGGGTACATTGTGGTCATAAAGGGATGGACATGGTCAGCAACAATACTCAGGTAGGCTGTGGCATTGCAATGATGCTCAATTGGTACCAAGGGGCCCAAAGAGTGCCAAGAAAATATTCCCCACACCATGACACCACCACCACCAGCCTGAACCGTTGATACAAGGCAGGATGCATCCATGCTTTCATATTGTTGACGCCAAATTCTGACCCTACCATCCGAATGTCGCAGCAGAAATCGAAACTCATCAGACCAGGCAATGTTTTTCCAATCTTCTACTGTCCAATTTCGATGAGCTTGTGTAAATTGTAGCCTCAGTTTCCTGTTCTTAGCTGAAACGAGTGACACCCGGTGTGGTCTTCTGCTGCTTTAGCCCATCTGCCTCAAAGTTCGATGTACTGTGCGTTCAGAGATGCTCTTCTGCCTACCTTGGTTGTAACGGGTGGCGATTTGAGTCACTGTTGCCTTTCTATCAGCTCGAACCAGTCTGCTCATTCTCCTCTGACCTCTTGCATCAACAAGGCATTTCTGCCCACAGAACTGCCGCTCATTGGATGTTTTTTCTTTTTCGTAACCATTCTCTGTAAACCCTAGAGATGGTTGTGCGTGAAAATCCCAGTAGATCAGCAGTTTATGAAATATTCAGACCAGCCCTTCTGGCACCAACAACCATGCCACGTTCAAAGGCACTCAAATCACCTTTCTTCCCCATACTGATGCTCGGTTTGAACTGCAGGAGATTGTCTTGACCATGTCTACATGCCTAAATGCACTGAGTTGCCGCCATGTGATTGGCTGATTAGAAATTAAGTGTTAACGAGCAGTTGGACAGGTGTACCTAATAAAGTGGCCGGTGAGTGTACAATCCTGTTGTTCTTTCTCTCAGTTGTTGCTTATATGTTCCTTTCACTCAGAAGTAGCTTCTGAGCTCTCTCAATGGTTGAGGAAGAAGCCTTTGTTTTTTCTTGTTTATTGTCCTTGTCTGAGTGGTCCCGCTTGGTACTGTTACTTGTGAGACTTCCCTCTATGTTCTACCCCCATTTTTGCTATAGCTAGTGCTCATTATACTGGATTGGGTGGTTACGTCCCCAACATATGAATTTGGCATACCCCATACTTCGGCCCATCGTTTTACTTGGGTTCTTTTAAGGTGCCGGGGTTTAAAACCCCAGAGAGGAGGTCTAATGTCCTCCATCATATGCATAATGAGGGGGTACACTTTACTTTTACAAGAATCTCATTTTAAAAGGGACCATGTTCCTCTTATTATAGATAAAATGTATATGCCATGGTATCATAGTACCAATGTGGACTCTAAATCCATAGGAGTCAGTGTGGGCATCCATAAAAACATCCCATTTATCTTAGTAGATGTTAAGAGAGATTAGGAGGGGAGGTATATTTTTTGAAGTTATCTATTTACTCCAAGATTTTTACCGTGGGTAACTTTTATCTTCCCAAATAGAACC
This sequence comes from Engystomops pustulosus, assembly GCF_040894005.1. Classification (NCBI taxonomy): domain Eukaryota; kingdom Metazoa; phylum Chordata; class Amphibia; order Anura; family Leptodactylidae; genus Engystomops; species Engystomops pustulosus. Next base: position 72,263,000 of record NC_092413.1, on the reverse strand, counting down.
AATTACCTACTTGCACTTTGTTTTTGAGAGATCTGGAGACTTTTGCTGAAGGACTTCTGGTTATAGGAAGAGACTTCAATTTTGTGATGGAACCATTTCTGGACACAACTCCCGGTAGGCCTTTACACTCAGCAGATGCTGTAACTGTGCTGTGTTATTATGTTAATTATCTGTCTTATATTGGGTTACATGCATCACGACTTGAATTTATACGCTTGAAAACAGGTGTACCAGCCATGATTTAGTCACAATTCTTGGCCAGGTATTGCAATTCGCCGGTTGGATTCCCATCCAACCGGCGAATTGCAATACCTGGCCAAGAATTGTGACTAAATCATGGCTGGCATGGCATGGCATGGCAGAGGTGCCTGTCTATAGCCTGTGCCCGTACAGGTATAGGCTATGGCACAACTCTATGCAAGGCGTAGAAAGGCCCCAGTGGCAGTTTTGTCAGGAGGAAAAGGCCCCTAATAATTCTGGTGCATGCCGGGGTGGGGCAGCATCATATGCTGGAGAAATTTTGTCTTTCTTTGGGTTATATCTTATTACAGTTTTTGACTGTTTACTCTGTTTTTATACACATTTTTTTATCCTGTGGAAGTAAAAGTTTAGTTTTAGATATCACCATTTGTATAACTAATCACAGTTCACAGAAAAAGTAAGTGGGGAGTTGGTTATTAATGGTGGGGCCTATGTGAATAAATAATAAGGGCGCCACTATAGGTCTCTAAATAATAAGGGGTCCTACTACAAGTCTAGAGGGGATTAAATATTTAATAATAATTTAAGGAAACATACTAGCGTGGTAGTAATTTAAAGCTATATATACTATACTATATATACATATGCACAAAGAGTGCATAATTATTGGCCGTGTGCACATCATGTAATTTACTACCACGCAAGTGGTATACAGACAGTCCCCGGGTTACGTACAAGATAGGGTCCGGAGGTTTGTTCTTAAGTTGAATTTGTATGTAAGTCGAAACTGTATACTTTATTATTGTAGATCCAGACCAAAAAAAATTTTGCCCCAGTGACAATTGAAGTTTAAAAATTTTTTGCTGTAATGGGACCAAGGATTATCAATAAAGCTTCATTACAGCTTCAGTTGATTATTGCAGTCTGGGACTATAGTAAAGCATTCAGAAAGCTTCACCAGAGGTCAGAGGGGTCTGTCTGTAACTATGGGTTGTCTGTAAGTCGGGTGTCCTTAAGTAGGGGACTGCCTGTATTTCCTATAAGGCACTGTATAAAATTGATTGGGACATTTAATACTAAATATTTGTTAAGAGACACACTAAATTTTAAAAGAATAATTAAGGGGAAGATGATATGAAAAATAAGTAGGAGCACTGTATAAAAAAATAATCAAATAGATAAAAGAATTCATTGAAGGGCCTATATATAAAATAAATCATTTTATATAATGAATTAGAGGGGAAATATACAATTTATTAGGGGTACAGTATTAGTTATTCAGGGGTATTGTATATATTGCAATATATGTAAGGGTTGCAATGTCATTTTTGATAAATGCATGGGGCACAGTGTAGTTTTGTTTTTCAGGTATATTTTATATCATGGGGTGCAGAGCAAGTTGTAACATCCTTGAAGCTACTGTAACACAGGAAGAAAGGATTGGAAAGTGATGTTTTATTTTTTATTTCACTCTCACTTATATCCCTACTAGAGCCTAGAAAATTCCAAACCTGGATTTCTGTGATATAGGTAATATTTATGTGTTATGTGTAGGCCTAGGTACCACAGACAAGGAGCCTCAAGTACTTTAATTTGTACTTTTTATGCCTCATTAATCCCATTCTTTATCCTTTTAGAGATGGTATTTTTGAGGATATGCTTCCTTTGCTGCAACTTGGATATCACAAAAATACATTTTTATCTTCAATCCAAGCCTCTCAGCTCATCTCTTAGGGTGTGTAACATTTAAGAATCAGGATATGTTTATTCCTGTTCAATCATATAGATAGCTGCAGCACCCTTTTGATAGATTACTAGGTTTATTGTGAGATCCACCCAGATTTCCATGTGCATATAAAACATTTGTTTGGGTTATTTTCCCTTATAAAGATTAAAAACACTGGGTAGTAAGATAGCTTTTACAGAAGCAGCAGAATTCTGGGCTTTTAGCAGTAACTGGCATGTACAGTACAAAAAGACAAAGTTCAAACTAAATACAAGACCTCAGATCAGGGCACCCACTTAGTTCTAAAGCTGAGAAGGCTGACTTCCATCAAAACTTATGTTAAAAACCAAATCTATGTTTAGATGAGGTGAAAAAAAAGCTTTACCTCAGAGCAAGATACAGATTTTTCAAACCACTGCTTGTTTTACAATTTTTTTGTGGGTTTTTTTTTAAATCAATTTTTTTTCTTATTGAAGTCAGTAGTGGAAAAAAACAACAATCTATGTTACACAAAGTACTTGTATTTGAAAATGGAGCATGTTCTACAACTGCTTCTTTAAATAAAAATGTAAATAATAGTGCTGACTGTGACAAAACCTGCCACACCAGGGCTGGCACATGTTCACTTAGCCTTTTGATTTTATAAATGAATTTTTAGGGGTTTTAATTAATGATTTTTTTCTATAGTGATTGTCTGAATGTACTGTTACAGTAATCAATCAGTACTATCAAGTAATCAGATTGTCCGAGAGTATTCCAAAATTATACATCTTATTTAAATAATATTCTTAGACACAAATAGAGCAAGTGTATTCCTAGGACAAATGTGCTGAATAAACACATTGGCTCCCATCTGTATAAAGGAGACATTTATTGCCTCATAAACCTAAATGTAAATGATCCCATATTTTAAATAGCTGACACTGTGGTATCCTGAGTGCTGCAGATTGGGATATGTTGGTATCTCTGCCAAGTCAGATTACCTCTGGCTGGCTGGTCTTCTGGAAATTCAAGCCAGGTATTTGTAGTTATTTTTCCCATACTTATGAATTATAGGAATAATTCACATGGACTTGTTCATTTTAACTCAAAAGGAAAAAATGTGTCAATATAATTATTCTCAAAGGGAACACTGCAGAGGAAATATGTGAAATTCCTGTCTGAACTCAGTAAATGTATAAAAAATCAAACTATGATCAGATAAAAATTCAAGTTATCTATTTTGTTTTTCAAACTTAAAATTACAACAGACATTTATTTACATATTACATTAGTTTAGCAACTAAGTTACCGGTATTAAACCTAAATCAAATTACAATTTGTAATAAATTATACAATAAGGCTTCAAAAAAGTCACATTCTCACTTCATCAAATAAAATGAACATTTAACTAACACAAGTTACAACAATTATTTGTAGCTTAGGTTTAAAAAAAACTTTGCATTTTGATATAATGCAATGTTTACATGTACTAGGAATAACATTATTTGTACCTCATAAGTATCCCCTCATACCATAAAACATCTCAAAGGCATGAACATCAAAAGTTATGGTATTTGACACCAAGGAATTAGCAGATTATATTTTTTAACCATGTACATTGTGGGTGCCTTTAGGTATCTACATTCTTTAACAACCTTTGGCTACATGGTAAATGTCTAGGTATCTGTAGGAATGCAAGGATTCCATACAACCTTGAGATCCTTGAGACATTCTTTTTATCATGCCATAAATGAAACCTCTGGTCATGTAGGTGAAGGGTCTTGCTTCATAAGAAATAATTTCTTGATATGGCTTTAATAAAGAGAAATATTAATTTTTATTTATATGAAAATTAGCAGTGAAGTTCCACAGCCCTCTAGGGGTACACAAGGTCAGTTAGCTATTTTCACAGACAACCCCTGCAGACAAGAATTTGGGGAAGTACAGGGAGTGAGAGAGAGTGAACCATATGACCTCCTTCATGGCACAACACAATCTGAAGGCTGAGAGACTACTTTCATATATATACACATTTGGGGGGGGGGTATTTAGTCAGACACCTAAAAGCTGAGAGAGGCCTGTATTTGAAGTCAAAGGTAGACCTCAACTATTAGAGACAAAATGAGAAAACAAATCCAGAAAATCACATTGTCTGTCTGATTTTTAAAGAATTTATTTGCAAATTATGGTGGAAATAAAGTATTTGGTCAATAACAAAAGTTCATCTCAATACTTTGTTACATATTCTTTGTTGACAATGACAGGTCAAACATTTTCTAGAAGCCTTCACAAGGGTTGTACACATTGTTGCTGGTATGTTGACCCAGCGTCGCTGAGGAACACAGACTTTCAACTTTCTCCAAAGGTTTTCTATGGGGTTAAGATCTGTAGACTGGCTAGACCACTCCAGAATCTTTAAATGTTTCTTAGGAAGCCACCACTTCGTTGCCCTGGTGGTGTGCATGGGATCATTGTCATGCTGAAATACGCATTTCATTTTAATTCCCTAGCTAATAAAAGGAGGTTTGTACTCATAATCTTACGATTCATGTACACAGATCATTCATCCTGGTCCCTTTGCTTCACATCAGCTCCAACATCAGCTCAAAAGCATGATGTTGCTACCCCCCATGCTTCACAGTAAGTATGGTGTTCTTTGGATGCCAACATCTGTTTCTACCAAACCATTCTACTTTGATTTTACCAGACCATATGACATTTTCCCAATACTCTTCTGGAACATCCAACTGTTCTCTAGCAAAATTCAGATGGGCCAAGATATGTACTGGCTTAAGTAGGTAGGCATGTCCCTTGTGGCTAAGTGTGTTGCTGACGGTAGCCAGAGACTATACATATTATATATTAAAAAGACCGGTAGCAAAACAAAAGGGAATTAATAATGTTAATTTTGAGGTCATTTGAAAATTTAAAAAAATGTGTACTATAAATTACAAAAAAAACCTTTTTTCCGCTTTTAACCCCAAATAAGAATATAAATTGAAAAAATGTTTTTATTTATTAAAGGGGTATTCCAGGAATAAGCATAATTCATATACAAATGGGTACTCAAAATATAAGCTAATGTGTAATTAGTTGTTATTTAAAATTTTGTTCCCCTTAGCAGAAAAATGCTGTTGACATAGAGTGTAATGAAGAATTAAAATGCTACTGGCCCTTTAATCAGTCCGTTAATTTCCACCGCGCGGTCCATTGTGGAGAAGACAGAGGACAGAAGATGGCCACTGGTCACATGCCCACATCACATGTCCTGCACCTGCCTGGGCAGGTCATGTGGTCACCACTATGTTTGGCTGTAGTCAGTTGGTTGAAGTGCATCCAGTATGGTCAGTGTCATGGTGATGGCAGTTACACATCATTACTATGGTAACAGAGCAGCACAGTCTGTTATATCATCACCGGGAGCAGAGAATAAGAGGGAGGAGAAGTTACTGAGAACTAAAGGATGGTGGGACTTGTAGTTTCCAGTGGCGGCCATCTTAGTGATAACTCCACCTACTTTATAGAGGCCATAAATTTTGTAAATCATGAAATCAAACTATTTAAGCTCCGTTTTTTTTCTAATGACATTGAGTATTGTTGTACTCATTTATTTATAGCATCATGGGTTTTTGTGTCAGACATTCATATTCCCGGAATACCCCTTTAAGTTTTAACTAGCTCTATGTTTCCTGAAAAAAAAAGTTAATTTTAAAAAATTTTAAGGTAGCATGCAAAAAAAAAAAGTTATGGCCCTTAAATGCCACTTACGAATGTTCGTTAAAAATGCCCTTTCATTAGAGCATTTTCAGGCTGCGTCACTAAGGGGTTATAGAAGCAGTTACAGGTCTGTAAGAGCTACAAATCTTGCTTGTTTGTAGGTGAACAAATGCAGTGGGTACAGAAAGTATTCAAACCCCTTTAAATTTGTCACCCTTTGGAGGATTTACATTATTCCTCATCATGTCATTCACCATGGGATTTACCTCGATAAAGATAGTTGAGAAGGGACATTTCCTCATCTCCCTCCACCATTATCCCAAGTTTATTCCGCAGATGGTCAACATTTTCAGTTATTAGTTTTTTACAATTTATATATTTGTAAAACATACAACCTGGCCTTTTTTTATTTTCATTTTTCACTCCCCACCTTCAAAAATCTATAACTTATTTTTTTACAAGTAAAGAGCTCTGTATGGGCTTGTTTTCTGCGTAACAAATTGCAATTCATAAAGATGGTATTTATTTTTCTATGCCGTGTACTGGGAAGCATGAAAAAAATTCCAAATGCAATGAAAATGGTGAAAAAACGCATTTCCATGAATAACTTTTTTATACTTTGGCGTACAGAGCTGTGGGTGGTTTAATTTTTTGTGACTTTTGATGACGTTTTCAATGCTATCATTTTTAGAAATGTACGAACTTTTGATCACTTTTTATAGAATTTTTTATATTATATTTTAAAAAATGCCATTTCCAACTTTGGGCGCTATTTTCCGTTACGGGGTTAAACGCAGTGAAAAAACTTTGTTATATTTTGATAGATCGGGCATTTTCAGATGCGGCAATGTGTTTATAATTTTTACTGTTTATTTATATGACTTCTAGGGAAAGGGGGGTGATTTGAATTTTTAGTTTTTTATTATATTTTTTAAACTTTTTTTTTATTTTTACTATTTTTCTGACCCCCCTAGGGTACTTTGAACCTAGATTATCTGATTGATCCTACCATATACTGCTGTACAGTACAGTATGGCAGTATATGGAGATTTTCCTCCTTATTCATTACAAAACCCGCTAGATACATCAAGCCTCTTTAGCTTCAGCCTCTTGATGTATCACGGTGCACGAGATCAGCTGGGGGCTATCATGGCTGCGAGTGCGCAGGTGTGGAAACAGTAACACTTGCATCAGCCCACTACTGGCATGAAAGGGGGCGTATTGGGGCAAATCATCGCAAGTGGGGATAAGAGGAAGTGTCCAGAGCACCAATATTCAAACCCTATTACTGATTACCAGAGTTTTAGTAAACAATATAGTATTTATTATCTTCCCTATATTTGTGTAAGTACATAAAACAGAATACTACATTAAAAAATACAACATTTTTTAAATTTTTAAAATATTTTTTCTAGTATTTTTTTAATGTAGTATTTTTTTAAAATTTAGTATTCTGTTTTATATTGTACTTACACAAATATAGGGAAGATAATAAATACAATATTGTAAAATATTGTAATATAGTAATTAGTTCATGCAACAATAATAGAGTATGTCGTTTGAATATTGGTGCTCTCGACACTACCCCTTATCCCCATTTTCAGTTTTTGGTTCTCTAAACTATCCATGACCACAGTATATACATTCCCAATTGGTTGAGAAGGTATGCTTTGAGTAGCCCCACTTTTTATCTTTTTCAAATAATCGCAAGTGCTAGCAATAAGCTAACATTTGCGATTATTTCAGGGCTTCAATGCCACTAAAATGGTGCAGAGGCCCTGGTAAATATGCCCCAATGCCTATATAATTACACTATCCCCACAGAATCCATTATAGTAAAAATGCCCTCACAATAGCTAATAAATAGAGATGAGCGAGCACTAAAATGCTCAGGTACTCGTTATTCGAGACAAACTTTTCCCGATGCTCGAGTGCTCGTCTCGAATAACGAGCCCCATTGAAGTCAATGGGAGACTCGAGCATATTTCAAGGGGACCAAGGCTCTGCACAGGGAAGCTTGGCCAAACACCTGGGAACCTCAGAAAAGGATGGAAACACCACAGAAATGGGCAGGAAACAGCAGGGGCAGCGTGCATGGATGCCTCTGAGGCTGCTTAATCGTACCATTATGCCAAAATTATGGGCAACAGCACGGCCATGACAGAGTGACCGAATGAGGCTAGATAGCATCTAAAACATGCAATAATTGACCCTGACACTATAGGGGACAGCATGCAGAGGCAGCGGCAGCAGCGGCAGGCTAGAGAGTGTCATGGCGACATACCCTAAATGGAGTCAGGCTTCACCAAAGGAGGTGAGCAAGAAGCGCTGAAATGATTTCCTATGTGAACAAATGGTTGACAGTATATTTAGTCGATAACACAGCATGGTGGCGACATAGTGACCAAGTTCCATAACGTATCTGGTGAAACACCCGAAAAATTAGCCTGACATAGCTCGTTTGATAAGGGGACGACATGTGGAGGCAGCCATGGAGACGACTTCCATGATTAAGAGCGACAGTATGGGGCATTCATATTGCGCTGCTATGATTGCAACTTCAGGTCTCCAGCATGGCGGCGACAGATGGGCCGAGTTCCACTATGTATCTGGTGAAACACCTGAAAATTCTGCCTGACAAAGCTCGTTTGATAAGGGGATGATGTGCTGCATATCCTCTCGTGCTCCAGCGTCTGGGGTATACAGAGTTTAAATGAGACATTGGTGGACGCTGTGGAGGATCGTGGAGGCAAAATGGACAGGAAACAGCAGGGGCAGCATGCATGGATGCCTCTGAGGCTGCCTAATCTTGGGATGGAGCTGGCGGTCCACTGACAGATGAGCTTTCGCCTGTCCAAGCCCCTGTCTCTCGGCTCCTCCCCACCCAAAATGGGCCTTAGGGCCAGAAGCGTTTACTTTGAAAAAATTATAATTTTCAAAGCAGGCCAGGTCGTTTGAATATTTCACCTAGGAATAATGGAATAGCATAGTGGTTCTATTTTTAATTGTTTTTACAGAAATGGTTCCATGATTAAGAGCGACAGTATGGGGCATCCATATTGCGCTGCTATGATTGCAACTTCAGGTCTCCAGCATGGCGGCAACAGATGAGCCGAGTTCCACTATGTATCTGGTGAAACACCTGAAAATTCTGCCTGACACAGCTCGTTTGATAAGGGGACGATGTATGGAGGCAGTGAACTAGTAGTAGATTAAAGGTGCTGCAGTTAAATCTATGTTAGTTGGATCATGGGATGGAGCTGGCGCTCCGCTGCCAGGCGAGCTTTCGCCTATCCAAGCCCCTGTCTCTCGGCTACTCCCCAAACAGCACTTCTAAGAACCTTTTGTATAAGATCAAGTGTAGTAGCGTTCTTATAAGTTTGGGATATGGCGGGTGAGGGGAATGTAAACAGGTGCGCAAGAAGTGCTGAAATAATATCGGTAAATGATAAAAGTTTGCCAGTATATTTTGTGGATTACACAGCAGGGTGGCGACAAAGTTAACAAGTTTGATGTGGAAGCCATGAAAACAACCCAAAATTCTGCCTGACACAGCTCGTTTGATAAAGGGACCATGTATGGAGGCAGTGAACTAGTAGTAGATTAAAGGTGCTGCAGTTAAAACTATGTTAGTAGGATCTTGGGATGGAGCTGGCGCTCCGCTGCCAGGCGAGCTTTCGCCAATCCAAGCCCCTGTCTCTAGGCTACTCCCCAAACAGCACTTCTAAGAACCTTTTGTATAAGATCAAGTGTAGTAGCGTTCTTATAAGTTTGGGTTATAGCGGGTGAGGGGAATGTAAACAGATGCGCAAGAAGCGCTGAAATAATATCGGTAAATGATAAAAGTTTGCAGGTATATTTTGTGGATTACACAGCAGGGTGGCGACAAAGTTAACAAGTTTGATGTGGAAGCCATGAAAACAACCCAAAATTCTGCCTGACACAGCTCGTTTGATAAGGGGACCATGTATGGAGGCAGTGAACTAGTAGTAGATTAAAGGTGCTGCAGTTAAAACAATGTTAGTTGGATCTTGGGATGGAGCTGGCGCTCCGCTGCCAGGCGAGCTTTCGCCAATCCAAGCCCCTGTCTCTAGGCTACTCCCCAAACTGCACTTCTAAGAACCTTTTGTATAAGATCAAGTGTAGTAGCGTTCTTATAAGTTTGGGTTATGGCGGGTGAGGGGAATGTAAACAGATGCGCAAGAAGCGCTGAAATAATATCGGTAAATGATAAAAGTTTGCCAGTATATTTTGTGGATTACACTGCATGGTGGCGACAAAGTTAACAAGTTTGATGTGGAAGCCATGAAAACAACCCAAAATTCTGCCTGACACAGTTCGTTTGATAAGGAGACCATGTATGGAGGCAGCTATATGGACGACTTTTGGAGGCAGCTATGGCGATGACGTGTGGAGGTAGCAATGGAGACAACGTGTGGAGGCAGCTAAAAAGACAACATGTGGAGGCTGCTATGGAGACAATTTAATTTGGATAGTGCCTGTATGTGGCAGTCCAAAAAAGTTTTCAAACCAGAGGAGCAGGTAGGTGGCCCTCCAGAAAAATTAAATACATAGAGTACTATAGAGCCAGTTGGCCCTGGCAAAAAATAGCCAGTTTCCTCTGCTTTAGTGTACAAAGAGGAGGAGAAGGAGGACAATGAGGAGGAGGAGTGCATACATTATTCAGGTTGAGCTTCTTTCACCTGGTGGAGAATGAAAATCCGGAGAAATCCAGGCTTTATTCATCTTGATAAGCGTCAGCCTGTCAGTCGACAGGCGTGTACGCTTATCGGTGATGATGCCACCAGCTGCACTGAAAACCCGCTCGGACAACACGCTAGCAGCAGGGCAGGCAAGAACCTCCAAGGCCTAACAGCGCCAGTTCATGCCACATGTCCAGCTTTGAAACCCAGTAGTTGTAGGGAGCTGTGTGATCATTTAGGACGATGGTATGGTCAGCTACGTACCATCTTTCTGTAAAGATCAGCCCTACTCTGCCGAGACTGGGGACAGGTGACAGTGTCTTGCTGGGGTGACATAAAACTGGCAAAGGCCTTGTAAAGCGTACCCCTGCCAGTGCTGGACAAGCTGCCTGCTCGCCTACTCTCCCTCGCTACTTGTCCCGCAGAAGTACGCCCTCTGCCGCTAGCGCTGTCAGAAGGGAAATACTGTTTCAGCTTGTGCAGCAGGGCCTGCTGGTATTCATGCATTCTCACACTCCTTTCCCCTCCAGGGATGAGAGTGGAAAGATTTTGCTTGTACCATGGGTCCAGGAGAGTGAATACCCAGTAATTGGTGCTGGAATAAATTCTTTGAACGCGAGGGTCACGGGATAGGCAGCCTAGCATGAAATCTGCCATATGCCATATGAGTCCCTTCGCGCAAGAATTCACTCCCCTCACTGGCCTGACTGTCCATTTCCTCCTCCTCCAACTCCTCTTCTTCTGCCCATACACGCTGAACAGTGAAGGACTGAACAATGGTCCCCTCTTCTGTCTCGCCAACATTCTCCTCCTCTTCCTCCTCATCCTCCTCCACCTCCTCCGATATGCGCTGAGAAACAGACCTAAGGGTGCTTTGGCAACAAGGGAATCTTCTTCCCCCGTCTCTTGTGACGAGCGCAAAGCTTCCGACTTCATGCTGACCAAAGAGTTTTTCAACAGGCCATGCAGCGGGATGGTGAGGCTGATGATGGCTGCATCGCCACTGACCCTGTTGACTCCTCAAAGTTACTCAGCACCTGACAGATATCAGACATCCACCTCCACTCCTCATTGTAGACTTGAGGAAGCTGACTGACCTGACTACCAGTTCTGGTGGAAGTTGACATCTGGCAGTCTACAATCGCTCTGCGCTGCTGGTAAACTCTGGATAACATGGTTAATGTTGAATTCCACCTCGTGGGCACGTCGCACAACAGTCGGTGAGCGGGCAGTTGGAGGCAGCGCTGCGCTGCCCTGAGAATGGCAGCATCTGTGCTGGACTTCCTGAAATGTGCACAGATGCGGCGCACCTTCGTGAGCAAATCAGACAGATTGGGGTATGTCTTGAGGAAACGCTGAACTATGAGATTTAACACATGGGCCAGGCATGGCACATGTGTCAGTCTGCCGAGTTGCAGAACCGCCACCAGGTTACGGCCGTTGTCACACACAACCATGCCTGGCTTCAGGTTCAGCGGTGCGCCGTGATGCCCTGTAATAGCTCTTGGGCGGTGTGCATTTTATCGCCTAGGCTCAGCAGTTTGAGCACCGCCTGCTGTCGCTTAGCGATGGCACTGCTGCTGTGCCTAGAGCTACCGACTGATGGCGCCATTACCACGGATGGTAATTCAGAGGAGGAGGTGGAGGAGGTGTGGGAGGAGGAGGAGGCATAGTAGGCCTTTGAGACCTGGACCGAAGTAGGCCCCGCATTCCTCGGCGTCAGCAGTAAATGACCAGCCCCAGGGTCAGACTCGGTCCCAGCCTCCACCAAGTTAACCCAATGTACCGTCAGCGATATATAGTGGCCCTGCCCGGCAGCACTCGTCCACGTGTCCGTGGTCAGGTGGACCTTGTCAGAAACGGTGTTGGTCAGGGCACGGATGATGTTCTCTGACACAAGCTTGTGCAGGGCTGGGACGGCACATCTGGAAAAGTAGTGGCGGCTGGGGACCGAATACCGAGGGGCGGCCGCCGCCATGAGGTTTCGAAAGGCCTCGGTCTCTACCAGCCTATAGGGCAGCATCTCCAGGCTAAGCAGTTTGGAGATGTGGACGTTGAGGGCTTGGGCGTGTGGGTGGGTTGCACTATACTTCCTTTTGCGCTCCAGTGTCTGGGGTATGGAGAGCTGAACGCTGGTGGATGCGGTGGAGGATCGTGGAGGCGAAGATGGGGTTTTCGCACGGGAGGTGTTTGGGCCGTGGTCCTGGGCAGGGGGCTGACTAGCAGATGACACAGGGGAAGGAGCAGTGGTGTGCCCGGCCGGAGGTGAACGGGCTTGGTGCCATTGAGTGGGGTGTTTAGCATTCATATGCCTGCGCATACTGGTGGTAGTTAAGCTAGTAGTTGTGGAACCCCTGCTGATCCTGGTTTGGCACAGGTTGCACACCACAGTCCGTCGGTCATCCGGTGTTTCTTTAAAGAACCTCCAGATTTCTGAAAATCTAGCCCTCGCCACGGGAGCTTGACTACGGGAGACATTTGGCGCTGATGCACCAGCTCTGGCCCTGCCTCTCCGTCTGGCCCCACCACTGCCTCTTCCAACCTGTTCTGCTATAGGACTCGCCTCTGTCTCAGAAGCACTGTGTTCACCCGGCCTATCAACCCAGCTTGGGTCTGTCACCTCATCATCCTCCGATCCCTCAGTCTGCTCCCGCCTCGGACTTCCTGCCCTGACAACAACTTCACCACTGTCTGACAACCGTGTCTCCTCATCGTCCGACACCTCTTTACACACTTCTTCCACTACGTCAATAATGTCATCGTCACCCACAGACTGCGACCGGTGGAAAACCTGGGCATCGGAAAATAGCTCAGCAGCAACCGGACAAGTGGTTTGTGACTGTGGGAAGGGTCCAGAAAACAGTTCCTCAGAGTATGCCGGTTCAAATGCCAAATTTTGCTGGGAAGGGGCAGACTGGGGGGAAGGAGGCTGAGGTGGAGGAGCTGGAGGAGTGCTGATTTCGGTGACATGGGTGGACTGCGTGGAATAATGATTGGTGGACAAATGGCTAGAAGCATTGTCTGCAATCCACGACATCACCTCTTCGCACTATTCTGGCCTCAACAGTGCTCTACCACGAGTCCCAGTAACTTGAGACATGATGAACCTAGGGAGTGTAGCTCTGCGGCGTTCCCCTGCTCCCTCATCAGCAGGTGGTGCCTCACCCCGCCCAGGACCACGGCCTCTGACCCCTGCAGTAGTTTGACGCCCACGTCCATGCCCTCATCCTCTACCCCTAGCCCTCGGGTTAAACATTTTCTAAATTAAAGTGTAAACTTTAAAAAAAAAAATTTGTGTTTATTTTTTTTTTTTTTAAACAAAACGATGCTATCCTATTGCTATGGCTAGTTTCTAACCTACACTGACAGCACACAACTGGATTTTGTGCTGTGCCTGATGACTTTGAGTTATAAAAAGAAATAAACGTAAAAAAAATAAATAAATCAGCAGACTGTGCCTAATTCAAATCAAACCCCTAATAAATTGTCCCACTTCAATGTTTGAGGTGGATATGTGTGTCACTAAGAGCTAAACACAACGGTCGCAAGTCTCCCAGCAAATTACTCACAATATGGTACTAGCTGCACTACTAATGCCAGCAATCCCAGCCACAAGCAATCAAAAAAAAAGTAAAATATAACGCTATTGTAGGCCTAAGTAAGCTGTTGCGGTTCTCCTATGGCTATTTTCTAGCCTACACAGAAAGCACACTGCTTTGCCAGATTACTTTGAGTTATAAAAAGAAATAAACGTAAAAAAAAAAAAAAAATCAGCAGACTGTGCCTAATTCAAATCAAGCCCCTAATAAATTGTCCCACTTCGGTGTTTGAGGTGGATATGTGTGTCACTAAGAGCTAAACACAACGGTCGCAAGTCTCCCTGCAAATTCCTCACAATATGGTACTAGCTGCACTACTAATGCCAGCAAGCCCAGCCACAAGCAAGCAAAAAAAAGTAAAATATAACGCTATTGTAGGCCTAAGTAAGCCGTTGGGGTTCTCCTATGGCTATTTTCTAGCCTACACTGAAAGCACACTGCTTTGCCAGATTACTTTGAGTTATAAAAAGAAATAAACGTAAAAAAAAAAATCAGAAGACTGTGCCTAATTCAAATCAAACCCCTAATAAATTGTCCCACTTCGGTGTTTAAGGTGGATATGTGTGTCACTAAGAGCTAAACACAACGGTAGCAAGTCTCCCTGCACATTACTCACAATATGGTACTAGCTGCACTACTAATAGCAGCAAGCCCAGCCACAGGCAAACCAAAAAAAAGTAAAATAAAACGTTATTGTAGCCCTAAGAAGGGCTGTTGGGGTCTTGTAGAATCACTCCTGCCTAACACTATTCTAATAGAACACCCTAACGTGTAAGGGTACCACGTCATGCTGGGTGGAGTGCAGAGTCTCCTGGCTTGTGATTGGCTCTGTTTCTGGCCGCCAAAAATCACAACGGCGGGAGATGCCATTTTCTCGAGCGGGCGAAGTATTCGTCCGAGCAACGAGCAGTTTCGAGTACGCTAATGCTCGAACGAGTATGTTCGCTCATCTCTACTAATAAAGTAACCATGTCCCCACAGTAAGTGATTTAGCAACGATGTTGCCATGAAAAGCCCTTGTGATCAGAGAAGACAAGCACTGAGCGATATTTCTTGAGTTTTATTCCAATATAGCAACAAGTTACACATCAGCCATGTCCTATGGTACAGTGCCGCAGTTTGCTCTCCAGACAAAGGATCATCAACAACTCCTTCTAAACAAGTTTTCAAATAACAGCCCCACACCCAAAATCCACCCCCATTTCCTCTGCTATCTGATTATCACCTAGTAGGGGGGTGGGAATTTATTACACTAGTACAGCCAACCCCCACTGGATCTGTGGAATGACCAAGACTTCTGGAGGAGTGTAGAACATTCCAAGACTACTGAGGTCAATATTACACCCATGATTATATACAATAGAAAACAAAGCAGTGTAGAGCTGCACCATGAATGAGGGCTTGGCGGGTGCAGGTCTTCGTGGGGGTTCTGACATAAACCTAGCTCAACTAGTACCAAACGATGAAGCAGCACTCCAGGATAAAGTAAACGGGTTTTATTCCACCATTAAATAGCAACATTTCACCTTTTCCATAAAGGCATTATTGATAATGCCTTCATGGAAAAGGTGAAATGTTGCTATTCTATGGTGGAATAAAACCTGTTTACTTTATCCTGGAGTGCTGCTTCATGATTATATACAAATACACATAAAACTCACTACAAAACACCATATACATATCAACACCATATACATATCAAGAATACGCCATAGACTACCGTAACAGATGTACCACCTACTGTAGTCATTATTGGAATTGTTATCACAGTAGTCATTGTAGTAACCATGCGCACACAATAGCCAGAACATTAACAGTGCCCCCACTGTAGCCAATGTAGCAATAGTATCACCAAAGTTACCATTACAGACACAAGGCCCCCAACAGTAGCCAATATAATAACAGTGCCACCACAATTACCATGATAGTCACATGGTCCCCAATGTATGCAATATAGTAACAGAGTTCCCACAGATGTTAAAACTTTAACAGGGCCGCCAAAGAAGCCAAAACTGTAACAGGATTCCCTCAGTAGCAAGCACAATCAAAGGGTCCTTCACTGTAGCCATTACTGTCACAGGGCCCCCAGAGTAGCAAGTATAGTGACAAGGTCCCCCACACAGCAGCCGTATAGCCACAGGGATCCCTACTGCAGTCATTATTGTCAAAGCCCCCCCCACACACAGAAGCCAATTATAGTCACAGGGCCCCCATACAAGAGACCACCGGGTTAAAAAAAATGATACTCACCTGTCACCTTGCTCAGCAAGCACATCTTCTGCTCCTGCTTTATGCGGAGGTGGAGGGATGTCAGGAAAAGGAGCTGGCTTAAACAACACTTAGACGTAGCCCTTTGCCCTGAGCTAAAAGGTCAGGGGCAATGACGTCATCTGCGCGTGCACTGACTGCTGGTGCAAACATGTAACATCACTGTGTCAGAGTCCAGACTGTGCTGGAACGCACTCAGCTCAGGACAAAGGCCGTTAACTGAGTATCCTCTAATCTGGTGCTAGCAGAAACAGTGTTCGCCAGCCATTTCCTGTTAACTCAGGGCAAAGACCTGGCTAGACCTATGCCCTGAGCGAATGAAATGTTACCGTAACATGACAAATAAGTGTTGGGGCCCACCAGTCCAAGGGGGCCCTGGCAAATACCCAGTTTGCCACCTCCAAACACCGGCCCTGGGCGTGCCCCCTCCTTGTTAGGTCTTGTACCAGTTGTGACAGTTAACTGTCTTTTGCTAATGCCAAAACCCTTCTGCCATTCGAGGACCTTCAGGGTGCTGCCCCCCATTCTATATTAGGGTAGTTAAAGTACTCCATGATAAGTACTTCAATGTGTTTTGAGGGCACATATATTTGACTTATCAATTTATCTGCTGCCTCCATTATATTTAAAGCCTTATAATCAACCACATGTAATATTTTATTCTTTTTTACTCCCCTTATCTCCAACCATAGGTACTCATTCTTATTTTCCTTGCCAATATCATGTGATGCTGCTCCTGGGCTTACCTATATACCTTCATATTTATTTATTAGGGTTGGTCAGCTCAGGATGAGCCTCCATCACACTTTTTCCTCTACCCCTTTCTTTAACTACTATCAAGCTACCCACCTATGAGCCCACAGCTTGTCCTCCTTCGCTCACCTCATTTTAATTGACCCTAGACAGTGTCAGCTGTGTCTAATCTTGACCCTGCTCCAGAAGAAAAATGCCCATTAGTGTTGCCAGTTGACTATTGAGATCCAAAACCTGGGCTTCCAAATACTCAACTCACTTGCATCTAGTGCAAACATACTCACCCTCATTCATCTCTTCAAGAAATGCATACATATCTGAGGACACACACTTGATAGAGATGTCCATGTAGTTTTTACTAAAATGGGGATGAAAACAGATAGTACAAAACCATTAGTAGCAATTAATATAACACCAAATACAATAGCACTGCTTAAAAGGACTAAGCAAGCAAAATCCTTTTCCCAAACTATGCACCCCCCCCCCCTCCCCGCCAAAAAAAAAACTATGCACTTGCAGCATTCTTGCAGTCCTTGCTCCACTCTGTATCTACACTTGCAGCCTCTGTGGATTAGGGACTGAAGAAGTTAACAACTTTTCCCCCCACCCTTTCAGTTCTAGTACCAAAATCTCAGTACTATTGGGCAATCCCATTAATAGTTATACAGTCTACTTTCAGTGACCTCATTGAAGCATATAGATCTTAGGTCTCAAATTTACCCAGAGGCCGCTGGTGGTAGAGTCTGGATGAGGCCGGTCCACATCAGGTTTTCCACAAGAAAAGCTCTTACAAAAACATTCCAATGTTATCAAATGTCTTGATTTTTTTCATCTTATTTTGTGTTAAAAATTAAATTAATTAATTAATAAAACATAAATCAATCAGTAAAAAATAAAATAATAATAATACAGCAGATATACAGTAGAAGACTGAAGAAACCACATATAGTTGCTGACTAGAGAAATTAATTATTATTCAGATTCAAATGTCTGTATTTAACTTTGTGAACATGAATTGAACAGTGAACATAAACAGTTTTGAACATGGCTTCTTCTGCCTACTTCTTGCTGCTAGAGATCTGGCAGCGCTTGCATAGCCGAGCCACATTTGGAGGAAGCAGTTGAGACCCTCAGTGGGGCTTGAAGATGTTCATCAGTAAGTCTGGACCTGTACTTGGACTTATTGAAGTTTAAGGTAGAAACGTTTTTCAGACAAGTATGTGCTCCCAAAAAGACACATGGTCCACTTGGACATTTGGGAAAGCTCAGAGAAGATGGGGGCAAATCTCTCAAAAATTGCCCAAGCTTGTCTGCTTTTCCATTCACCTCCCTGAACTTGGCTTTGAGTTCAGAGTTGCACTGCAGGTCAATTAGCTCAATTTGAAGCACAGGAGGGGCATCTTGCACATCAAAGGAGAAAGGGTCTGCAAAATGTGAAATGTGGCTTTGTGTGTCTTGAAGTCTGCAAATCTGTGATCAAATTCCTCCTTTAGCTTCAAAATGACATCCACACCCACCTTGCCACTGAATGGTGTGCCATGTGCCTTGTAAGCTGGAAAATGGGAAAGGTTTGTCCGAGAAAGCTGGGCTTTTCATAACAAAAGTTTTGTAGAGGGCCTTGTAACTTCTTGTTTAGTACATTGAGATTATGTTTGAGATCAACAAGAAAAGCTAAGTCCATGAGCCATTTTGGATCAGCACAGGAACAGCAACCCCATCTTCTCCATGAAGGCTTTCACATTCGCTCTCAACTAAAAAAAAATCTCTTCAATATGTTTCCACTGCTGAGCCAACATACCTCTGTGAAGTAGAGCACATCACCATATTCTGACTCCATTTCCTCTAAAAGCACAAAACCTTCTATGCTATAAGCCCCCGCATCTGATTTGTTTGATGCATTTCACAACAAAATACATTACATTGTCAAACTTCAGGCATGTGCTGCAAAGGGTATTTTTTTTTAAAACAAGTTTGTATATGTCCCCTATGAATTTTAAGGTGTTACGGAATTTGATGGCGCTATATAAATAAAGATTATTATTATTAATATTATTAACAAGTACCACCAGTCCATTTTGCTCCCTGTCGTTGATGGCGCCCCATCAGTTGCTATTCCAACAAACCTCCTCCAAACGGGCATGGTATCACAAGCCCCCACTTCCTAAATAAAATTACAACGACTTTAAGGAATAAAGCAGACTGTGTTGTTTATTATGGGTTACATAAAATTAATAATTAAACAATTTAAATAATTTAATTAAATCGGAAAATCTCCTATCCCATGTTTTTAACCCCTTACACTTCCCGTAATATTCCATTTTTAATCACATACCCTTACAAAAAATGTTCTAAAAAGTGAAGTTACATGCCCTTATATGATACGACTGAAAATCGAGTCTGGTCACTGAGCTGAAAACAAGCATTGGTGATTAGGGGTTAATTAACTCTATTTATTCAACCAATGACAAATAAGATGAAACAAAAAAGCGCCAAATACAAACTGTACCTATTAACCCTATCACTACCAAACACATATTTCATTAAACTTATCCCTTGTACCAACCAGGGGGTTTATAACTGGTGGCCCCTGTCATTCTCAATGGCATCACAGAGCTGGTGTAATATCTCTTGAGCGGTGGTCTGGCCATGCATTGCAATCATTGTAAGCAATCGCTGCAATGACTTCAAAATTGTCATAAACGTCACAAACATAGATGGCAAACTGGGCAGTGTCGGTGATGTCTCATCAAGAGGTACACTGGGGCTGTGTAATTTATAATTCCACTTGGTGTCACTGTTTCAGTTTTTAGCCGATGCATCTTATCCACTTTTTTTTTTTTTGGGCCACAAGCTTGAGACCCCTGATATAGACCTATGTTGCTGGATATATCTGCTGAAAAAGAGATAAAGGTAGAGTCCTATATTTCTTTTTGCTAGGAGTTTTTATGGGTTTAGTATGGGATCATCTTACTGCCATTTGGTCATTGCTCCTGTTATAGTCAAGTGATCTATTGTTGTTTATAGCAATTAGTAATTATTTGTAATTTGGCTGTACTGGCTATTGGTGATTTTATTGTTTATAATTTATATTGTAAAGTATCATGTACTCTATTACTGTTGAAGTCTGCTACCTAAGGGGTGAGTGTTCCATTCTATCGCAAAAAAATGAAAGTAGGTCTCCATATGCAGTAGTCTCAGAAAACTGAAGGTCGGTGATCAGAAATAACAGTGACAGAGGCCGCTATCACCACTTGCTAAATGGCTGAGATGATGCCATCTTTAACCCCTTAACGACCTGGCCCTCATTTGTTTTTTCATTTCCATTTTTCACTCCCCACCTTCGAAAATCTATAACTTTCGTAGTTTTACATGCAAAGAGCTGTGTATGGGCTTGTTTTCTGTGTAACATATTACACTTCATGGTGATGGCATTGAGTAAACAAACAAAAGAATTGTAAACAAAATATTTTATTTTATTTCAAAATAATGACACACTGATTAAAGATGGTATTGTCCTAGGTGGGAGACAAACAGATGGTGATATCTCCCTGATGACGTGGTCCCTGCTCTGCAGCTGACCCCACACATCAAAAGGATTCCCTGCCTGATGTCTGCTCTGGGGAAGCACTAGGAGATGTAGACACCCTATAAACTATACTACCATAAACATACGTTGGTTAGCGTATAAATAAAACCTATTGTACATCCCTCCATAAGAGGGTTGAGGAATCCCAAAGAGGACATTTAGTAAACAAACAAAAGAATTGTAAACAAAATATTTTATTTTATTTTAACTTGTTCACGAATGCCCGTTGTATATTCACTGCGGCGGTCGGGTCCCGCAGCATGTAGAGGGCCCAAGCCGGTAAGTCTTTCCTGCAAAGCTACCAGTAGCCTCAAAAAGATGGCGGCGCATGGGCGTCGCCTAGGATCATCTCTCCCCGTGACGTCATCGGGGAGCGGCGATCCGTCTCCATGGTAGCCTCGGGTCTTCTGAAGACCAGAGGCTGTTTCATTTTAACCCCTTCACTACAATGTGCTGATAGCACATTGTAATGAATGAGGAGGAAAATCCCCATATACTGCCATACTGCAGTATGGCAGTATATGATAGGATCGATCAGACAACCTAGGGTTAAAGTACCCTAGGGAGTCTGAAACATAGTATAAAGAAAAAATTTTAAAAGTTAAAAAAAAAATTATAATAAAAAAACCTTAAAATTCAAATCACCCCCCTTTCCCTAGAACTGACATAAATATAAATAAACCATAAAAATCATAAACACGTTAGGTATAGACGCGTCCAGAAATGCCCGATCTATCAAGATATATTAAAGGTTTTTCAATGCGTTTAACCCCGTAATGGAAAATAGCACCCAAAATCGAATAGCACCCAAAATCGAAAATGGCACTTTTTTGCCATTTTGAAAAATATTTAAAAAATCTATAAAAAGTGATCAAAAGATCGTACAGTTCCGACCTAAAAATTATATCATTGAAAATATTATCAAATGTCTCAAAAAATGACCCTGCCCACAGCTCCGTACAACAAAGTATAAAAAAGTTATTGGTGCCAGAAGATGGCACAATCAAAAAAAAATTTTGTACAGGAGGTTTTAATTTTTGTAATTGTATGAAAACATTATAAAAGCTATACAAATTTGGTTTACCGGTAATCGTAGCGACCCAAAGAATAAAGTAGACATGTCATTTGGGGAGCTCAGTGAAAGACGTAATATCCAACCCCACAAGAAAATGGCACAAATGCGTTTTTTCACCATTTTCACAGCATTTGGATTTTTTTACCGCTTCCCAGTACATGGCATGGAATATTCAATACTATCACTATGAAGTGCAAGTGGTTACGTAGAAAACAAACTGTCACACAGCTATTTACGTGTAAAAATAAAAAAGTTATAGATTTTTGAAGGTGAGGAGTGAAAAATGGAAATGAAAAAACATGAAAGGGCCCGGTCCTTAACCGGTTAAAATAATGACACACTGATTAAAAATGGTATTGTCCTAGGTGGGACACAAACAGAGGGTTGTATGCCAAGCAGCGGATCAAACCTTATAACATTGTTAATGCAATCATATATGGCCATTGCTGCCAGCATAAGATCTAGTGGTGTAAATGGGGCAAGCTGGAATGCATAAGTGTGGTAAATAGTTTTACAAGGGAAAAATTCTCCAAATCATTAGTACAATAAGAATGGCTTATCCATATTGTTGATCGCCGCTGCTGTGGACGACAACAGCCCCGACGTACGTTTTGGCTGGGTTGCAGCCTCCGTCTGGGCGAAGGCTGCAACCCAGCCGAAACGTATGTCGGCTGGGCAGAAATTTATTTAATTGAATTAAATAGAGACCTTGTGTCTGGGGAAGCCCTGGGATATGTACAGACCATATATGGACAGATGGTGATGTCTCCATGATGACGTGGTCCCTGCTCTGCACACATCTCTCCAAAGGATTCCCTGCCCGATGTCTGCACTGGGGAAGCACTAGGAGATGTAGACACCATATATGGACACATGATGATATTACCCTGATGATGTGGTCCCTGCTCTGCACTAATCTGACACATGTCTCATCCGGCAGGGAAACCTTTTGTCTGTAGAAGCCAATCAGAAACGCAACTTCTGCCTTTAAAAGTATATACTAGTGCTGGACCTGGAGGGAATATCGGGGACAATCTCCCAGCTGCCCATGAGGGCAGGGCAGAGGCGAAAAACCAGGACTGCCCCGCCAAATCCTGAACGGTTGGGAGATATGCTGTTTTTGTATCCAGCAACAAATAGATAAAAAGTGTATTTAATTTTTTTCATATTGATATTCTTTTGTGTGGGGTTTGGTAGATCTGTAGGTATTTTACTCGGAGACATTCACCTTTACTTATCTTGACAGGATGCTGCCTAATTAATAGCGAGGTTTCTTAGCCAGATCTTTTCTTGCTGTGAAAGCAGCAGCTTATTTTGGCATCTGCAACATCCCCACCGAGGCCTAGCCTTTTCTTGGGGCCTGTAGGCAGCCGGGGCCCAGACTACCGGAGTGGGTGGCGGATGCGGCCTAGGCACGCTGATGTCACAGTGCTTGGTATGGGTACCAGAGGGCTGTCCTACAGCCTAGCAGGTCTTCAGCAGGTGGTGTGTGCTAAAAATATGGAGGGAGAGGCTGATGTACTGTTTCTCCCTGGGGCAACCCCTTAATGTCTGTAAGATATGTCCCTGGGTAATGGATGGGGAAGCCTGTGGTGGTAGAAAGCCGTATCCAGGAATCAGACAGAGGCAATGTTGTGCAAAATAACTCACAGTTCTTTATCGAACAACAGCAAGCAGTGATCATGGAGAGGAGTCCTCAGGAATATGGCACTGCCCTGGTAGTAGATGCAGGCTGGGATGGAGCTGTGTCCAGTTGTAGAAGCTGCAGCTCTGAGGCTCCTGACTCTGGTAATGGGATTAGGTTATGTGTCAGAACTGATGGTTTACTGACACTGTCTCTCTCTTCACTCCAGTCCATGTGCTGAGAGATCTGGTGGTAAGGCATGTGCTCTTGAGGAAGCATGAGGTCCAAGAGCTTGCTCCTCCCTGCCGAGGGGATTTGTTCTCCTGGTCCGCTGGTGGCTACCTCTCCAATCACATTCCAGTGTACATGGCAAAACACAATTGGTTGGAAACTCACACCCAATTAACCATTGCCTGTTCAGGCAGAATCTACAGCTGCTAATTACCTGAGTCTTCCTGCATTCACCCTTAATGAGTTAATCAGGCTCACTAGATGGACCCTAACAGGTAGAGGGCCTTATTGCCCCCTTTCCTATACATTGGCAGGGGTGTTGCACATGAACGTATTATATAGCAAACAGAAAAGCAAGTGTGCAAGCTTTTTGCGGGTGTTCAATGTCCAAAGTGGGATTTAGGATTAAGGGACTTAAGGTAACTGCTGTTTTTATGTGGTACACTTTTTCTGTAAATTCTTCTTTTCTTCCATATTTTCTCTTGTATGCCCCAGTAGTACAATGGACTACTATTAGTACAATAAGTGCCAATGCTACACAGTGTACATCCTGTGGCATGTATGCCTTCCTTTAACAGCTGTTCGAGGGGGAATACTGCTATGTTGGATGAGTGAAAATTTCTCATCTGGAAGCCCAGATTCTGGATCTAAATGAGCAAATTTCAAGGCTGCAGGCAATTGACAATGTGGAGCACAAACTCACTGGAGAAAATGGGTGTGGGAATGGTTGTATGGAGGTGCAGAGTGAGGTGGAAGCTATTTGGGTAATATGTAGAAGGCGGGGTAGAGGGAAGTTGCAAGTAGTCTAGTCCTGATCTGGTGCACCCCAATAAGTTTGCCAAGCTGGTGGATGAATGGGATATTAGCACAGGGGTAGTGATGCTGCAGCAAGACTTGGCCTCTAGCAACCATGGGACTGTCTGCTCCAGTAAAAAGTGGAATGGGAGCACAAGCAAGGTCAGAAAGGTGCTGGTAGGGGGAGATTATTAATGGAAACAGACAGGACCATCTGTCACAAAGATTATACATACCAAACAGTGAGTTGTTTTCCTGGTCCACATTGGCACCAATGACAAAGTAAGAGGTAGGTGGAAGGTCCTTAATGATTTCAGGGACTAAGGCCATAAGCTCAGGGCAGGACTTCAAAGGTAGTTTTCCATGCCACACCAGAAAGGCAGCAGTAAATTAGGGAGGTAAATAATTGGCTCAAAAGTTGTTGCAGGAAGTAGGGGTTTGGGTTCATGGACCAAATGGTATACACTCCCGGTTACTGCATGAACCATGTCCTGTGATAGACAGACCATTATTTTTAATATTTGAAGATTCCTTTAGGACTTATTCTGCTCCACAGGACTGGCGCAAAGCAAATGTGGTGCCAATATACATAAAAGGATCAAAAAGAGATCCTGGAAACTTAACTTCTGTTGTGGGGGATATATTTTTTTTGGGGGGGGGGATTGTTAGAGATGCTATCCTGGTGTATCTCACTCTACTTAACCTTATAAACCAGAATCTGCATGGGTTTATGAGGGATAAGTACTATCAGACTAATCTGATTGGCCTCTATGAGGAGCTAAGTTCCAGACTGGATCTGGGGGATGCTGTGGATATTGTATATCTGGACTTTTCCAAGGCATTTAATACAGTGCTGCATTAAAGGTTGGTACATAAAATGAGACTGCTAGGACTAGGGGAAATTCTGTGTATTTAGGTAAGCTAAGCTGTGTAAAGTAACTATTAATTAGGCTGCTAGTATAGCATTAGGAATGGACAGAGAAATGGTTGATGAGGTTTGATGTAGATAAATGAAAGTTATGAACTTTTGGAAACAAAAAGCACAATTATGTTCTAAACAGTCAATTACTAGATAAAACTGCAGCTGAAATGACTTGGGGGCTTTGGTGGATGGTAAACTTAATTTTAGTGACCAGAGCCAGGCAACTGCTGTTAAAGCAAATATAATTATGGGATATATCAAGAGAGGCATAGATTCTCACAATAAAGAGACAGGTGTACCCATGTACAAATCACTGGTCAGACCACACATGGAATATTGTGTACAGTTTTTGGCACCAAGAAGAACTAGAACGGGTGCAGACTAGAGCAACCAAGATTATCAGAATACAATGATAGATGGTTATCATATTTGTGGTTATTTAGTGTAGAAAAAAGGATGCTGAGGGGAGACCTCATTGCAATGTACAAATACCTGAATGGACAGTACAAGGATCTCTCCAAAGATCTTTTTATATCTAGACCTGTGACCAGGACAAGGGGGCATCCTCTACACCTAGAGGAGAGGCATCAACCATCTTCATAGACAAAGGTTCTTTACTGTAAGAGCTCACTGTGAAACTCTCTGCCAAAGGAGGTTGCTATGGAGGACTCTTTATACATCTTCAAGAGAGGCCTGGATGCCTTTCTGGAGAGCAAAAATATAATGGTTTATGGGGAAAAAACATTTCTTTAATTCTTAAAGGTTGGACTTGATGGTCCTATGTATTTTTCCCAGCCTAGCCTATGTACTATGATACTTCTATAATTAAAATATAGGTCTTTATATTTTCATTTGTTGTTACTTGCAACATGCAGCATAGTGTTAGATAAAAAATCTAAATGCTCAGGAATCAATTTAGCAGGATGCTAAGAAATTTGACAGGACTTATAAAAGATACAATATATTTGCTCAAAGTGCAACTCCAATTGTATCATTATTTTTCCCAAATTGTAATATGTGAGTCCCCCATTTAAAACAAACTGAATGTTGTACATATTGCGCTGCTCACATTTTCCTCTCTAAAGCTCTGTTTCTCTAAATCATTCTCAGCATCATCGAAGTAGGTGGAGACTTAACACTTCCAGTCTTTGTCCTAAATTTGAGTCAGTTATAAAATGTCCTCACTTCTCATGATGATCTGTATTCTCTCATGCGGTAACTAAAGTGAGAAGTAACTCAGAAGTAACTTAACCCCTTTCTAACTAGGCCTTAAAAGGCTTTAATGAGAGGGGGCATTTTGTAGTGAATTTTTATAATTATTGGTTTAAGGGCCATAGTTTTCTTTTTTTGTTCAGAACCTTAAAATATTTTCTGGCTTTTTTTTGTGACATGTGGGGATATTTAAAAATAAAAATAGTTAAAGATACTTTTTTCATTTGTAGTATTTTGGGGGCTTAAACTTGCAAAAAAAGGAGTAGAATATTTTATATTATATTATGTACAGTGTATTTTTTTTCAGTCGCCAATTAATTCCAAAATCATCATTAAATTCTTTCTCCAGTGTGTGCTGGTCATTTGGATATATAATATGCATAGTCTTGGGCAAACGGGGAAACTATGATGTTTTTATAGTGCAGGGGATAATTTTTTTATTTTATTGGGATATATTATTGTTTATTTTAATTTATTTATATTGTCCGTTTGTGTATGTGTATCTATTTAAACCATATATGTCTCCCCATGAGTTCATAAAAAGACCCTGGAGGACATTTCCACTTTCTAGTTTTCACCTGTAACTATGCATCTATATGAGCCCCATACAAGGTGGGCGTTTGCTTACAAATCAAATATAGGCTTTCTGTATTTTCAGAATTGACTATTTTGGGGATAAATACAGTTTTGAATTAAATTTTACATATTTCACATCAAAACCCCCTATATAATCAACCCATTTTCAAATCTTCACCCCTCAACCTATCAGAAACAGCTTTTAGGAAGATTGTTAACCCATTGAGATCTTCATAGTAATTGAATCAAAATGGAGGTGAAATTTAGAATGGTCAAATTTTGTGAGTTATACGTTCATTTAGCCCTAAAATTTACACATTTCCAAAAGATAAAAAGAGAAAACCAACCTTACAATTTGTTATGCAATTTCACACTAATCTTAACACTAATGTGGGGAAAAATCTATCATTTGTGCATCGCTGCCTTCCAAGTAGCATAACATTTTTACTTTTTTGGCTATGGAGCTGGTTGATGGCTTGTTTTTTGCTGGACATGTAGTACTGTGCAACAGTATTATTCTGGAGTACATATGCTTTTTTGTTCAGTTTTTATTGCATTTTTGTGGGATTCAATAGGTAAAAATCATAATTTTTGGCGGGTTTTATAAGTTTTTTTAGCGGTATTAATCGTGTGGGTTCAATAATTATTTACTTTTATTCTATGGATTGTTACGGATGCAGTGATACTATATATGTGGGGTTTGTGTTATGATTTATGAAAGACCCCCGGAAGGCATATTAAATGCCACGGTGGTGCTGACTGCGGCATTTAATGGGTTAAACACCCGCAATATGAACCCACTCCGACCACCAGTGTTACACTGGGTTGTCGGCTTGTAGCTAAAGCTGGCACTCCATGTATCCCGATGCCAGTTCAACT
This sequence comes from Engystomops pustulosus, assembly GCF_040894005.1. Classification (NCBI taxonomy): domain Eukaryota; kingdom Metazoa; phylum Chordata; class Amphibia; order Anura; family Leptodactylidae; genus Engystomops; species Engystomops pustulosus. The sequence continues at coordinate 72,235,151 of NC_092413.1, read as the reverse complement.
TCGATCCAGAGCTGAGCCAGCATCAGAATCGCGGCGAATATATCCACTGCTGAGCGCTAAGTCACTGCGCTCATTGGCTGATATATCAGCCGCAGAGTGGGAAGGTGTTAAAGGACATCTACCACCAGGATCAAGGATTGTAAACCAAGCCCATTGACATACGGATATGTGTGCCCCCTCCGCTAGGATCTGTTCTTTTCTTATGCCCTGTTTTTTTTTTTAAAAAAAAGGCTTTTAGAATTATGCAAATAAGCCTGAGGGGCTTTGGGCTCCATTGGTGTTAATGAAGCCTGGAGCCCCTTAGGCTCATTTGCATAATTAAAAAAAATGTTTTCTGAAAAACAAGGGCATAAAAACTTCTGATCCTGCCAGAGGCAGAGGTTTACAATCCTTCACCCTGGAGGTGGAAGTCCTTTAACATATATAGAAGCTGTTTTTGCACTGGTAAGATTAGGGGCTCCATCTATTTCAGGTAAAGAACAAACTCAATTGATGATGGAAATAAACACTAATAAATAAAATACAAATCCCTATCTACACTATAACAATCATCCCCATCAAGGCAAGATGATGGGGAGGTCTCCAAGGGTGCCCACCACTTTACTCAAAATCTCATTCTGCATGCAGTGAGCTTTTCGGGAGTTGTGCTTTATGTAGATTTGAAATGTGAAAAAATACATACTATACATTACAAAAAAGTCTTTTTCTCCAATTTTTTTTAACCCCCCAAAAAATAAAAATGAACAAAGGGTCCTTCAGCATTTTTTAACTTTGTGTCACCAAAAAATGCAAATATTATTAAAGGGAACCTGTCACCAGCGGGATGCCTGTTAAACCCCTAAACATACCTTATAGGCCGGTGTAGTAAATGCTGTCCAGACATGTCCTTTTAACGCTGGTGTGTCAGCCGCATGCTGAAATATCCCCTTATATCCAATTCATCTACTACCCTGTTTCCCCTAAAATAGGACATCCCCCGAAAATAAGACCTAGTACAATTTTGTTCAATCTGAGAAATATAAGGCCTCCCCTGAAAATAAGACCTAGCGGCCGCCATTGCAGCGGACCCCCATGTCATACATTAGTATTAGTAGATTTTTTAGATGCTGCAAGAGGTTGTGACAAGAGGGAAGAATTACAGAATAAAATCACTGACTGTTGCAGGACAAATACGCTACAAGCTGCTACATGGACATGAAGTGCTCATTTAAGGAAAGTTCTATTGCTAAACATGAGAGATTGGGGCCAAAAATTCCAATAGTTCAGAGTTTGGAGAGTAATAAGGATGTTTTAGAAGTTTATTTTCTTTTTGTTCACCAATAAATGTAAATTCTTGTACATGGAAAAATAAGACTTCCCCTGAAAATAAGACCTAGTGCCTCTTAAGGAGCAAAAATTAATATAAGACACTGTCTTATTTTCGGGGAAACAGGGTAGTTAGAGGGGAAGGCTTATGGGTTGACTAGTCAAGCATGCACCCAGCCTCCGGCCAGGTGCATCATTAAAACATGCGTTTGTGCCGCATGAGCTGTGCGGGTTTCTCCCTCCTGATATGCACAGGGCCAGAGAGGAGATACTACCCGTACTGCGCATGTCCGAGATTTCGGACGAGATCGCAGAGGCTTTTAGCATTATGCAAATAAGCCTGAGGGGCTTCGAGCTTCATAGTTGTTAATGAAGCTTGGAGCCCCTCAGGCACCGATCGAGGGTGTTATCGGTAAGTCTTTGCTCCAATATGCTATGCAGCCCTCTCCATGCACTCGCACCCGACGCGCACTGTACTATTACGGCGCATGTCGGGAAGGGGTTAACAGGCGTCCGCTGGTGACAGGTTTCCTTTAAGGTATTGTACAAGCCCTTAGACCAGTGGTGACGAACCTTTTAGAGTGCCCAAACTACAACCTAAAGCCACATATTCCTAACAAAGTGCCAAATGCCAACTTATTGGTCCCTGCTCTGTCACAAGTTCAAACATATTGGCGTCCTGTGGACACAAATACAGTAGAAAGAAGGAGAAACTATTATAGCTTCCCTCTATCACAGGTCCAGAGAAGGGGCTCCAATGATAATCCAGCTCTGTCCTCACCTCCTTGCTCCTCCTGTACTTCAAGTCACTTTTAAAAAGTGTTGAACGTGGCACATCCTGGGCTGCCTGTGACTTCAGGAGGAGGAGTCCTGAATGGTGACCTTTGTGCTGGGTGATGGCCTGGGTGCCCACAAAGAAGGCTCCAAATGCCACCACTGGCACTTGTGCCATAGGTTCGCCACCAGACCAATACATATGAAAATTAACTAAGGGGTTAACATACCTCCTAAGAGACTGAATCCAGTTTCCAAATGTTGTGTTTTGTGTAGACCTCACTATCTTCACACATACAGTAAATACACACGTTAGCATTTTTTAAGTCAGTTTACTATAATTAGGTAATTAGGTCACAGTTGGACATTGTTCATTTTTGATTAATATATATATATATATATATATATATATATATATATATATATATATATATATATGAAGTATAGCTCAACCTGTCATTTTTATCTATTTTACAATTTTATACGGTGGTTACGTTTCACATTTCCAGGCATTTAACTCCATAGCTAAGTGTTCATGTAATGAAGACCATTTAATCTTCATATTTAAAACGTTGAAATAGTTGCAAACTGAAATCCGGTAACAAAAATATGAAAAAAAAATAAACGTCACATTTTTCAGAAGAGTAATAAATAGTTCAATAGTGCCCTCTACTGGCCTTTTTTTAGTATTGTAGATTTTCTTTTATAAATAATAAATGAATGAAATAACAATGTGCAATTGAATGGTTTCTTCTCTTTTTTTTTAGCATCTTAATAAACGCTATATGTGGTCTTTTTGGCGGCCATTTCAACCGATAGGAAAGTGATGTGTTTAAAAAAAACTGCTATAAAAGTGGTGTGTATCACTGTGTGTGTATTTACCAAGACAAAGGGGCACATTTACTAACAACAGTGCAAACTTCACTAAGTGCAGTTTGCCTGTGTAGTGTGCAGAGGGGGCCCGATTAATGATTTCTGGTGCACTTTCTTCATAAATCTGTCACCCTCTGCACTGCTCGACGGAGTGCACCACCTTTTTTGGGTGCACCTTTAACATGGGGTATATGCACAGTCCGACTGAGCACCAAAACGCCCCCTAATTTGTGTTGCATGATGCCTAGTGCAGCCATGCCACAAAAGAGTCACATGTGACACAGATGTGGAGCAGACACTTCTTAATTACCTGTGTAAGCAGTTTGCACTAGAAAGAACATGTAAAGTCTGACAGAAAATTGGTGCATGGCCCTTAGTAAATTTTGCTCAAAAAGATTTTGTGTTATTTAGGTTCCACAATAAATGGCGAACATTTTTATTACAAAAAAACAATGTCAGATTTGTATTATTTTTTAAATATACTGAACAGAAAGGGTTCCACAGTAGGACATATGAAATACAAAATTGTGCTATTAAAAATTACATTTGGTCCCCCCCCCGCCCCCCCCCCAAAAAAAAAAGACCTCTTACAGCTATGGTGACCAAAAAATTAAAAAGGTAAAGTTAATTGTAGAAGGAATTGCAGAAAATAAATTAAAAATAACCTGGCCATTAACATATAAAACAGGTACAGAGATAAGGGATTAATAATATTAGTAAAATATCTCTATCCTGGAACTATATATTAAAAGGGTTTCCAATTTTTAGTAACCGATTTCATATCTCTAACCCCTTCACACAACACAAAGTACTATTTTGTCTGCAGGGGATGTATAGACAGAGCTCACAGGCTGATCTCTCTCCACACATGGCGTGTGTCAGCTCTATAAAACAGCTGACACCTGCTTCTAACTGCCCAAGTCGGTGCTGGCACCAATCATGGAAGTTAACCTGCTAGGTGCTGCTATTAGGGTAAACCACAGTATTTAACAGTCCTGCCAGTGGGTGCCACCATCTTGGATGTGCAACATCCCCCACCGGAGCCAAGCCTTTTCTTGTGGGCCAGGAGGCAGCCAGAGGCACGCGAGCGCACAACTATGACGTCACTTGGCCACGATACCGCGTGACGTTATGATTTGTGCGCTGAGGCTGGAAAGAAGATGGAGTCACAGGGGAGAAGAAGCCGAAGGTGGGGATATCGTGTTTTTTTTTTTTTGGGGGGGGGGGGTTAAATGCAAATTCACTGGCCAGGGACAGGATGTTCGTTGGTCGCGGCCAGATAGTATTTTACAGAGTGGGGGCAGCGCTGTCCCAAGATGCCGCCCCATCAAGCAGCATCAAGTCGCCTCATGGGTGGTGCGCCCCTGCTAGCACATAATAACTCTCAAACATGTACCACATGATCAGCCGTTCCATAACGCTTTTAACTTTAAATTGAGGTGCTTTTTTTTTTTATCTAGAGTAACTATGAATTTTCTTTTGTTTTACCATACAAATTCTGCATTTGTCTTTCTTACCTGCTTATGGCAAGTAATATAGTTGAAATTGCTTCTAAGTCTTCTGCCCCTCTGAAACCTGTGGAGTGCCACTCACTGCTCAAGGGCATGCACAGGGGCATCTGTGGCAAAATCAGAGGCTCTGTGGTAAAAGCACAGTAAATGGCATATTTTTATATCTTTATATACTATCCAGCATTTGTAACAGAGCACCTGATAGACTGTGTCCCAATTGATAAGGTATAACAACAATCGAAGAACAACAGAGCATAGTTTTCAGCATATAGTATATCAGTTTTATTGATAAGACAGGTACGCATGCAATATGTGCAAATACTAATATAGGAGCTTGTACAAATCAATACGACTTTGCCACGCATTACTTTATATACTATATCGACTTTGGATACTATTTTTATTTTTAGATACGTGGAAACACAACAAGTACCATACATACTTGACTATAAGCCAACCCGAGTATAAGCCGAGGCACCTAATTTAACACAAAAAAACTGGTAAAACCTATTGACTCTAGTATAAGCCTAGAGTGGCAAATGCATTGGTCACAACCTCCCCAGTATATAGCCAGCAGCCCCTTGCCCCCAGTATATAGTCAGCAGCCCCCTAGTATATAGCCTGCCCCTGCCCCCTAGTATATAGCCAGCAGTCCCTGGGGCATAACGATCACGCTCACACTGCTGTTGGAAGGGATGGTCCCGGGCCACATCAGTCACAGATAAACATCTGCCTGTCACAAGTTTTCTATTATCATTAATTGGGGTGCTGTATAGGTGTTATATCCCTTTACATAGAGGGCAGTATTATAGTAGTTATATCCCTGTACGTAGGGGGCAGTATTATTGTAGTTATATCCCTGTACGTAGGGGGCAGTATTATTGTAGTTATATCCCTGTACATATGGGGCGGTATTATAGTAGTTATATTCTTCTACATAGGGGGGAAGTATTATAGTAGTTATATTCTTGTACAAAGGGGTGCAGTATTATAGTAGTTATATTCTTGTACATAAGGGGGCATTATTATAGTAGTTATATTCTTGTACATAGGAGGCAGAATTATAGTAGTTATATTCTTGTACATAGGGGGGCAGTATTATAGTAGTTATATTCTTGTACATGGGGGGCAGTATTATAGCGGTTATATTTTTGTACATAGGAGGCAGAATTATAGTGGTTATATTCTTGTACATAGGGGGGCAGTATTATAGTAGTTATATTCTTGTACATGGGGGGCAGTATTATAGTGGTTATATTTTTGTACATAGGGGACAGTATTATAGTAATTATATTCTTGGACCACACTTAATGGTGTTGATCCCACCTACTAATGGGACCCTTTAAGATTTTTTTTTACAGGGCCACTGTTAATTCCCAGATTGCACCTGTCCGTGTTTGTTCTCTGTTGCTCCAGCTAAGGCTCCATCTTCAGCTCCCCGAGCGGCCCCGTCACATACACCAGTTGACATCATAGTGTATGCTGATGTCAGACTCAAGTATAAGCCAAGTTAGGGTTTTTCAGCACATTTTTTGTGCTGAAAAACTCGGCTTATACTCCAGTATATACGGTATACAGGTAGTCCCCAGGTTACGTACAAGATAGGGTCCATAGCTTTGTTGAATTTGTATGTAAGCCAAAACTGTATATTTTATAATTGTAGTTCTAGACATTTTTTTTTTTTTTTTGACAATTGGAGTTTCAAATTTTTTTGCTGTAATGGGACCAAGGATTATCAATAAAGCTTCATTACAGACACATTATAGCTGATCATTGCAGCCTGGGACTATAGTAAAGCATTCAGAGAGCTTCACCAGAGGCCATAGTGGGCAGAGAGGTCCATCTTTGACTAGCGGTCATCTGTAAGTCGGTGTCCTTAAGTAGGGGACCGCCTGTATACGCCAGTATGAGAGTTGTTTTTATAAAATTGTCTTAAGCTTTGCATTTTCCCTTAGCTTCCATCTTTTAGGATATATACATATGTATTTCTTTGGTAATACTGTATTTTTGGGGGTTTTATGAATTTGATGTTTCTATGTATTTTATATGGACAAAACCTTTTTTTATCATTAAATGTCCAACTGCAATGTTATCTACTAGTGCCAATTTTTCTATTATGTCCATTCTATTAGCTTGCCAACCATAAAATTGTTCAGCAGTAAAATGACATTATACTGCAATAGAGCAATATTGCAGTATATTGTATGAGCAATCAGACGCCCCAGGGGGTTAAAGCACCCCATTTCCCTATAACAGATCTAAAATTAAACAGTAAAAATCATAAACACGTTAAGTATCACCACCTCCCAAAACGCCCATTATATCAAAATATAAGAAAGAGGGTTCCCGGCACTGTAACAGAAAATATTGCCTAAATATGGCAGTTTTGCATCTTCCACACATAAATATTTGATTATAATTCTTTTGTACTAAAGATTTCATTTTTTAAATCTACTAAAACATAAAGCCTATTTAAATTTAGAATAAAGGGGAGGTATCATTTGGAGCACACAGTGAAAGCTGTAAAAACCGAACCCACATGCTAAGCCCACATTTCTGTAAGCAGAAAAATGGCTTTTGGAATGAAGGAAGTAAAAAACAGAAACTCAAAAATTCTAAGGAAAGCAAATATCCCAATAAGACTGTTACCTCGACTTTGACATTTTGTGATATATAAAGATTTTATTTTTATTTTAATAAAACAATATAATAAAACAGGTTGATATAACAGAGTGTAGCATAATATATCAGGATAGTATATATTGAAACATCACAATATAGCCAAATATATCGGAAATAGTATGTGTGCTGGGCCCTTGCACTCACAACCCCGTTAATTATTATTACTACTATGTATCCGTAGAGTTCTCAAAATGTATCCATAAAAGATATGTCCATAAAAAATCCACAAAGAATCCACACGTAATCCAAATTCAGGTTCCACTTTATTAGGTACACCATGCTAGTAACGGGTTGGACCCCCTTTTGCCTTCAGAACTGCCTCAATTCTTCGTGGCATAGATCCAACAAGGTGCTGGAGATTTTGGTCCATATTGACATGATGGCATCACACAGTTGCCGCAGATTTGTCGGCTGCACATCCATGATGCGAATCTCCCGTTCCACCACATCCCAAAGATGCTCTATTGGATTGAGATCTGGTGACTGTGGAGGCCATTTGAATACAGTGAACTCATTGTCATGTTCAAGAAACCAGTCTGAGATGATTCCAGCTTTATGACATGGCGCATTATCCTGCTGAAAGTAGCCATCAGATGTTGGGTACATTGTCGCAGCAGAAATCAAGACTCATCAGACCAGGCAACATTTTTCCAATCTTCTACTGTCCAATTTCGATGAGCTTGTGCAAATTGTAGCCTCAGATTCCTGTTCTTAGCTGAAAGGAGTGGCACCCAGTGTGGTCTTCTGCTGCTGTAGCCCATCTGCCTCAAAGTTTGACGTACTGTACATTCAGAGATGCTCTTCTGCCTACCTTGGTTGTAACGGGTGGCGATTTGAGTCACTGTTGCCTTTCTATCAGCTCGAACCAGTCTGCCCATTCTCCTCTCACCTCTGGCATCAACAAGGCATTTCCGCCCACAGAACTGCCGCTCACTGGATGTTTTTTCTTTTTCGGACCATTCTCTGTAAACCCTAGAGATGGTTGTGCGTGAAAATCCCAGTAGATCAGCAGTTTCTGAAATACTCAGACCAGCCCTTCTGGCACCAACAACCATGCCACGTTCAAAGGCACTCAAATCACCTTTCTTCCCCATACTGATGCTCGGTTTGAACTGCAGGAGGTTGTCTTGACCATGTCTACATGCCTAAATGCACTGAGTTGCCACCATGTGATTGGCTGATTAGAAATTAAGTGTTAACGAGCAGTTGGACAGGTGTACCTAATAAAGTGGCCGGTGAGTGCATATATATATATATATATACATACATATATACAGTATATACACTATATACACCATAGATTAAAAAAAAAAAACCTTTTCCCACTTTTTGTAACTTTACAAACTAAAACCCACAAAAAACTAAAAATTAAATAAGTCCTTAAGTTAATTTTTGACTAGTTCTAAATGTCATGAAAGTGAGGGGGAAATGTCAGAAACTCTATTATGACCACAGAATCCAATTAATTTTGGAGAAAATTGCTCCCTTACTTATATAAATGTGGGGTAATGAGTTTTTTTACATGGCAGCTGTGGAGCCAAGTGATCAAGGTTTACTGGCAATGTACAGAGAAAAAATAATTCCCCTCCCACCCCCTGACAAAGAGGGGTGTGAATGAAAACTAATTAAAAAGAATCTGTCTGACTCAAGCTATACAGTTTTAACATTAAAGGGATTTTCCTATGAAACAAGTGCAACACCCCTGCCGATGTAGCTTGCAGCCTGTGTAGGGTCTGATCAGCCCCACAGCAGATCACTACATAACACAGATGAACACTGCAGCAGTAGAGTCTGCCTGGTAAGGCAGGAGTTAAGTATTAAATGTGATGTAATATGTGTCAGCCAATCACATATGTTAATATCTTGTATTTGTGAGCTGAGATGTAATTGGAGGAGTAGCCACCACCTGATTGGCTGATTAGAAATTAAGTGTTAACGAGCAGTTGGACAGGTGTACCTAATAAAGTGGCCGGTGAGTGTATATGCTTTCTTTGTATCAAACAATGTAATTTGCGCTGTAGTATACTTCACTGTATTTAATGTAAGCTGCAGTCTCTGCATACAGTACGTAGATACACGTAACTTGTGCAGTAATAGATTTAGTTTTACTCACGACCGAAGTCCCGGGGAAGGATCTTGTATTACCATCTGTCCTTACTTACATAGATAGTGTGGTTTCTTTTCAAGCGCATTCGCACTTTGGAGTCCTGACGCACCACAAGTTTAAGCAGCGGCTTGTTCTCGGCCTCCAGTTATAAGGAGAGATTACTCACTTTTGTAGAGTTTCTTTTGTTTTTAAGGTTCTGTAGTTTTAGAAAAAACTTCTCCCTGTCTGGGGAGCAATAACCTTGGATCGACTGATCATCACTTGTTATCACTCTCTCGTCAAAAATTAAAAGGGTAAAGTCCTGAAGGGTTGGCCATTTTTCAATAAATATGCTCCATATTTATTATGTAGCATATATTTTCTCTGCATGTACCATGTGCCTCCTTTTGCTTTTCCCACCATGCTGCCCTCTGCATATTGCAACTTGTAGCCTCACATTCACCATGCCTGTCTGCAAACTCTGAGTTACAGGAATCTATGCATATACAGACTCTTTTAGTCCTTCTTAATGGCGAGCTCCACTGCGTCTTGACATACACAGTAACTTTACAAACTAAAACCCACAAGAAACGAAAAATTAAAAAAGTCCTTAAGTTAATATTTGACTAGTTCTAAATGTCATGAAAGTGAGGGGGACCACAGCATCCAATTTTTATCAGTGCACAGACATGTAAACTACATCTACAGATCCATAGAGAGTCTGCACACAGCACTAAAGTATCAGACTAAAGTAAGTATCAGAGAAGATGAATCAATTGATGTAATACAGTAGTATTGCAGTATATGGTAGGAACGATCACACCATCTAGGGTTTTTAAAAAACATTTTAAATCAATCCTCCTTTCCCTATAACTGATAAACTGATATAAAACGTAATAAACAGTAAAAATCACAAACATGTTAGATATCGCTGTGTTCCAAAATGCAGATCTATCAAAATATAAAGATGCTTCTTCCTGGCGGTGAATCCCATAACGGACTACTACTTTTACACCATTTTAAATCACATAAAAAATGTAATTAAAAAGTGATCGAAATGTCGCACAGTCCTCAAAATGGTAGCAATGAAAACATTGTCTCATTTCGTAAAAATGTATGAAAATGTACTAAAACGCAATAAAACCTATATAAATTTGGTATCACCAAGATCATATCGAACCAAAGAATAAAGCAGAGGTGTTATTTGGAGCACACAGTGAAAATCGTAAAAAACTGTCCTCACACGAAAGTGACGCAATGCATTTTGTTGCCAATTTTACCACATTTGGAATTTTTCCAGCTTCCCAGTACCTCATACAGCTCTGTAGAGAGAAAAGTGAAAAAGTTATAGATTTTTGAGGTTGGAGAACGAGAAATGAGCAAAAAAAACCTGCGGATTAAGGCAGTAAAGGCACGTAGGAAATTTATGTAAAAGAGTGTCCAACTCTCAGTTTGGGATTTAAAATACTTGATACTGTATTTTATGTGATAGAGCAACATAAAGTATCAATAAAATACATTTAAGTATAAGGATGTAACATTTAAAAATGTGAGAAATTTCAAGGGGTAATATAATGGGAATACAGACAAACATGCAATGTGATATTTGTTTTTATTTTCTAGTGTTCACCACCTGGAACAGTCAAGGATTTAAGACCTATCCACAGAATCCCTACTTTCTCATGATCTGTGGGTGTCTCATCACTGAGGATAGGGCCTAACTTGTGCAACATCCCCCACCGGGGCCTAGCCTTTTCTTGGGGCCTGGAGACAGCCGGGGCCCGCAGTACCTGAGTGGCTGGCGGTTGCGGCCTAAGCACGCTAGTGTCACGGTGCTTGGTATGGGGAACCGGAGGGTTGTCCTACAGTCTGGCAGGTCTCCAGCAGGTGGTGTTGGCAAGAAATGATGAGGGAGAGGCTGCTATAGCGGATCTCCCTGGGGCAACCCTTTGGTGTCTGGAGTATGAGTCTCTGTGTGGTGGAACGGGTGCCCGTGATGGTGACAGCCGTAGTAGCAGGGACCAGACGGAGGCAGACCTTGAAAAAAAATAACTTACAGTTCTTTATTGGAACCGACAGGAACAGTAGCAACGTGCCTTGACAAATGGTAGAATGCTGGAGATGCATTTGGAGGGAGCCACAGGAGTAGATCACCAGCCTGGATGCAAAGGGCAGGCTGGGAGGTAGCTGTGTCCTAGCAGGATGCTTCAGCTTGTCCTGGGTTGCTTCAGATATCACCCTTGAAGGTAGGATGACACCCCTTTCCTCTCACTAACTCACTACACTCTTCAGACAGGGAGCTGAGCTCTCCTGCTCTGGTCTGGTGTGCTGGGTGCACTGACTCTTCTGAGTCTGACTGAGCTCTTCCTCTCACACTGGACTTTAGAAGTTTCCTGACCAGGAGTTTTATTACTCCCACTGGTCAGGTGGTGGCTACTCCTCCAATTACATCTCAGCTCACAAATACAAGATATTAACATATGTGATTGGCTGACACATATTACATCACATTTAATACTTAACTCCTGCCTTACCAGGCAGACTCTACTGCTGCAGTGTTCATCTGTGTTATGTAGTGACCTGCTGTGGGGCTGATCAGACCCTACACAGGCTGCAAGCTACATTGGCAAGGGTGTTGCACTTGTTTCATAGGAAAATCCCTTTAATGTGAAGACTGTATAGCTTGAGTCAGACAGATTCTTTTTAATTAGTTTTCATTCACACCCCTCTTTGTCGGGGGGTGGGAGGGGAATTATTTTTTCTCTGTACATTGCCAGTAAACCTTGATCACTTGGCTCCACAGCTGCCATGTAAAAAAAACTCATTACCCCACATTTATATAAGTAAGGGAGCAATTTTCTCCAAAATTAATTGGATTCTGTGGTCATAATAGAGTTTCTGACATTTCCCCCTCACTTTCATGACATTTAGAACTAGTCAAAAATTAACTTAAGGACTTATTTAATTTTTAGTTTTTTGTGGGTTTTAGTTTGTAAAGTTACAAAAAGTGGGAAAAGGTTTTTTTTTTTTAATCTATGGTGTATATACTGTATATATGTATGTATATATATATATGCACTCACCGGCCACTTTATTAGGTACACCTGTCCAACTGCTCGTTAACACTTAATTTCTAATCAGCCAATCACGGCAACTCAGTGCATTTAGGCATGTAGACATGGTCAAGACAACCTCCTGCAGTTCAAACCGAGCATCAGTATGGGGAAGAAAGGTGATTTGAGTGCCTTTGAACGTGGCATGGTTGTTGGTGCCAGAAGGGCTGGTCTGAGTATTTCAGAAACTGCTGATCTACTGGGATTTTCACGCACAACCATCTCTAGGGTTTACAGAGAATGGTCCGAAAAAGAAAAAACATCCAGTGAGCGGCAGTTCTGTGGGCGGAAATGCCTTGTTGATGCCAGAGGTGAGAGGAGAATGGGCAGACTGGTTCGAGCTGATAGAAAGGCAACAGTGACTCAAATCGCCACCCGTTACAACCAAGGTAGACAGAAGAGCATCTCTGGACGCACAGTACGTCAAACTTTGAGGCAGATGGGCTACAGCAGCAGAAGACCACACCGGGTGCCACTCTTTGCAGCTAAGAACAGGAAACTGAGGCTACAATTTGCACAAGCTCATCAAAATTGGACAGTAGAAGATTGGAAAAACGTTGCCTGGTCTGATGAGTCTCGATTTCTGCTGCGACATTCGGATGGTAGGGTCAGAATTTGGCGTCAACAACATGAAAGCATGGATCCATCCTGCCTTGTATCAACGGTTCAGGCTGGTGGTGGTGGTGTCATGGTGTGGGGAATATTTTCTTGGCACTCTTTGGGCCCCTTGGTACCAATTGAGCATCGTTGCAACACCACAGCCTACCTGAGTATTGTTGCTGTCCATGTCCATCCCTTTATGACCACAATGTACCCAACATCTGATGGCTGCTTTCAGCAGGATAATGCACCATGTCATAAAGCTGGAATCCTCTCAGACTGGTTTCTTGAACATGACAATTAGTTCACTGTACTCTGTGGTGGAACGGGAGATTCGCATCATGGATGTGCAGCCGACAAATCTGCAGCAACTGTGTGATGCCATCATGTCAATATGGACCAAAATCTCTGAGGAATGCTTCCAGCACCTTGTTGAATCTATGCCACGAAGAATTGAGGCAGTTCTGAAGGCAAAAGGGGGTCCAACCCGTTACTAGCATGGTGTACCTAATAAAGTGGGCGGTGAGTGTATATACAAAGAAAGAAGAAATAGCAGCACAGTCCTTTTATAGCAGAGCGTTATGGGTGCTATCCTCATTCTCACCAGCCAGAGTTCAATAGCTATCCAAAAAATGAAGACAGACAGCACTCCAAAGTAGTGAAAAAACTTGAGTGTTTTATTCTACCTCCTGCAACGTTTATATATGTACTGATAGATGATCAGACCCAGCAGGTCTGCTTAAACTTTGCACACCCAGCAGTCATGTAAGTGTCTAGTCTATATACTGCATATACTGTATATACTGCATAAGATTACTTTAGTGCTAAGCAGTATGAGGAGGGTCTCTGAATGCTGGAGATCTGATCCTGCGCCTGTGATCAGTGCGGGAAACTACAGCAATAGCAAGAGACATCGCTACCGACACGAGACCCGTACTCAAAAGACAGTGGACAGTTGTGATTGAGTTACTATTTCTTGTTATTAAAATAGTGGGGGGGTTTTGCACATGTTGCAGATGTAGATCTATTGGGCTTCTTTGTTACAGGACAGTTTTAGAGGAGTAATAAACAGTGTTCTTCCATTCTAGCTGTAGCTCCCAGCGTTGCCCGGGATAGTAAATAAATCCTGTTAACCCATTCTATTTTGTTGTAGCTAAGAAAAAATATTTTATATGCATCTTTAGACTGTCTCTGTCTCATTCAGTGACTGTCTGCCTGTCGTCTACAGCTGATCTCTGATTGGTTTCCTTGAGCAACTGGAACAGTTTTACCTAAGACATTTCTAATAAATATCCCCCTATCTCTGCATCCTTATCCAGAGTAGTAAATATATGACAATTTTCCAGGCTATCAGCGGCGCCAATCACTCAGAATAGTTCCTTTTCATAAATGAATATCTTTATTCATAGGCCGAATAATAAGCGTTTCGAGCCCGGTCCGGGCTCGAAACGCTTATTATTCGGCCTATGAATAAAGATATTCATTTATGAAAAGGAACTATTCTGAGTGATTGGCGCCGCTGATAGCCTGGAAAATTGTCATATATTTACTACTCTGTTCTCCGACGAATTCTATTGCCGGAAAAAAACCAGGACGGCTGCCGAGACCACTACAATACCTAAGCTACTATACGAGTTGTACCGCTTGTACTACCAGAAAAGGTGAGCAGATTACCAACCAGAAACTGCTTTCACACATGTGGCGCTTGTATCGGTTTTCTCTCTTCTCTTTCTAATTCTGCATCCTTATCCAGCTTACCTCACACATAAGTGTCTTCTACTCATTGCCTATAGTAACCAATCAAAGTTCAGAGCTCATATTAATGACCTGTGGCAGAACAGCAGCAGCAGACAATGGCCCCTGTATATGGTGGGTAATAAGTGGGTTTTGGAAAAAGTGGGTAAAAATTTTGTCTCACATATTTTTAGAATAACCTTTAGAATAACCTTCTTTTTAATCTAAAAAATCTATTTATTGTGGAATTTCTGCAACCAATTGAGGCCTCATGTGAACGACTGTAAGTGACGGCTTTAAAAAAAAAAAAAAAAAAAAAGAAACCTCCCGTGCCTCTCCCCATCGCTCTGACCAACAGCTCCAAGAAGCAGAGCTTTCACCAAAAAGGTGAGGACTGAGGAGGAAGTAAGAGCAGGCAGGATCCCACCCCTATGGTAAGTCAGAAGTTGTGCCATGCTTCTTTCATTTACGGATGATAAAATTGAACAGTAAGAGTAAGTTCATTTTCATTATGCTTTTTTTTCAGTAGTGTTCTCTAACAAACTTTTGAGGCCTACACAAAACAAAAGCAGTTATACTGAGAATTAATTACATTTAAATATACTCTTGGGTGAGTTTTTTAAACACATTTGCTTCATATGCATGCCGGATTTACCAGACTGAAGTTACTGCTAAACTTAACTGACATGTTGATTTCGGCTGTAGTAGGTTTGGGTTGGTATACCTAACATGTGCATGAAGTGTCTGTTTAAGAATAATCATGGTCCTGGGCAACCAGTTTAAGAGTAACTGAAAACAGCAGAGGAATTTATCATGCGTTGTATGCCATATCTTCCCCCTTTTGTCTCTTCCATTTTTTTTTTTTTTAAATAGGCACAACATACTTTTTTACTTTGCAAAAATTTGAAAAAGCAAGCATTTATCACTTTTATACTCCTCTAATACTTGATATTTTATGAGAAAGATCAACATAATGTATTGATAAAATACATTTAAAAATGTGGTTGTAAAGTTAAAAAATCTGGAAAGGTTTGGCTGCGTTTGCATGTGGCGTTTTGAAAAGAAATGCAAAAATGCTGTTGACATCGGGGCAGATTTACTTACCCGGTCCTGTCGCACCCGTTGTACCCGTTGTCTGATGAGGATTCGGGTCTGCAGTGATTCACTAGGATCGTGCGCCCGAGTTCCTGCAGGTGTTGCTACTGCACCGAGGTCCGCCCGAGTTCAACTTCTACTTCTTGGTGCATGTGAATGCTTGACCTTGCGACACAATTCGTTTTTTAAATTCCACTTTTTTTTTCAAATCCGTCGGGATGAGCCCCATTGTGTGTAAACGCAAATGTTAATCAGGGCTGTGGAGTCCAAGTGATCAGAAAAACTGAATTAAGGCAGGATTGTCCATTGTATTTTCTTTAGTTTGCCTTCCCTCTACATTCACGTTTGTAGAAGTTAGCTGATCTAGCTGCTTCTGGTAGCCAGTCAGTGCCCCACAGTAGCCAGCAGTCACGTTGGTGACCCACAGTAGCCAGCCAGCAGACACGGTAATGCCCCACAGTAGCCAGCAGGCACAAGCATGCCTCACAGTAGTATATGAAGGGGGTGGCATACTTACTTTTTCCTGCTGGACCTGCAAAGCCTGATCACATCACGTGTATTCCTGCTCTGGTTTATCTCTGGCCCAGGCCAATTTTAGACAAAGTAGGGCTCTGGGCAAAACTAGAAGCGGGGCCCCAAATAAAACAATTTTATGAACAGTCGCATTTAGTAAGAAGCGCCCTTTAGGCCTGCACAATAATAACAATTTGTAGTTTACAAACGGTAATATGGGTAGGTAACCTGTAATATTGGACTGTAGGAGAATTTTATATGAAAAAGATTGATGATAGAAGATAAATATGAAAGATTATATAGATTTATAGATGATAGACGATATGGGAGTTAGATACAGTATAAGATAGATGGGAAGATATATAGATAGGAAATAGACAAATTATAGGAGATAGATAACTAGATAGAAGTTAAAGGGGTATTCTCGTCTGGGCATTCACATTCAGTTTCATTAATCTGCTATATATAAACATTTCTTCAATTAGATGTTATTAAAAAAAACAAAAAAAAAAACATCCATGTATGTCATATGGTCCCTTAGAAACAAGACTGACTCCTTGGATACCACCACCTCTGCTGGACCGATTGCAAAAAGAAACAAAAAGTTATTGTATATGAAATGTCTGGGAGTTACTGCATGTCCCACAGCCGTCCTGTGGTAATGATTGCAGAAGCCAGGTGGTCAGGCAGGACTAAATAGCGCATGTCTTGCCATGTATGCTTTCCTTGAACAGCCGTTCGAGGGGGAATACTGCTGTGTGGGATGTGTGAAAATTGCTCATCTGGAAGCCCAGATTCTGGATCTAAATGAGCAAGTTTCAAGGCTGCGGGCAATTGACAATATGGAGCGAAGTTTGCTGCTCCTGGAGCACAAACTCTCTGGGGAAGATGGGTGTGGGGAGGGAAGTATGGAGGTGCAGAGTGAGGGGGCAGCTAGTTGGGTAACATATAGAGGGAAGAGTTGTAGGGAGTCTAGTCCTGATCTGGTGCACCCCAATAAGTTTTCCAGGCTGGCGGATGAGGGGGATATCAGCTCTGGGGTAGCAATGCTGCAGCAAGACATGGCCTCTAGCAACCAGGGGACTGTCTGCTCCAGTAAGAAGGGCAATGGGAGCACAGGCAAGGTCAGACAGGTGCTGGTAGTGGGAGATTCGATTATTAGGGGAACACACAGACCTGTCACAAAGACTGTGCATACCGAACAGTGTGTTGTTTGCCGGGTGCTCGGGTTCGGTATGTTGCGGATGGGGTTGACAGATTACTGGGAGGGGCTGGTGAGGAACCAGCAGTTATGGTCCACATTGGCACTAATGACAAAGTAAGAGGTAGGTGGAAGGTCCTTAAAAATGATTTCAGGGATTTAGGCCATAAGCTCAGGGCAAGGACCTCAAAGGTAGTTTTCTCCGAAATACTGCCTGTATCACGTGCCACACCAGAAAGGCAGCGGGAGATCAGGGAGGTAAATAAGTGGCTCAAAAGTTGGTGTAGGAAGGAGGGTTTTGGGTTCATGGAGAACTGGGCTGACTTTTCTGTCGGCTACAGGCTCTACAGTAGGGATGGGCTGCACCTCAATGGGGAGGGTGCAGCTGTTTTGGGGGAAAAAATGTCGAGAAGGTTGGAGGAGTGTTTAAACTAGAGACCTGGGGGGAGGGCAACTACACTTGTGCAGGGCAAATAGACAGTGTACATAGAGAGCTGGGAAGAGTCATAGTCCATGAGGGAGGAAGGGGGGCTGGAATGAGATTGGGGATTAAGGCCAAAAGGAATACGGACAGGGAAAAACATATAAAGTGTATGTACACAAATGCCAGAAGCCTCACAAACAAAATGGAGGAACTGGAACTCTTGATGTTGGAGCGGAAATATGATATGATCAGCGAGACATGGCTGGACAGTAGCTATGACTGGGCTTTTACTATAGATGGCTATAGTCTTTTTAGAAAGGATCGTATAAATAAAAAAAGGGGGAGGGGTTTGTTTATATGTGAATTCTTGCCTCAAGCCTGTCTTGCGAGATGACATCAGTAACGCAAATGCAAATGTGGAGTCCCTATGGGTGGAGATAAGAGGAGGGAAAAAGAATAATAAAATATTACTAGGGGTTTGTTATAAGGCTCCAAATATAATGGAGGCAGCAGAGGAAATGCTGATAAGTGAAATGGATGCGGCTTCAAAGCATGGTGAAGTACTTATCATGGGGGACTTCAATTACCCAGATATTGACTGGGGGGCAGAAACCTGCAGGTCCTTCAAAGGTAGCAGGTTCTTGTCAACAACAAAAGACAATTACCTGTCGCAATTAGTCCTGGAGCCAACAAGAGGGGGGCACTGCTGGACCTTATCCTTACCAACAGACCTGATAGGGTATCAAAACTACAGGTTGGGGGGAACCTGGAGAATAGTGATCATAATATCTTTGATTTTGTATTACGCTTTACTAAGAGCGTTAGTGAAGGGGCAACCAACACTCTAAACTTCAGGAGGGCAAATTATCAGCAACTAAGGGAAGACCTTAAAGGCATAGACTGGGATAATGTTCTCAAAGACAAAAGCCCCCCCAAAAATGGGACTTTTTCTCATATATTCTGAAAAAGTCCTGTGAGAAACACATACCTTATGGGAAAAAGCATAAAAGGAACAAGAAAAAGCCTATGTGGCTAACTAGTCCTGTAAGGAAAGCAATAAGCGAGAAAGATAAGGCGTTTAAGGTGCTAAAACGTGAAGGTAGCGATGAGGCATTACAGGATTATAGAGACAAAAATAAATCCTGTAAAAAGCAGATAAAGGCTGCAAAAATAGAGACTGAGAGAAATATTGCCAGGGAGAGCAAAAATAATTATTTTTCAAGTATATAAATGATAAGAAGCTAAAAACAGAGATTGTGGGACCCCTTAGAAATAACATGGGGGTCATGGTGGAAGGAGATGAGGAAAGGGCCAATCTACTGAATGTCGCCTTCTCAACTGTCTTTACCCAGGAAAATCCCCTGGTGGAAGACACAATGAGGAATAATGTAAATTCTTTTTGGAATGTCAACAGTTTAAACCAGGAAGAGGTACGGCGCCGCCTCGCAACCACTAAGATCATCGGGGGTTCTGCATGAATTATGTACGGTGATAGACAGACCGTTATTTTTAATATTTGAAGATTCACTGAGGACTGGTTATGTTCCACAGGACTGGCGCATAGCAAATGTGGTACCAATATACAAAAAAGGATCAAATAGCGATCCTGGAAACTATAGACCCGTGAGTCTAACTGCTGTGGTGGGGAAAATATTTTAGGGGTTTGTTAGAGATGCTATCCTGGAGTTTCTCACTGTGCACAATCTTATAACCCAGCGTCAGCATGGGTTTATGAGAGATCGGTCCTGTCAGACTAATCTGATTGGTTTCTACGAGGAGGTAAGTTCAAGACTGGATCTGGGAGACGCTGTGGATGTTGTATATCTGGACTTTCCAAAGGCATTTGACACCGTGCCACATAAAAGGTTGGTATATAAAATGAGACTGCTGGGAATAGGAGAAAATCTGTGTTTGGGTAAGTTATTGGCTTAGTGATAGAAAACAGAGGGTGGTCATTAATGGCACATTCTCAGATTGGGTTGATGTTACCAGTGGAGTGCCACAGGGGTCAGTATTGGGGCCACTTCTTTTTAATATTTTTATTAATGACCTTGTAGTGGGTTTACACAGTCAAGTTTCAATATTTGCAGATGATACTAAGCTGTGTAAAGTAATAAATACTGAGGTCGATAGTTTAGCATTACAGAGGGATTTGTGGAAGCTTGAGGAGTGGAGAGAGAAATGGTTGATGAGGTTTAACGTAGATAAATGTAAAGTTATGCACTTGGGCCATGGAAACAAAAAGTATAATTATGTTCTAAATGGTCAATTACTTAGTAAAACTGGAGCTGAAAAGGACTTGGGGGTATTGGTGGATGGTAAACTTAATTTTAGTGACCAGAGCCAGGCGGCTGCTGCTAAAGCAAATAAAATTATGGGATGTATATGGGAGAGGAATAGATTCTCATGATAAAGACATAATTTTGCCCTTATACAAATCCCTGGTCAGACCACACATGGAATATTGGGTACAGTTTTGGGCACCAGTGTATAAAAAGGATATAGTAGAGCTGGAACGGGTGCAGAGGAGAGCAACCAGGATTATTAGGAGAATGGATGGATTAGAATACACTGACAGATTAAATAATTTGGGATTATTCAGTTTAGAAAAAAGACGACTGAGGGGAGACCTCATTACAATGTATAAATACCTGAACAGACAGTACAAGGATCTCTCCAAAGATCTTTTTATACCTAGGCCTGTGACCAGGACAAGGGGGCATCCTCTACGCCTAGAGGAGAGGCGATTTTACCATCAACATAGACAAAGGTTCTTTACTGTAAGAGCAGTGAGACTATGGAACTCTCTGCCGCAGGAGGTTGTTATGGCGGACTCTATGTACATGTTCAAGAGAGGCCTGGATACCTTTCTGGAGAGAAAAAATATCACTGGTTATGGGGATAAAACATTTATTTAATTCTTAAAGGTTGGACTAGATGGACTTGCGTCTTTTTCCAGCCTTATATACTATGATACTATGATGTCTGGCCACTGCTGCCAGAGTGTGAGGTGGTCGTATCCGAGGAAGCAATCTTCACTCAGGAACATTTTTTTTTTAATAACATCCAATTGAAGAAATGTTTACATATGGCAAATGAATTGAATTAAAATGTAAATGCCCAGATTGGAATGCCTCTTTAAGCATCTTCACCCTGGCATTCAACCAAGGGGTATTAAAAGGAGCAATACATCTTCTTCCCACAAAAGTCCACCTGCAGGGGGCGCCTTTAGGAGAGGATGCCTTGCGCAACTGTCAAGTTTGCCGCCCCCTAAAACTGACCCTGGCCCTGCATCTAACACCACATGATTCTGCCCTCAATGGCGCCTGCCCCCAAAAGCCAGCAGTGCCGGCAATGGCCCACAGTCGCCAGCGGTCACAGAGATGCCCCACAGTTTCCAGTTCTCATATGAAAGCCCACAGTAGCCAGCATTGAAGAGGGTCAGATTGTTTCAGATCTACCTCAGATCTACTGAGGTACCTCAGAGTTTAACTGGATGTAAAAAAAAAATGTTTGGATAAGATAAAAACCAACTGTCCATCACCAGAGCTCAATTGTTATCTAAAAACATAAATCATGCTAAAATAAAAAAGGAAACATTTTTTACTCTACATTATCTTCCACAGCTTAATTTCAAGTACTACTTTAGACACTATCTGTATATATCACTACATGGTCCTGTGATTGAGACACTTGTCTTAGAGGGGGTCACATGTTAATATCGTATGTACAGTTACCTAGTGGGCACAAACAATAAGGTAAGTAGAACACCAGTGAGAAAAACTATGATGTAGAAAAAACAATTTAATAGCTATTTAACTGATTCTAGTAGAATTTTAACCTGGCTGAAACCATATCTAGATTTGCAATAGCCCCATCAGGGACAGAAAACAGATCAACAATGGCACCCTTCCCGACCAGCCCAAATACCAGCCAAAATAATGTTACTATAAAAATAATTATAATTACCCTGTATATGCAGTAGACCTCCCTTCTACATGAAGTATTAAAACAGTTATGTATATTTTCTGTGATGTGGTCTACCGGAGTGATGCAAATCTTTGTAATTTTTATGATAGAGGATAAATTCTTGGATAAATTGTTTTACATAAATTCTTTTTTTCTGTTCTCCCAATATTTATTAACCCCTTTCAGCGCAGCCTTTTTTCGTTTTTGTGTTTTCATTTTTCACTCCCCACCTTCAAAATCTATAACTATTTTATTTTTCCATGTACAGAGTTGTGTGATGACTTGTTTTCTGCATAACAAATTGCACTTCAAAATTATGGTATTTAATATTCCATTCCATACTGGGAAGCGGGAAAAACATTCCAAAGGCAGTGAAATTGATGAAAAACCGCATTTGCTGATATGTGCCCCCTCTGGCAGGATTTGCTCTTCTTTTTGCTTCTTAAGCCCTTGTTTTTATGAAAAAAGGTATGAAAAATTATGCAAATGTATCTGAGTGGCTCCAGGCTCATTCGACATCTATGGAGCCACTCAGGCTCATTTGCATAATTTTAAACACTTTTTTCATAAAAAGAAGGAAGAAGCAAGAAACTAAAAGAAGAGCAGACCCTGACAAAAGGGGACATGCCGGCTTGTAAGTGTACTTGGTTTACAATCCTTTATCCTTGTGGTGGATGTCCTTTAAGAAGAGCTTGGACTGTCCTTCCTACATACTGAAGATAACATTTGCTTTCAATAAATATAGGACATACTTGGCAGTTCAAGTCATATTTGATCTCAAAACGTTCATTACTGACATTAAAGTTGAAATGATTTTATCCAGAAATAATGATTTTACAGCGCTTATCATTGCACTTCTTAATCATGTAATGTTGTAAAGGTGCTAGGATGTTTTTTAGGGGTTGAGGATCTCCTATAGTCAACCTAGTGTTTTCAAGAATAATTTTACCCAATATGATGTCCTTCTTTAGAATGGACCAGTGTTTGTGCAGGATATCAGGTATTGCTTAAGATTCTGCACTGTAGCAAGTAGTAAAGGCTGCAATATTTGTCTCTTTAGAC
Organism: Engystomops pustulosus; assembly: GCF_040894005.1. Taxonomy (NCBI): domain Eukaryota; kingdom Metazoa; phylum Chordata; class Amphibia; order Anura; family Leptodactylidae; genus Engystomops; species Engystomops pustulosus. The sequence goes on along the minus strand of NC_092413.1, from coordinate 72,212,209 downwards.
GTTTCCTCTAGACATTGTTCCTCTTCGTTCTTGCTGGAGCAGCAACGTGTAATCACATCATGCGTCCACCTGCGCCTGGTTGTCACTGGCCTTAGGCCTCACCAGCCTTTGACCCAGTCTCATATGGATGCATCACCATACGTTGCTTGCTCTGCAGGCAACGCATTTATGCAGTCTGTGTAATAGATTGAGAGAAGTGGAGCATGGGAGCTGCAACATAAATTCATAAATGTCTAATACGTATGCCTGCAGGGAAATGGGAGTCCTTTTATGAGTCTTTTCTAGTGAAGACACATACAAAGAAGCAATTCACAAGTGGGTAAGAAAAAATCATTTGCATCCTTGTCTCTCCCATGCATATCTACAAGGATACAAAAACAGCAGACTGCCGTCTAGTTTGTTTTTCCCCAGAGGTAGGTAAGAACACAGCGCCCCTTCTATATTTGAGGATGTAAAATATCAATGATACACAGAATGTACATTGAACATAACACAGACCATTTTTTAGTAAAGCAGATAGGTATTAACAGATGTAAAATCCGAATTAAGAAGATAATCTCCAACTTTATTTTATTAAAACTAGAATATTTATTAATTTTGCAATACAGGCGGTCCCCTACTTAAGAACACTCGACTTACATACGACTCATAGTTACAAACGGACCTCTGGATATTGGTAATTTATTGTACTTTAGTCCTAGGCTACAATGATCAGCTGTAACAGTTATCAAATGTGTCTGTAATGAAGCTTTAGTGTTAATATTGATTCTTATGACAACCCAACATTTTTCAAATCCAATTGTCGCAGAGACCAAAAATGTTCTGGCTGGGATTACAATGATAAAATATACAGTTCCGACTTACAAGATAGGGTCTGTAGGTTTGTTCTTAAGTTGAGTTTGTATGTATGTAACCCGGGGACTGCCTGTATAGTATTTTCCTTATGCACAATAAGCATCTTTTTATTTGTATATAAATAACTTTGAACAAAATCCTGTTAAGTGAAAACTATTAGGAACCTGTAAGGCTATTTTTTCCCCAATGTGAAGCAATTCTGCATTGGGTGCAGATACTCCTCAGCTGTGTTCACATACGGCTTTTCGGAGTGGCGTTTCTGCCGATTTTCATTACCATTCTCCAAGCATCAGAGATAAGCTGAAATTTGATGACTTTGGATAAGCTAAAGGTGGTGAGCATGTGCTGTGCGTCTGTGAAATGGCCCGCTACCGAAAAAAACAGGCATGTGTGAGAAGTCCAACAGGGTGCTGAGCGACAGAGTTAGGAGGCTGAATAAAGGGTGCACAGGAGGAAGGGTGGGCGGGCCATCGTGACTGCATAGTTGAGCTTCCCCACCTCTTTGACTTCTGGAGGAGATGGGAAGAATAAGGCCACCTGCACAAGTTGGGAATTCTGAGCAGATTTTGTTGTGGAAAATTTGCAGAGTAATACAGTAGCATTAAGGTGTATGTGATTTGGAAAATTCATGTGGACAGTGGCCCAAATTTATCAGAAGTGGTGCAAACTGTCTGCTTGCCTCACTCATGTGCAGGGAGCACCAGATAATTCAAAATTGAACGGTGTTCAATAATCTGGAGCAATCTGCAAGGCTATGGATAGTGTGCATGGAAAGTTTTCTTTTTGATACACATAATGCAGCATGCGAAACAATTGTGTTGAGGCACAATAATAAATGTGAAGCAAACTAGAAACACACGAAGACACCCTTTTAGGTGCACAGATGTCTAATGTGTTGGACAAAGTGCAGCCATGACACAAAAGTGGCACAAACACTTAATAAATACGTGTGTAAGCTCCAAAGACATTCCTTTTAGACACAATGATATATCTGGACCAATCTGTTTTTTTTCCATGCATTAATTGATGTTCACTTAAAAAAAATTCAAAAGATGATCATTTCACTTTTCTTGTGCATCCTCATGGATATTTGCATGGGCTTTTACATTGAGGTCCATGGGCATGTGAAAATCTTTATCAAAACCTTACCATGATGCATATTTTTGCTTGAAATGATGTCAGATCAGAACCAAACAGAAAAAGGCGGAAATAATGCATGTAAATCTGCAAAGACGCACTACAAATAGAACAAATCTGTATCAAAAACACACAAAAACTGTGCACATAGTGCAGCCATCCTAATCCTGCAGTAGAGCACAGGCTGCATTCAAACGTTAGGTAAACAGGATGTAAACACAAGTGTAAAGTAAATGGTAACACAACAAGTGAATATGGACAAAGGTTTGTAGTAGACAAAAGCAGCTGTAAGGGGCAGTAGTAATAATTTTTGGATCTGTATTTTACAAGTATCAGTTAACAACTTAACTTAAAGAGGTCAGCACAAGTAAGACCCCTCCATTCAATAGATCTACCTAATCCCCTCCCCAGCCCCTCTTTATTGACGTCAAATTTATTGATCTGTGTAATTCCAAAGTTTATTAAATGTACCTTTATGCTGAGACCTCTCACAAAATAATAGGTGGGATCGATGGACCTCTGCTCCAGCGATCAGGGACATTCATAAGAGGGCCGTGCAGGCAGTCCCCTCTATTTATGCACCCCCAATCCCCCGGCTTCAGTTTGTAATAGATGCCGGCGATGCAGCTTCAATGAAAGGAAATGTCAGTGAGGCCGCGCATGTGCAGTTAGTCCCTGTGAGCGCCGAGAGCATATAGTGCACAATGTCAAGAATCGTGGCCTGGGGAAGGGGCGGCCTGTGAAAAGAGAGAAGTGCCTGGACAGCCCCCTAATGAATAAGCCGGACTGCTGGTCTGTCGATCGGACCTATAAGTATGTTATAGTAGTGAAGCCAGAGTTATGGAATTGCCTGCTTTAGAAACTGCATGGAGAGTAGATTTAGTAGGTATGTTTGGTTGGGGGAGGGGGGGGGGGTTGTGGTGACAGGTCCTCTTTAACATAGTTTTATAGTTAAATCTTTATATTTTACAGACAACGCAGTATAATTTACAGGATAGCAATACATTGTTCTTGTCCAATAACTAGTTGACTACTTGTACAAAGTACTGAGCACTTGTAAAGTGCAACAAGTGAAAAACTCATTACTCTTTCTTTCAAATAAATTGTTTGAATGTTCTATGGCTCCTCAGAAGTTCATCTGTTGTCCAGATAAATCTAACACATGATCCTGTTCCAGATGTGAGATGGCTCATCACTTAGACTTCAGAAGATCTTCCCAATTAAATGCTTCAGAATCAGATGCCAGCTCTTTGCTTTTAGGCACAGCTGGAAATATTGACTGCATTTTTTCTCTAAATTCTTTGAGCTAGATAAAAAAAATATACACAAATTAAGTAAATATAATGTACAAAAAAGTAAATGCTACATGTGGAGTTTACAGCTGATTTCACCTGTCATATAACAAGTTTCACACAGCAGTATTCTAAGCATTAATTTGCAAAATTATGTACAAGTCAAATTCCCACATACAAAGCCCTTAATATTTGACCAAAGTGTCCATCTGCAGAGGGAATAAAACCCCCAAACCTTTTAGGCACAAGACATTTCAAACAGTTTTTGCGAATTCCTAAACATAAGTGTTCTGTGGCCCCCTTCCTCCCCAATGTGCTTGAATTGCAACATCTGCAAAGATATTGTATGTTCTCTCCGTGTTTGCGTGGGTTTCCTTCAGACTCATAAATTACCCCATTGTGGAAACTACACCCCTCAACGTATGAAAAACCACTTTTAAGAAGTTTGTTAACCCTTTACGTGTTTTATAGGGGTTAAAACAAAATGGAGGTGGAGTCTGCAAATTGTAATATTTTTTCACAATACACTCATTTTGGGTGGAAAATTAAACATTTATAATGGATTAAATGAAAAAAGGCTCCACAAAGTTTGTTACCCAATCTCTCCCGAGTACACGGATACCCCATATGTGCTGGTAACCTGCTGTATGGGCGCACGGCCGGGCATAGAAGGGAAGGAGGCGCCATCCAGATCAGATTTGCTATGTCACATTGTACAGGCTATAATTTTTTTCTTTTTTTTTTATTGAGGACTTATAGGGGCTTATTTCTTTTGCCACATGAGATGCACTTTTCTGGTACATAATTTTGGGGCATCTATAGCTAATTGGTGAGATTTAATTAACTCTCTGTTGGTGGAGGAAATGAAAATCAATTTTTAGGAAAATTTTTGTGTTTTTTTTTTTTTTTGGGCCGTTAACCATACCATGAAAATAGTATATTATTTTTATTCTATGGGTCGCCACGTTTATGAAAATACTTCATTTATATATATTTTTTATTTTTTCCCATTTTTACTGAATAAAAAGTAATTTGGCAAAATTGTTGTTAATTTTAGCATCACCGTCTTTCATATGCATAACTTTTTTATTTTTCACCTCATAAATCTGTTTAATGGCTTATTTTTTGTAAGAATGATAGCTCTTTTTAGTGGTCTTATTTTAGATTGCATAACTTTTTAAAATCACTTTTTTAGAGCATTTTTAAAGGGCATTAATAAAAAATCATCTTTATCAGAGAGTTTTTTTAGGTTGTTTTTTACGGGGTTCACTTTGCGGATCTAATAACGATTCTGTTTTATTATACAGATTGTTACGGACGCAGGGATACCAAATATGTGGGGTTTTGTGTATTTTATTCAATTGTACTGGATAAAAACTAATTTGGAGAAAATCTTATTCATTTTAGCATCACCATCTTTTTATATACATAACTTTTTTATTTTTTGGCTGACAAATCTTGTTAGGGGCTTATTTTATGCGATAACACTTGTTCTTTTTAGTGGGCTTATTTTGGAGTGCATAAAATTTTTTAAATCACTTTTTAGAGCATTTTTTATAGGGTATTAATTAAAAATTATCTTTTTCCGGAACGTTTTTTGCGTTTTTTTTCCTCCGGCGTTTACCGTGCCGGTCCAGTAACAATTCTGTTTTATTATGCAGATTGTTACGGACGCGGCAATACCAAACATGCGGGGATTTTTTGTGTTTTTATGGTTTTTTTTATACTTTATTAAGTTTTTTTTATGGGAAAGTGACATTTTAGGGGCTTATATTTTATGTATTTATTTTTTATTTATTATAATGTGTAGTGTTAACTGTTTTTGCATATTTTTACTTATGCATACTTGAACTTAAACCAGTGATGCTCTGATCACTGGTTTAAGTTCAATACACTGCTCTACAATACTATTTTATTGTAGAGCAGTGTAAACTGTCTGAGCAAGCTTGCGCATGCTCAGACAGTTTACAGTCAGACCTGGAATGGGTCTGGCTGCCATGGAGACCGGGCAGCTCCGGGGCACATGCCAGTCCACGGAGCTGCCCAGAAGAGGATCGGAGCTCACCGGGGGGATCCGATCCACGGCGGACACCCTTACACGCCGCGGTCATGCTTGACCGCGGCGTGTAAGGGGTTAACACCCGCGATCGGAGTCGGCTCCGATCGCGGGTGTTACAGCGTGGTGTCAGCTGTAATAGACAGCTGACAGCCGCTGCTTCTGGTACCGGCTCCGTTCGTGAGCCGGTCCCAGAAGCTGGACGTTATACTACGTCTAGCCCCGGGGATGTAGTATAACGTCGTGGTGCGCCTAGGGGTTAAACTGCTCCACATCATTTCTAGTCCCTTTAGAGGTAAGGAAAGCCTTCTGTTTTTTATAATAAAATCTGTGGTGGAAACCTCCAGCATTTAATTGACATATATACATACGCATAAAATCGACACCACAGGCCAATTTATATACATACTCTGAATTCACAATTCAGCCATATTATCATTCCTTTTTTTTAATGTTCAATAAATTTAAAAAAAGGCAAAATCCATTCCCAAATACCATTAGCTTTCTATTCTGGTCCTGCAACTGTTTGAAATGCTTTCACGGGCTCATATGGGAACTAGTGATTATGCCTTTGAAGTTGAACACTAAGTGGCATCAGCAACACACAGGCCAATTGGGAGTCTTCTCTATCTTGGCCATGTCTTTCATGTAAGACTGCAGGGAATAGGATGCTGACTTGCTGGTAATGAATTACACGGATTAGCTGTGAAACGAGGTGATCAGAAACAGACATGTTCCTATTTTTCTACATCTCTAAAGGTTCACAGGGACAAAAATAGCTCTGGAAAACATACACACCGCTTCTTTTGGCTTGTTTAAAAGCGATTATCTAAATGTTACTCTTCAAGTAAACTTGATACAAGCCTCCCTGTTGGAGGCACGAAGGAAAAGATTTCCCAAGATGCATTAATAAAATCAAGGCTAACATATGGATGGAGGTGGTAGGTGATTATATAGCATTTAAAACAAAATAATTCACATATTCCATGTACCGTATATGCTCGAGTATAAGCCGACCCGAGTATAAGCCGAGACCCCTAATTTCAACACAAAAAACTGGGAAAACCTATTGACTCGAGTATAAGCCGAGGAAAATGTATTGGTCACAGCCTCCCTGTATAAATTCTGCCTTACAGCCTGCCCAGCCCCTGTAGCTTACAGCCTGCCCAGCCCCTGTAGCTTACAGCCTGCCCAGCCCCTGTAGCAGGAAAAAAAAAAAATAACACTGTACTCACCTTTTGATGTCCCCCATGGGTCCTCTTCTGTCTCAGACAGAAGAGGACCTATGGGTGACGTCAGAAAGGCGAGTTTTGAGTATAAGCCGAGTTAGGGGTTTTGAGCATAAATTTTGTGCTGAAAAAGTAGGCTTATACGCGAGTATATATGGTATTTTATAATATTTTTAATGGAAGCACCAAGCCAAAAAAAAAAAAAATTAAAATTGCACTTTACTATAGAATAAAGATTTTTAAAGTCACATAGTTTGTTACATTGCTCCTATACAATTTTACCAAAAACACTGCCAGTTTGAGTAGCAGAAAAAAGTGACTGCAGTGGCCATCAATTTTAAAGTTGATCTCTTGCAGGAGTCTTAACGAGTTTATCCACTGGCAGTATTTTTTCCTCTTTAGCTTGTGGACAGATGGATTGTAATCCCTGCAAGAAGATTCCAGTTGCCAACCTGTGTCTCACCATTATAAGGAGGCTCCAGCCTAGAGCATTTGTTGTCACAAGATTCGGGGTGCCAATAAATGCCAGTTTTATGCAGAAAACGCACTTTAAGAAATTCCATACTTGGTTCTGAGCCTTTATATAACATTTTAGGCTTTGTAGTTAGGAAATATATGCCTGATGTAATGCGGTGCTACTGCAGCATATACAGTAAAGCAGAAGTGTGTATTTCTTAAGGCTAGATTGCTTTTCCATGGTCAGTTATAAATCAGTTATTGTAAACCAAACACACAACTATGAATGGAATACAGAAAAAGAGCCAGATAGCACCAAGACAGAAAACTGGTGGGATTGCAGTGGTAAATATACTTTTCTTACAGCTGTTTTTGTATTTTACCCCCAATGTCTTTATGCTTGTGCAACACCCTCGCCGATGCAATGGCGAGGTAGTGCTTGCGAATACGTCCCACCTACATTACATTACATGGTCCTGATAGGACATAGGGATATTGCAGTGGTGAATCCTGCCTGGCAAGGCAGAGGTTAAGTATCTTGTATAATGCAAGATGCTGTTATCCAATGATATGTGTTACATCCTGTGCTCTGTAAGCTGAGATGTGATTGGAGGAGCAGCCACCACCTGACCAAAGGGAGGTAATAAAACCTCTGGCCAGGAATGTTCTGGAGACTAGATTATTCTAGTAAGGATTCAGAGAGATTCTGTTGTAGGAGAATCAGTGAGTGAGTGAGTAATCTCTGTCTAGCCCATACCAGAGCAGGAAGAGCCTAGCCCCTGCCTCTGAAGAGTGGAGCATTAGACTAGAGTTAGTGTAGTGAGGAAAGGGGTATCATCTTACCTTTAAAGGTGATACCTGAAGCCCTACAGGACAAGCTGAAGCTTCCTACCAGGACACAGCTGCCTCCCAGCCTGCCCTCTACTTCCAGGCTGGTGAACTATCTCCTGAGGCTCCCTCCAACTCACATCTCGGTACCCTACCTACCTGTTAAAGGCACGTTTGCTGCGGTTCCTGCGGTTCAAATAAAGAACTGTAAGTTGTTTTCTTCAACTTCTGTCTCCGTCTGGTCCCTGCTAATACGGCTGCCTTCATCACCGGCACCCTGTCCATCACCCAGAGACTCACACTCGGGACATTAAGGGGTTGCCCCAGGGAGATCCGCTATAGCAGCCTCTCCCTCATCATTTCTTGCCAACACCACCCTGCTGGAGACCTGCCAGGCTGTAGGACAGCCCTCCGGTTACCCCGTACCAAGCACCGTGACAATAGCGTGCTTAGGCCGCAACCGCCAGCCACTCCGGTACAGCGGGCCCCGGCTGTCTCTAGGCCTCACCTTTAAGGCTAGGCCCCGGTGGGGGATGTTGCAAGTGGCGTCACGAACAGGATATATACTTCTGTGCCTTATTCTGGCACTAAAGACTGTACTTTATTAAGAAACGATTGTACTGCCTAACCCTGCTGCCATCCGGGTTTAGGCCCAAGTATTTGTGTGTTTCTACATTGAACTTTATACTGCTGCCATGTGCTGTCGAGCGCCGCTCCAGCACTTAATTCCTGCAAGAACTGTTTCAGCTCTGCTACATCCGGCGCTGCTGCGCCTGAAGCATTTACCTCAGAGGCGTGTGGCGCAGCAAGTATTTCCAGCCCGCCAAATCCTCACTGGCGGGTACTCCAGAGGCGTCACTAGGCTCCGCCCCCTGCGCGAGTGGCGCGAACTACCGTGGAGGAGGAGCTGGAGCGAGTGCGGCCGGCAACGAAGAGGGTTAATCGGCCATTTTGGATTTCGGCGCAGGCCGTGCCTGAAGCCTGCCAGCAGTGTGCGCCTCATCCGGAGGTCCGGCGTACGTGTCCTGCAACCGGAGAACACCGCGGAGCATCACTGAGCCCTGCTGCCTGCCGGACATCGGGAACGGAGACTTTCGTGCACCGGAGCTGTCCTGTCACCGCGGCTGATCCTGAGTGAGTACCGCTGGGGAAGTTAAAGGGGGGTAGAGATTGTTTCCGACGCTAGGTTATTGGCTCACCTCCCAGGGAATAGTGACTGTGTCTTAAAGTGCCCACGTCCCATTCTAGCCATCGCCCATAGCAACGGACATTGTGTAACCCTACAGACTTCCCTCAGCTAGGCCAGTCATGTCCGCCCAGGACGAAGATACGGGACTGGCGCAAGTCCCGTCCCCTGGTCCCTCCTCAGGGTACCGGAGCATGTTAAGTCCTCCAGAGAGTCCCTTCAGCCCTGCTACAGCTAGTGCCCCTGGGACTCCCACCATGATGCCGCTGACTATGCCCTACTATCTGGGGGCCCCCTGGTTACCCTACTACGAGGGAGAAGCACATACTCTCCCTGAATTCAGGGACAAGTTGTTAGCCACCTTCGCCTTGCTCCCGTTCACAGAGGAACAGAAAGTGGGCATCCTCATCGGGCAGTTGAAAGGACCCGCTCTCCGGGAAGTCAAGTCTTGGCCCCGAGAACAGTGTCAGAACGTGGTCCGGATTCTTGATAGGCTACGCAACACCTTTGACAAGTGTACTGTCTCCGAGTTGAAGCAGAAATTCTTCGGGAAAAGACAGAAGCCCCAAGAGTCCCTCCGAGACTTTGCCCTCTCCCTACAGGAGACATGGAAGGCCATCACCTGCCTGGAGCCCAAAGACGCTGAAACCTCTGATCAAACCTTAAGGGAACAATTCATTAATGGACTTGTTGATAGAAATCAAAGGTGTCAACTAAAGATCATCTCTTCTCAACATGCCCAGGCCTCCTTCCTTGAGTTTAAGGAAACTGCCATTGACATATTAGGGGACCGACCGCCTACTGGACCGCAGAAAGAGCCTGAGTCCGTGGAAATGGAGGAATCTGCTCTAGCTTGCTATCCAACGCAGTCGACATCACCTACTCCTGCGGCTACGGAAGTTGCTGACTTAGCAGGACAGGTCTCTAATCTGGCGGACACCCTGCATAAAATCCTCGATCGGTTGACCCAGGTGGAAGTGACTATCTCCGCTATGAGGAGGAAACCTCCAGAGAACCCGGTACGGTCAGCTACTCCTCGTGAATCTCCGACTAAGCAGCGCCCAAAAGAGGCGAAGTCGTTAAGCACCTGGAGTCAGAAGAAACCCCGCCAGCGGTGCAGCTACTGCCATAAATATGGGCATGAAGAGAATGATTGTCGTCAGTTAAACGACAAACCCTTGGAGCTAAGGGACGACCTCCAAGGGAAGAACTTGTAAGTCCCCGAGATGCTAACTGGATGCCCAGGTTCGTGGGGACTCGCCCCATGGTTCATGTAACCATCAATGGAGTTACCCTACCGGCCTTAATTGATACCGGCTCTCAAGTGACCACCCTCCGGAGTGCTGCCTTCGAGAAATGCCGAGGAAAAGCATCCCTAGTCCAGCCTCCAAAGGCTTACTTGAACATTATTGCTACGAACGGAAAACCCGTACCCATCCGCGGCTACTGGGAGCCCACGCTAACCATTGGAGACACTGAGTTAACCAGACAGGGCGTAGTGGTGACACGTGTGCCCGAAAACGGTAACTTCTCCCTGGTACTGGGTACCAATGTCCTCCGCAATTGCTACCCTGAAGTGCTGAAGGCTCTCCACGACTCCCTGCCAACAGTGCCCAATGGTTCCCGGAAGGTAATTCAGGAGACTATGCAGGTTCTAGCGGCGCAACAGAAGTTTGCTGGCCCTAATGGTGAAATCTGCAGAGCCCGGATCAAGGATCCCCAACCTGTCCGCCTTCAACCTGGGACTGAGACGCTAGTATGGTGTCGAGCCTGCATGGGCGTCCAAGGTCAAGACTACCAGGCGATCGTAGAACCTCTACCAGCTGATGAAGACCTGCCCATTCTAGCCGCCAGGAGCCTAGTCACTGTATCCCGAGGACAAGTACCCATTCGATTACTAAATGTGGGAGACTCCCCAGTGGATCTGAGAAAGTACCAAGCCGTAGCCACTCTCTTCAGTGTCCATCCTGAAGACTTGGTGGAAACCTCTCTGTCTGCCTCCCAACAGTTGGAAGTGAAGCAAGGTGCTGAAGATGAGCCTGCCGAGCAATCCTGGTGGCTTGAGCTCAATATTGGAGATGACGATTTTACTCCTGCAGACCAAGTACAAGGTGTCCTGGATGTCGTTATGAAGCACCACCGGGCCTTCAGCAAACACCCACTGGATTTTGGGCAGACTACTCTGATCCAACACACCATCCCTACTGGCTCTCATCCTCCTATCAAGGAACGATACCGGCCCATACCTCCAGCCCGCTACCAAGAGGTGAAAAAGCTGGTACAAGAGATGAAGACAGCCAACGTTATCCGGGAGAGTCACAGCCCATGGGCTGCCCCGCTGGTCCTTGTGAAGAAGAAGGATGGAACCCTTCGATTCTGTGTTGACTATAGGAAAATCAACAATATCACCCACAAGGACGCCTATCCTCTGCCTCGAATCGAGGAATCCCTCGCAGCCCTAGGGTCAGCTGCCTACTTCTCTACCCTGGACCTGACCAGTGGCTACTGGCAAGTGGCCATGGCGCCAGAAGACAGAGAGAAGACGGCTTTCACCACCCCAATGGGCCTGTTTGAGTTCAACAACATGCCGTTTGGGCTATGCAACGCCCCAGGCACATTTCAAAGGCTGATGGAGAGATGTTTGGGTCATCGCAACTTCGAGACCGTCCTGCTATATTTGGACGACATCATCATCTACTCCAAGACTTATGAAGACCACCTCCAACATCTGGCTGAAGTCTTCCAAATCCTGACCCAACATGGGTTGAAGGTCAAGCCATCCAAGTGCCACCTGCTACAACCTAGCGTCAAGTACCTGGGACATGTGGTGAGCGCTCATGGAATTGAGCCAGATCCAGAGAAGATTGCAGCTGTCTACGACTGGCCTACCCCATCAACCGTACGGGACATCAAAAGCTTCCTGGGATTTGCCAGTTACTACAGGCGTTTCATCCCGAAGTTTGCCCAGCTGGCGGCTCCCCTGCAAGAGCTTCTAAGGGGCCTGCCAAAAGAGAGCCAACGTTCCCGAGTATCCATTGAGTGGACGGCCGAACGAGAAGCTGCCTTCCAGATGCTCAAGCAACGGCTGACTGAACCTCCGGTGTTGGGATATCCAGACTATAGTCTGCCTTTCACCCTATACACTGATGCCAGCAAGCAAGGTCTAGGGGCGGTATTATCCCAGCTCCAAAACGGAACTGAAAGGGTCATAGCCTACGCCAGCCGTTCCCTCCGAGAACCGGAGCAAAACGACCAGAACTACAGTTCCTTCAAGTTGGAGTTTCTGGCGTTAGTCTGGGCTGTGACCGAAAAGTTCAAGGACTACCTAGCTGCATCATCTTTCACTGTCTTCACAGACAATAATCCGTTGGCGCATCTGAACACCGCACGTCTTGGAGCACTGGAACAACGGTGGGCCTCCAGACTTGCCAATTTCAGCTTTACCATCAAGTACCGGGCTGGTAAGACCAATGACAACGCCGACGCTCTGTCCCGTCTCCCTGACCAGTGGGAGGGACCCTACACGGATGCTCAGTGGGAAGATGTGGAGATGCCAGCGTTCTATGCCCGGTTTGTGCGTCAAGATGCCCAGAGAGTTTACTCCCTACCGACAGAGGCAGCACCAGCTACTCCTCAAGAAGAGTCAGAGCCCCCTGCGGAAAAGGACCTCTGGATGAGTCTTCAGGCTGATAGCCGTGCCATAGGAGAAGTAATGGACTATCTCTCTAGTGGGCGAGTGCCTGAAAGAATCCGGCGCAGAAGAGCTGATGGAGAACTGTCTCAATTGTGGCGCCAGAGAAAGGCTCTGAGCATGCACCAGGGTCTGCTAAAGAGAAGAACTCTGGACCCTATCACTTATGATCGGATATACCAGATTCTGATTCCCAGGAGGGACGCCAAGATAGTACTGGAAATGTACCATGACCAGTCCGGGCACTTTGGCGCTCAGAAGACTGAAGCCACCCTCCGAAGGCGATTCTTCTGGGTCAACATGAAGTCCGACATTGAAGCCTGGTGTCAAGAATGCCCAGCCTGCGCCATCGCTCGAGGAGAGCGACACAATCAAAGGGCCCCTCTACGTCCCATTGTGAGCCAACGGCCCTTGGAGATCCTGGCATTGGACCACGTGAAGTTGGAGCCCAGCAGATCCGGTCACAGTTATGCTCTTACTATCATCGACCACTATACCAAATTTGTGGTTGCAGTACCTGTCAGAGATCTGTCTGCAAGGACTACCGCAGCGGCCCTGTGGAAGAGCTTCATCCTCCCCTATGGCTGTCCGGACCAGATCCTTACAGACCAAGGAACAGCATTTGAGTCCCAAGTCTTCCAGGAGCTGTGCACTCTATATGGCTGCAAAAAGCTGAGGACCACAGCCTATCATCCCCAAGGAAACGGGCTTTGTGAAAAGATGAATCAGACTCTAATCAATATGCTGAGGACTCTGACCCCTGCAAAAAGGGCTGACTGGCCAAAACTGTTGCCCAAATTAGTGTACCTGTACAACAATACCACTCATTGCTCCACAGGATACACCCCGTATTATCTGATGTTCGGGAGACACGGCCATCTCCCTGCTGATATGACCTGGGACATGGAGTCCCCTGATTCCCAGTCTTTACTCCCCCAGACTGACTGGGTTCACGAACACCAGAGGCGCCTGGCGGATGCCAGAGAAGTTGTGGATCTGCGGTTGGAAGAGGCCCGAGAGAAACAAAAAAGGGACTTCGATCGTAATGCCTGTGCTGAGCCTTTTGCCCCAGGAGATAGAGTGTGGCTGCGCAACAACCATCCTACCAGTAAGCTAGATGGGCGTTGGGAGCGTGAGCCATACCTAGTTAGGGACAGTCTCTCCCCTGAAGTCTACGAGATTTCAAGAGGAGACCGTCCACCACTCCGGGTACATAGGAACCGGCTGAAGAGATGTCTTCGTCCTTTTGCCCCTATGTCTACACCTCTCACCTCGACCCCCAACTTACAGACCTCCTTGTGTTCGCCTACCCCCAGTTTCTTGGAACTTGTGACTGTGCCTCAATTCTGTTTTGTTTCCACTCCAGTAAGAGGTACCTCGCAGAGACCATCATCCCCACCGCAGTCTCCAATACTGCTGCCTGTGGAGGATGATCCGGCTCCACTGTCTGCAACCCCTGAAACATCAGAGCCAGCTGAGACTCCGACTCCAGCGCCTGAATCAGAGGACGACGATGAGGAGATTGTTATCTTCTCCAGGCCGGAACTTCGAAGGTCTCAAAGGGAGACAAAAGGTAAAGCTCCTGCGTACCTGCAGGAGTATCAGCTGGTGTCACGCAGAAGCAGGAGGCAGGTACGCTTTTCTGACACCGAAGTACTTACCACCGAAGAAGATGCTGACTAACCCCTGAAGGGCTGTAGCCCACTTCAGGTACTGTACATTGTACATATTGTATATTTCTGTCCTAACCCTATTGAGCCAGAGACTTTCCTGAGACTCTTACCCTTATTTAACTCAGTCAAGAGACATACCTTGAACTGATTATTGTCCTGTGCTATGATAGCACCCCTTCCTCTGCCACAGCAGAGATAATTTCTTCAAAGGACTCTGTCCCTCTACACATAGAGGAGACCCTTTGCTTCTCAGTGCACTTTTCCCCACATCAAGGGCTGTACCCAGAAGATGGACTTTGTCACTAGAGACCTTCTGTGAGACTTTTGCCAGATACTACAAGGGAAAAGTGGCCATTGACTACTATTTTGCACTTAATGCCTTCCTTTTAGGTACGGACATTCTGTTTGCACTTTTTATGCCTTTCCTTTGCAGGAAAAGAGACATTTGCTACCGTGCTACCCTGAGTAGCCTATCCACCTCTGTAACGTTCAAGATGTGTACCCATTGGGCTCCTAAGCCAATGTGAATTAACCTGTTGCACACTGTCATATCTGCCAGTAGTCTGCATTAACCCTTTCATAGGCTTTTCAGGTTGTAGAGTGGCTGTGTCGGACCGTCTCTATATAGTACAATGTTTCATTGTGTCACATATGCCAATGTATGCATATATACACTATATAATTGCCGCCAGGGAAGAAGCGTTGATAAAACAACTATACAGGCCTTGGTGCAAGGAGTGGATTACAGGACATGACACCACACCTTTCCTACTGTACAGTTCGGTTTAATGGCGTCAGCGACCAACTGTCATACAGCTACAAATTTTTGTCTTAGTCCGACACCAACCCAGGTGCCTGTCTCCAGGACCATGGGCGGTTTGTCCCTACACCTCACATAGCCTGCACTTCCTCGAAGTGCCCTTAGCCCCCTCTGTGCCCAAACCATCGGTAGTCGAGCCGAGGGCGGCTCTTTCAATTGCCCCCGGGGTATGCAACACCCTCGCCGATGCAATGGCGAGGTAGTGCTTGCGAATACGTCCCCACCTACATTACATTACATGGTCCTGATAGGACATAGGGATATTGCAGTGGTGAATCCTGTCTGGCAAGGCAGAGGTTAAGTATTTTGTATAATGCAAGATGCTGTTATCCAATGATATGTGTTACATCCTGTGCTCTGTAAGCTGAGATGTGATTGGAGGAGCAGCCACCACCTGACCAAAGGGAGGTAATAAAACCTCTGGCCAGCAATGTTCTGGAGACTAGATTATTCTAGTAAGGATTCAGAGAGATTCTGTTGTAGGAGAATCAGTGAGTGAGTGAGTAATCTCTGTCTAGCCCATACCAGAGCAGGAAGAGCCTAGCCCCTGCCTCTGAAGAGTGGAGCATTAGACTAGAGTTAGTGTAGTGAGGAAAGGGGTATCATCTTACCTTTAAAGGTGATACCTGAAGCCCTACAGGACAAGCTGAAGCTTCCTACCAGGACACAGCTGCCTCCCAGCCTGCCCTCTACTTCCAGGCTGGTGAACTATCTCCTGAGGCTCCCTCCAACTCACATCTCGGTACCCTACCTACCTGTTAAAGGCACGTTTGCTGCGGTTCCTGCGGTTCAAATAAAGAACTGTAAGTTGTTTTCTTCAACTTCTGTCTCCGTCTGGTCCCTGCTAATACGGCTGCCTTCATCACCGGCACCCTGTCCATCACCCAGAGACTCACACTCGGGACATTAAGGGGTTGCCCCAGGGAGATCCGCTATAGCAGCCTCTCCCTCATCATTTCTTGCCAACACCACCCTGCTGGAGACCTGCCAGGCTGTAGGACAGCCCACCGGTTACCCCGTACCAAGCACCGTGACAATAGCGTGCTTAGGCCGCAACCGCCAGCCACTCCGGTACAGCGGGCCCCGGCTGTCTCTAGGCCTCACCTTTAAGGCTAGGCCCCGGTGGGGGATGTTGCACTTGCCATTAGGAGACCTAAGGCTGGGGACACAAAGAGCAGTTATACCACAGTGGAATCGTTTGCCAGCAGGGCTTCCACTCCATCTGTCCAAGAGGCACATGGACACTTAGATACTCGTCTCCTCCAGTCTCTGCCATGTACAAGATCTTCACACTATGAAACAAAATAGTGTGGTCACCTGCTGTTGTGATAGATGAAAGCCTAGGTCTCAGATTTTTTCAGTTAGAAGCATTTACAAAATTGCTACATTTTTAAAATCCTGATGCCTTTTGTGTTTTAGAATCATTTTGGATAAATTCTGTGTAAACATACCATAAAAATCAGTTGACCAACCTAGATGACTTATTTCTTCACCAACAGGTATGTATTAAATGCTGTAAATATACGATGCCTGTTTGAAGACGTTTACTGCATTTTATGTTTTTATTCTTTAGGGCCAGGGTAAAGGACTCACAAATAAAGTGTAATTTATTCCCCTTCTGTTCCCAAAAGTAACCATGACATCAAGATAAACACTTCTGCCTGGGATCTTTGATAAACACAGTTCTCTTGGGACATTTGTTTTCATGCCTTGAGTACTCTGTAATGAGATATTTTCAGCTGCAATATCATATACCCCAGCTAAATAGGACACAGGGAGGGAACGACTTATGTTATTCTAACCAGTGGAAACGCTCTCTGCTACAGAATAATAAAAATGTTCTTTGGTCTCCAGATGTACTGGGGCTAATAGGAAAATTTCACTTGCAGGGCTTTTTACATGTTTACTGTAATATGCATTTTGTCATACTGTAAACACTTTATTTCCTATTTAACCTTTTACATTGTAGCTTTCCTATGTTAAAGAAAATACAAATATATATAGTATATATTCGGACTTTCAACCTATAACATGTAGCCTTATTTTTTTTTTTAAAGATGCACTAAAGCAGACCTAATTATTGTTCTTATAATTCTGGCAGTTAGTAGAAAAGGGTAATTAAAAATCTCCATTCCAACCCCTTATGTCTCTGCACTGCTTTGGGGGGTATAAAATAAGCAACTAACAAGCAGGGTAAGCCAGCCATCCTTGCTTTATAATTATTTCCCGTCTTGGGTAGGACAAGATGGCTGGCTGTAAACAATACAGCAACAGCAGGCCCGGCTCCAGGTTTCAACAGGCCCTTGGGCGACAGGGCCTCAGGGGCCCCTTAGCAGTAAACTTGAATAGCGGCATGGATTCATTATATGCAGCACCCCTCACCCCCATGGATTTATTATAAACAGCCCGGGTCTCCCCATGGATTAGATGCAGCCCCCTCCCCCCATGGAATAATTAGGTGCAGACCCCCTCCCCCCATGGAATAATAATATGCAGACCCCCTCCCCCCATGGAATAATTATATGCAGACCCCCTCCCCCCATGGAATAATTATATGCAGACCCCCTCCCCCCATGGAATAATTATATGCAGACCCCCTCCCCCATGGAATAATTATATGCAGTTCCCTTCTCCCCCATGGATTACGGTATATGCAGTTCCCTTCTCCCCCATGGATTACGGTATATGCAGTTCCCTTCTCCCCCATGGATTACGGTATATGCAGTTCCCTTCTCCCCCATGGATTACGGTATATGCAGTTCCCTTCTCCCCCATGGATTACGGTATATGCAGTTCCCTTCTCCCCCATGGATTACGGTATATGCAGTTCCCTTCTCCCCCATGGATTACGGTATATGCAGTTCCCTTCTCCCCCATGGATTACGGTATATGCAGTTCCCTTCTCCCCCATGGATTACGGTATATGCAGTTCCCTTCTCCCCCATGGATTACGGTATATGCAGTTCCCTTCTCCCCCATGGATTACGGTATATGCAGTTCCCTTCTCCCCCATGGATTACGGTATATGCAGTTCCCTTCTCCCCCATGGATTACGGTATATGCAGTTCCCTTCTCCCCCATGGATTACGGTATATGCAGTTCCCTTCTCCCCCATGGATTATATGCAGTTCCCTTCTCCCCCATGGATTATATGCAGTTCCCTTCTCCCCCATGGATTATATGCAGTTCCCTTCTCCCCCATGGATTATATGCAGTTCCCTTCTCCCCCATGGATTATATGCAGTTCCCTTCTCCCCCATGGATTATATGCAGTTCCCTTCTCCCCCATGGATTAATTATATGCAGCCCCCTCACCCTCATGGATTATATGCTGCCCCTCCTCACCCCCCATTGACCAAATATGATCAGTAAAAAAGGAGATAAAAAAAAAATTCACCTCCGTCCTTCCGCTCTGCTGTCTTAAACTGTGTCCTCTTGCCGGCAGCTGCACAGTGCAGCAACGCAGGTTGGCGTCCTACAGCACATGGAGCGCCGCTTTACAGCACCAGCACCCAGGCACTGCCAGGCTTCTGGGTACTGAGATGTGACCGCAAGTGGGCCCACCCAGCTCTGACCCCTAGCAGTTGCCTGGGTATGCTGGGTGCTAGCGCCGGCCAACAGCCAGCATAGACTACCCTGTATTCTAATATAATGCAGTGTGAGTGATGGAATTAGAAATTTTGAAAAATAAAAACTTCTATTGCCACTTCACATTAAAAATATATTATGTAAAATAAGGTTACAATAAATATATTTTTACAAGTTAACTCCCTTAAATCAAGTACAAATCCAGTTTTTTGGATGCTGCACCAAATTAACCAGTTCGCAGTTGGGTCGCGCTGTATGGAGAGGGCTCACGGGCTGAGCCCTCTCCATAGCCGGTATGTCTTTGCTGCATATTGCAGCAAAGGCTTACCGGTAACACCGATCGCGGGTGTTATCAAAGCGATGGCTGCCGGCAGCCTCAAAAAGATAGCAGTGCATGGGTGCCGCCATCTTACCTGGGATCGCCGCTCCCCATGACGTCATCGGCGATCCGTCTCTATGGTAGCCTCGGGTCTTCGGAAGACCCGAGGCTATTTCGTTTTAACCCCTTCATTACAATGTGCTGATAGCACATTGTAATGAATGAGGAGGAAAATCCCCATATACTGCCATACTGTAGTATGGCAGTATATGATAGGATCGATCAGACAACCTAGGGTTAAAGTACCCTAGGGAGTCTGAAAAATAATAAAAATAAAAGTAAAAAAACTGATTATAATAAAAAAACCTAAAATTTTGAATCACTGCCCTTTCCCTAGAACTGACATACCGTATATACTCGAGTATAAGCCGACCCGAGTATAAGCCGAGACCCCTAATTTTACCACCAAAAACTGGGAAAACCTATTGACTCGAGTATAAGCCGAGGGTGCTGAAAAACTCGGCTTATACACAAGTATATACGGTAAATATAAATAAACAGTAAAAATCATAAACACATTAGGTATCGACGCGTCCGAAAATGCCCGATCAAAATATGATAACGGTTTTTCAATGCGTTTAACCCCGTAACTGAAAATAGCGCCCAAAGTCGAAAATGGCACTTTTTTGCCATTTTGAAAAATATAAAAAAATCTATAAAAAGTGATCAAAGGGTTGTACAGTCCTAAAAATATCATTGAAAATATCATCAAATTTCGCAAAAAATGACACCACCCACAGCTCTGTACACCAAAGTATAAAAATGTTATTAGCGCCAGAAGTTGGCAAAATCAAAAAAATTATTTTTGTACAGGAGGTTTTAATTTTTGTAAATGTATGGAAACATTATAAAACCTATACAAATTTGGTATCCCCTTAATTGTACCGACCCAAAGAATAAAGTAGACATGTCATTTGGGGAGCTCAGTGAAAGACGTAATATCCAAGCCCACAAGAAAATGGCGCAAATGCGGTTTTTCACCATTTTCACTGCATTTGGAATTTTTTTCCCGCTTCTGAGTACATGGCATGGAATATTTAATACCATCACTATGAAGTGCAATTTGTTACGCAGAAAACAAGCCATCACACAGCTCTTTAGGTGTAAAAATAAAAAGTTATAGATTTTTGAAGGTGGGGAGTAAAAAATGGACATGAAAAAACAGGAAAGGGCCGGTCCTTAAACGGTTAAAAATGATTAAGAGGTTGCATGTACCTCAGAAAGAAAATAAGTACCGCTTCTATCTCAAAAAAGAATCCTTCAATCAGTTCCATCAATGGAAAAATAAAGAAGTTTTGGCCGAACATAAAAAAAACATTTTTTTTTTGTCCATTAACTGTTTTCTACACTATAAAAAGCTGGTATCTTCATACTCATGCAGACATGTGAATTAACTCTTCACACAAGGACATACACTGCAGCTC
Source organism: Engystomops pustulosus (assembly GCF_040894005.1). NCBI lineage: Eukaryota > Metazoa > Chordata > Amphibia > Anura > Leptodactylidae > Engystomops > Engystomops pustulosus. The sequence continues at coordinate 72,191,595 of NC_092413.1, read as the reverse complement.
AAAAGTTTTAGGTCATTTAGAAGTGTCCTTATTTTTGAAAGCACATTTCCTTTCAATGGAGCTAACATTAAATGAATCATAAATACACGCTATACATTGTTAAATTGGTAAATGACTATTCTAGCTGCAAACGTCTGTTTTTTAATGCAATATCTACATAGGTGTATACAGACCCATTTCCAACAACCACCACTCCAGTACTTCAATAGTACTTTAATTGTATTTGCTAACTGAGGCTGTGGTCACACATTGGGGGACATTTACTTAACCCCTTAAGGACGCAGGGTTTTTCGGCTCATTTCTCGCTCTCCAACTTCAAAAATCCATAACTTTTTCATTTTTCCGTGTACAGACCTGTGTGAGGGCTTATTTTGTGCGTAACAAATTTTACTTTTCCGTAATGTTATTTATTTTAACATGCCGTGTACTGCGAAGCTGAAAAAAAAATCCAAATGTGGAAAAATTTTTAAAAAAACAGCACATGCGTCACGTTCTTGTGGGCTCAGTTTTTACGACTTTCACTCTTCGCTCCAAATAACACGCCTACGTTATTCTTTGGTTCGGTGCGATCGCGGTGATACCAAATTTATATAGGTTTTATTGTGTTTTAATACATTTTCAAAAATTAAACGAATGTGTACAAAAAAGAAAAAAATTTTTTTGCCATCTTCTGATGCTAATAACTTTTTCATACTTTGGCGCACGGAGATGTGTGAGGGGTCATTTTTTGCAAAATGAGGCGACGTTTTCATTGCTACCATTTTGAGGTCTGTGCGACATTTTGATCATTTTTTATTTCATTTTTTATGTTATGTAAAAAGGTGTAAAAGTCGCATTTCGGACATTTGGGCGCCATTTCCCGCCTCGGAGGTCACCGCCGCCCGTAACCGTTTTTATATTTTGATAGATCGGGCATTTTGGGACGCGGCGATACCTAATATGTTTGTGATTTTTACTGTTTATTATGTTTTATATCCGTTCTAGGGAAAGGGGGGTGATTTGAACTTTTAATATTTTATTAATTTTTTTTATTTTTTAAACTTTTTTTTTTCACTATCTTTTAGACCATCTAGGGTACATTAACCCTAGATAGTCAGATCGCTCCTACCATATACTGCAATACTTCTGTATTGCAATATATGGCATTTTTGCAGCACATTCATTACAATGAGCCACTGGCTCATTGTAACGAATCTGCAGCTGCCAGATAGCCTCGTGTCAAAAGAAGACACGAGGCTACCATGGCAACCGATCGCCGCCCCTCGATGACGTTCGGGGGCGTGACGATCGAAAAAAAGATGGCGGCGCCCACGCGCCGCCGTCTTTAAAATGCCGCCAGCGACTTTGCCGGCGGCAACGGGGGGGTTAATAGCCGCGATCGGTGCTAGCACCGACCGCGGTTATTAGCGGTGGGGGTTTTATGCATTATGCAAAACCCCCCACCTTTGTATGAAGAGGACTCAGCCCGTGAGCCCTCTTCATACATCCCTTATACCTCTGCGCCGTAGAGCTACGGCGCAGAGCGTTAAGGGGTTAAAGTGTCGGTGTCTGCATTGGCTTTGTTACCGACCTGCTCCCGGAAAGAAGACACACATTTAATATTGTAGAGCTGTGCAGAGACATTTCTGGCGCCGAGACTATTTTCTGTCCCTGGGACCAAAATCTGTCCCGAGCACCAGAAATGTGTCCAACAATCCCTGCTAGACCAGTTTTCTTTTGGTCTACTTTCCGCCAGTTTACAGTGCCCAAAAAGGGCTGCGACACATATTAATTGTGTCTGAGTTTCCACTCCGCCAAAGCCACGCCCCTTTTCGGAGAAGAGTCGGAGCAGACGGAAAAAGTCATTTTTTCTGGCGCTGCCAGCTAATAAATAGGTAGGAGAGCAGAACATGTGGTGAAAGCGCCACAAAACTGGCGGAAACGCCATAGTAAATGTCCCCCACTGAGTATTGTATGTGTTTAATGCGTGCGTTTTAAACAGCTGAAGATGGGATTAAATGCAATGTTAATGTATGTGTTTGTTAAAGCTTTGTTAATGAATGTGTTAGCATTGCGTTAAAACGTTGCATTTTGTAAACAACAAACTAATTAGGCAAATCTCTCCAGAGGTTTGAAAACGCAGGCGTTAAATGCAAACAAAATGTAACATCACCGCAGCCTAAGAAGATTTGCTACAACGGTGTGTACTTTTCCCTTCAGTGGAGAGCATAACCTCTAACCAGAGAACAAAGAGAAGTGGAGGACTCGCTGCAGAACTAAGCAACAAGACAAGTACATTAGAGTCTCTAGTTTGAAAAACTGAGGCCTCACAGGTCCTCAAGTGGCAGCTTCATTAAATATTACCCGCCAAACACCAGTGTCAACCTTTACAGTGAAAAGGTGACTCCGAGATGCTGGCCTTCAGGGCAGAGTGGCACAGAAATAGCCATGCCTGAGACTGGCTAATAAAAGGAAAAGATAAATATGAGCAAAAGAAGACAGATATTGGACAGGGAAAGATTGGAAAAAAAAAGTTTTATGGGCAGATTACCGTATTTTTTGCCCTATAGGGCGCACCGGACTATAAGGCGCATTAGTCCGATGCGCCTTATATATGTAATAATTACATAAGGCGCATCGGACTATAAGGCGCAGGGTCCTGGGGCCGGGGGCGTGGCGGGGGCGTGGCGGAGGCGTGGCGGAGAGCCGACATGACGTGACGCGGCGACGGGACGCAGCGACGGGACGCGACGCCGAGACGCGACGGGGAACGCGGGGAAGGTGAGCGGGGAAGGTGGAGGAGGGCAGCGGATCATACTTACATAGGTCCCCGCTCCAGGTCCCGCTGGAGATCTGCTGTCTCCGGTCTCCGGTAGCGGGGACCTATGTAAGTATGGTCCGCTGCCCTGTGCCCAGCGCCATACATAGGGCGCACCGGACTATAAGGCGCACTTTGGATTTCCACGGAAATCCAATGCTTTTAAGTGCGCCTTATAGTCCGGAAAATACGGTAATCTAAGTTAAGGAGTTTGGATCACACAGAAGAACATTTGTGAAATGAAGAACAACTGAAAAGATGCTGGAAAAGTGCCTGGAGCCATCTGTCAGGCATGGTGGAGGTAATGTGATGGTCTGGGGTTGCTTTGGCGCTGGTAACGTGGGATTTTGACAAGGTCAAAGGGATTTTGAATAAGGAAGCCTATCACTCCATTTTGCAGCACCATGCCATACCCTGTAAACAACGCTTTATTGGAGCCGATTTCATCCTACACGGACAACACACAGTGCACACCCAGAGATGATCCCAGTTATGATCGTCTATTTAAGGTCCAGCCCATATTAGATCATTTTAGTGCCAATTTTGCCAAGGCCCACCAAACATGTGAGCATAGACAAGTCCCTGGTAGAATTTAAAGGGAGACTTCAATTCCGCCAGCACCTGCCCAATAGAGGGCAAGGTATGGCGTGAAGATGTATAAGCTGTGCAAAAGTTCATCAGGGTATACCTACAAGTTCAGGGTATAAGAAGGGAAGGGCTCCACTATAGTGCCCCCAGAATGCCCCCCCTTCCTGGGTGTTACAGGGAAGATAGTGTGGGATTTAGTGCACCCACTGCTGGACCAGGGCTACCACCTCTACCTGGACAATTTCTAAAGAGCACCACCCTGTTCAAGTGCCTCGCTTCCAGAAATACTGCGGCATTTTACGCAGAAATCAGAGAGGTCTCCCTAAGTCGCTGCTCGGGCAAAAACTTAAAAGCACGATTGCAAGGCACTGGGGAGCGACTCTGTATTGTGTGTTAAGTACAAGGACAAGAGAGAGGTCCTTGTATTAACCACAATACATGGGCACACCACCACCCCTGTCCCAGTAAAAGGTACCATTACAGAAACGCCCAAGCCGGACTGTATTTTAGATTATAACAAGTACATGGGAGGGGTTGAACCATGTGCTTCAACCATACAACGCCATGCTCAGAAAAACCAGGGTTATGTATGTAGATTGCTTCCGAATTTATCATACATCCCTGGATTTTTAGATTACCATGTTGTTACCCTGATGCACAGCTTATACATCATGCTGCATGCAGCACTTTCCCTTTTAAGCCCTTCCATGTGCCCAGCTTGTAGATTACTACCCCATATGGAGTATTGCTGTCCCCGGGAAACACGCGTCATGATTTTTGGGGTGTTTTTCTCCCTTGGCAGAAGCTGGGCACAAGATGATACAACAGATTTTTTTTTACTATGCACTATCCATTATGAATTTTTTGGGGGTCCACCTGTGGGGTTAAAATTCTAACTATACCCCTAGATTAATTCATGGAGGGGTGAAGTTTACAAAATGGGGTCAGTTCTTAGGGGTTTCTACTGTACTGGCCCCTATTGGCATCTACAAATGCTTCATGATGCCAAAAAGAAAAAAAAAGTACAATGCCTGTGATCGAAATGCAAGTTATTTCCTTTTGAGCCCTGCCATGTCTCCACCCTGCAGATTATTGCCGGTTATGGGGTATTGCCCTAAAACGGGGTAACCATATTATGATTTTTGATGTGCTTTTCGCCAGTGGCATGAGTTGGGCAAAATGCTTTTGTCACAACGATGGCATATTTGATAAATTGCAATACAAATTTTACTCTGCACTACTCACTTTGAAATACATTTAAACCAGCATCTTAGGATTTAAAATGCTAATACAACCCTACATACATTCTTTGAGGGATTCCCTTTCCAAAACGGGTCCCTACCCGGGGGTTTCTATTGTACATGTACCTCAGGGGCAACCCCAACACCAATCTAGTGAAAACGGAACTCCAAACCCTACATTTTGCTCCTTTCCTCCTGAGCCCTGCCGTGTCTCCATCCTGCAGATTATTGCTACCTATGGGGTAGCAATAATTTGGGGTACCTATTGCCCTAACCAGGGTAACCCGCAGAAGTTGCTACTAAAACTTGAAAGCTTCTCAAATCCTTAAAAAAAAATGGAAGCATAAAATTATGGGGGAAAAAAAAAAAACAACAACAATGGCAAAAGGTTTCTACCTTTTTGTCCAAAAAGTAGGACATTTGAAACTTTTAAATACCATATATACTCGAGTATAAGCCGAGTTTTTAAGCACAAAATTTGTGCTGAAAAACCCTAACTCGGCTTATACTCTAGTCTAAAATAAAATAACACTGTACTCACCTTTCCGACGTCCCCCGTAGGTCCTCTTCCGCGTCCAATGCCACCTCGGGTCCTTTGGATCCTCTTCGGGTGCTGGTGGCTCACAAACAATGACGTCGGCAAGCGGTTGACATAGTTTTGTGTGCCGCCTGAGCGCGAAGACCCAAAGAGGAGCGGAATATCCTAAAAAGGAGCTGAAGAACCCAAAGAGGATCTGAAGGACCCAAGGCGGCATCGGAAGAAGAAGAGGACCTACAGGGGGATGTCGAAAAGGTGAGTACAGTGTTTCTTTTTTTACTACAGGGGGGCAGGCAGGCTATATACTACGGGGGGGGGGGGGGGCAGGCAGGCTATATACACCCGGGGGGTACAGTACAGCACATGAGGGGACAGCTAGAAGAGATGGGGATTCCCTCCTGCCATTTCCCGCTGTTGAGTGTGAGGTGAATGGGGGAGGGGGATTATGATTGCTCTGCATCTTGTGACTGTGTGGATTATTTGTTTATATACAAGTGTAAGAAAAGCTGAGGTAGAGATAAGTGTAGTTGTGTGGTTATTACATTAGTTAGTGCTCTTGGCAGCACATGACTGAGTGCTGGAGCACTGAGCTGTGAGGTAAACCACTGAGAGGGGCTTATGTCACCCTTCATAATCAGCTCCTCAGTGAAGAGGGAATGTGCCTAGCAATAGCAATCTAAGGAGTCACTAACAGGGGGAAGGTTGCAGAATACAAGAGGAAGAAGCAAGATTCGGGTAACTAATCCAATTGCAAAAGGGCTTAAAATTACCTCCCCTACAACATATCAAAACTTTTTTGAAATGACAGTTACACTTTGAGCTATATCTATATATTTCTATCTCTATCTATAAATATATATATATATATATATATATATATATATATATATATATATATATATATATATATACACACATCTATATATTAAGACTACGTCTTTAAGGGGTTAATGCAGGCTCTGTGTATTTAAAACACAAAAATATACATCATATATGAACAAAAAGGACAATCTTTAGCAATCTGCCAGCTTGGCAGTAGTTTGAGCCCTGTGCCAAACGCATTTCTCAGCAAATGTACAAAAAAAATTAAGATGCTAAAGCGTAAATGGACATTAAAGGAAACCTACCACTTGAAGTGGCAGGTTTCAGATGGAAATACCGGGCACCAGCTCAGGGTGAGCTGGTGCCGGAGCTTATTTTTGTTAGTGTTTTAAACCGCGGTATCGCGGTTTAAAACACTTTTTAAACTTTATAGCTTTTTTAACTTTCCCCCACAATCGCCCCCGGCGCCGTTATCGTATGTTTTGCATTTATTTATGAGAAAATCAGATATTTGGTGAAAATGTTAAAAATTATCGATTTTTGAACTTCAAAATGTACTTTTTCCACACATAGTCATAACCGCAAAAATACTTAATAACTAACATTCACTAAATGTCTACTTTATGTGGACATGGTTTTTTATGCATACTCTTATTTTTGTAGGATGTTATGGGGTTTGGAACGTTAGGAGCGATTTTTCACATTTTCATAAAAAACGCAAAATCCTGCTATTGAGGGACCTGTTCAGGTTTCAAGTCACTTTGAGAGAACTAAATAAAAGTAAAACCCCACAAATTATAGAAACTATACCCCGCAACGTACGTAAAACAACTTTTATGAAGTTTGTTAACCCTTTAATTGGGTGTTAGAGGCAGGTGCTGGCGCCAGAACTTTGACATAATAGTACTGCAAATTGCGGGAAAGCACCTCCCGCGATGCAGTACTATTACGTCAAATGTCGGGAAGGGGTTAAAGGCACAGTGTCAGCCTATGCATGTGTATAGGCTTACACTGCTAATACCCTGCAATACATCAGTATTGCAGAGTATTATGAACAAGCAATCAGATTTTTACCTATTGAGTCCCACAAAAAATGCAATAAAATGCAACATGTCCCTTAAAAAACAAGCCATCAACCAGCTCTGTAGCCAAAAAAGTAAAATTGTAATGCCACTTGGAAGACGGCGATGCGGAAATGATAGATTTTTCCCCACATTAGGGTTTTATTTGGCAAATTTAGTCAAACATAAGAAAATATATTCAAGTCTGGTATCCCCGTAATCGTATTGACTCATAGAATAAAGAGAATTATTAGGCTATATGGTGAACACAGATAAATGCTAATAATGAAACTGCTTACTGACGCATATCCTGTGAACACATCCCACCTATGGGTGGCTTTGAACTCGATGTGGCCTCCTAAATGTAAACACCAGAGCTGCTATGGTTCAAAAATGAATCATAAATAACCTATTGTGTCCACACAGGGTGAACAAACAAAAGCAAAAACACATAAAGAAAATAATATAATAGAATCTTTATTAATTAAACATACAAAGACAATGTTAGCAAACAAAGCATAAAAAATGTGCAGCCACCGGGTATTGATGCACGGACAGAGGAATCAACCCTTAGGGCATTACAGCAACCGAACCAATAAGTATTATTTAGTAAGGGCTTAAACCACACTTGCATTGCAGTATAAAATGTACCAACTGAAGCGATAGCTGCTTCATTGTGTAAGGTGCATCAGAGTGGACAGCCTAAATGAAGCAGAGAATGCTTCCTTACCCATGTTGTAGATTGGATTGGTGTCTGTACCCTGGGTGACTCCGGCCCCGACGCGCGCTTCGGCTCAAATGAGCCTTCGTCTGGGGGTGGTGTCATCCGGGTCACAGGTGGACATATAAACGTATGTTCAGCCTATCAGGTTGTATAGTTATGACACGTGATCATGGCATATTACGTCAGCATTGTTACCGGCATTTCAGGCGCATGCGTGATAGCCGAGACTGGAGGCCGGCGCTGCACGCAGGCGCATTAGTGTCATTGTATCATGTGATAGTGATGGTACTAGTTACCGCCCCGTGCTCCAGCTGTCGTATACGGAGGAGAGCATGTAAGTGATAGAAGGGGTATTTGGTAAATAAACGCAAAACTTATCAGCCAAAATTTACCAGTAAAATGAAGTATAACATGTGGGGAAAAAAAAAAAAATCTCAGAATCGCTTTGATAAGTTCAAAAGTTATAACCATATAAAGACACGCATGTCAGAAACCAAAAAATGTGACTGAGCCATAAGCTACAAAATGGCTGCGTCCTTAAGGGGTTAAACCAAGCAAGATGTATCACTTTTTCTTATGTTTAATCTTGTCTGAATAACAGCACTTGGTGAAATTCTTAATAGCAGCCTCAACCAACTAATTGAAGTCTACAAGTTATTTTCTACATGCCCACTATGCCGTGTGCATATTGGAGTTATAAGGGTACAGTTGCTGCTCATTTTCTGTGCTTATTTTAGAAAAAAATAAAATTACCAAGTGTCAGTCTTGCTTAGTTAAGCAATGTTGCCAGAGTAAATTGTAGGATACAGTCGTTTTTAATTATAAAATATAGACACCTATTAATGTTTTAAAATCTACACGAACACTAAAATAATCAGTACTGTAGAGATGACACTTTCTGTTAGATCAAAAGAACCTTCCAACTTCTATATTACATACTCACACTGTGAACTCCTAGTGCTTTCCATACTGCAAAACTGATTAATCCAACTCCACACCAGGCATATAGAGAGCCCCATCCTAAAGCCCTGAGAGCAAGCGATGAACCACTTTCTGGCAAGGCAGCTGTTGCAGTAGCCCCCTGAAAGAAATAAAAACAATGAAAAGTGAGTAGCAACAAAGGACATCTACCATCACATAACCTGATGGTAAGTGCTTATACTCACCTCCCCCTCATGTGCCGATCACCAATAACCTTCTTTCATCTTTCAGAACTGCTGGATTTCATCGGGAAAACAAAAGCTTTATAAACTATGTAAATGAGCCTCAGGTGCTCCATTGAACGCCTCATGTCACCAGCTCTCCCTCTGCTATTCTCGCATAGTCTGGGCATGCCTAAATTATTTATCAGCATAGCACCCCAGGCTCATTTGCATCCTTTATAAAGTTTTTTTTTTCTAAAAGATGAAAAAGAAGGTTATTGGTGATCAGAACGGTGAGGTGAGTATACGCATCTACCGTCAGGTTATCTGAGGGTAGTTGACCTTTACTTAAATTTCTTTAAAAAACGTTTTATTGGATTTTGTGATACTTTATTAGGTCGGCAAGCTATATGCAACAGCAAAAACAGATACAATGAAATGAAAACACTGAGCTGTTTCAAATCATGTTTATCAGTTAACCACTTCTAACCACTTTTTTTTCAGGACACAGGGCGGTTTATGCAACTAGATGATACTTATTATATATTTTTATTATTGAAGGAAAAAAAAGGTGAAAACTATTTCCGTTTCAATATACTATTTTTAAGAGGTAAAAAAGATTCGGAGACTAAATGGTTTGTGAAACCATACCCTTGCACTTGAACTGTGCAAATCAATGGTATGTGTAGAATTTATTTGCTAGTTTGGATTAGCACAAGATGTGAAATCGCTAGAAAGCATTATGGACTTTTAAGGCCCATTTTCTGGCACTGCCATTTCACACAAAACATTATAAACACCCTCAAAAGAACTACATTTAAAAATGTTAACAATAATAATTCCTTTATTTACAGTAAAAGGTGTTCAATGAGTGGTGATGTGAATGAAATTATGAGAGAAAAAAAAAATTCTGTTTTCCAAAAAAAGATTTGGATTCTGAAGCCTTTTTTTAAACCTTCAGTATATGGCCTTGGAAAAAAACATACCAGAAGTTCCCATACTTCTATTTGCAGAAATGCCATTTTTAGCATCCCGAAGCGGCGGACATTTCGTCCCTGGGCTCTGGACTGCTTTTTATAAATCTCTTTTCAGCGATCCGGCATGTCAAGATTAGCAAAGAGCATCATTGAGATCAAGATGAAGAGGAGGACAGGTGAGTACCGTATATATTCGAATACAAGATGAGTTTTTCAGCACAATTTTCGTTCTGAAAAGTCCCCACTCGGTTTATATTCGAGTATGAAAAAAATTTAAGTGTGTAGTCACCCTCCGGCGCCGACTCTAGGCATCCTCTTGTCCCCGCTGTACGTCTTTGTGTTCCTACTGGGCTGGTAGATGCACATCTATGTGATCTGTAGGGACAAAAACTATGATGTCTGCTAACATCATGGCTTCTGTGCCGACAGATCACATAGACGTCCATCTGTGGTCGTCGAGAATCAGCGTCCAAGCACGAGTACTACGTTTATTTTTCATTAAAGGAGGGGGGGGGGGCGACTCGTGGTAAAATTAGGTTCCTGGGCATGTAGGTACTTTAATAAAGTGGTAGATTTCCTTTAAAGAGGACCTTTCACCACCCCAATCTTATTAACTTTAACATAGCCGAATTTAGGGACTTGCTCACCGATTCAGAGGCACTTTGAATTGTATTCCTAGCCCCCACCTTTACCGAGATATGAGCACCGTTCTCTGACCATTCAATGTAGCGGATCGTCAGACATATGCTGTCAGACATAGAACACAGCATGATATCGCGAGATCACACTGTGTTCTATTTGCCGAACATAGCAGCGCGCACCCGGCATACAAAATCATCACTATGTGCAGAGCGAACGGGTAGCGAGCAGCAGCAGGCAGAGTGGTCTTGCTAGCTATAGAACAGTTCTTGTGACTGTAGTGGGTCCCAAAGGTCAAACCCCAGTGATCAGATAGCTATCCCCTACCCTGTATAACAATTAAAAAGAATAATGCCTTTAAGCATCACACACACCTTTGTAAACCAATTGGGACTCCTCTTCTTCGCAAGGGAAAGTGTGGTACCAAAACCAGCAAGCATTCCTGCAGTTGCAACAGTTCCAAGAAAAACTGCACCTAATGGAACATTTAAGTTAAGTTAATTAAAAATAACCTTCCAAAAAGCTTACAATTCTGCAAATCATGACCATTTCCAGGACAATTTTTCTTTAAATCATTAAAAAATCTACTGCTATAATAGAAGTAAGAATATAAGAATATAAGTAGAATTTCTGGATATGCTGCTGGAAATTTCACAGTGTATCCCCCACATGTTACATAGCCACAGAACATTTTTGCAGCGTATTTTATAGCTTGTAATATTAAATTGTTATATACAGAACCCGTTTTATTGTGAACTGTAAGTACTGTAAAGTCTACAGTGAGGAAAACTGTCAAGACAACCAATTATAGTGTAGCTTTAATTTTTGTAGCACACTATAAGAAATGATGGGTATGCTGTTAACCCCTTAACGACCTGGCCCCTTTTTGTCTTTTCATTTCCATTTTTCACTATTTACTCTTTTATTTTTACACATAAAGGGGTGTGTGATGGTTTGTTTTCTGCGTAACCAATAGTGATGGTATTAAATATTCGATGCTGTGTACTGAGAAACGGGGAAAAAAAATCCAAATGCAGTCAAAATGGTGAAAAAACGCATTATGCACTTTTCTTGTGGGCTTGGATTTTTTGGCTTTCCTTGTGCTCCCCAAATGACATGTCTAATTTATTCTTTGGGTCATTATGATTACGGGGATACCAAATCTGTATAGGTTTTATGTTTTCATACATTTACAAAAACTTAAACCTCCTGTACAAATTTTTTTTTTTTTTATCTTCTGGCACTAATAACTTTTTCATACTTTGGTGTACGAAGATGTGGGTCAGGTCAAGTGGGTGCGTCTTTTGATGACGTTTTCCATGCTACCATTCGTAGGACTGTACAACCTTTTGATCCCCACTGTACGACCTTTTATTGATTTTATATTTTTCAAAATGGCAAAAAGTGCCATTTTCGACTTTGGGTGCTATTTTCCGTTACAGAGTATATTTTCCGACACAGTGATCCCTAATGGGTTTATGATTTTTATTGTTTATTTATATTTATATCAGTTCTAGGGAAAAGGGGGAGATTTGAATTTTTATTTTTTTTATTATAATTTTTTTTATTTTTACTGTTTTTCAGTCGCACTGGGGTACTTTAACCCTAGGTTGTCTGATTGATCCTATTATATGGGCATTTTCCTCCCGATTCATTACAATGTTCAAATCTCACATTGTAATGAAATGGTTAAAATGTGACAGCCTCAGATCTTCGGAAGACCCGAGGCTGTCCTGGCGACCGATCGCCGCTCCTCGATGACGTCAGGAGAAGCAAAGATTGTAACCACACCGATAACGGGCGTTACGGGTAAGTCTTTGTTGCAATATGCAGCAAAGACTAACCGGCTATGGAGAGGGCTCAGCCCATGAGCCCTCTCCATTTACCCGCACGTGTTGTTAAGCGGTCCCAACACACGGTCTCGGCGCCGAAGCCGGATCTATACTATGTAGGGAGCTATTTAGGTTAATAGTATACTTTGCTTGAAAGAGGGGCATTAGGTGTGGTCTATGGCACTGAAAACATTTTTTTTGCAGCACACACCCCTTTTAGTCATTTCTCTCCACCAAAAGTTGGGAAGTACGCATACCTTAACAAAAATGGGGTAATGATACCATGTTCCAGTGTTCAATTCAGGATGGAACAGATAATTGCCCTGATAATTATGATATGACCATACACAAAGTTCTGACCTGTCCCTGCTGTGCCTTAGATTTCCTCCCAGTCCCCTCTGTATTTACTTCAGACCCTGTGGGAGCTACAGCCGCACACGGCCGGTCCAACCGCGTCACCCGTACTGCAGCCACATGAGCGGCAGCTGAATGACCGTCAGGACACAGGTGACATTGCCACACACAGATCTGTATTGTCCCTCGCAGTATACACAACATGTCCACAACCTGCACCTTTAATAAGCAAAAGCTTCTCTTCCCGTGCCCCCTCGTCAGCCGGGAGCTCAGCGCCCGCATCCCAGCGCTCCCTCTTCTCCACAGTTTCCTGAGGCTCCATTATTACCGGAGCACCATAGCGCAGCTCGCACAGCTCCTCCCCTTCCGGGAGAACATCCACGCCTCACAGGATACCACATAAAAGCACCGTGCGGGGCTCCACTTCATAGCGAGACACTTTACTATAGAATCAAGTAATACTGCTAGTTGTTACAAATGGTAAGCACACCTAGAGCCGCGGACACAGGGGCCTTCCGCACCGGCCATAATGCCTCACAAGCGGCTATAAACACTGGCGGAGGTGTTACAATTGTGTGTAATGGGGAAGATTGTTTTGCCTCAAAAATGTTGTAAAATGTAATGCGCTGCATCAAAAGACAAAGAGCAGCGTTAACTTACACTACTATGGAAATTGCAAATTTATGAAAGCTGTGCAATAATGCAGTACATCCACGTATAAGACAGTGCCCCCAATAACATGCAGGACATCCAAATATAAGACAGTGCCCCCCAATAACATGCAGTACATCCACGTATAAGACAGTGCCCCCAATAACATGCACTACATCCAAATATAACAAAGTGTCCCCCAATAACATGCAGTACATCCAAATATAACAGTGTCACCCAATAACATGCAGTACATCCAAATATAACAGTGTCACCCAATAACATGCAGTACATCCAAATATAACACAGTGCCTCCAAATAACATGCAGTACATCCAAATATAACAAAGTGTCCCCAAATAACATGCAGTACATCCAAATATAATAGTGTCCCCCAATAACATGCAGTACATCCAAATATAACAAAGTGTCCCAAAATAACATGCGGTACATCCAAATATAACAGTGTCCCCCAATAACATGCAGTACATCCAAATATAACAGTGTCACCCAATAACATGCAGTACATCCAAATATAACACAGTGCCCCCAAATAACATGCGGTACATCCAAATATAACACAGTGCCCCCAATAACATGCAGTACATCCAAATATAACAGTGTCACCCAATAACATGCAGTACATCCAAATATAACACAGTGCCTCCAAATAACATGCGGTACATCCAAATATAACACAGTGCCCCCAATAACATGCAGTACATCCAAATATAACAGTGTCACCCAATAACATGCAGTACATCCAAATATAACACAGTGCCCCCAAATAACATGCGGTACATCCAAATATAACAAAGTGTCCCCAAATAACATGCAGTGCATCCAAATATAACAAAGTGTCCCCCAATAATATGCAGTACATCCAAATATAACAGTGTCCCCCAATAACATGCAGTACATCCAAATATAACAAAGTGTCCCAAAATAACATGCGGTACATCCAAATATAACAAAGTGTCCTCAAATAACATGCAGTACATTCAAATGTAACCAAGTGTCCCCAAATAACATGCAGTACACGCAAATATAACACAGTGCCCCCCAACACTGTGCCCACAAATAACATGCAGCACATCCAAGTAAATACTGGAAATACTGCATGTTATTTAGGGACACACTGTTATATTTGGATGTACTGCATGTTATTTGGGGGCACTGTGTTATATTTGGATGTACTGCATGTTATTGGGGACACTGTTATATTTGGATGTACTGCATGTTATTTGGGGGAACTGTGTTATACTTGGATGTGCTGCATGTTATTTGCGGGCATTGTGTTATATTTGGATGTACTGCATGTTATTTGGGGGGCACTGTGTTATACTTGGATGTGCTGCATGTTATTTGCGGGCACTGTGTTATATTTGGATGTGCTGCATGTTATTTGGGGGGCACATCCAAATATAACACAGTGCCCCCAAATATTGTGTATTCCTGCGTTCTTCTGTATTCCTGCGTTCCTGTGTGTCCCCGCTCCTGAGTCCTGTGTTGCCGTGTTACCCAAGTTCCTCCGTGTTGCTGTGTTCCGTGTGCCTGTGTTCCCATTCCCACCTGCCTGGACCTCCTGTTGCTGACCCCGGACTTGGACCTGACGTTGCATCTCTGCCGCCTGCCCTGACCCTGTAGCTGGACCTGACTACGAGATTGTCATCCGCTAAGGTACCTCGACCTCGGCTGCCACTGCGGGCTAGTCGCACCTGGGAACGACCTGGTGGTATCCTGCCGCAACAAGTCCAACCCGCTTTGCGGCGGGCTCTGGTGAATACCAGGTGCCGCTAGACTCCGGTCCCAGGTGTTGGCTAGTTCCACCTCCCGTGGTGGTCCAGAAGATCCACTGATCCTGACAATTTATTTGGACAGTGCAGACCAAACAGCAGAATAGTATCCATGTAGTCACATGTAGTTACTATGGTTTACTTACTTCAACTTCCCTAATGCCAATAAACACTCAACAGTTCCTCGGTAAAATCTAACACTGTAGTATTTTAATCCCCTCACCATGAAGCCCAAGTTTGGTTTATCAACAGGAATACTGTATTGCAGTATATGGGTATTTTCTTACTAATTTGTAACAGTGTGCCACGTACTGTTCTGTCACTTGTCATTAAGGTGTTTAAGGGAACCTGTCATGAAGAACAGGCACAATAAACCTCACCCCACTGTGCCTTTGTGCCTCCCACCAATAAAATAATTCTCCTTTGTCTATTTTTGCCACGCCCACTTGCAGGTAGCTCCACCCACCACCACTTGGCACCGCTAATAGCAGGGCGTGTAAAATGGTGAGAAGATCTGCAGTTTTCCACAAAGTTCTCACTGTAAATACACCATGTAGTGGCAGGGGCTGCATTCTTGTAACAACAGGGAGAGGACTTCCTGCCTGCTCTGGTTGAGATTTGATGGCGCACATCACTGTCAGTCAAAAGAAGGAGGTCTGTTTCACTGGTAGTCTGGGAGAAAACGTGACTCTTCTCTTCAGAAGTTGACTCTTATTTACTCATTTGCATATCAAAAAGACTGTAATTAAGGTACAGTGTCTCAGAGCCGGAGCATTTTTAGTACCTTTATGGTAGCCCACACACATAATGTAGTATATTACAGTACCAGGGTAGCATATTGGATATTTGAAAATCCCATATACACATTCAGGTTCATACTTCTCGGACCAGACCTCAAACCACCTTTGGTGGTGCAAAGATACATGGCAAGCTATACAGACCTGCTGGAGCTGTTGATTTAAGTGTTTGCTTTTTTTCCATTCACACTCTATAATCTCATTCACGTTGCTCATCTATCTCACCCACTGCCTGATGTGTGATGTTATAACACTTCCAGCACGCCCGGGTTAGTCAAAGTAGTGACCAGCCGCACTTTACCAATGGGTCTCCACGAGCGACATTTGGTCAGTGCTGCGCTGCTTCCAATATGGTCAGCACCAATGAAGCTATCATCAGCTTTACCATTTCCAGCTTTCTTCGACGGAGGATGTAATGGTGGCTAATGAGGAAAAAGAGGAGGAACAGATGATAGGCCTGTCCACACAAGACTCGCAGGGTGGATTTCTAGAGCAGTTGTCTGCTACGGCACTACCCAACAAGGGAACAGTTTTGGAAGAGGAAGACACAAATGCAGAAGTAATAGCACCATGGCCACAATGTGGAATGCCATGTTGACTATAGTCCAACCTCCATCACCTGCGAAGGGGGCACATAGTAACAGGAGGCAGAATGTGACTCATATGATGGAGGATTATCTGTCTGTAGGTCACCTGGTACTGAAGGATTAGTTCCTGGGTGGGAAAATTGGACATGTGATCAAAGCTTGACCTCTATGCCTTGCCGGTGCTGTCCTGTTCTGCGGCTATTGTGCTGTCAGAGCACGTGTTCAGCACCGCTGGTTGTGTCATCACCACTAAAAGGATCCACCTCTCTACTGTCAATGCGGACATCCTAAAATACATTAACCCCTAAAGAACGCAGCCATTTTGTGGCTTAAGGCTCAGCCCCAATTTTTGGATTCTGACATGCGTCGCTTTATATGGTTATAACTTTTGAACACAGTTACTGTATATACTCGAGTATAAGCCGACCCGAGTATAAGCCGAGGCCCCTAATTTTACCACAAAATACTGGGAAAACCTATTGACTCGAGTATAAGCCGAGGGTGGGAAATGCACTGGTCACAGCCTCCCCAGTATATAGCCAGCCAGCCCCTGCCCCAGTGTATATAGCCAGCCAGACCCTGCCCCAGTGTATATAGCCTGCTAGACCCTGCCCCAGTGTATATAGCCTGCTAGACCCTGCCCCAGTGTATATAGCCTGCCAGACCCTGCCCCAGTGTATATTGCCTGCCAGACCCTGCCCCAGTGTATATAGCCTGCCAGACCCTGCCCCAGTGTATATAGCCTGCCAGACCCTGCCCCAGTGTATATAGCCTGCCAGACCCTGCCCCAGTGTATATAGCCTGCCAGACCCTGCCCCAGTGTATATAGCCTGCCAGACCCTGCCCCAGTGTATATAGCCTGCCAGACCCTGCCCCAGTGTATATAGCCTGCCAGACCCTGCCCCAGTGTATATAGCCTGCCGCCGCTGCCGGACAGATTGCACAGAAGATGTACAGGGGTCGCCGGAAAGGTGAGTTTAGATATATTTATTTTTTTCACTCGAGTATAAGCCGAGTTTGGGTTTTTCAGCACATTTTTTGTGCTGAAAAACTAGGCTTATACTCGAGTATATAAGGTACTTATCAAAGCGATTCAGAGATAGTTTTTTTCCCCCCATGTTGTACTCCATTTTAGTGGTAAAAAACTGTAGAGTGGAGCAGCACTGTAGAGTAGTGGAATAAAGTCCTAATGTTGGGTGCAGGTCTCTGCTGACCGGGCTCAGGTGAGCAAGGGATAATCAAGAAATGAAGAAATAAGGCAGCACTCCGGATGAAGTTTTTGGTGTTTATTCACCCAATGTGGCACCTGCCATTTTAGTGGTAAATGTTGGATGATAAGTTTTGCATGTATTTACAAAAAAAAGAAAAAATGATGAATCTTTTGAAATTTTTTTTCAAATCATTGCATTTTCAGGCAGATTTACCACCTAAATAAATTGCTGAATAACATTTCCCATATGTTTATTTTACATGTTCATCATTTTTGAAATGTCTGGATAATTTATTTTGACTTCACACGGCTTACAAATCGAATATCGCTTTTCCGGATTTTTAGATTTAACTATTTTTGCCTATTTAACTAAATTTTACATATTTAATATCAACCCATTTTCAAATCTGAACCCCTGAAACTATCAGAAACAGCTTTTAGGAAGATTGTTAACCCCTTGAGAATTTCATAGTAATTGAATCAAAATGGAGGTAAACTTAGAATGTTCAAATTTTTCGGTTGTACGTTCATTTAGCCCTAAAATTTACACATTTCCAAAAAATAAAAAGAGAAAACCCATCTTACAATTTGTTCTGCAATTCCTCCCGAGTACAGAGACCCCCACATGTGGCCGTTATTTGTTTTATGGGCGCACAACAAGGCACAGAATGGAATTAGTGCCCTGCAGCTGCCAGGACTTTAGTTTTCCAATTGGTCCCTTTTGTAGGCTATAAAATTTTTGCTTTTTTGTTATTCAGGCCATATGATGAGATTAGTTGCGGGATGAGATATTTTTCCAGTGTTAGCATTTTGGGATTGTTATCCCCTATTGTTGAAAATTTAGGAACTTTTTTTGAGGGCAAGAGTAGAAAAGCATCAATATTTTTTCTTAAATTTTACTAAATTTGTCAAATAAAACCCTAACGTGGGAAAAATCTATCATTTTTTGCATTGCCGTCTTCAAAGTGGCATAACATTTTAAATTTTTTGGCTATGGAGCTGGTTGATGGCTTGTTTTTTCGGGACATGTTGTACTTTGCAACAGCATCATTCTGGAGTACATTTGTATTTTTGATCACTTTTTATTGCATTTCTTGTGGGAGTGTATAGGTAAAAATCATAATTTTTGGCAGGTTTTTAACAGTTTTTTTTAACGGTGTTTATCGGGCGGGTTTAATAATGAATTACTTTAGTTCTACGGGTTGTAATGGACGCGGTGATACTATATATGTGGGGTTTGTGTTATGATTTAGGCTTTTTTGGGGGTTATATGTCTCTTTATATGTTATGGGGCTTATGGGCATTTTTATTGATTTATTACTTTTTTTTTATTGAATAACATTTTTTTTACTTTTTTACTGTTTCCATCATGGGACATGAACAAGCAATCATCTGATGTATTGCAGTGTATTAGCCGTGTCAGCCTATGCACATGCAATCGTGGGGAAAAGACCCCCCAAAGGCAAGTTAAATGCCATGGTCGTAGATCTTGATCTAATTGTGGCTCCCTGTTTTTCAATCCTGTCATATTGTGGTCTCCTTTCCTCCATTCCCTTCATATTATGGCCTGCTGTCCTCCATCTACATGGAGGTGAAATTTAGAATGGTCAAATTTTGATGGTTATACATTCATTTAGCCCTAAAATTTACACATTTCCAAAAGATAAAAAGAGAAAACCCATCTTACAATTTGTTTAGCAATTTCTCCCGAGTACAGAGACCACCCACGCGTGGCTGTAAGTTTCCTCATTGGCCCCTTTTGTAGGCTATAACATTTTTGCTTTTTCGTTATTGGGGCCATGTGATGGCATTTTTTTTGCGGGATGAGATGCTTTTTCCAGTGTTACCATTTTGGGGTTGTTATCCCCTATTGTTGAAAATTTAGGAACTTTTTTTGAGGGCTGGTGAAGAAAAGCATAAATTCTGTACTGGATTTTTTACTTTTTTTTTTCGGTGTTCACCGTATAGCCCAATTGTTACCTTTTTGGCTACGGAGCTGGTTGATGGCTTGTATTTTTGTGGGACATGTACTTTGCACCACCAGTATCATTCTGGAGTACATATGTTTTTCACTTTTTATAGCATTTTTTGTGGGATTGAATAGGTAAAAATCATAATTTTTGAAGGTTTTTTTTTAACGGTGTCCATCGTGCAGGTTCATTAATTATTTACTGTTATTCTACGGGTTGTTATGGACGCGGTGATACTATATATCTGCAGGGGTGTCTGTAGGGGAGTACCAATTCTGTCTGCTGCCTGAGGCGAGCCATAGAAAGATGCCCCCCCCCCCTATATGTAATATATCAGATACAGCATAGAAAATAGAGCGTACCTCCATGTGGTATAAAATAGATAAAGCGTGCCACGATGTAGTATAAAATGCATATAGCAAACTGCCATGTAGTATAAAATAGATACAGCGTGCCGTCATGTAGTGTGAAATGCATACAGCGTGCCGCCATGTAGTATAAAATAACAGCAATGTGGATGGGCGTCACAGTATGAAAGGGTTTAACCCGATGGGTGCAAGCTATAGTGTGTCTGATCCTAGACCACAACTTGAACAGCAAAACAAGGAAGTAGCAGCACTCTGTCTCCAATTCAAAGGTGTTTATTCACCATATATATGTACATAATAGAATCATAACACATGCACAATTTCAATATTTACTGATTATGTTCTATTATATCAATGTGTTATGATTCTATTAAGCACATATTTAACAACTCATATTGTCAAACGTCATCACTGACGTCACATCCTGCGGAGGATTTAAACCCGCCATGTAACACTCCTGTCACTGCTTGAGAATGGCTACATTGAGTTAGCTGAAACATTGCTGTATATCCACTTGGTGAATAAACACCTTTGAATTGGAGACGGAGTGCTGCTAGATACAGCGTGCCGCCATGTAGTATTAAATGCATATAGCATACTGTCATGTAGTGTAAATTAGACACAGCGTGCCATAATGTAGTATAAAATGTATACAGCGTGCCGCCATGTAGTATAATATGCATACAGCGTGCCACCATGTAGTATAAAACTAAAATTTGCAATTATTTCAGGGCTTCTATGCCACTGACATGGTGCAGAAACCCTGATAAATATCACCAATACTGGATAAATATACAGCATATATACACACTCATACAGTTTATACAACATCTACACACATACTGAGTATACATACAGCAAATACACATATACAAACAGTATATACACACACTCACACACACCATATTCAGAATATACATATATACAAACATATATACATACATATATATACACACATCTATACATACACATACATACACATAAATACATACATATACATACATACTCACTTATACATATATACACACATCTATACATATATACTTATATTTACATATACATAAAATGTACCTTTATTTTTTCTTTTTCTATGGTCCTGGCTGTTCGGTCTTTATCTTCAGAGGGGCGGGGGGATGTGGACTAGAGCCGGGGGGACCAAAGTCGGGAGGGGTGAGGGGACCAGAGCCGGGTGGGGGGGGGGACCAGAGCCGGGTAGGGGGGGTGGAGACCGAAGCCGGTGTGTGGGGGGTGGAGACTGGAGCCCGGTAGGGGCGGGGGTGGAGGAGACAGGAGCCGGGGGGGGGGGAGACCGGAGCCATGCAGGGCGAGGAAGCAGTAGCCGGGAGCGGAGGGAAGTGGGGGAACTCGGAGTGGACAGGTGGGGCCTACGGATGGTTATGGCGCTGTGGAGGGTGGATGTGCCAGCCGGCTGTCAGGGTGGGAGGTGTCGATTCTCAACTTGCCTCATGGCAAGTGCGCCCCTGTATACCTGGGCTTGTGTTATGATTTTGACTTTTCTTTGCGTCTTAAGTCTCTTTATATGTTATCACGAGTATGCCGAGGCGTTGTAAGGCGGTAATACGGGCACGTGGAGGCCACATACAATACTGAGCCTCATTTCGACTTGTTTGAGCTTGGATCAGCCTTAGTGTGTTTCACTTTATTATTGTGGGTGACTCCAAATTCAGGCATCCATTGGTTAATAAACTTGATTCCCATTGATGATTTATTTCAACTTTGTACAGAACAAAGTATTAATGAGAATATTTATTTACTAGGATATATTATTTGAGTGTTCTCTTTATTTTTTGAGCAGTTTTGTCAGGACTGGGAGTCTGTGGACCCTCTGGACCAACACGGGAGATGGTACTAGCCGACCTGGTACCGGAGTCTAAGTGGCACTCGGTTTTCACCAGAGCCCGCCGCAAAGCGGGATGGACTTGCTGCGGAGGGATACCACCAGGTCGTTCCACAGGTGCGACTAGCCCAGGAGGAACTCAACATTTCTTATCAGCCTGGATCTTGGTACGGGCCGTGGCTCATAGAAGAGACTGGCGGGTCTGGTCCCAAATAGACTTGAGGTCCTGTACCAAATCCTCTACCGCAGGGACAACAGAGGGAGTAGACAACTGGAGAGGCGGGTGAGGAATACATCCATAGACCACAAAGAACGGAGCCGAGACGGTAGACCCAGAGTCCAGGGAATTGTAGGAGAACTCAGCCCAAGGTAGCAGGTCAGCCCAGTTGTCCTGACGGGCTGAAACAAAGTGATGGAGGTAGCAGCCCAAAGTCTGGTTCACCCTCTCCACTTGACCATTAGACTGCGGGTGGTAGGCAGAAGAAAAGTCAAGGTTGACCTGCAGTTGGTTACATAAGGAATGCCAGAATTTTGATGCAAACTGGACTCCTGGACATGATGTGTAACGGATGACCATGCAGCCAGAAGATGTGTCTGAAGAATATACTGGCAAGCTGTAGAGAAGACGGAAGACCTGGAAGGGAAACAAAATGGGACATCTTTGAAAACCGGTCCGTCACCACCCAGGTGACAGTACTGCCCGAGGAGACAGGCAGATCGATCCATTGCCACATGGGACCACGGGCGACTGGGTATCGGCAACGGCAGTAACAGTCCAGGCGGTTTGAGACGGGAGGCTTTGTTGTGGGCACAGGAGGAGCAGGATCACACAAACTCCCAAACATCTTTGACCAGATCTGGCCACCAGTAGTAGCGGGAGATGAGGGCCATGGTGCATTGCACCCCAGGATGCCCAGCCACACGAGAAGAATGTCCCCAGGATAAAATCCTCCTCCAGAGAGCAGGTTTAACATACGTCTTGCCGGGAGTTAGCTGACGAAGATCCACTGGAGCTGCAACAACAAGCTGGTCCGGATAAATTATGTGTCGAGGAGCTGGTTCTTCTCCGACAACATCCGAAGGGCATCAGCCTTGACATTCTTGTCAGCCGGACGAAAATGGATCAGCAGGTCGAAACGGGAAAAGAACAAAGACCACCGGGCTTGCCTGGGATTCAGGAGCTGGGCTGTCTGGAGGTATAACAAGTTTTTGTGGTCAGTGTACAGATGGTTGGCACAAAGCCGACCAAGAACTTGACGTACGTGTGTCCGATGGGATTAAGGGTCTGGAGAGTATATCAAAATGTCGTCCAGGTAGACCACGGCACACGTATAGAGAACATCCCGGAAAATGTCATTCACAAATTCTTGAAAGATGGCAGGGGTGTTACACAGTCCGAAAGGCATTACTAAATATTCAAAATGCCCGTCACAGGTATTAAACGCTGTCTTCCACTCCTCACCTTTGCGGATCCGGATGAGATTGTATGCACCCCGAACATCCAGCTTGGAGAACACCCTGGAACTGCGTAGGCGATCAAAAAGTTCCGTAATTAATGGCAGAGGGTAGCGATTTTTAACTGTGATCTTGTTCAGCCAGGGACGTAAGGAGCCGTCCTTCTTGGTGACAAAGAAAAAACCTGCACCAGCCGGAGAGGAGGATTTGCATATGAAACCCCTCTGCAGGTTCTCCTTGATGTATTCAGACATGGCAGCCGTCTCTGGAGCCGAAAGTGAATAGACTCGACCTCTGGGAGGAGTGGTGCCAGGCAGGAGATCCACAGGGCAATCATAGGGACGATGTGGTGGCAAGGTCTCCGCTTGTTTCTTAGAAAAAACTTCAGAAAAGTCTCGGTAACAAGCTGGCAGACCCTCCAGACTTGGAAGACACAGTAGAGGAGAAGACCGGAAGTGGTGCCACCATACATCGGGATTGCCATTCAGGACTTCAAACGCAGGATCTCACCAGTCTTCCAATTGAGAACCGGGGCATGTAGCTGGAGCCAAGGAAGACCCAGAAGAAGAGCTGATGTGGAGCAAACCAGAACATAGAAAACCAAATTTCCTTGATGTAGGGCTCCAACCTGAAGTCGGATAAGTTCTGTGCAGTACCCGATCGGATTGGAAAGAAGCTGTCCGCTTACAGAGGAAATTAACACGGGAGACTTGAGGGGGACCACCGGAATGTGATGCCGGGAAAACGAGAGCGGCATCCACGAAGTTCCCCGCCGAACCGGAATCCAGGAATGCCGAGACCTGCACGGGGGCACTGGTGCCGACAATAAAGAGCACTGGAATAATCAGCCGTGGAGAAGCTGAATTCACACTAAGGCACGCCTCTCCCAAAAGCTCTAAGTGCTGGCGTTTCCCGGACTTTGGGGACGCATTGGACAAGTCCCGATGAGGTGCTTGGGACTGACACAGTACAGACAGAGGTTTTCTTGGAAACGTCTTGATTGTTTCCCAGGCGTAAGTCGAGCTCTGTCAAACTGCATAGGTTCACCAGCAGACTGAGCGACCAGAGGCTGGAATGGCTTCTGGAAGACCGGAGCCAACCGAGGCGGATGTGGAAGCCGGACTAGAGGTCGCTTGTGCCGCAACTCTTCAGTTCGTTCCAAGAACTGCACGTCAATCTGGGTGGCCAAGGTGATAAGACCACTCAAAGAAGTCGGCAGATCACTGGCAGCTAATGCATCCTTTACCCGTGAGGACAGACCTTTCTTAAAAGTTGCACATAAGGCCGCCTCCTTCCAACAGAGTTCAGACGCCAAGGTGTGGAAATGGACAGCTTATTCACCCACGGTGAAGTCTCCTTGGCGTAGATTCCGTAGTTCTGTTTCCGCAGATGAGGCTCGTGCTGGTTCCTCAAACGTGGACCGGAACTCTGCCAGGAAGTTGGTAAGAATGGCCATAACTGGATCATTCCTGTCCCACAGGTGAGGAGGCTGATGATGAACGCCACCTTGGAGCGCTCGCTGACTAACTGAGATGACATTAGTTCAATATGCAGCGAGCACAGGGTGATGAATCCTCTGCCCTGTTTGGGATCGTATTTGTTAGGCATTTGTTAGGCATAGACAGACTCATCCTAGGCTCTGGTGCCGGTGAACAAGCCGGGAGGTCGCAGGGCTAGTCGCTGGAACTGCTGCCGGAGTAGTCACCGGGACTTGATGCTTAGGCCGGGAGTCAAGCAGCTGTTGAAGTGTCGAAGCGACTTGGCCTAAAAGTTCTCCTTGGGCAGCAATCTGCTGAGACTGCCGGGTGACAACACCGGAAAGTTCAGCCAGTATCTGATGTGGCTCCTTGGCGGGGT
This sequence comes from Engystomops pustulosus, assembly GCF_040894005.1. NCBI lineage: Eukaryota > Metazoa > Chordata > Amphibia > Anura > Leptodactylidae > Engystomops > Engystomops pustulosus. The sequence continues at coordinate 72,166,332 of NC_092413.1, read as the reverse complement.
CCATGGCCGTATGTTACTGTCAGAGCTGGGAGTCTGTGGACCCGCTGGACCACCGCGGGAGATGGTACAAGCCGACCTGGGACCGGAGTCTAAGTGGAACCCGGTGTTCACCAGAGCACGCTGCAAAGCGGGATGGACTTGCTGTGGCGGGATACCACCAGGTCGTTCCACAGGTGCGACTAGGCCGCGGTGGCTTCCAAGGTAGTAATACAGGAGACTGTACCCGGAGTGGCGGCAGGAGAATAGCAATGGAAGGCACACTAGGACTCACGTCAGGAATCACAGGACCACAGGAACGGACTGGCACACAGGACCACTTTTTAAATGAATATAAATAAATTTAGATGTACTTTTTTATGTAATGATGGTGAAGTATAGGACCCATTTTACTGAGTAAAAGGAAGGAGTTTACACAGTACTTTGAGGGGGATTGTTGGTATAATCTAGCCCATAGATAGTTATTGAAAGGATGCAATTGTTATCAATTCTATATTATCGTCTAAGACAGACAGTAATATAAAAGCAGTGGCCCATATTTATCAAAACTGGTGTGCCAGATTAATCAAAACTGGTATTTATTTTGGGGGGAACTTTGTTCATGCTGCAGAATTGTGGTGGGCACAGTGCAGCTGTGACACAAAATTGGTGTAGACACTTTAGAAATAAGCGTGTAAGCAGTTTGCAAATTTTTTCAGTGCAAAGACAGATAAAAAACTGGTATAAACAAACAAATGTTGCCCAGTATCATTTCAATTTACTGCAATACAGTTGTATTGCAGAATTTTGTTTAAGTGATAAGACCCCCAGGATTCAAGTACTCTAGGGGGGAAAAAATAATAGTAAAAAAAAATTCAAATCATCTCCCTTTCCTCAAAACACATCTAAAAATAAATAAACAAGTAAAATCGAAAATATTAGATTGCCGCATTCCAAAATATCCGATCTATTAAAAAATAAAAACAATTATTAAAAATGATTACAGTACATCGAGGGAACAATATAGACCCTAAGATGAAGGAAGAATAAGTTTAGCCTGAAAACAACAAAAGACAAAATGGATCATGTTGTCTAACGTCATCTAACCTTGCATGATAAAAAAAATATTTGTTTCAAGATAACACCCATAAAAGAGATACCAAAAAACTTGGGATCAGAGAATCATATTGAATTTATAATTCAAAAGTCTAACACCGAGAAACCTAAATAAATTCAATGGGGGTTATTTATCATAGGTTTTTCTGGACATATTTGTCATAAAAAATTGTCAGCCTTTCCCTCCATATTTCTTGCATACACCACCTGCTGGAGACCTGCCAGGCTGTAGAACAGCCCTCGGGTCCCCATACCAAGCACCATGACATCAGTGTGCCTAGGCCGCAACCGCCATCCACTCCGGTATTCTGGGCCCCGGCTGCCTCCAGGCACCAAGAAAAGGCTAGGCCCCGGTGGGGGATGCTGCACTTATATGTTAACATAAAATAGTGATATTTTCATTTAAAAAAAACCATAATGAAAATGGAATCAGTGTGTATTATTTTATGCTTCATACTGAATCTCCTTTCTGATATTAACCTAAATTTTGTTGAAATTCACTACCTTAGTTTGTTAAAGCCGAGGTATTAGACATACATTAACACAAAGGGTTTTTTTTTAGTTGAGCTCCAAGTTTTAACAATGGGGCATTGAGTCAATATGAATGCACAAAGCTGCTTAACAATTCTAGAAAACTGACTAAGCTGCTGATATCTTCAAATTACTAAAAACCCTTACAAAACTTAGACAAAATGTGTGCTGAACAAAACTAAAATTCATTCATTAACCCCTTAAGGATGCAGCCATTTTATAGCTTAAGGCTTAGCCCCATTTTTTTGATTCTGACTTGCGTCGATTTATATGGTTATAACTTTTGAACATTGTTACTTATCAAAGCGATTCTGAGACTGTTTTTACCCACATGTTGTACTTCATGGTAAATGTTGGCAGATAAGTTTTGTGTTTATTTATAAAAAAAAAAGAAAAAATGTTGAATTTATTTGAAAAATTTGCCATTTTCAAAATTCTAATTCATTGCGTTTCATGCAGATAGATTTACCACCTAAATAAATTGCTGAATACATTTTTTCATAATTTACTATTTTGGGGAGAAATACCGTTTTGAATGAAATTTTACATATTTAACATCAAAACCCCCTATATAATCAGCCCATTTTCAAATCTGCACCCCTCAAACTATCAGAAACAGCTTTTAGGAAGATTGTTAACCCCTTGAGATCTTCATAGTAATTGAATCAAAATGGAGGTAAACTTAGAATGTTCAAATTTTGTCGGTTACACACTCATTTAGCCCTAAAATTTACACATTTCCAAAAAATAAAAAGAGAAAACCCATCTTACAATTTGTTCTGCAATTCCTCCCGAGTACAGAGACGTTATTTGTTTTACGGGCGCACAGCGAGGCGCGGAATGGAATTAGCGCCCTGCAGCTGCCAGGATTTTAGTTTTCCAATTGGTCCCTTTTGTAGGCTATAAAATGTTAGCTTTTTCGTTATTCGGGCCATATGATGGGAGTATTTGCAGGATGAGATGCTTTTTCCAGTGTTACCATTTTGGGGTTGTTATCCCCTATTGTTGAAAATTTAGGAACTTTTTTTTGAGGGCAAGAGTAGAAAAGCATCAATATTTTTTCTTACAATTTACTAAATTTGTCAAATAAAACCTAATGTGGGAAAAATCTATCATTTTTTGCATTGCCGTCTTCCAAGTGGCATAACATTTTAAATTTTTTGGCCTTTGCAGCAGCATCATTCTGGAGTACATTTGTCTATAGACTAAGGGCAAAGGGCTGTTGACCATTTACGGGGGCAGGGGCTGGTAGGCTATATACTAGGGGGCATGGGCTGGCAGGCTGTATACTGTGGGCATTGGCTGACTGGCTGTATACTGGGGCCATGAGCTGACTGGCTGTATACTGGAGCCATGAGCTGATTGGCTGTATACTGGAGGCATGAGCTGACTGTCTGTATACCGGGGGCATGAGCTGACTGGCATACTGGGGGCATGGGCTGGGTATATACTTGGTGTCAGGAGGCTGGCTAGCTATATAATAGACTTTTGCCAAACTACTTTTCAAGTCCTATAGATAATGTGACCTATAAAGTGTTGCTGGAGCCCTATGTAACCCAAAAGACAAATAAATGCAGTTTTCTCTTTTGAGTGGCCATCCGCCTTATATTGTGGCCTCCTGTCCTCCATCCCCCTCATATTGCGGCCTCCTGTCCTCCATCCCCCTCCTATTGTGACCTCTTGTCTTCTATCCCCCTCATATTGTGGCTCCCTGTTTTTCAATCCTCTCATATTGTGGTCTCCTGTCCTCCATTCCCTTCATATTATGGCCTGCTGTCCTATATCTTCTCTCATATTGTAGCCTTCTGTCCTCCATCCTCCCTCATATTGTGACCTCCGTCCTCCATCCCCCTCATATTGTAGTCTCCTGTCCTCCTTATAGGATAAGGATAATATCTGTCAGTCTACAACAACAAGGATATAATGATGTTCCTTGGCCGACTTTACTACTGGGCCAACCAAATCAATCGTTGATTTCAAATAGTACCTACATAATTTGCAGTGGTACCAAAGGGCTCTTGAAATGTGACACAAAGTTAATTAACTCTCTGGGCAGGATTCACAGTACATTTGTACTTTAGTAAAAACCTTGGGGCAAAAAAAAAAAAAACATAAAAGGGCACATTTACTTACCCGTGCGGAGGAGTTCACAGAAAGTGCATTGTCCTACAATAATACACTGTGCCGCGATTCACTAAGATCATGAACTCTGGCGGACCTAATTCCCCGCTCAGGTCCGCCAGAGTTTACCTTCTTCTTCCTGGTGCATCTAAGTGCTTGATCCCGCGATACAATTTGAAACTTAAATCCCGCATTCAGTCTGTAACCATCGGATCGTCCATTTTTGTTGCATGAAATCCAGTGTAGCTGTGCGAAAATCCAATTCCGTGCACCACACAATACCCTGTTAAATACCTGTCACATCCTAAATTTCCGCTTAGCTTATGTGCAAGATCCAATACCACTCTGCAATAGGATACTACAAACTACCAATAATTTCCCCATGTACGTTTTCTACCTGATAAAGTAGATCCTGGACAACAACCAAAAAATCAAGAGAAACACCTTGTTGCCTTCTGCATATTGTGACACACCATTTGTCACTTCTGGCTATTAACAGAACTCTGTGGGAACTCTGAGATAAGTCGTCCTAAAATTGTCCAGTGACACATTCAATTCAAACATATCTGGAGCTTCCTTCGATCTTTAGTGTCACCAGCAGGCACTGGTAGGGGAAAATTCTTAGTTGAATTACTGGGTCCGCATGCGAGACAAAATAATGCATACTGCTATTTTTTCTCACTGTCTGCACATTCCTGAAACATGGACATGTGAACAAACCCATAAAAAAATGCCATCCACAAAAAAAGGATAGTGTACAGACATTAAAAATGCCCTTCTAAATGAACCCTAAGCTATACATTTTATATTAATATTTCCAGGACAACCTTTACAATACATACAATAAACGGTCATAAAACACTAAGGCTCTCTTCACAAAATACTGGTTGACTGTTACTGATCACATGTGTTTCAGTGGAAATAAATAAGTCTGTAGGCTGAGCCCTGCCCCCAGACCTTAAATTGCATTTTTAAATGAAATATAAATGCCCCCTGTGACCGTATCGCACTCAAAATTGGTGCAATCCTAGTGTGAAGATAACTTTCCATAAATGTAGACATGTGGTCCTTGGATACAACCACCACTGCTGGAGTAATTGTGAGGGATTAGCTTGCGGCAAGACAACTCCCAAATGCAGTCAAAGTAACAGTGACATAAAAACTTTTGGTTCAACAAACATAATTGTGCATGTTAAACACAAATCCTTATAGAGTGCAAACATTACAAAAAATTCCTACTGACTACTCAGATTGTTTGTTCATTTTTGTTTCAGGTGTCTGGAAGTAACCCAAGTGTTTTACCTCACATAGGTAATAAGTAGGTTTACCGTGCAGGAGACTTCAGACAGATAGACAGGATCCCTACCGGCCCTTGCCAGTGTGTGGCGCACAGTTTAGACCAGCTAAAAGCAGGTATACAAGTAGAACTTGACAGTCTTAAACTACGATGATGAATCTGTTGCAGAAAAAGGCTACTGTTGTCGAGCTCTGCACTGAGAACAGCCAAATACATATTGACCTACATTTACTAAAAACAATGCAAACTGCACTATTGCCTGTGTAGTGTGCACAGTGCGGCAGATTCAGGATTTACAGCACACGTTCTTCATGAATTTGGAGCTCCCTAAACTGCCCTGACAGAAAGCACCAACTTTTTTTTGGGTGCACCATTGTCATAGGGATTGCAACACAATTCTGTTGCATGATCAATGTGATGTACAGTCTGACTGAGCACCCATTTCAGTGCAGATATTTGTGACGCATGAAGAATTGTGAAGCTGCGCCATAAAATGATTGCGTGCAACACAAATGTGGTGCAGGCACTTTTTAAATACCTGAGCAGGCAGTTTGCACTTGATAAGAACGTGCAAAGTCTGACAGAAAACTGGAGCAAGCACTTTAGTAAATGTGGGCCATTGTGTGGGGATTGCACCTGCTGAATGGTATTGTAAAAGTATAAAAAAAAACAAAAAGCTGGGCACGCTACAGCAATACAGTGATACTCTATAAGAGGGGATGCAACTCCTAAAACAGTGATGGCGAACCTTTTAGAGACCAAGTGCCCAAACTCCAAACCAAAGTCTATGTAATCATCGCAAAGTGCCAACACATCTATTTAGCCTAAAATCACACCATACCACTCTATAAGGGACATATAATACTGCCACGTGATAACCATTACCAGTGCAACAAGTTAAATACCACCATACTGATAATAAACAGACCACTATTTATCCAACATCACCAATTATATCACAAAGCAGGAGCAAATACAGCGGAGAACACTACCCCCATCCAGTGAGGAACACTACCCCCATCCAGTGAGGAACACTACCTCCACACAGGGGCAATATGAACGATTGTTGAATTCAGCAGGGGATGTGTAGGGTAATGTGTATGTTGTAGGGTGGAGGATGGGTGCACTGAACAGCAGATCTACATGGAATCAGGCAGGTGAATTTACCATCAAATCACCACATATGACACATGTCTGTGGCCACACACACATATACATATATATATATATATATATATATATATATATATATATATATACATACATACATACATACATACATATATATATACATACACTTCACTTGGTACAGAACTCTGGGCACCTGTGCCATGCTGTCAGTGAGGGCAGTGTAGTGCACCCCAGGGTCACTGGCAGCATAGCACAGTGACAAGTGATCTGTTCCAAGGGCAGTATATATGTGGCCGCAGACATCTGTCATACAGGGCAGTTTGGGACACTAAACAATAAGCACCTATAGTTGTTTAGTGTCCCAAAGCTGCCTGCCTACTGCCTGTGTAATACACACAGGGCAGCTCCTGCCTGCTCCCTCCTGCTGCACTTCTCTGTACTCACTGGGTGTTCTGGAAGCTCGGGCAGTTCTCTCTCACTCTGCTTGTGTTCCCGGGCTGAAGGGGGAGGGGGAGGGAGTGGAGGGGTGGGCACTGACCTGCTGCTGTGTCTCTAGGCAGCACTGTTGAGCACAGAGAAGGTCTGATGCAGACCACAGTGAGAGAGATCGCTGGAGCTCTCGGCGACCGGCAGCTTTTCCTGCCTGGCCAGTTCTATAGAGACGGCAGTGGAGATGGTGCGTGTGCCCACAGAGAGGGCTCTGCGTGCCCTCTCTGGCATGGGTGCCATAGGTTCGCCACCACTGTCCTATAATATGCAAGATGTTCTCACAGTGTGTAAGATTAACACAAACTATGCAGGATGGAAGGAAGCTGTACATTGTATGAAATAACCATATAGGTTGAATCTACAGCCACCTCATGGTGGTAATTGAAATCATAAAAATGCAACCACAAAGCAACCCCTTGAGAGGCAGACCAGTTCCCCCGGTTCCCCTCACATCCTTTTTAACCCTTTAAATACTATTCCATTTTCTTTTTTTAAAAGGTTTATTGAACAATATATATGACTGTACAATAAAATCCTTGTGAACATTAAAGTATTGTTAGAACACAACATCATAAATGTAAGGTTGCATTCACATGACCATATGATTTCTCCAGTCCTTTATTTTGGTTCCATTTTCAACTACCGGCTCACTCGTGCGAGATGGTATGTGGAGTGTGCCTTGGGCATTCTTAGTAACAAGTGGCAGGCTCTCCATAGCTCTATTTAAACTGACCCTGACAAAGTTAAGAAGGTAGTGCAAGCCTGCATTATTCTTCACAACTTTGTTCTATCCCCCTGGACAACACTCTCCAAGGACGACTTGGAGTGGCAAGACTGTTTGTTCATGAGCAGTTTGCTTCCTACTTTTTTGTTCTATAATGCACAATCCTGCAGGGGTCACATCTATAATGCACAATGCTGCCGCGGTTCCATCTATAATGCACAATGCTGCAGCAGTCACATCTATAATGCACAATGCTGCAGAGGTCAAAGCTCTAATGCATAATGTTGCAGCGGTCACATCTATAATGCACAATGCTGCAGGGGTCATATGCACTCGGCTTGAAGGGACATGTGCATACGGCAGCAAGGGACACATCTACTGGACATGTTAATTGGAAAGTGGGTGCTGCACAGGGCTTTAGTGAACTTGATAGGGACATGGGGGACCAATCACCACTTACCAAGTGTGTCCCTTTGCTTTGCAGTTCCATTCGTAAGCCATTAATTGGGAAGTTACCTCTTCCCGCCCTCTTGCCTTCTGCCCACCGCCAGCATAGGTGTCCAGACGCCTCCTACGGCCATTTTCATACAGTCGTGTGAACGCAGCAATACTCAGCGATGTTGCAGGGAAGCTTTCTCAATGACAAAGGCACAAAGATCCGGCAGGGAAGGAAGGGAGGTGCAAACAATACGGACTACATGCATAGATACCAACCGAATACCTAGAAAACACCACCCATCTTAAATTCTCTATTTAGACCCTCTGGTTACAGGGTATTTAATTCATAGATCCATTTGAACTCAAAACGTTTTAGAGCCTTTTCCATATCACCACCTCTCAATCAATAATGCAAAATCTGAGTGAAATATGGTGGTTATTTTTTAGAAAATGTACAGCAAAGGGTAGATCTGTTTCCCCAGTTTTAATTGTAGCTTTATGTTGATTTATATGCAGGTAATGTAGTGTAGTTTCACCTATGTATAAATACCCACATGGCCATTGAATTTATATAGAGCTTATAAAGCCGGAAGTGCACGTAAAATATTGCTTGATGTAATATCGCTTGCCTGTTCTAGGATGAAAAAAATGTTCCCTTTCATCATATTGTTGCAATTACAACAACCAAGACATGGGAAACTACCTGTGTTCCCCTTTATTTTTTTATCTACTTGTAAATCAGCATATACAAGGTGGTCACCCAACTTTTTCGCTCTTCTGAGCGCCATTATCAGAGGTTTTTGAAATTCAGATATATTTGATAAGGAGTCCTGTAGGATGGTCCAATTGTCTTTCAAGATATCTAATACTTTGCTACTTAATGGGCAAAAAGTTGACACAAATGGAACCCTATTATTCCTCTCTGTATTTTTATGTTTTGGTCTCAAAAGGGTTTGTCTCTGGCATGCTCTAACTCTATATTTGATAAGGCTGAGCAAAGGCTTGCGATAGCTTCTCTTTTCAAATTTTAAACACATATCATCCAATCGTGGATTTACTTTTTCTTCATATGCAACTATTCTCCTCACTCTCCGTAGCTGGCTAGATGGGAGAGAGTCCGCCATATTATTTGGATGATGACTGCTAAATAGTAATTTCATGGGTGCTCCTGCAACCCATGTCTCAGGTCACAGGTGCACCTGTGCTCCTTTGTGTGCCCCTCCACGCCAGCAGTGTCACTCACCTCCCCACGATCCAGCGGAGGCTTGTGTGAGTCAGCGTGCACGTCCCCACCTACTGGTGTGCATGTGTACCTGCTCTGCAAGATGTAAAGGGCCAGCGCACCCCTAATTGCCGCTGGCCACTTAGTAAATAGCCAGCATCTTCCCTTATGGCCACTTAGTAAATAGCCATCCCTTATGCCCCGCCAGATCTTTGACTTCGCCAGCCTTGACCTTTTGCCATGCTCCTGACCTTGATCCCATGCGTGCTGCCTGTCTCGACTTCTTGCCTGTCCCGACCATGATTCTGCCTTATTACTCTGTACTTTGCCCTGGCCAGTTAATAAAGGTCAGTTTTAAGTTGATCAACCTGAATGCTGACTACCGTGTCCAGAAATTGTAAATGTTCTTTGGATTTCACCATCGTAAATCACAATTCCTGTATATGTAAATTAATATAATTGACAAACGATACCAATTCAATATCACTCCCCTTCCATAAGAAGAATATATCATCTATGTACCTCATCCAGTTAACCACACTGTGGCAATGGCTGGATGGGGACACAAACAATTTCCAACAGAAAAATGATTAATTCTTTACCATCCTCATCCATGTCCCAATCATGTATTGCTTCAGCGACAGCCCTTACTCCCCTTTCATGATCGATACTGATGTATAAACTTACAACGTCAAAGGACACTAAGATATCACCATTTCCAATCCCCAATGTATTTTATTTATTAATGAAATCTGTGCTATCCCTGAAGTAATCCACAAGATTGTCTACAGATGTTCAGTTCACGTTCTTTATGTATTGAAAGATTTTTTTCTGCCTGAATAGAACGTTTAAAAACAAAAACTTTATTGTATGACAACTATTAAAACCTTGGGGTACTAAATAGAGTTTTCTTTACTGGACTCAAGCTTACCAGTGTGACCATCCTTAACCCTCTATTTGTGATTAGGTGCTGAGTGCCTCCAAGGGTTCTGGGATCACACACTGGACTAGAGTACGCCAACCTCAGCACTATGTATGTCTGAATAGCATCCAGGACTTGTGTCTGGCTGCTAAGGGTTAAAGCAAGCCAATGAATTGCCTATCTACGTATTTCCCTGCCTTACGTATAATAATGAAATACTGTGAGCATAAAACTAAAAGCGTTTTGTAAAGGCCCTTACGCCCTTATGACCGATGCATCATCAGAGGCATACCACCATTAAGGCACATTCACAAATTATGGGATGGCTGTATACTAAAGGGAGTTGGCTGGCTATATACTAAAGGGGGCTGGCTGTATACCAAAGTGGGCTGGCTGATAAAGGGGGCAGGCTACTCAAGGGTGCTTGCTGGCTATATACTGGGAGGCTGTGACCAATGCATTTCCCGCCCTCAGCTTATACTCGAGTCAATAGGTTTTTCCAGTTTTTGGTGTTAAAATTAGGGGCTGCAGCTATACTTGGGTCAGCTTATACTCGAATATTAACGGTAATTAAAATAGGTTACATCTATTCATATTAGCACTTAAACGAAGTAACCCGCGCTATTAGATGGATGTTGCACAAAGTAATGCTTTATTTGTCTTCTTTACCCTGAACATCGAATGAGGAAATATTACCACAACCATATCTGTAAGCAACCCATACACATTTTCTTATAAGAAAACATTATTCCTGAAAAAGAACAGTCAGTTCATAAATATTATCTCAACCCCCTTTCCCCAGTTTCTCATAAACATGCGTAGCAATTAAGAAGCCCCAGTTATATCCGCCATTATATATGCAGGGATAAATGGGTATGTCAGAAGGATCGTCTCAGCCTCAGACCAGGTATAATTGTGGTTAATTACTGGCAGGATAATAGCTAGAACCTCGCCAGCTAAGTCACGGAGCTCATCCTAGTTGCGGCCGCTCATACAGGAAGCTAGGCCACGCCAACCCCAAGTACAATGCCATTTCCGTTCTTTTGCATTTATATTTTTCACTCCACTTATTTAAAAATCTATACCTTTTTATTTTTCATTTACAGAGCTGTATGAGGGCATGTTAACAGCCTTTCATATTCAATACCGGTTACGGGAAGCTGGAAAAAAATTACCAAATTTTAGAAAAAAACGTGTTTGCGCTATTATCATGTGGAAACGTTTTTTACAGCTTCTACTGTATGCTCCAAATCTACTATATTCTCTGGGTGTGGGAATATCAAATTCATATAGTTTTTATTATTTTTATTAAATTTTCCATACAAAGGTAAGGTGTAATTTTTCACAATGTGATGACGTTTTAATTGCTACCATTGCTACCATTTTGGGGACTATAAGACCTTTTGATCTTCTCTGACACCGTCCGCCACTGATTGGATGGTGTCAGAAGTTTAGTATACTCACACACGCCCTCATTCCCTCTATTCTCTGACAAACCTTGACATTGACTAGTCATAGGCTCATATTTCCGGAACAGTAGGGGCTAGGAGCCAAATTCAAAGTGCCCCTGAATCACAACGCAAACCTCTATATCATGGTATGTGGCGTTTGTCTCTGTCTCAATCTCCTGCCAGTTCCTGACCACGGTTTTGCCTTATGATCCTGCACTACGCCTTGGCCGCCACCGCGGACAATGTTGTGCCTGTGGAGCGACCTGTTGGTACCACGCTGCAGCAAGTCCAATCCGCTTTGCTTCGGGCTCTGGTGAAAACCGAGTACCACTTAGACTCCGCTCCCAGGTGTTGGCTTACGTCTTATGCCTTACATAAGTGTTTTTCAATAAATTAGAATATCAGCAAAAAGTTTCAGTAATTCAATTCAAAGAGTAAAATTCGCATATTATATAGAGTCATTACAAAACTTATGTTGAGTGTTTATTTATGTAAATGTTGAGGATTATGGCTTACAGTCATTGGGGTACATTTACCTGGTCCTATCTCGTTCCCCGATCCGGACGGTCCGACTAAGATGAAGTCCGGCGCGATTCACGAAGATCGTGCATGTGTTACTTCCCCACTGAGGTCTGCCGGAGTTCACCTTCTTTTCCCGATGTATGTGAATGCATGTCTTGCGACACAATTTGCAGTTTTAAATCCTGCGTGTTGTCTGAATCCGTCGTATTGTCTGGCGGCCTGCCCCCCGATTTGTGTCACGTGAAAGCCGTCGCCGATGCGCCAAAATATGATCGCCTACGCCAAAAAAACCCTAGATCTTGTGTCAGGGTCGTAATCGACAATTAACCGGTCCAGTCAGTCACCTCCAAATCAGATAGAGCAAGTGTGCACGTTTTCAAGATAAAATCTGAGATAAGATTATTCAGTTTTAATCTTAAACAAGCTCTGCACTCTAGCTTTCATGACAGCAAGATTGATTTTATTTCCGTGTTTTTAGCTTTTATACAAAAGAGAAAAAGGTGTGGTTATGTGTCATGCAGCATCATAATGGGAAAGGGTTAAGAAAATTTGTTTAGCATCCGATGTGCCCTGGTTGGTCAGTTCCAGTATCTGGGCAGATAATGTCCTGGGCGTTGAGTTTCGATATGAGTGATGAAGCCTTTTTGGAATCAGGAATGTTGTTCTATTCCTGGAAATAGGGTGTTGGCTGTGTGGATGCCGGCACCATCTTAAGTTACATATCTGAGCATATTGCTGAGGAGGAAAAACTTTAGTATTTGCCAGCTATATAAAAGTATAAAAATATAAAACTAGAAGCTCATGTACAGATATTCCCCTTCACACTTGGATTTATTAAATGATTGGCAGGTTGATAGTGAGGCAGGTGATTTCCTTCCTGTCCATCACATGTGTTCCTGGAAGCCCTCAGCAAACCCAAGTTTTTAAGTCTAGCTCTTCCCAAAAAAGGTCTAGACTGCGTGCTTTGGTGTAGTGTTATGCTTGAAAAAGGTGTACCACTACACTGAAACGTCGCTTCTATGGAATGAAGATTCACGCTTTTTTCACGCATATTGGAGTGCTGCCTCTTCAATGGAGATATACACTCACCGGCCACTTTATTAGGTACACCTGTCCAACTGCTCGTTAACACTTAATTTCTAATCAGCCAATCACATGGCGGCAACTCAGTGCATTTAGGCATGTAGACATGGTCAAGACAATCTCCTGCAGTTCAAACCGAGCATCAGTATGGGGAAGAAAGGTGATTTGAGTGCCTTTGAACGTGGCATGGTTGTTGGTGCCAGAAGGGCTGGTCTGAGTATTTCAGAAACTGCTGATCTACTGGGATTTTCACGCACAACCAACCGAAAAAGAAAAAACATCCAGTGAGCGGCAGTTCTGTGGGCGGAAATACCTTGTTGATGCCAGAGGTCAGAGGAGAATGGGCAGACTGGTTCGAGCTGATAGAAAGGCAACAGTGACTCAAATCGCCACCCGTTACAACCAAGGTAGACAGAAGAGCATCTCTGAACGCACAGTACGTCGAACTTCGAGGCAGATGGGCTACAGCAGCAGAAGACCACACCGGGTGCCACTCCTTTCAGCTAAGAACAGGAAACTGAGGCTACAATTTGCACAAGCTCATCGAAATTGGACAGTAGAAGATTGGAAAAACTTTGCCTGGTCTGATGAGTCTCGATTTCTGCTGCAACATTCGGATGGTAGGGTCAGAATTTGGCGTCAACAACATGAAAGCATGGATCCATCCTGCCTTGTATCGACGGTTCAGGCTGGTGGTGGTGGTGTCATGGTGTGGGGAATATTTTCTTGGCACTCTTTGGGCCCCTTGGTACCAATTGAGCATCGTTGCAACGCCACAGCCTACCTGAGTATTGTTGCTGACCATGTCCTTCCCTTTATGACCGCAATGTACCCAACATCTGATGGCTACTTTCAGCAGGATAATGCCCCATGTCATAAAGCTGGAATCATCTCAGACTGGTTTCTTGAACATGACAATGAGTTCACTGTACTCAAATGGCCTCCACAGACACCAGATCTCAATCCAATAGAGCAGTGGTGGCGAACCTATGGCACTGGTGCCAGAGACGGCACCCTGAGCACTTTCTGTGGGCACCCAGTCCATCACCCCAGAATGAAGTTCACCAGATAGAACTCAAAGAATCTGCCTGGAGAACCTTCCTACAATGATAGATGAATTTGCCCTCCTCCTTTCAACTGCGTTGGTTTCCTTGGGAGGCTGAAGGATTGAAAGTTGTCATTGAACAAGGAGAAATACATTACTGCTTAAAGTGCTGCGCTGGCACTTTGCAATAAATAAGTGGCTTTTGGTTGAAGTTTGGGCACTCGGGCTCTAAAAGGTTCGCCATCACTGCAATAGAGCATCTTTGGGATGTGGTGGAACGGGAGATTCGCATCATGGATGTTCAGCCGACAAATCTGCATATTGCAGCAAAGGCTTACCGGTAACACCCGCGATCGGTGCTAGCTTTGCCGGCAGCCTCAAAAAGATAGCGGCGCATGGGTGCCGCCATCTTACCTATGATCGCCACTCCCCGTGACGTCATCGGGGAGCGGCGATCTAATAGCACATTGTAATGAATGAGGAGGAAAATCCCCATACTCTGCCATACTGTAGTATGGCAGTATATGATAGGATCGATCAGACAACCTAGGGTTAAAGTACCCTAGGGAGTCTGAAAAATAGTAAAAATAAAAAAAAATTAAAAATAAAAATTATAATTAAAAAAAGCCTAAAATTTCAAATCCCCCCCTTTCCCTAGTACTGACATAAATATAAATAAACAGTAAAAATCATAAACACATTAGGTATCGATGCGTCAAAAAATGCCCGATCTATCAAAATATGATAACGGTTTTTCAATGCGTTTAATCCCGTAATGGAAAATAGCGCCCGAAGTTGAAAATGGCACTTTTCTGCCATTTTGAAAAATATAAAAAAATATATAAAAAGTGATCAAAAGGTCGTACAGTCCTAAAAATGATATCATTGAAAATTTTATCAAATTTCGCAAAAAATTACACCACCCACAGCTCCGTACACCAAAGGATAAAAAAGTTATTAGCGCCAGAATTTGGCAAAATCAAAAAAATTATTTTTGTACAGGAGGTTTTAATTTTTGTAAATGTATGAAAACATTATAAAACCTATACAAATTTGGTATCCCCTTAATCGTACCGACCCAAAGAATAAAGTAGACATGTCATTTGGGGTGCTCAGTGAAAGACGTAATATCCAAGCCCACAAGAAAATGGCGCAAATGCGGTTTTTCACCATTTTCACTGCATTTGGAATTTTTTTCCCGCTTCCGAGTACATGGCATGGAATATTTAATACCATTGCTTTGAAGTGCAATTTGTTACGCAGAAAACAAGCCGTCACACAGCTCTTTACGTGTAAAAATAAAAAAGTTATAGATTTTTGAAGGTGGGGAATGAAAAATGGACATGAAAAAACAGGAAAGGGCCCGGTCCTTGACCGGTTAACAGTTGAATGACATTTGTAGAACAGGTTTCCCCTTCAAAATAAAATTCCCCCATTCAGTTCATGTCTTTAACAAAACTGCACCTAAAAACACCTCAAAGCTTATTGCAATGCAGTTGTAACTACAACGTGTGACTGCACTCTGAGTGTCTTTTATACAGGGAACAAGTTCCAACATGTACAAATAATACAATTAATGGGTGCAGAGTAGGAGGAGCTTCTTAAAGAACAGCACTGACATAGACTGAATTCTTACTGGTTTGTAGGGGGTCAAATACTTATTTCTGCAATAAAATGCTAATTAATTATTTCAAAATCATACATGGATTTTTTTTAGACTCTGTATTTCACAGTTTAAGTGTACCTACAATAAAAATTACAGACCTCTTCATTCTTTGTAGGTATGAAAACTAGCAACATTGGCCTGGGATTAGATACTTATTTCCCCTACTGTGTGTATATATTTATATAAATATTTGTAAATGTATAATGTTTGCTCTTCTCTAATGCATCCTACTGCCAGACTGAAATGCAGCTGTGTATACTTCATAGTTTTCAAGATAACATTCATTCTGTCATAGTTTAAATTTTTAATCACTTGAAAGAGTTCTAAACTTGGAAAGCCATATTAATAATCTATAACATTTATGAGGCTCTTAAGAGTAGAAGATTCAATGTTGTAAACTACCTGCATTCTATAACATTCATCTTATAAAAAGAAATTATTTTTATTATGTTAAAGTAGAACCATGTATTAGAGCTGTTGACTTGAGGTAAGCTCACATTGTGAGTCTTTGTAATGTTAAAGGTAGTAGTACTTGGCCAACATATAGTTAAATCATACAGCACGTTATTAAAAATTATCCTGATTAAAAACCTTTGTGTTTCATATTTTATGGTGTCTCATATTACAATACACCTTCTTAAAGAACAAGCTTTCCCTAATATCTTCAATATTAAATATTCAATATACAAAGGTTGCATTGTAATAATTGAGGTAGTGAAGTTTCAAGATTAAACTATTAAGATATAAAATATTTAAATTAACTTTTTTGTATGTAAGAGTAATTTAATTAATGTATTTCAACCTTATAGTCTTTTAGCCTAGATTTTTAAAATACACATTTAGATAACTATGAAGAAAACTGTTTACATACCTACCTAAATGTCACAGGTGTCCCCGCGACCCACATCCCGGGTCGCGGGCACACCCGTGCCTCACTCCGGTCCCCAGCTCCCCTCTGTACTTCCTTACCTCTCCACACTCCTGCTCCGGATCAAGCAGCCCAGCGAGCGTGTCGCCACACTCTAGGGCACCAGGTGGGCGTTCGAGGATTTGAAGGGCCAACGCACAGCTAAATAGTGCAGGCAATTTACAGGAATTCTATAAAAGCTGTCCACTTCCTGCATTCCCCACCGGATCTTTGTACTGTATGCCTCAGAGAAAGCTTGTTTTGTTGCCTAATGCCTTTCTGCTTATTTTCCGTTGTGACCCTGGTTTGCGCCGATTTCCCCTGAATTGCCCTGGGATTTTGGCGCACGCAATCGGATTGTGGCTCATCGGCGCTGACATGCACGCGACGGAAATCGGGGGGCGTGGCCGAACGAAAACCCGATGGATTCGGAAAAACTGCCGCATTTAAAACAAAAAATGTGTCGCAGAGCTTGCACTTACCTTCACTCAGCCCGACTCGGTGCATTCCAGTGCATTCCAGGGAACTTCAGCGCAGCAGCGCCACATGGTGGACGTCGGAGGAACTGTCTTAATAAAACCCGGCCGGACCCGAATCCAGCGCAGAGAACGTGCCGCTGGATCGCGAATGGGCCGGGTAAGTAAATCTGCCCCATTAAGTTTCACAGTTCATGTATCTAGATATCTAATAGATTTTGTCATTAACCACGGAATTGAATGAAGCAGTTTTGTAAGAAAATTAGCAAATATTCCCATTGCAACTAAAGCTAGTGTTATATCTTTATCATTAATGTGGGGGGAACGTATGAAAACACAAGTTATACCTTCAGTTAAGATCTCTTTAAGGGTACTATTATGTTCCAAAATAGGAAGACATTTACTTACTATGTGTACTGCCTGTTGGTAGTTAGAACTATATCTAATACTGAAAAGCGATTTAACTGGGACGCTCAACATACAGAGTGATTTTCTAGCAGGGTAATGTGCACAGGGTTTAGTGTTGCCTATCCTGCTTGACCTATCACAGATGGCATTAGAGTAGCCCCTATCACATAAACAAGATGAAATGATATTGTATTGATTTGTCGGTTTCCTCATCAGAAGAGGCTCCCTTATGTATTCCCCATTTGGTAAATTTCTAATAGTATGGTGATAGCGAGTATTGCCACCAGTAGGCTTCAGATAAAGACTGGTGTGTATCTTTTTAATCACCCTTGTTTTATTTCCCGTCACCCTGTTAGGCAGACATCAAAAACAAGATTAAGGTGTCAAAATGTTCAAAACTAAGTTTAAAGGAAACCTACCAGTTAGAATGGCAGGGGTAAGCAGTAAGTACCGAGCACCAGCTCAGGGTGAGCTGGTGCCGGTGCTTACTTTCGTTAGTGTTAATAACCGCTGTATCGCGGTTTTAACACTGTTTAAACTTTAGAGCAGAAGAGGCTTCGGCGCTGCGTGCGCACATACATAGGAAATGTCGGAGAGGTTGCGCGCGCACGGTCGCCTCGAAGCCTCTTCTGCTCTAAAGTTTAAACAGTGTTAAAACCGTGATACAGCGGTTATTAACACTAATGAAAGTAAGCACCGGCACCAGCTCACCGTGAGTTGGTGCTCGGTACTTACTGCTTACCCCTGCCATTCTAACTGGTAGGTTTCCTTTAAGGTTGAAATTATTATGATTAATGTATCTGATAAACGACTGCCTTAAGGTGTCCAATCCACCCCAAGAGGCAGTTGTCGATATATCTACAATTTCCAGCGAAAGGGTTATCGACATAGTACAAACATCTTTTCTCCCATAAAGCTGTGTAAATTTTGTCCACAGGAGGAGAGAATCAAGCTCCTGTTAAGCAACCTGTTTCCAGTATAAAAAAGTATCAAATGTGAAAATATTGTTTTGCAAAAGAAAAGATAGCACTGTAACTATATTGTCCTTAACCCCTTAGCGCTCTGCGTCCAATATATCCGACACTGAGCACAGTGACTTGGCGCTCAGCGTCCAATATATTGGACGCAGAGCTGATACCGCTTCAGCTCAAGATCTGAGCCGAATCAGCATCGGGATATACGGGGGGCCGACTGTAACTAATAGCCGACAACGCAGTGTAACACCGCATTTAACCTGCCTTTGGGGGGGCCTTTCCCCCTCGATAAACCCCCCCGCACCGTTTTCGGGGGGCACCGTTCATTGCTATGGCAGCCCTGGGTTCCTAAATTTTCAACAAAAGGGGATAACAACCCCAAAATGCAAACAATGGAAAAAGCACCTCATCCCACAAAAAAATGACATCACATGGCCCCAATAACAAAAGGCGAAAATTTTATAGCCTTTTAAAGGGACCAATGGGAAAACTAAAATCCTGGCTGCTGCAGGTCCCTCCTTCCCTTCTGCTCCTTGCTGTGTGCCCCATAAAACAATTAACAGCCACATGTGGGGGTCTCTGTACTCGAGAGGAATTGCAGAACATATTGTAAGATGTGTTTTCTCTTTTTATCTCTTGGATATGTATACATTTTTGGGCTAAATGAACGTATAACCGACAAAATTTGAACATTCTAAATTTCACCTCCATTTTGATTTGATTACTATGAAGATCCCAAGGGGTTAACAATCTTCCTGAAAGCTGTTTAGGATAGTTTGAGGGGTGCAGATTTGAAAATGGGTTTTTATGTTTTGATGTTAAATATGTAAAATTTCATTCAAAACGGTATTTATCCAGACATTTAAAAAATTATGAAAATATAAAGTAGACATATGGGAAATGTTATTCAGCAACTTATTTAGGTGGTAAATCTATATGCCTGAAAACGCAATGATTTAGAATTTCGAAAATGGCAATTTTTTAAAACAATTCACCATTTTTTTCTTTTTTTATGTAAATAAATGCAAAACTTATCAGCCAAAATTTACCACTAAAATGAAGTACAACATGTGGGGTAAAAAAAATATCTCAGAATCACTTTGATAAGTAAGTGTTCAAAAGTTATAACCATATAAAGCGACACGAGTCAGAAAACAAAAAATGGGGCCTAGCCTTAAGCTATAACATGGCTGCATCCTAAAGGGGGTTAAAGAGGGATATAGTAATATACTGTGCCCCCTATACGCTCTTGTTTTTCAATGAAATCTTGGAGTGCTGCCATCTTTATATATATTTTTCAGCTGAGAATGTTTCCATTTATGAATATGTTGCTTGTTTTTGAATTTATAGATACAGTCATGTGCAAAAGTTTTGAGAATGATGCAAATGTTAATTTTTACAAAGTCTACTGCATCATGTTTTATAATGGCAATTTGCATATACTCCAGAATGTTTTAAAGAGTGATCAGCTGAACAGCAATTAATTGCAAAGTCAATATTTGCCTAGAAAATGAATTTCTTACCCCAAAACACATTTTAACTTCATTGTAGGCCTGCCTTAAAAGGAGCAGCTAACATCTTTTCAGCGATTGCTTCATTAACTCAGGTGTGGCTGTTGATGAGAACAGGGCTGGAGATCAATCTGTCATGATTAATTAACCCCTTCCCGACATTTGACGTAATAGTACTGCATCGCGGGAGGTGCGTTCCCGCAAAATGCAGTACTATTACGTCAAGCTTCTGGCCCCGGCTCCTGAACGGAGCCGGGGCCAGAAGCTGCGGGTGTCGGCTATATGTTATAGCTGACACCCGCCTCTAACACCCGCGATCGGAGATTTCTCTGATCGCGGGTGTTAACCCCTAACACGCCGCGGTCGCGCTGACCGCGGTGTGTTAGAGGCATTTAAAGTTATTTAAAGTTGAATCGGACCCCCCCGCGGCGCTTACCGGGGGGGTCCGCTCCTCCGATCGCAGCCCCGGGACTGCCGGTGCCCGGGGCTGCGCGATCCTCCTCTCGGTGCCGGGTCCGTGCCTCCTGGCAGGACCCGGCTGTAAGACACTGGGCATGCGCAGCATGCTCAGTGTCTTACATTACACAGTGCAATACATCTGTATTGCACTGTGTAACCTGTAAAAAAGCTTGAACAAGTGATCAGAAGATCACTTGTTCAAGCTTAGATGTCAGTAACTGTAAGAAAAGGAAAAATAAATAAAGGTTTTTTACAGTAAAAATAAATAATAAAAGAAAGTGAAAGTCCCCCCAAACACCACATTTCCCTTTACACAAGTAATAAAGTATAAAAAACACTAAATCACGAAAAAACCCCACTTATTTGGTATCGCCGTGTCCGTAACAATCTGTACAATAAATCCTAATCATAATTGGACCCGCTCGGTGAACGTGGTAAAAAAAAAAAACCAAAAACTTGCCAAAAATTAAAACTTTTTATCAAATTGCTTTACAAAAAATGTTCTAAAAAGTGATCCGAAAAAGTTACAAGCAAAATGATACCAATAAAAAGAGCAACTTGTCACGCAAAAAATAAGCTTACAACCAGCTCCGTAAACCAAAAAATACTATAATTATGCCACTATAAAAATGGCAATACTAAAACAAATGCAATTTTTTCTATTCTAGTTTTCCTTCAATAAAATTGGACAAATAAAAATAAAACTATATAAATGAGGTATCACTGTAATCGTAGTGATCCGTAGAATAAAGATAATATATTATTGTTATGCTACAGTGAACAACCCCCCAAAAAAATGCTAAAAATCCAAAACAAGAATTGATGATTTTATTTTCCTCCACACGTAAAAAGTTAATAAAATTTCTTCAATAAGCTAAAAACCCACTAAAATTAAGTTTTTTTTTACAGTGCATCTCGTCTCGCAAAAAATAAGCCCTTATTTATCTAAATTGCTTAAAAAATAAATAAAGATTGTATAGCCTATTCCCAACGAGCGTTGTTATAGAACGGTGCGGCGGGTAGTGACTTTCCAACACCGGTCAGGGTAAGACGGCGGCTGTTCACTGATCGGGGTAAGACGGCGGTTGTTCCTGACAGCCATCCATCCTGCCCCATGGACCAGAAGGGTTACGTCCCCCCCACACACCCCCAGTTTATTATCGCTGCTACTGGCTCATCAATTCAGACGGGCCGATAGCAGCGAATTTACTTATGACGTCAGTAATACCGGTCACCATGTCTATAGACACGGTGATCGGGGCAGGGTGGCGGCTGTTCCTGACAGCCACCAATTTTGCCTTGCGGTCCAGAGGGGTTTTGTTGCCCCCCTCTGTCCATGTTTGCCGCTATTTGCTGGTCGATTTGGTCCAGCCAAAAGCAGCAATATTCGTCACAATGGGCATCGCTAGGGTGAATAAAAGCAACACTTGGTGATAATTTCCCTACTAAAACGAAGATTTGGTACAAAAGTGCTGGCCGTGTACATTGTACAGATTATGGTGTACAACTCTTACGAGCTGTTCCAATGTGCATGCCCTGACGTATCATTTCTCTGTTTTCAAGAGGAAGATATTAGGAAACTAATATTGGGACAAGAAAGACGGAGCCCCAGTACCTCTGGTTTAGATGTTCCTTTGTTTTGCCAGGACAGCATTTTCCCGGTGAATTCTGCTGCTTCTAATGGTAGGACTCAATAAAGAGTCTGTTCCAAAAGAGAAGTTAGGATGGACACTACATACTACTAAGAGACCTGCAACAACTCCAGAGTGACAACAGTTTAGTTGGTCCCCTGGTATATTCTACCTCCTTATACACTAGACATTCACAATTCACGCCCAACCTGTTGTGAATTAATTTCGGTAAAATGAATAATTGTAACAACTGTTATGTCCCGTTGCTCCCTATACCCCTCCATTATTTCATAAGGGGCGCCACATAATGGGCACTGAACTTTCCAGAAATAATTGAAATTTCCATCTTGGACTCCATTGCACATCATATTTGGAAACCACCTATATGTTCAAAATGCTCATTTCACCACGTGTATTACCCTACACCACATATTACACCTTGCTATATTCCCCAAGGGGTGTACATTCAACAATTAGGGTCACTTTTTGGGTTTTCCTCTGTTTTGGTACCACTACGGCTCTCCAAATGTATCCTGACACATGTGAAGGATTTCTTACAAATTTGGCCTCTAAAAGACAAACATCCCTCTTTTCCTCTACTGTGCGCCCATAAAGCATTTTATATGCACATGTGGGGTACTTCTACACTCGGGAGAAATAGTTTTACACCTTTTTTGGGGTTATTTAATATATTATCCCTTGTGGCTTACATAAATTAGGGGTAAGGTGACATTTATAGGAAAATTTTCACCTTTTTAATGATTCGGGCCTAATTGGATCATTCACCTGTAGGGGCAAATACATATATTACACATTGCAAAATTCTCTAAGGGGTGTGCATTCAAAGATTAGGGTCACTTTTCGGATTCTTATCTGTTTTATACCACTAGGGTTCTCCAAATGCATGTCAAACATTTCTGTCAAATTTGGCTTCTAAAAGGCAAACATCCCCCTTTCCTTTTACTGTGCGCCCATACAACATTTTATATACACAAGTGGGGTACTTCTACACTCGAGAGAAATAGGTTTACACATTTTGAGGGGTTATTACATTTTTTTATCCCTTGTGGCTATATAAAATTAGGAGTAAAATGACCTTTATAAGAAAATGTTCACCTTTTATCTATTTAAGTCCTAATTAAATCAAAAACCTTTACGGACAAATACACATATTACACCTTGCTAAATTCTCTAAGGGGTGTGCTTTCCAAAATGGTGATACTTGTTGGGGTTCCGCTCTGTTTTGGTACCACTACGGCTCTCTAAATGCATCCTGACACATGTAAAGGATGTCTGTCAAATTTGGCTTCTAAAAGGCCAACGCCCCTCTTTCCCTTCTGAGCTTCACTGCATACCCATACAACATTTTATTTGCATGTGTGGGGCAATTTTATACTTGGGAGAAATGCTAGTACACATTTTTTGGGGTTGTTTCATCTTTAATGCCTTATGGGATACAAAAATTAGCCGTAAAAGTGACTTTTTTGGGAAAATGTTCACCTTTTTCCTTTTAGGGACCTAATTGAAGCAAACACCTGTAGGGGTAAATACACATATTACACCTTGCTGAATTATCCAAAGGGTGCACTTTCCAAAATGGTGACACTTGTTGGGGTTCCCCTCTGTTTTGGTACCACTAGGGCTCTCCAAATGCATCCTGACACATGTAAAGGATGATTGTCAAATCTGGCTTCTAAAAGGCCAAAGCCCCTCTTTCCCTTCTGAGCCCTACTGTGTACCCATACAACACTTTATATGCAAAAGTGGTGCAGTTCTGTGCTTAGGAGAAATAGTTTTACACATTTATGGGGTTGTTTCATCTTTTATCCCTTGTGGCTTACAAAAATTTGGGGTAAAAGTGACTTTTTTGAGAAAATTTTCACCTTTTTTCCCTTTTGGGGCCTAATTGAATCAAACACCTGTTGGGGAAAATGCACAAATTACACGTTGCTAAACTCTCCAAGGGGTGTACTTTCCAAAATGGTGTCTCATGTTGGGGCTTTCCTCTGTTTTGGTACCACTATGGCTCTCCAAATGCATCCTGACACATGAAAACTTTTTCAGCCATATTTGCCCTGCAAAAACGAAACAACGCTCTTTCCATTCCAAGTGCCCCCCTGTGCCCGTACAGCAGGGTACCGTGACAAAATGGGTATTGGCATACTCAAGAGGAATTGCCCTCAACATTGTAAAATGCATTTTCCTTTTTAACCCATTGTGAAGGTGCAAATTTTAGTGTTCAATGAATCTACAGTAAAATAAAATTACATTTCTCTAATTTCACTTTCATTTATCTTTCACGCTCATGAAACGCTCAAAGGGTTAACAAAATTCCCAAAGGTTGTTTTGAATATTTTGAGGGGTGTAGTTTCTAAAATGGTGTCATTTGTGGGGGGTTTCTGTCATGTGGGCCTTATAAAGTCACTTCTAACTAAATTGACCCTCCAAAAGTAGGTTTTGATGATTTTTGTGAAAATCTGAAAAATTGCACCTAAAGTTATAAGCCTCCTTACATCAAAAATAAAGGAAAAGATGTTTGAAAAATGATGCCAAGTTAAAGCAGACATATGGAAAATGTTAGTTATCAAGTTATTTTAGTGATATGACCAACTTTCCAAAAAGTAGAAAATTTTGAATTTGGAAAACATAGTTTTTTTCAAAATTTTTGCCAAATTTCCATTTATTTCATAAATAAATACTAAATATATTTATTAAATTTCTCAACCAGCATGAAGTACAATGTGTCACGAAAAAACAATCTCAAAATTAACTGGATATGTTAAAGCGTTCCAAATTTATAACCACTTAAATAGACACATGTCAGATTTTAAAAAATGGTCCGTGTCAGGAAGGTGAAAAGTGGCTTCAGCGTTAAGGGGTTAAAGGACACCTGTCATCAGGTCTCTGTCACTAGTCTTGTGACCTCTACCTGTTGGAGCAGCTCACAAGGATCCCATCCCAGCCTTTATCTAGTTATTTCATACATTATTCATTGTAAAATCATCTATTCTTTATCATGTAAATGAGGCTGGTCACATGGTCAGAGGCAGTGATGTCACCCCTGTTACCCCTCCCCTCTCCTCCCCCTGCTCATGTCTGTGTGTAATGTATAGTAAAGCATGGCTAGTATGTGTGCTGCATCTGCTGACATGCTGCATCCTCCTAATACACAGGTAAGTGACACAGACTTCAGCTACACATGAATCTGACATGTTCTGCTGTAACATGGCTGCCTGGAGCTGCTGTATCTCTCCTAAACACACACACATGCACACACAGGCTGCAGGGGGCGTGGCCACCAGCACCAGGAAGCACATCATTATACAGCCTCACATCATTATACAGGCTGTCAGTCATGCACTGGGGCTGTGGCCGTGCCTCCCACTCATGAATAGAGTGGACAGCTTGAATATGCTAATGCTTCATTGGACATTTCACAGGTCATTTGCATACAGCTTTAGGACCTCATTGCTTAGGTTTACAGTCATGTAGAGGGACAATGAAGGGATAGAGGCAATGCTCTCTAATGGCAGTTTATGAAAATATATTTAGTTTAGGGGGGTTATTTTGCATGACGGGTTCTCTTTAAGAATCATACCACTGGACACTTTAAAAGGAGGCTGGTGCTTGGCATCATTGTTTCTCTTCTGTTAAACATGGTTATCTCTAAAGAAACAAGTGCAGTTATCATTGCACTGCACAAAACTGGCCTAATAGGGAAGAGTATCGCAGCTAGAAAGATTGCACCTCAGTCAACAATCTATCGCATTATCAAGGAACTCAAGGTTCCATTGTTGCCAAAAAGGCTCCAGGCCGCCCAAGAAGGACCATCTCTTAAAAGTGTTTCAGCTTTGGGATCGGGCTACCAGCAGTGCAGGGCTTGCTCAGGAATGGCAGCAGGCAGGTGTGAGTGCATCTGCACGCACTGTGAGGCTGAGACTTTTGGAGCAAGGCCTGGTGTCAAGGAGGGCAGCAAAGAAGCCACTTCTCTCCAGAAAAAACATCAGGGACAGACTGATATTCTGCAAAAGGTACAGGGAGAGGACTGGGGTATAGTAATTTTCTCTGATGAATCCCTTTTCCGATTGTTTGGAACATCTGGAAAAAAGCTTGTTCGAAGAAGACAAGGTGAGCAATACCACCAGTCTTGTCTCATGCCAACTGTAAAGCATCCTGCAACCATTCATGTGTGGGGTTGCTTCTCAGCCAAGGGCATCGGCTCTCTCACAGTCTTGCCTAAAAACACATTCATGAATAAAGAATGGTACCAGAAGGTCCTCCAAGAGCAACTTCTCCCAACCGTCCAAAAGTAGTTTGGTGATTAACCCCTACGGGACTCGGCCTCTTTTGGCCTTAAGAACGCGGCCCCATTTTTCAAATCTGGCCTGTGTCACTATAAGTGGTTATAGCTTTGAAACGCTATGAGATATCCAGGGGATTTTAAGATTGTTTTCTCATGACACATTGTACTTCAAATTAGTTTTAAAATTTGGATGAAATCTTTTGCGTTTAGTTATGAAAAAAAACAAAATTTGGAAAAAATTTGGAAAAATTCTGTATTTTCAACGTTCTAAATTCTCTACTTTTGATGCAGATAGTGATAGCACCCAAATAAATTCATAACTTACATTTCCCAAATGTCTGCTTTATGTTGGCATGGTTTTTTAAGATTCCACATATTTTACTAGAATGTTATGAGGCTCAGAATTTAGGCATCATTTTTCACAGTTTTTGTAAAATCACCAAAACCTGTATTTAGATGGACCTGCTCAACTTCTAATTGACACTGAGAGGCCTAAATAATAGCGAGACTTGTAAATTACCCCATTATGGAAACTACACGCCTCAACGTATGAAAAACCACTTTTAAGAAGTTTGTTAATCCTTTAGGTGTTGCAAATTGTAATATTTTTTCACAATACACTCATTTTGGGTGAAAAATTAAACATTTACAATGGATTAAATGAAAAAAGGCTCGACAAAGTTTGATACCCAATTTCTCCCGAGTACACCAATACCCCATATGTGGTGGTAACCTGCTGTATGGGCGCACGGCCAGGCATAGAAGGGAAGGAGGCGCCATCCAGATCAGATTTGCTATGTCACATTGTACAGGCTAAAAAATTTTTCTTTTTTTAATGTGGACCTATAGGGGCTTATTTCTTTTGGCACATGAGATGCACTTTTCTGGTACGTAATTTTGGGGCATCGATAGCTAATTGGTGAGATTTTATTAACTCTTTGTTGGTGGAGGAAATGAAAATCATAAATTTTTAGGAAAATTTTTATTTTTTTTTTTAGCCGTTTACCATACCATAAAAATAGTATATTATTTTTATTCTATGGATCGCCACGATAACGAAAAGACCTCATTTATAAAGATTTTTTTTATTTTTTCCCATTTTTACTGAATACAAAGTAATTTGGCAAAAATGTTGTTAATTTTAGCATCACCATCTTTTCATATGCATAACTTTTTTACTTTTCCCCTCACAAATCTGTTTAAGGGCTTATTTTTTGCGAGAAGGATTGTTCATTTTAGTGGTCTTATTTTAGAGTGTATAACATTTTTTAAATCACTTTTTAGAGCATTTTTATAGGGTATTAATTAAAAAATATCTTTTTTCGGAACGTTTTTGCATTTTTTTTTTCCTCCGGCGTTTACCGTGCGGGTCCAGTAACGATTCTGTTTTATTATACAGATTGTTACGGATGCGGCAATACCAAATATGCAAGGGTTTTATTGTGTTTTTGTGGTTTTTATACTTTATTAAGTGTTTTTATGGGAAAGTGACATTTTAGGGGCTTATATTTTAATGTATTTATTTTTTATTTATTCTAATGTGTTAACTTTAGTGTTTTTCACTTTTTACTTATACATACTTGAACTTGAACCAGCGATGCTCTGATCGCTGGTTCAAGTTCAATATACTGCTCTACAATACTACCGTATTTTCCGGGCCATTAGGCGCACCGGAATATATGGCGCATTAGTCTGATGCGCCTTATATATGTAATAATTCCATATATAAGGCGCATCGGAGTATAAGGCGCAGGGTCCGGGGGCGTGTCAGAGGTCCGGGGGCGGAGCGGAGACTCGACGGGACGAGACGCGACGCCGAGACGCGACGCCGAGACGCGGCGCGGAACACGGGGAAGGTGAGCGGGGAAGGTGAGGTGGAGGATGGCAGCGGACCATACTTACATAGGTCCCCGCTACCGGAGACAGCAGATCTCCAGCGGGAACTGCAGACCACGCGGCAGAAGTTGTTCGTGCCGCGTGGTCTGCAGTTCCCGCTGGAGATCTGCTGTCTCTGGTCTCCGGTAGCGGGGACCTATGTAAGTATGGTCCGCTGCCCTGTGCCATACATAGGGCGCACCGGACTATAAGGCGCACTTTGGATTTCCAAGGAAATCCAAGACTTTTAAGTGCGCCTTATAGTCCGGAAAATACGGTATTTTATTGTAGAGCAGTGTAAGCTGTCTGAGCATACAGACGGGGTCTGACTGCCAGGGAGACCGGGCAGCTCTGGGGCACATGCCAGTCCTCGGAGCTGCCCAGAAGAGGATAGGATCCCCCAGTAAGCGGCGCGGGTGATCCAATCCATAGCGCAAACACCCTTACACGCCGCAGTCATGCTTGACCGCGGTGTCTAAGGGGTTAACACTCACAATGAGAGCCGGCTCCAATCGCGGGTGTTAGCGCAGGCTGTCAGCTGTGATAGACAGCTGACAGCTGCTGCTTCTGGTGCCGGCTCTGTTCGTGAG
This sequence comes from Engystomops pustulosus, assembly GCF_040894005.1. Taxonomy (NCBI): domain Eukaryota; kingdom Metazoa; phylum Chordata; class Amphibia; order Anura; family Leptodactylidae; genus Engystomops; species Engystomops pustulosus. Next base: position 72,137,464 of record NC_092413.1, on the reverse strand, counting down.
CCGATGCCAGAAGCAGGACGTTATAGCACATCCCCGTGCACTTAGCATCTAGCCCCGGGGACATACTATAACGTCCTGGTGCGCCTAGGGGTCAACAATGCCTTTTCCAGCATGATGGAGCACCTTTCCATGAAGCAAAGGTGATAACTAAGTGGCACAGGGAACAAATCATGGGATTTTGGGTCCATGGCCTGGAAACTCCCCAGATCGTATTGCCATTGAGAACTTGTGGTCAATCATCAAGAGACGGGTGGACAAACAATAACCAACAAATTGTGACAAAATGCAAGCATTGATTGTGCAAGAATGGACTGCTATCAGTCAGGATTTGGTACAGAAGTTGATTGAGAGCATGCCAGGGAGAATTGCAGAGGTCCTAAGGAAGAAGTGTCAACACTGCAAATATTGACTTGCTGCATTAACTTATTCTAACTGCTTATTCTAAAAGTTTTTTTAACTCATAATATGATTGCACTTGTATTTCTGTATGTTATAAAAACATCTGACAAACACACAAAAAAAACAGGGGGCAACAGATGTGAAAATATAATATTTGTGTCATTCTCAAAACTTTTGGCCATGACTGTACACTGTGCCCAACACAGACACTATGTCATGGGTTCCCCTGCGACCCATATCCTGGGTCGCTGGCGCACCCGTGTGACCTTCCGGTGCCACCAGAGCCTGCCTGCGGGGGAACTCCACCTGGCTCCAGCGACAGTCTCCCGCTGATAATTGGCGCTGCTCTGCCACCTTCCCTGCTAAATTCCCAGCCCATTCCTGTGTCCCCTGACATATCTTTGTGCTTCTATGCCTAAGAGAAAGCTTTGTTCCATTCCCTCTGCGATTATCCTGCTTTCTCGTAGTAACCTCGATTCCGTTCCTGACTCCGATCCCGTCTGATCCTGTGCTGCTTGTCCTTGACCACGAGTTTGCCTGACATTTTGTACTACGCCTTGGTCGCCACTGTGGACAAAGTCGCGCCTGTGGAATGACCTGGTGGTACCACGCCGCAACAAGTCCAACCTGCTTTGCTCACCATGTGAGTTAAATATGAGCGTCAAAGAGAAGTGTCTGAATACTTATGACCATGTGATATTTAATTTTTTTCTTGTTTAATAATTTAGCAAAAGTATCTACATTTCTGTGTTTTCTGTAAAGATGGGGTGCAGAGAATACATTAATGAGGAAACAAATAACTTTTTTGACCTTACCAATTGGCTGCAATGACCCAAAAAAGTGAAAAATTTAAAGGGGTCTGAATACTTTCCATACCTACTGTATATATACACACAGTGTCGGACTGGAATACCTTGAGCCCACCAGAGAAAATTTTTTGGGGGGCCCACCCTTCATGTAAGAAGAAATACTACCAGACTTATCCGAATTGAATTGTAAAACACATTCTAGCAGATTTATTAGAAGCATCAAACATTAGATACAGAGCCAGAACCAAGGTCCATACATAACTGTAGCATTCGGCCAAGCTCGCAGCCATATACGTGTCCCCACAATGGCAGTGTGAATGCACCCTATCGCTGTCAAATCATCGCTAGGAAAACATCTTATTATATTACTGTGTACTGTGGCTGTAGCTCCATGTATGGCTGTGTACTGTGCCTGTAGCTCCATGTATGGCTGTGTACTGCTGCTGTAGCTCCATGTATGGCTGTGTACTGCGGCTGTAGCTCCATGTTGGCTGTGTACTGCGGCTGTAGCTCCATGTATGGCTGTGTACTGCAGCTGTAGCTCCATGTATGGCTGTGTACTGTGCCTGTAGCTCCATGTATGGCTGTGTACTGCGGCTGTAGCTCCATGTATGGCTGTGTACTGTGGCTGTACACAGGGCCTCCCCCTCTTCCCCCAGTATAGACACAGGGCCCCCCTCATCCCACTATAGACACAGGGCATCCCCTTACCCAAGTATAGACACAGGGCCTCCCCTTACCCAAGTATAGAGACAGGGCCTCCCCTCATACCAGTATAGAGACAGCCCCCACCCCAGTATAGAGACAGGGCCTCCCCCCAGTATAGAGACAGCCCCCCCCATTCACCCTAGTATAGAGACAGGGCCCCCCACCACCACCACCCCAGTATAGAGACAGGGCCTCCCCCCCCACCCCAGTATAGAGACAGGGCCTACCCCCCCCCATCCAATATATAAACAGACCCCCTTCACCCTAGTATAGAGACAGGGCCTTCCCCCCACCCAATATAGAGACAGCCCCCCCCCCCTTCACCCTAGTATAGAGACAGGGCCTTCCCACCACCACCCCAGTATAGAGAAAGGGCCTACCCCCTACCCAATATAGTGACAGCTCCCCCCCACAGTATAGACAGACGCACAAAAGGGGCGGAGACATACCTCGCAACGGAGCACATAACGTCCAACGGGGCACCGGTCAGGCGCGGCCACGCAAACATCGGAGAGGCGCGGCTGCATCCATGTCGGCAAAAGGATAGGCGCGGCCGCGCAGCCATCGGGCAGGCGCGGCCCCAGCAGCCATCGGGCAGGCACTGCCCCGTAGGCATTGGCCGCCGCGGCACAGCAGGCGCCGGGGCCCACCGGAGGATTCTCCGGTGGGCCTGTCCGACGCTGTATACACACACAGGGCTTTTTTAAACTAACCAAATCACCTACCTTACCCATGTTCTCATGTGTTCCTCTTTCTCCTGCTTCTGCCGTCTGGCTCCTGGCTGCAGCTGATGACTCATACAGTGTGATGATGTTATCTTCATACTGCATGCTCACAGATGAATCCCTGTGCAGCACACTCATTATCAATAGCCCCCCACATACTCCACATGGTCGGCACCCTGGGAAACGATCATGCTTCAAGTGATATGCCGCAGTCCTACACACAATATGATAGGTTATTCATGTCTTTAGGCCCGTGACATCACAGGATGACCAGGAAAAGTCATCTGGTCAACAGCAGCAAGTACAGCTTTGTTATCTCTGATGGCTTGACGGTTTAAGTAAACCATCAAGCCATGTTGCAAGTCTCTCCAATAATGAGTTGGCACTGGATACCATTGAACAGAAAGAAGAAGGAAAGTTCTCAGCAGCACAATTGTATAGAAATGGCGGGTGCAAGCTCCCAGGACCAGGAAAACAGGTCCTCCAAAACATGTACAAAGAAAAGAAGCAGCACTCAAACGCAGGTAGATGTAAGGTGAAAAGGTGCTGTCTTTATCCCATAGTGATAAAAAGAGTGAAAAGAAGTCTCATGACCTCCGACATACCACCCCTTATTAACCATATAAAGTGCATAAAAAGTGCTTGTAATATTAATCCACACATAATAGAATAAAGAGCAAATAGTCAAGGCAAAGAGATACATCACAGTAGTTGATAAATATAGTAAAGTGAATAGATGTTGTAGTAAGATGTTGATTGCTGTATTAGTACGTACTGTTATGATGTTACAAACCTGTGAAGAATGTAAGTGTGAACAGCACATGTAAACAAAAGCTAGAAAGTAAGCCTGCTGACTATCATGTGTAATTAAGGCTAAATGCACACTGCCGTGTGCCCGCCGCACCGTAGCACGGCGGGCACACGGCAGCGCAGGGAGAGGAGGAGGAGGTGAGCGCAGCTCACCCTCGCCCCTCTCCAAAGCGATGTATGTCCGCGGCGCAGTAATACGGGAAAAGATAAAACATGTCCTATCTTTTCCCGGGCTACAGAGAGGTATGGTGCCGCACGTCGCGAGCCCATAGAAGTGTATGGGGAACGTATATCGGCCTAATATACGTTGGCCGTATATACGTTCCCCATACTGTAGTGTGAATGCAGCCTAAGTCTGTTTATCCCCGATCACAGTAAAAGTAGAAGGTGCCGATGATAGCACATGTTTGGATAATGATAAAAGTAGATGAAAACTCAAAACCCAAAATGTAATAAAATAAATGCCACATAATAGTATAATCCTCACTTAAGAGGTCTAATAAGATACTGTATATAGAGAAGTTTAAAACAGTATAAATTCATTCAGTGGCTAGTGGGAAGGAGGGCCAGGCCACCAAACTCTGGGGGGTCCATTCAAACTAAAATATCTAAGGGGACCCCTGCAACAATTTAGTGTTGCCGGAGCCAAACTATGGGCACCATGTCACACACTGTAGTGCCACAACAGCATAATAATGCACTGCCCAACATCTAATATTAGAGCACATTTAATATATAGTACATGAGCGTGGTTAAATAACTGCACAGAGATGACTGAAGAGGCAATTACATGGCTAGAAAAATATTAATCATAAAAATTGGAGAAAATGGAGAAGTATTGATGTGTCTGTTTAGAAAAAAAACAAATATTATATAAATTTCAAAATATATGGTATAAATACATAACAATCACAGAAAAATGAAAAACATCATCAACAATGTCCAAAAATAGAAAACTACTAATATGATTAACCTATATAGTACTTTGTTTGAAATCCACATTTAGAACCATAGGTTTTAAGGTGTCAAGAATAGAGATTTTAACTCATGCTGTAATGATGCTCCCTGTCACCACCCCTTCGTAATGGTGGGAAATGGTCAAACAAGCAAAATCTGAGATGCTTCTCTTTATAGCCTGCTTCCAAGAAATGTTTCTTCTGAGAAATTCAATATTTGTACATATTTACTGCACCAAGACCCAACTCAGTACATAAATTCAGCCTCTGAATCTCGATCAGTAGAAAAAGATTACATAAAAACAGTACCAGAACCACACTCATAAATATTGAGAGCATAACTTTGAGCTCATTGGTGATACCTGCACTTAATGGAATCTGAAAACTCACAGATGTCTTTGATCAAAGGAGTCTCTTTTAATTTCTTCTTCAACCTGGTCGCCATTTTAGCTTCTTCCAGCCATAACTCGTCTCTGCAAAATTTAACAACACTAAAATTTTAGGTTCTTCACTTCATCATCATCTTCTCCATCTTATTATAAAAAACCTCATACTGTTCTATAACAGTACAGTACCAGGGCTACAACAGTAGCCAATATATTAACAGTTATTCAATATAGTCACATTGTTATCACACAGAAGACAGTATAAAAAAAATGGATCCCAAGGATTGAAAAAACTGTTCCTAGGGCAACCATTCCTCTGCTCCTGGACAACAGAAAGCGTAACTCCCGCATGACTATAGTAAGCATAACTTCTGTAATATTTAAAATTTCTCACGGTCACCTGAGAAATGATCCAGGAGCAACATTTTTACCCTAGGTTTCTGAGAGAGAAGGGTCTGTTGGTGCTGTAGCAGCTTAGGCCTTGCATTGTGAAAGAACATTGACATGGTTAGCCAGCTCAGAAACCAGCCTTTGGAACCGGTACACAAGATCTGGAATGGTGGTCATACTGAACTGGACCAGAAGGAGATTTTTTTGAGTTTGGGTATACTATATACATGTTCAGGACTGGAGAAACAAACAGACACAGTGGGACTTTTGACGAACCCTCTTCACAGCAGTCCCTCTTTACTTCTCCAGACTACTCTAGGTGGTAGCTAGACAATTAGTCTCTGTTCCTCACTTGCACCAAAGTGCAAACACAGAGACCAAGAAAAGACAATGGAATAGACATCAAATATGGATCAGAACAGATGAAATATAAGGTACAAAATCAATGGGCAAAAGGGCAGTCAAGAATACAGGAAAAAGCGTCAAAGATACCAAAATCAGTTTACAGAGTACAAAACTATAGTAGGCAATGAGTACTGATCCACAAGACCATAGAGTCCATAGAGGTCCAGAAAGTAATTGGATCAGTACTCTGACGTCAGACAAGATGGCAAGGGTATCAGAAAGAGTTTGGGGCTGATTTACTTAACCGGTCCCTTCACGATCCAGCGGCGCGTTCTGTGTGGAGGATTCGGGTCTTCCGGCGATTCACTAAGGTAGTGCGCCTGATGTCCACCAGGTGTCGCTGCTGCGCTGAAGTTCGTCGGAATGCACTGAAGTTCACCGTCCTCCGCCGGGTGAAGGTAAGCGTGTGTCAAGCACACTTTTTTTTTTAAATGCGGCGGTTTTTCTGAATCCATCAGGTTTTCGCATGGCCAGGCCCCCCCCCCTCCCAATTTCCTTCGCGTGCACGCCAGCGCTGATGCGCCACAATCCGATCGCGTGTGCCAAAACCCCGGGGCAATTCAGGGAAAATCGGCGCAAAATGGAAAAATTTGGGTAAACCCCTGGAAAAACGCGATTCAGGCCCTTAGTAAATGACCCCCATTATGTTAATCACAGGAAAAAGTAGTGTACCAAAGCAGAGTCTGCAGGGGGGCAAAAAGGTGTGGTACAAATCAATCAAGGTTGCCAGGAGAATGAATACACCAGTGTTCAGACTAGTAAGAGGCAGAATTTTAAAAAATTTACACTATCAGCGCATCCTTGGCCATACTCTACAGATCAAGCATAGTGTAAGAACAGATATAACAGAGTGCATGGCAGCATTTGACAGTACTTCCTTTCTGGCTAAAAATCTCATGCAGTCTCCTTAGGCATCAACAAGGAAAGATGATTTGAATAATAAAAGGAAATCAAATATCAAGATGTGGGTGCCTACTTGCAACCTGTCAAGCTTTTTTGAGTAGGCCATCAGTCTTTCAGTCCATCATATCATTTAAATGTGTTGTCCCTTGGGAAGATACAACTGAGAAAAAGCTTTCTGTTGTAATCGAGTAAATCAGGTGTTCTCTTTATTCATCAGAAATACATGCAACATGAGAAATAAAGAGAACAACTAATTCACTGGATTACAATAGAGTGCTGCTGCTTTTTCCTTAATTGTATCTGAACCCATGCAACTGGTATCTTTCTGCTGCGGGCACTCGTAAACAGGCCTAGACTGGGCAAATTTGGATGTTGTCTCATACTTTGTTTATAAGTCCCAAACAAAGTTTGAGACAGCAAGTCCGACAGCTGGGATCCCCACCAAGTATGCAAAAGGGCCCCCCTGCAATTAGGAGAATGGGGATCCTGTCCCCACTTCTGGTTGGAGTGGCAGGTCGAGCATTTACCCTGCCGCTCCTACCAATTTTATGATAGCGGCCGAAGATTGCTGAGCACACCGCATAGCAGGTTAAGATTTAGTGAATTCAATATATCTTAAATTAAGAGCTATTATCCCATATCCAATCCCATGGGACCCAGGTATTGCCTTGCTGTCTCTTGGTATGGAAAATATTCCACTCAATCATGCGACAATTATTTCTCATTGCTTAAATGCAACTAGGAATCTTATAGCTAAAAATTGGAAATCTTCTAGTCTCCCCTCTATACAAGAAATTTTTCATACAGTTAATAATAATTATAAGATGGAAATTCTTATTGCAAAAACAAAAGGTCAACAAAGCATATGCGAAAAACAATGGGCAGTATGGACTGAGTTCCTGTCTGCTCATCCATTATGATTAACAATATGGGCTATGTAACTTTTAGCAGCATTTCATTTATTACAATTCTGGAGGAAATTTATATGGGCAATATTTTATGTTCTATGTTACATGTTAATTATTTTTCTGTTATAACATGTATTGCTTGACTTACGTCTACATTTTGAAAATCTGATTTCATGTGCCAACATTTGTAACCACGGTAATACATGCATTGTATTTTTGTTACATACTGTTTTTAAAAAAAAAAAACAATAAAAAGAAAGATACAAAAAAAAAAAGATTTAGTGATGTAGTGTTAACAGGTAGGGGTTAACTTGCTAATTTAGAGCTTGCTATTAGCCAGTTAAAAGCCTAAAACAAACATTTACCACCTTTGTTATGGGAAGAGGCAGGTACAATCCATTAGCTAACTATGTATAGATGGTTACTTCCTGGAATGGCTGCAGCTTGGTATTATTGGGGACTGATTTGGCAAGCTCTGTGTAGAGCTGCATAATCTGTGTGCAATATATAAATACAGTAAAGGAATACATTATGAAAGCCCCAAAACAATGGGCTCTGACACTGCACTTCTGGTACTAGAAATTGGTGGGAACCTATGCTATGTTTTTTGAAATTAATAATTGAACAAAAAGGACACGAGGTCGTCCTTAGTTTCCTTAACCACCCAGATATAATACAGTAGCAGCAGCCTAAAATTATTGTTGTGTGACAAGTCATTGTTTTTGGGCTTTTACAGCCCAATAATATCAGCCTGCAGCAGGCACAATACTTGCCCATCTATAGATGGTCCAGAACAATAGTGTACTCGGCTCTATCTGGCACTCCTGGCAGCAGTGGGTACAACGGTAATTGTAAGAGGATTAGTATTAAATTAACTGAAATATTTAAAATAATACACACACATTTTTCTTTACCTTTTTTGTTATGCAAATGAAAACTTCCTGACACACTCTTGTTAACAGTTTTATTTTAAAAAAATCCAAGAGTTCACCAGTATAGTCCATAGCATACATGAATCTGGTTTTAAAAAAATTAAAAATAAACACACAGAGTTGGGTATTCCTCAGCCCTTCGTCTCAGTCTAAACTCAGACCAGGACCTATTCTTGTCCGTGTTTGCGGCTCTGCTCACCCATAGAAGTCTACGGGGGTGTGAAAAATACATATGACACATAGGGGGGGATTTACTAATTCTGAGGCAAGCACGACTGACGGCATTGGCGATCAGTCTCCGGAAAGCACAGCCCGATGTTTTAAAGTGGCTCACGCCTGTAAGTAAATAATGGGTAGACGGTAATAATCAGCCGTGCGCCATTAAAATGCCGACATCAATGAGGTGTGCGCCAAAATCTTACATGGACTGCGCCTTAATTTTGCTCTCTGACCAATTTTTTCCTTGTCTATTGTGCGCCAAAAATTGCGCCTAACAATGCCGATAAAATACACAAAAATGTGACAGATAATGTGGAAAAGTTAGGGCACGCCCACTTGCGCCAAAATAAGACGGAGGAGTCGGGATAGTCAGAAACATCTGTTCTTTCTGGTGCAAACTCATTATAAATATATATACAGTACAATAAATCTAAATTGCAGACACCTTTGGTAACTGTTACAGCTGGTTTTTGTAGCCTGGGACTAAAATACTGTAAATTACCAACATCCAGAAGGCTGTTTGTAACTAGGGTTCGTCTGTTAGTTGGGTGTTCTTAAGTAGGGGACCGCAGTATTGAATAGTGTCCTGTTAATTGACCTTCAGAAACATTTTCATCATTTTCAAAACTTTTACTTTACTTCAATATTCACATATATACATCGATTTTCATATACCGGTAAGTAGATATTTCCTTTCTTTTGTGCAAATTATCGGCTGGTAGATATTTATATACTCCTGTGAGTGTGAACACTATACATATAGTTTGTAAAGTCGCCTTGCTCGGCGATCTTAGCACTCACTTGTTCGCAGCCTCAGGGCTGAGATGTACGTTTACACTCATAGGAGTATATACACTCAGATACACACAGTGCCCACCCAGAGATGACCCCAGTTATGGTTGGTTATTTACGGTCAGGTCCATAAAAGACCATTTTAGTGCCAAGTTTGTACAGGCGTACACCCCCACAAAACATGTGTCCATAGACGAGTCCAGGGTAGAATTCAAAGGGAGACTTCAATTCCAACAGCATGGTGTGAAGAGGTATAAGCTGTTTGAGAGTACATCAGGGTATACATACAAGTTCAGAGTTTCTGAGGCGAACTGTCACAGGGGTCGCGGGCTCCCCTGTGCCCCTCGGTGCCAGCTGGCGCAGCGCCTGCGCTGCTTACCTGTCCCCGCTCCGGATTCCCGTCCGCGGCCCATGTGCACATGTCTCCTAGGGTGCCTGCGAGCTGGCTTCATGAAATTTTAAGGGCCAGCGCACCGGTAATTGGCGCTGGCCATTTCACAGAAGGCTATTTAAACCTGCCTCTCCCATCACACCCTACCGGATCTTTGTGCCTTAGAGAAAGCTTTGTCTAATGCCCTGCGCTGTTCCTTTCCTGACTACGCTATTCCTGTGCTTCTCAGTATTCTGCAGGGAACTTAGTGGATGCCGCTGTGGTCTATGGGCATCACATCCCTGTGGTCCTTCTCGAGAAGCCTCTGGTCATCTCCTTGGTCACCGGACAAATGCTCTCCGATCCAGTACCGCACCGAGCCAATTTCCCTGCAGGTCGATTTTTTGCATAAGGAGAGACTGTCCTTCTATGTGCTGCCACGCTCTACCTCGTCTCTCCTGCTGGGTCTTCTGTGGCTGCAGCTCCATGCAACTGTTCTCAACTGAATGACAGGGGAAATTCTTTGTTGGAGTCCAGAGTGTCAGTCCCGTTGCGCCTGACTTGGCTTCCTCTGTGATTCCCAAGTCTTTGGAGGGCCTACCAATGTGTTACCAGGACTTTGCTGACGTGTTCTCCAAGAAGCAGGCAGAGACATTGCCACCACATCGTCCCTACAAATGCCCTATAGAGCTGTTGCCTGGTACCTCTCCTCCCCGGGGTCGGGTGTACTCTCTCGATACCTGAGACCGCTGCCATGTCGGAGTATATTAAAGAGAACCTGCAGAGAGGGTTTATACGTAAGTCCTCCTCTCCAGCTGGTGCAGGGTTCTTTTTCGTGACCAAGAAGGATGGCTCCCTTCGTCCTTGCAATGATTATCGCGGACTTAACAAGATCACAGTTAAGAACCGATACCCTCTGGCGTTGATCACGGAGCTCTTTGAACACCTACATGGCTCCAAGATTTTTTCCAAGCTGGACCTTCATGGGGCCTACAACCTCATCCGGATCCGTAAGGGTGACAAAGAGAAGACATCATTTAACACCCTAGATTGACATTTCGAGTATCTTGTGATGCCATATGGACTTTGTAAAGCTCCGGCTGTCTTCCAGGAATTTGCTGTATACTATACTTTGTATACCTTGAGACCCACCAGTCTCACATAAGGCAAGTTCTTGGCCGCCTACGGGCTGATTGTCTCTACGCCAAGCTCAAGAAGAGTCAGTTCCACCAACAAAGCATTCCTTTCCTCAGTTACATAATGTCCGACAAAGGTCTCCAGATGGATCCTGCTAAACTGTCTGCAGTTCAACAGTGGCTGCGTCCAGAAGGTCTATGCATCCGGAGGTTTCCGACGCTTTGCAAACTATTACTGGCAGTTTACTCCACATTACTCACCAACACCAATGGCACCAATCCACCCAGAAAGGGCCTAATGGCCGAAAACTCACATGCGGATTCTTTTCTAAAACTTTTTCTCCCGCAGAGAGAAATTACTCTATTGGGGATAGAGAACTTTTAGCCATTAAACTTGCACTTTTCTTCTCACACTTCAACCTGTTAATCCACTTTTGACCTGCGCAGAAAAATATCAAATCGAATGCCCTTTCCCATGCCTACAATGTCGTTGGAGAAGAGCCGGTTCCTCAGCATATTATCTCTCCGGAACAATTGGTTGTTGCCACTCCGGTGCATCTGCGGCAGCTTCCGCCTGGCAAGACGAATGTCCAACCTGCACTGCGGAAGAGGTTTTTGTCGTGGGAACATTCTTCATGCCTGGCTGAGCACCCTGGTGTGCAACGCACTGTGGTCCATATCTCCCACTACTACTGGTGGCCTGACTTGGTCAAAGATGTTCATGACTTTGTAGGTTTCTGCACTTGTGGGGTCCTGTGCCCATAATAAACCTTCCCGCCTGAAACCGGCTAATCTCTTGCTTCCGTTACTGATACCCAGTCTTGGGGACATTCTTCGTGCCTGGCTGAGCACGCTGGGGTTCAACGCTCTGTGGTCCATATCTCCCACTACTTCTGATAACCTGACTTGGTCAAAGATGTTCAGGACTTTGTAGGTTCCTGCACTTGTGGGGTGCTGTGCCCATAATAAACCTTCCCGCCTGAAACCGGCTAGTCTCTTGCTTCCGTTACCGATACCCAGTCGCCCGTGGTTGCATGTGGCTTTGTCACGGACCTTCCGCCTTCCTCTGGCAATACCGTCATCTGGGTGGTGACAGGCTGGTTTTCCAAGCTGTCCCATTTTGTCCACCTTCCAGGTCTTCCATCTACTCCACGTCTTGCCAGCTTGTTCTTTCAACATATCTTCCAGCTGCATGGTCTTCCTCAACACATCGTGTCTGATCGAGGGGTTCAATTTGTGCCGAAGTGCTGGAGTCATTGCTTGGGGAAAATCATAGAAGGCATGGGAGTCGGGCACAATGCAGCGACTCTTTATTGTGTGTTAAGCACAAGGTGCTTCAGGAAGGGTCTAGATGCCTTTTTACACCTAAATAACATTGATGGTTATGTTATATAGAATTGTTTCCCCTAAATCCCTTCCTCATCCAATCCCTTCCCTTCCTTGGTTGAACTCGATGGACAAGTGTCTTTTTTCAACCGTATAAACTATGAAACTATGAAACAATGCATGGGCATTCCAGCATTCCTGTCTCATAACTAGGTCCCAATACAGAAACCCCCAAACCTGACTGCATATTGGATTATAACAACTACATGGGAGGGGTTAACTTGATGTACCACTTGCTTCAGCCTTATAACGCCATGCGGAACTCAAGGGTGTGGTACAAGAAGCTGGCTGTGCACATAAAGCAGATGGCAATGTATAATTCATATGTGTTACATCGATGTGCAGGCCAAAACGGGAACTTTCCTGGAGTTTCAAGACATAATGAAGCATTTGTTTTTTTGGAGACCAGAAAGGGGGGAGTGACAGTACTTCTGGAAGCAAGGCCACATGCAGGTCCGGGACAAGAAGTAGGCAAGGGTAAGCAATTGCCTAAGGGGCTACTCATCCTGGCCCCCAGTAGCAATCAGCGATATGTGTATCTTTAAGATACACATATCGCTGGTTGCTGTACGCAGCTGCCGCCCTCTATAACCAAGATGCTTGGCTGCCAACTTAATTGTTTAGGCACTGCCTAGGTTTTAGAGTGAGAGGATGCTGGCGATGCGGGATGGACCATGCGGTTGCATGGTAGGTAAGTATTTTGGCTATATACTACGGGGGCTGGAAGGCTGGCTATATACAACAGGGGACAGACTGGCTATATACTATGGGGGTCAAGCAAGCTATATTCTACAGGGGGGCTGGCTGGCTATATACTGGGGGAGGCAGGGGAATGGCTGGCTATATACTATGGAGCTGGCTGGATATATATTGACTGGCTATATACATGGTCAACCTATATACTGGGGAAGTGTGCTGGTGCCACCATAAATTATATGGTAGTATATATTATAGTATATTGATGGGTCACAGTGTATTATCTGTATATGTAGGGGGAAGCTGTTATGTAGGGGACATTATATTGACTTTGATTTTTTTTGTAAGGAGGGTGTGTTGAGATGTTCTCCAGAGGCCACAGTCACATGGGTGGCAAATTCTGCAGAGATAAGTCACGACTGGGAGAAGTTGCCATGATGTTGATGTTGTTGCCATGTGATGGTACAATCACAGTGATTGTATATGTCGCAGGCTCATCCGTGCCCCTCCATGTATGCTCGCGTGGTGCCTGCGCTTCGTACCTGTCCCCGCGCCTTATCCCGGTCCTCCAGTGGTGGGTGTCCCCGTCTCGTAGCTTCAGAAAGTTTAAAGGTCCTGACTACGTTCCTATGCTGCCTACTTTGACCTATTGCTGATTCCAATCTGTGCTGCCCTTCCTGACCTTCTGCCTTCTTCCTAACGTCTGTGTACCTTGCCTTGGCTGCCACCAGGGATAAAGTCGCACCTGTGGAATGACCTGGTTGTACCACGTCGCAGCAAGTCCAGACCGCTTTGCGGCGGGCTCTGGTAACAGACGGATGCCACTCAGATTCCAGTCCAAGGTGTGGGTCCACTACCCCTGGACCCTTACAGTAAGATCCGGCGATGGACCCTGCCAAGGTTCAGCTGTCTAAACTGGCTGATCTTACCACCGTTGTGGTCGAGCAGTCCCAGCAGATTGCTGCGCAAAGTGAACAGCTTTGACAAGTCACCGCCATGCTGCAGCAATCGATGGCAACTCAGCAACAGCGTCAAGCTGCTCCTGCTATTCCGGTTTGCCTACCTACCGCTGAAACTAGGCTGAGACTATCCATGCCTTCTAAATATGATGGGGATCCCAAGTTGTGCAGGGGCTTCATCACCCAGTGCCCCCTGCACATTGAGCTTATGCTGACAAATTTCGTCATGGAACACTTTAGGGTGGCATTCATCATCAGCCTCCTCTCAGGGAAGGCCCTGGCATGGGCTACTCCCCTCTGGGACAGAAAAGACCCGGATACAGCTGACATCACCTCTTTTTTTTGCTGAGTTCCGGTCCATCTTTGAGGAACCTGCACTGGCGTCTTCAGCTGAGCCCGCACTGCTGAACCTGCGTTAAGGGGACTCATCTGTTGATGACTATACGATTTAGTTCCGTACTTTGGCCTCTGAGCTAGCCTGGAACAATGCAGACCTGATTGTGACCTTTAAAAAGGGACTTCTGGGAAAGTTAAAGACGCGCTGTCTGCACGTGGCCTGCCGACTACTCGGAGCGACCTCATCTCTCTGGTCACTCGGATTGATATCCGGTTTATGGAGCGCTCCGAGGAGCAACGTCTCGAGCAAGTGCAAGTCTGGGTCCGACGTTTGCCTCGTCTGGCTTCTGCATTCCAAAGACCACTTCAGCCACCTGCCGTGACCCCTGCAGAGGAACCATGCAGGGGGTCAGAGCTCAGCTGTCTTCCAAGGAATGTTCCCGGCGACGTCAGGAGAACCTATGTTTCTATTGTGCCAGTCCAGAACACTTCCTTCAGTCCGGTCCACTTTGTCATCAATGTCTGGGAAACGCATGCACCTAGGGTTCTTGGCACGTCTTGACATATCTCTCTTACTCAGCTCCTGGACTGGTAATCAGTTTCAAGCCTCTGCCTTCCTGGAGTTCGGTTCAGCAGGAAACTTTGTGGATGCTGCCCTGGTCTCTTAGTACCGTCTTCCTGTGGTCCGTCTCAAAAAGCCGCTGGTCATATCCGTCAGTGGGGAGATTCTCAAAGACCCGATCCAGTGCCGCACTGAACCCCTATGCTTACAAGTGGGGGTCTTGCACAAGGAGAGACTATTCTTTTACGTGCTAACCCGGTGCACATTTTCAGTTCTTCTGAGTCTTCTGTGGTTGCAGCGCTATGCACCAGTGGTCGACTGGCAGCCGGGTGAAGCTGGATACTGGAATGCCAGTCATGTTGTCTGGAACTTCCGAAGTCCTCCAAGCGTCTGGCGGGTCTCCCCGCTCCATATGTGGACTTTGCTGATGTTTTTTCAGAGAAGCAAGCAGAGACTTTGCCACCACACTGACCCTATGATTGCCCGACTGACCTGCTGCTGGGCACATCTCCTCCACGGGGTCGGGTGTACCCAATGTCTGTGCCCGAAACTGCTGCGATGTCGGCCTACGTGAAAGAGAATCTACAGAGGGGGTTCATTCGTAAGTCCTCTTGTCCTGCTGGGTTCTTCTTTGTAGCCAGAAAGGATGGGTCACTCAGTCCATGCATAGATTATCGTGGCCTAAACAAGATCACCATGAAAAACTGTTATCCTTTGCTTTTGATCACGGAACTCTTTGTCCGCTTATGTGGAGCCAAGGTCTATACAAAACTAGACCTCTGTGGGGCGTGTAACCTCATTCGGATCCGCAAAGGGTCCGCGATGAGTAGGCAACTGTCTTCAATATTCATGACGGGCACTTGGAGTACCTGGTCCATGCACCAGCTGTTTTTCAGGAGTTTGTCAATTATATTTTCAGAGAGTTGCTATATACCTGTGTTGTGGTCTATCTCGACGATATTGTGGTGTTCTCTACAGACCTTGAGTTCCACCAGTTCCACATGTGGAAAGTCCTCAGTCGTTTAAGAGACAATCGCCTTTACGCCAAATTCGAGAAGTGCCAGTTCCACCAGAAGAGTCTTCCCTTCCTCAGCTATATCATCTCTGACAAGGGTCTACAGATCCTGCCAAGTTGTCTGCCGTACTTCAGTGGCCTTGCCCAGTGGGACTACATGCCTTAGAGATTTCTGGGCTTCCCCAATTAAAGGATTGCAATTTATTCCACATTTCCCTTCTCTTGTTTCTCCTACTGTGGCGCTGACCAAGAAGAACAGCAATCCTGGACTCTGGCCTCCGGCGGCTGAAGAAGCCTTCACTAAGCTGAAGTCTACCTTTGCCTCTGCTCCAGTTCTCACACGGCCTGATACAGAGAAGTCGTTCAAGCTGGAGGTTGATGCCTCATCCGTTGGTGTTGCAGCCGTTCTCACCTGGAAAGGGCCCAAAGGTCGAACCCTAACCTGCGACTTCTTCTCTAAGACCTTATTAGCCGCAGAGAGGAATTAAGCCATTGGTGATCGGGAATTTCTCGCCATGAAGCTAGCTTTGGAGCAATGGCGCTATCTTCTGGAAGGAGCTCATCATCCGGTCTATATCTACACTGACCAGAAGAATCTCCTGTAACTCCAGACTGCTCAGCATCTCAATCCTCGTCAGACTGACTGGTCCCTCTTCTTTTCTCGATTCAACTTCCTAATTCACTTCCGTCCATCCGAGAAGAACGTCAAAGATGATGCCCTCTCGCGTGCCTCTGATGTTGTGGGGGAAGAATCGGCTCCTCGGAATGACTAGTTGTTGCTGCTCCTGTGGACCTACGGCAACTTCCTCCTGGCAAGACCTATGTCCGACCAGCTCTTCGAAAGAGGTTACTAACTTGGGAACATTGCTCTCGTGTGGCTGGGCACCATGGGGTGAAGAGATCTATTGCTCTCATATCCCGTTACTACTAGTGGCCAGATCTGGTCAAGGAAGTTCCAGATTTTGTGGGTTCCTGAGCTTCCTGTGCCTGTAACAAGTCGTCACATCTCAAGCCAGCAGGTCTGCTCCTGCCATTGCCGATATCCAGATGCCCGTGGACTCACATAGCCATGGACCTTATTACGGATGTCCCATCTTCTTCTGGTAATACAGTCATCTGGGTGGTTACGGATCGCTCTAAGATGTCCCACTTTGTTCCTCTGCCAGTTCTGCCATTAGCTCCACGCCTTGCCAGCATGTTCTTCCTGCGCATCTTCCGGCTTCATGGACTTCCCCTGCACATTGTCTCGTCTGTGGGGTCCAGTTTGTTTCCCGTCTCTTACAATCCCTGTGGGGTCAACTTCAAGTGAAGCTGGACTTCTCATCTTCGTACCATCTGCAGTCCAATGGACAAGTTGAGAGGGTTAATCAGACCATCCGCTGCTATCTCCGCCATTTTGTCCGGTCCCAGGTGTCGCCGTACATCATCGTCCATGGTGGTCCAGTGGGTCCACTAACCCTGGAGCCTAACAATATAAATATTATTATGTTTTAATACTAAAAAAAAATATTAAAATCTTTTGTGAAATAAATTCTTAGTTTTGCCAAATTGTGACAGCAATGCATTTTTCATACTATTGCGTATACCATTGTGGGAATGGTATGGCCCTTAGTTTCATGGGTGCTCTAGAGACACACGTCTTGGGTCGCGGGCTTACCCATGCTTCCCTTAGCGTCCCAGCGGTATAACCCACCCATCCCCGTTCCTGCTCCGCCGGTCTGGCACGCGCATTATCATCTCCTAGGGCGCGTGCAACAGCTCCTGAACATTTAACCCCTTAAGGACGCAGGGTTTTTCGGCTCATTTCTCGCTCTCCAACTTCAAAAATCCATAACTTTTTCATTTTTACGTGTACAGACCTGTGTGAGGGCTTATTTTGTGCGTAACAAATTTTACTTTCCCGTGATGTTATTTATTTTAACATGCCGTGTACTGCGAAGCTGAAAAAAAATTCCAAATGTGGAAAAATTTAAAAAAAACAGCACATGCGTCACGTTCTTGTGGGCTCAGTTTTTACGACTTTCACTCTTCGCTCCAAATAACACACCTACTTTATTCTTTGGTTCGGTGCGATCGCGGTGATACCAAATTTATATAGGTTTTATTGTGTTTTAATACATTTTCAAAAATTAAACAAATGTGTACAAAAAAGAAAAAAAAATTAAAAAATTTTGCCATCTTCTGACGCTAATAACTTTTTCATACTTTGGCGCACGGAGATGTGTGAGGGGTCATTTTTTGCGAAATGAGGCGACGTTTTCATTGCTACCATTTTGAGGTCTGTGCGACATTTTGATCATTTTTTATTTCATTTTTTATGTTATGTAAAAAGGTGTAAAAGTCGCATTTCGGACTTTGGGCACCATTTCCCGCCTCGGAGGTCACCGCCGCCAGTAACCGTTTTTATATTTTGATAGATCGGGCATTTTGGGATGCGGCGATACCTAATATGTTTGTGATTTTTACTGTTTATTATGTTTTATATTCGTTCTAGGGAAAGGGGGGTGATTTGAACTTTTAATATTTTATTAATTTTTTTTTATTTTTTTTTTCACTATTTTTTAGACCATCTAGGGTACATTAACCCTAGATAGTCAGATCGCTCCTACCATATACTGCAATACTTCTGTATTGCAATATATGCCATTTTTGCAGCACATTCATTACAATGAGCCACTGGCTCATTGCTGCAATATGCAACAACCCCCACCTCTGTATGAAGAGGACTCAACCCGTGAGCCCTCTTCATACATCCCTTACACCTCTGCGCCGTAGAGCTACGGCGCAGAGCGTTAAGGGGTTAAAGGGCCAGCGCACCATTTATTGGAGCTGGCCATTACCGGAAGCCTTTATAAGCCAGCCTCTTCCTGCACAGCCCGCCAGTTCTTTGTGCCTCATGCCCTACAGTAAGCTTTGTTCTTGATGCCCAGTGCTTATTATTTCCTGTTGTGACCCCAATTATTGACTTTTAAACAAGGGCTGCCTGTCCTAACCTTCCCCTATGTCCCCGACTCTGATGTCCTGTCAAGGAAATACTATTCTTGAATGTGTAAGATTTGTTGAACTATTGGGCAATTACAAACTTGGTTGAAATATATGGCATCTATTGAAGCGTCCAGGCCACATTTACAACATCCTGGAGATCCTTACCACCTGATAAACTCTGACCTGCAGAATGTTCTCTGGTGACCTCAAAAGCCATTTGGTCACCTCTCCTCTGCACCTACCCCCACCCCTGCATCTAGGAATTTGGAAACAAAGAACTGTGTAAATGTTCCTGGACTCTCCCCCCTCATTAACACTTTGCCCAATCGTGAATGACCCTCTGGACTAATTAATGAATGGGAGGTTCTGAAATCTGAACCAAACTGAGAAGTTATAAAACAATATGAAATCCAAGAATTGGTGTTCACATTTTGGGGGCTGCTTGACAAGCTGAGTGTGTTCCTCATTTCTCCCACCTCCAGGGATCAGGATTTACTTTAAGTTGTAAGTTTCTGTTATTTTCTCCCTTTTTATTTTATAACTGTTTTGCCGTGTTGTGTGTCATTTTATAATTCTTTTGTTTTTAATATCTTTTTATGCACTGATCAACTTTTTGTAATTAAAGCTTTTCACTTTAATTTTGGTCCCTGTATGCTCTGCGAACTGATAGCCTTGTGAAGTGTGGTGAACTGTGTGACTGCTAGAGTGCTGAGTGTGCATGTCTAGTGGTGTGACAAAGTGACTGCTTGAGAGCAAGAATTGATGTAGAGTGGGATACTTATTGGTCCCAGTATAAATGCAATAAGTGGTGGCAGCGGGTCTGGTTCTGGTGCTGGATCTGTATGAGGTGTTATTTAGGCTCAATTTGTGTCCTGAGTGAAAGGTGAGCGCAAGTTTGAGTAGGCTAAATTAACCCATACAGTTGCACCCCAAGTCACGTGACGAGGCGGCGGCGTCCTCGCCGTGACACCCCCTAAGGTGATTTAACCCTACAGTGCCTGATCACTCATACAGTACAATTGTATTGCAGTATATTGTGAATATACTGCTTCCGTATTAGAGTCTGTCTCTGACAGACTGTAATACAGATCAATGGATGACAGCTATGGGAGCCTTGACTAGGCTCCCAGCTGTCATGGCAACCAATTGGCGCCCTTCAATGATGTCATGAAGGGCACCAATCGGCAATCCAAGATAGCGCTACCCATCTGAAAAACTGTTAGGTACAGTTATTGACCGCAGCAATCGGTGCCGCAGCAGTTACCAGTGGATGTCAACCCCTTTCCGTACTTCCCTTAGTGCTCTACAACATATATATTCATACAGCAGTATGGATGTGGTTAGAGAAAATCTACCAACAAAATCAAGCATGATAAACTCTATATTACAGGGTCCCCTTTGCAGCCAATACAGCACAGGGCCTTCACAGTAGTAAAAACAGTACAGGGCCCCCATAGTAGCCAATACAGCACAGACCCACTATAACACCCAATACAGCACTGAGCCCCCATAGCACCCAATACAGCAAAAAGCCCCCATAGTAGCCAATACAGCACAGAGCTCCCATATTTACCAATACAGCACAGACCTCTAGAGCGGCCAATATAGCACAGGGTCCCCATAGCAGCCAATGCAGCACAGAGCCCTCATGGTAGCCAAAATAGCACAGAGCCCCGATAGCAGCCAACATGCTGCAGGATGTTGTTATTGTGAATCTTTGTACATGCTCAAGAGAGGCCTGGATGTCTTTAGGGCAAAATATCAAGGGTTATGGGAAAAATAAACATTTGTTTAATTCTTGGACTTAATAAACCTGATTATTTTTCCAACCTTATATACTATGATATTAAAAAATTGCAGACAGTTGGTATGATATAATATTTTTATTTTCTGAGATATAGGCCAACATTTATCAATAGAAGTGCAAACTGGACCATGTGCAGTTTGTCTATGCAGTGGTGACAGATTCAGGAATTGTGGCGCACGTTCTTCATGAATCTGGCAACCCTGCACCCGTTTTGTCAGACACCACATGATAATTGTGTCGCACGGTCCGACTGTGCACTGAAACGCCCCTCTTTGTACAGAAATATGAGTTGCAGCAGAAACACAAAGGTGACGCCAACGACTATTGGGTTTTCCTTGACTGTAAGCTATAATTCTTAAAATTAACACAAATAAACTCTTGAAAAAGTTCCCCGTTTGTAAGGACTATATATAATATTTGAGTTTCTCAATTGCATTACAGAAAAAAAATAACGTTATGCTGATATTCTATTTATTGAAAAGAACTTGTAGTAATGTGAAGGGAAAAGAAGACAAAGGCCAAGTTAATACCGGAATTGTATCAAAATCACTACCCAAGAAAATGTGCAGGTCCATGCCAAAAGTAACATTTACAATAAGTAAATGGCTGTACATAACAGATCTGAGGAATAATATCTGCAGCTAGTGCAACACGAAAAATTAGTGTTGGGAATAACCCGATTGTATCGGGTTAAAGGGAGCATGGTGAGCCGGTTGGGGGAGGGATTAAGTGAGTCGGCTCCCTTCGGTCACAAACAAGAGCCAACTCATTTGCAAACACGGGCGAGAATAGGACCTGCTCAGAGTTGTGCAGCTCGGTGAGTTGGCTCACAGATGAGTCCATGGAAAACATGGCTGCGTGTATGAGCCCGTATAGATATTTGGGACTGTGTGCTAACCATGATAGCACACCGGGTGGATGAGATTGTATTCATAGTAGAAGTAAAGGAGATAGATAGATAGATAGATAGATAGATAGATAGATAGATAGATAGATAGATAGATAGATAGTGACAGCACATGAAGCTGCAGTCTCAGGCCTGGCTGCCACTACATAAGGCTGACGTCAGGCGCACAGCATTCTAGGTAATGTAGTTTCTACACTGCCCTGTTGTGGATATGGAGCGATGACGCATCGGGTAAACTGTATGCACAATACCAGATCCTAAGAACACCACATTGCGTATTACGTAGCAGCGCTAGGCCCTCCTGGGAATTGTAGTTTATCAGCGCCAGGCCGAGGCGTTCACTGAAAAAAACAGTTCCGACTTCGGAAGACTGCAACTCCCGAGCTGCCTCGTCCTCCTCCCGCCTCCCAGGGGCAGGGCAGGGCGCGTCATCGCAGCCGTTGCCTGTGAGTGTAGGTGTGTTGTGGAGTTCAGTCGCCTGCAGGAGGCGGAGAGAGGCAGGAAGGCGGCCGGGGCTTGGAGCCTGTGACACCGGGCGGAAGGTGCGTTGTTGTGGCTGGTGTGTGAGGAAAGCTCCGGGGCGTGTGCGGCCTGGTCACCACGTCCTCTCTGTGTGTAGATGGGCGGCATGTGAGGGGCTGTGTGAGTGCCGGGAGTCTGTGGAGGAATGTGACTCATTCCGGTGATGATGGCTGCTCCCTAGTATTACCATCATTACAGGACTGTAAACATAAGGGTGAGCACTACTTGATCTCTCCTCTAGTACTCAGTGATACAGCATAGCTGCTGGTGGGGAAGGCCCAGATCATCGTATATCACCCGAGCAGTAGTGGCCAGTGAAGCTCTGTACAAGTGTGAGAGGTAGTACAGCATGGATGTGCCACACATACATCATGTCCCTCTCACCACTACTTCTAAGCTTTGTTCACAAATCTGTCAGAAGCTCCACTAAGCAGCAATCTTAGGTTTTCTTTACATGAGTTTTGTAGGATAGAATAATTTAATAAATAGTCTTAGAAAAGTTGTCACATTGTGAAGATACAACACCCAGCACTAACTATACATAAGCTGAGTATGAAACCGTAAGTAGACTATAACAGGCCACTGCTATGGTCATTAATATTTTATCACCCAGAAAACACAACTTTTTTTTTAAGTAATTAGGAGCATGAATGTTTTAGTATTTAGATCGAGATATATCCGTTCCTGGCTGTCGGTAGGAAGAGGACAGTTGTGTATTGTATCCTTACTTGGTATTATGCATGTTTTTCAGGGAAAGGCACTAATCCTTTATAAAGGCTCTTTTCTTGTTTGCCCCTATTAGTCAGCAAGGTATCAAATGCATGATTAAAGGGGAATTCCAGGAATGAGCATAAAAATATAAGCTAATATCTAATTATTTGTTATTTAAAATGTGCTTCCCAAAATGTTGTGGACTTAATTATAGCCCTTTAATCAGTCCTGTGAGTTTGTCCCTTTGGAAGAGACACAGGACAGAAGATGGCTGCTGGTCACATGTTTACATCACATGTTCTGCACCTGCTTGGACAGGTCATGTGATCATCACTATATGGCTATAGTCGGTTGGTTGCAATGCATCCCGTATGGCCTGTGTTGTGGTGAGGGTGTGTTGCATCTCAGTGAGATAGTGTGCAGTGATGGCAGTTACGCATCATTACTATGGTAACAGAGCAAGACAGTCTATGACATCATCACTGGGAGCAGAGCATGACAGCGAGGAGCAGTAACTGAGAACTGAGGGATCATGAGAGTTGTAGTTGTAGATGGTGGCCATCTTGGAGATAATTCTGCCTTGTTTAGAAATCATAAAAGCAAACAATTTAAGCTGAGCTTTGATTAATGACTGACAGTGTTCAACTTAATACTCCTGGAAAGAAAGAAGGAACTCTACCCCATTTGTATATAAGGCGGCAGTGAGGTTACAACGTCACATAATAAAAAAAAAACTTAGGTGCCATTGCAGCATACAGTATAATAAATTTCTTTCCAACCAAAGAAAATACAGGAAAAATACAACCAAAATCACTTTTATAAAATCATTTTGATTTTTTTTTGCCCATGGAAAACTATGGCATGGAGAAAATGTAGTGTCCAATAACCTAGATAAATCGGTGCACTTATTTCCAGAACTATCTCTATTTGTGGAGACTAATGCTATTGATCCATAAAATTGTAATCAATATCAGATTCTGGATTCCTCTGCCCAAAAGTATTTCAGTGCTGGAGACACCCAGTAAGAACAGGTCCCAATGAGGTTGCCCCTTTTCTTTAGACGAGTAAACGCATACGTTCATTGTAGTCCACCAGTGCTGTGTGAGGTTTGCATTTCATGTGTATGTAGATTTGACAGGCTGCCTACACTGCATTTTCATGAATAAAGCTCGCAGCAAAATCTCATTGAAACCTGCAGTTTAAAATAGGATTTTTGGGGGGCATATTGGTGGGGCAAACACAACGCATGCTTATCTTCCCTATTCATTCCTTCTTTATCCAGGTTCATATGTTTTTCTTTCACAAATGTCCTAATGAATAATGTTTTTATTAACTTTGTTTTTCTGTTCTTTTGTAAAAGACATGCCCATGCCTGGTGGTAGACGCTTCTGTCAGAAACCAGCCTGAATGGTTGGCAAGGACCGAAGACCTGGGGATCTTTGGGATGTGTTTTACAGGGATTTTCTGCCGGTCTCCTAGCTTTCCTTCCTGGTCTATAGCTTGAGACACAAGATCGGTAAAGGGATATGGAACATTAAAGTCTCAAGTAGGATGTACTTTTCATGCTGGTTTGTTGCTGCTACTTCCTCAAGTATGTAATGACGGTTCTTCATCGGTTGTTAAGGAAGGGAGAGGATTGTGGTGTAACAGGAAGCAACGTAAATAGAAGCTTTTTTTTTGGTCTCTTGGGAAAGGTAGCTTTAACATAGATGCAAATTGCTTTTCTGCTATAAATAACTTTTTTTTTTTATTTCCTTGGAATATATACACTCTAAGTCTAACTTTTCTACACAAGGAAAAAGTCTATATCCTTGCAAGGATGTTTAATTTTCTCACACAAGTATAATTGCATGCCTCCAAAAGTATAAATTGTTGTCTTAACTATATCTGATGTGGACAAGAGAACGTACTGGACCTCGTAATAAGAAGCTGGGTTTTTGCCGCTCATATGACTGCCAATGCAAAAAGAGATTGTAAGCAAAATATAAGGAACTGCCTGAGGAGCACCCTACACTCAAAGTCTCAGAAGTTGGGTTTTTTCCCTCCTTAACTCGATGCTCTCCAACTAACAAACCTCTGAACTCTATATACTGGATAATAACATAAAGGGGACCTTCCATGTCAAAGGCCCTAACACCTTCTCCGTAAAATGGGAATAAGACAATTGGAAACAAGCCAGGGTTGAGATTATTTCCTTTTGTAGTTTACATTGAAGTGTTGGTCATCGGTGGATTGCCAATATTTAATTGGATTGCCTTCATCTATATTTGTAGACCTATTCATAGCCCTCTTTCCAATTGATGACTCCAGGAGGTGGACCCATGAAAGAGTGTGGATACAGTGAAATTAATACTCGTGGAACCTCCCACATGGAGTCTCCCCACAAGAAGAAGAAAACTGTGGCAAAGCGAAAGTGGGAAGTTTTTCCTGGGAGAAACAAGTTCTACTGCAATGGCAGGATTATGATGGCCAGACAAACCGGAGTCTTCTACCTCACCCTGATCCTAATTCTGGTCACTAGTGGGCTCTTCTTTGCTTTTGAGTAAGTAATTTTCTTATTATATGTATATATGTATTAATGTTATTTTTTAAGCTCTGTATACAATACGAAGTGCAATGAAGTAGGTGTCGTAGTCAATATCCCTGTGATACAACATGGATAGGAGAACTTGTAGTTATATTAACCCCTACGCGCACTAGGGCTTAAAGGGGTTTTCCCACTAAAGAAAATTTTCACATTTCTATCCCCTAGTGATGTTAACACAATAAAGCTTTATTTTAACCCCTTACAATACAATTTTACTCAGTTTTATTGCTGTTTTAGCTCCTAGTAATCAGTGATGGTCCATGTAAGATTCCAGAGTATTGGTGGGGCCCTCTAAGCTGACCCATTAGGATCCCCTCTAGTTCTGTGGGGTCGACAACTTAGTTAGATTATCAGGGTACAGGGTTTATATGCACTTTTATCTGGCTTCTGATATTATACTAACACAGATCAGAGATGCATGAGATGATAACACAGAGGTATGACTGACAGAGGCTGACAGACTTTTACAATGTTACACTGTGAGCTCTAGCTCTGCTACATATCACAGATATGTGCCTGTCTCCCCCTTCCTGGATCACATATCTCTTTGTAGTTTGCAGCCTCTCTCTCTGCTCACCTTTTGCTGACAGGATGTGAATCAGTGAGTGTCTCTGAGCTCCATGCAGGGGGCATGGCTACGGGCAGACAGCAGATTCTGACAGAAGTCATCTCATCTGCACAATCTCATTCAAGATTGTGCCTGACCCAAAGTCAGAAGTTACAGGGTCTACATGTCTAGGGGCAACTGAAATTGTGTAAAGTAGGACTGATAGACACTTTGGACTTCTGTGAAATGCTGTATTTTTGAGCATGCCACACAGTTTACATTGCTCTACAATGAATTAGTATTGTACAGCAGTGTAAAGTAAAGAAAGTTAAAAAAAAGTTTACAACCTTAAAATAAAATATAAAACCCTAAAATGTCACTTTCCCACACAAACAGTTAATAAAGTATTACATACACAACCCCCCACATATATTTGGTATTGACGCATCTGTAACAATCTGTATAATTAAGCAGCATCTGTATAATTATTCACCCGCACGGTGAATGCCGCAAAAAAAAAAAAAAGTTCCTAAGAAAGATAATTTAAGAAGAATGCTCTTAGATGCTATAAAAAGTGATTGAAAATGTTAAGCACTCTAAAATAAGACCACGAAAAAGAAATCTTCTCGCAAAAATATTCCCGTTGGGCAGCTACTTGTTCTCTTATGCTCATTTCCTGTATTAATATTTATCTGCTCTGAATGTAGTGTTTGGTTGCTGGTGAATTTGAGACATTTGCAACAAATAGTCTAACAAAAAAAAAAGTTGCACCTGCCAGGATAAGAAAAACTGTTATATCTTGTGGAATCTGAGTCGGTCCATTTTTATCATAATTCCCACTCCACAGCCCTGATAAGCAGACTACCAGGCAATTTCATTTTGTTTTGCATTAACAGTTGGCAGGATGGACCACCATCATACAGCTTTGTGACAAACACAAATTTAAATAAATAATGCATTGAAAATGCAATGAAAACATATTTGTTAATTAAAACTCTCATCGCAAAAATCACAAATAGGGATGTCATAATCAAACAGTCAAAGTAAGCAGATTTATATACCGCAACATACATCAAGGAGAACATTTACAGTCCCAAAAATGCTTAAAACAAAAACCATCCAATATTTGGTTCAGATGCACAAATGTGTTTAAAAATATAATACACAAAGTAAAAAGCTCTTATTCTTTTAAAACTGTGATAAAATGCAAACATTACATGAAAATTCGAAATAATACTCACCCTCCAGGGTCCGGATTGTTGGCGCGGGTCCCGCGCCAACAATCCGGACCCCGGAGGGTGAGTATTATTACGTTTTTTATTTTTTGCTTGACTCGTGTATGAGCCGAGTTTTTTGTGCTGAAAAACTCTGCTTATACACGAGTATATGCGGTAGATGTGAGAAGTTCATACATATCCCACTTGCACTAAGCGTCACACAGATAAATATTGTACGCTCCCTTACACAATGGTTACCCAACTAAAAAAAAAAAATCTAAATATTGTGGGGAATTGCTCTGTTAAATGCTTGGTAGTAGTGCAGGAAGCAGGGACACGCAGGGTAAAGTAAAAATCAAGTGTTTTTATTTGCGGTCAAACAACTTAAATTCAGCCTCCGCGTAGGCATAAACAAAACCTACTTGTCTGAGTACTGTCTAATACAGTAGCAGGTCCCCCTCTGTATGTGCATCTGGCTGCCAGGCACCTGCTCTTCGCCAGCAGTATATCAGGAGGCACTCTGTTACCTGTGCTGTATGAGCACAGTCCAGCTTTCAGCTCTCCCGGTAGTGCCTCACCTACTGCTTCTGGCCTGCGGTCTAAATTGGGCTCTAACAAGACCTGTGACCTGCAACTGTGGATATACCTGTGTCTATTACTATGAGAACTGTCAATCTGAGGAATAGCCTGCTTCAGGTGCTGGTCACAGCAGGGACAGCAGAGAGCTTCAAGAAGGGTCTAGATGCCTTTTTTACACCTAAATAACATTGATGGTTATGTTATATAGAATTTATTCCCCTAAATCCCTTCCTTGGTTGAACTAGATGGACAAGTGTCTTTTTTCCAACCGTATAAACCAGTGGCACTAGTGCCAGAGGCGGCACTTGGAGCCCTCGGTGTGGGCACCCAGGTCATCACCCCTGAATGAAGTTCACCAGACAGGACTCAAAGAATCTTCCTGGAGAATCTTCCTACAATGATAGGGAAATTTGCCCTCCTCCTTTCAACTGCGTTGGTGTCTTTAGGAGGCTGAACGATTGAAAATTGTCAAAGAAAAAGGAGAAATAAATTACTGCTTAAATTGCTGTGCTGGCACTTTGCAATAAATAAGTGGCTTTTAGTTGAAGTTTGGGCACTCCGGCTCTAAAAGGTTAGCCATCGCTGATATAAACTATGGAACTATGAAAATCCCAGGACCGAAGCTCAGATGGAGTACGTGTCCCGCTACCAGCGTACCCCTACTTCATAATAAGCAGGCCCAGTACAGACATTACAAAGGTGTCTATGCTAGCTACGCCAACGTAATGATCACATAGTGATGTTGATAATGGGCGCTGAAACAAAGCCTTGTGCACATCTGAAAATAATGTCCATACACATGGACCATGTTTTGTACCTCTCATTCCATAAAAATACATTCACATACTTTTTTATAATTTTTGACGCACACCCCTTTCCCTGCAAAGCCACACACCGGTTTTGTCATGTCAGTCTTATTAAACCCTTGATAAATGTGGCACAGGGCAATAAAGACAGCTTCTGGTGCATATTGCCAGAGATTGATAAATCTGACCCAGTTTGGTTTCACCTGAACTTCCTCATCAGAACAGCGGCAGACATATTTGCCTTTCTTTCTGCAAATCAGACATTTTTGTTTGCTAAGTTTTAATGACCGATTTGCTAATATTGATTTTTCCAGAAATCTGAGAATGTGAAGCCATAAAGCGCAGTCCGTATGATTAATGTTGTCTTTTATACTAATGGAGTCTGTGATCTGTCCAGCAACCAAAACAATATTACTAGTTAGACACCTTGTTGTGGCATCCCATAAGGAGGTGATCCCAAATCGCTGTGGATTATACTGCTCTGTTTTACTTCATTAGATATATTTTTTGTTGTTTCATCCTGAGATCTTGCTATCTAAAAATATAGACTTTTACTGTAGAAAAAAAAAACTATGGGGTCTCCAGAGTTACCCTGAATTGGATCATGTTATCAAGTTACAATGTTGCATCTATTCCCCCAAAAAGAGGTAAATAAAAGTTTAACCCAAAATGATTGCATTAACATCGCAAGTGGACCCACAAAAGAATGGACAGCAGGGACTAAAGCAGTGGTGGCGAACCTATGGCACTGGTGCCAGAGGTGGCACTCTGAGCCCTGTCTTTGGGCACTCAGGCCATTTCACAGCACAAAGGTCAACATTCAGGACTCCAGACCTGAACCAAGGAGGTGTGGACAGAGCTTGATTATCATTGAAGCCTCTTCTCCGGACCCATGATTCATACTGTTAAGAGGACTTTAGAGGGAAACCACAATAACAATCCAAATTTCTCCTTCTTTTTCTTGTATTGGTGTAATCGGAGTGTAATACGTTTGAAACCTGTGAATTACTTTAAATTGGCATTTGGCACTTTGTGAAAATATCTGGCTTTTGCTTGTAGTTTTGGCCATCACTGGACTCAAGAAAAGTTCTAGTAATGTTTATTGCAAAGTGAGAGTCACAATATTATAAAAGTGGTTCAGCATGTGAACATGGATTGAGAGTTAGAAGATCAGTGGGGGTCTCGGTGCTGAGACCCCTGCAAATCACAAAAACGAGGGGTCCGACCGACCAGCTCGGGGCTCCTCGGACTAATGGAGCAGACGGCCACGCATGACCGTTCTGCTCCATTAGTCTCTATGGAGCTGACGGAAATTGCCGAAACGCAAAACTTATCACTTAAATTTTACAACGCTCATGAAGTACAATCTCAAAATCGCCTGGATATGTTCAAGCGTTCCGAAGTTATAACCAATTAGCGTGACACACGTCAGATTCAGAAAATTGAGTCTGGTCATTGAGCAAGCGTGATAAGGGGTTAAACAGTTAATATAGTTAAAGGTTTGTTCTTCTCAGCAGATACAATTCTAAAATGTTAGTTGCTCTGTTTAAGATAAAGTTAAGATTTCCCATGGTTACTATAGAAACATAAAATGAGCTATGATGCTGTGGATTAACTATTCCTCAGGATTTACATCTTTACAAATATAAAAATAAATCCACTGAGCGCACATGTGTTATAAGCATTTGATTGCATTGCCAGCCAGTGCCCACGTGTTTGCAGTACTACAGTGAGCACCTTCTGTGTCCATTCATTGTAATTGTAGTTTATTGCCGATGAGAGAACCTCAATAAAACCTGTGAGGTGGATGCTAGTTGGCTTTCACGTGATCTGAACTTGGTCAAAAAAATCCTAATTCTATCATAGGCTGGTAGTCTATTTTAAAGGGGATCTGTCACCAGCATTTACACCACCAAATACCAACTACCTCAAGTCCTTTCGAGAATTCCCTAAAAATCACCTCTGATGCCCCTATGAGGCATGGGTGGGAATCAGACCTTTATCTGCAGCTCACATTCCCTTCTAGGTCTTTAATTGCCTCTATCTGTCCTAGTGTTGAATCGATACCAGAATTTTGAGTGTGATACGATACTCAGAAAAGTATTGTGATACTTGATATCGAT
The DNA here is from genome assembly GCF_040894005.1 of Engystomops pustulosus. Lineage (NCBI taxonomy): Eukaryota > Metazoa > Chordata > Amphibia > Anura > Leptodactylidae > Engystomops > Engystomops pustulosus. The sequence goes on along the minus strand of NC_092413.1, from coordinate 72,106,871 downwards.
ACAATACTTTCAAGAAAAGAAGTATTATCTGAATGTTTATGGTGCTGTCACATGAGGCATTTACATTGCATTTAGAAATTTGCATTTCCATTGAAACGCATACGATCGGTAACAGTCAGCCAGTGATTTGCCAGGAGAAGCTTTAGTGCTTTATGACAGTGTATGTATTGTAATGGTTGTCCTGGCAATGTTAATACAAAATGGTATACTAAATAGTATAATTTAGGGCTCGTGTAAATGGACACTTTTGATGTCCTTGTGCTATCCTTTTTTTTTTTTTTTTTGCGGATGGCAAACAGAGCCACTGTTTCCTATGGGTCTGTTCACATGTCCATTTTTTTCATGGATGTGCAGAGTGAGAAAAAATAGCAGTACATGCAGTCCCCGGGTTACGTACAAGATAGGGTCTGGTGGTTTGTTCTTAAGTTGAATTTGTATGTAAGTCGAAACTGTATACTTTATAATTGTAGTTCCAGACAAAATATTATTTTGCCCCAGTGACAATTGGATTTTCAAAATTTTTTGCTGTAATTGGACCAAGGATTATCAATAAAGCTTCATTACAGACACCTTACAGCTGATCATTGCAGCCTGGGACTATAGTAAAGCATCCAGAGAGCTTCACCAGAGGTCACAGTGGGCAGTGGGGTTCGTCTTTAACTATGGGTCGTCTGTAAGTCGGGTGTCCTTAAGTTGGGGACCGCCTGTATGCGTTATTTTGTCTCACATTCAGACCATGTACATCGATAGAAGTCAATGGATCCGCAAAAAAATAAACGACACATGCAGAGTGTGTGTGTGTGTGTGTGTGTGTGTGTGTGTGTGTGTGTGTGTGTGTGTGTGTGTGTGTGTGTGTGTGTGTGTGTGTGTGTGTGTGTGTGTGTGTGTGTGTGTGTGTGTGTGTGTGTGTGTGTGTGTGTGTGTGTGTGTGTGTGTGTGTGTGTGTGTGTGTGTGTGTGTGTTTGTTTGTTTTGGGTTTTTTTTATATGTTGCTAGGCAACCAACTGGGGCAGGGCAAGAAGTAGATTAGAAACACATCAGCTTTTTGCATATGTGAAAAAAACTGATGTTGTATGGATGTGTAAGAAACTGATACAATATGGACGGATCACAGATATCACGTCCGCATTTTTTGCAGATGAGTAGCAGACATGCCTGTCTGAATGAGACCTTATTTTTTTGATATATAATAATTTTTTATTTTTTTTTTCATTTAATTTAATATACCTTTATTCCCATAATAATCTCCATAGTAGTAATAATCTCTGTAATAATCTCCATAATGTTATTATTATAATCATCTCAATAATAATCTACTCAATAATGATCTCAATATCTCTGGCAGGTGGAGGGAGGAGGTTGTGTATTAAAATCCCGGGCTGGGCAAAAAATTATTTGATTGCATAATTTAGAGCCTTGTGTCTGGGGAAGCCCTGGGAGGAGAAGAAACTACATATATGGACAGATGGTGATATCTCCCTGATGACATGGTCCCTGCTCTGTTGCCAAACTGTCACCTCTACACACAGGATTCCCTGCCCGATGCAGATACAAAGGGGTCTGTGAAAGACTTTCAGTAACGCAGGTAACAGAAACCTGGTATTGAACCGTTCTGCCTTTAACAGTATCTTAGAAGTACCGAGATTACGATACATCGTACAACCCTTATCCGCTCACCCCAGATTTATGGTTCTAGGTGCTGTAGACCCACCGAGGATAGGGGATAACAATTATAATAAGTATAATATTATATAATTATATTATATAATTATGTCCTCAATTGCTGCCTAGCCACAGGATCTGTCTTTTGGCATGGACCAGCGAGTAGCTGGTATAGAGTTTTCGATAACTTGACTACAACTTGTCTTTTACACCATAAAAAATATTGATGGGAATAATGACGGTTCACTTGCATGCGATATTGATCTATTTTAGAGTGTGTGTGTATTTTTCAATAAAAGTTTTTTTTAAAAAGTGATGGGTCTTAGAACTTGTTAGGAGAGGTTGAAGGTATATTTACCATCTGACTTGTCCCTTTACCTAAGGTAAACTTCACAAATCTATCTGCTGGTCTAAAGGTAAAATACCAGGCCTTTTTAGAATAACAATGGCAGTTCTTCATAGGAAGTAGTTTCCATTTGGCTTACTTTTTGCACACTGTTAAATAATAATTCAATAAAAAAAAATGAGTCTCTCCATTGTGTGAAAATGCTGCTGAATTAGCAGAATGGTTATGGACACATGCTTAAAGGGGTATTCTCGTCTGGGCACTCACATTCAGTTTCATTAATCTGCCATATATAAACATTTCTTCAATTAGATGTTATTAAAAAAAAAATGTTCCTGTGTGAAGATAATTTCTCATAAATGTAGTCATGTTGTCCCTTAGAAACGAGATAGCTTCCTCAGTTACGGCCACCTCTGCTGGAGGGATTGCACAAAGAAACAAATCGTTTTTGTATATGAAATGTCCGGGAGTTACTGTATGTCCTACAGCCGTCCTGTGGTAATGATTGCTGAATCCTGCTGGTCCGGCAGGACGCTATAGCGCAAGTCTGGCCACCGCTGCCAGAGTGTGACGTGGTCGTATCCGAGCAAGCTATCTGGTTTGTAAGGGACAACATGACTACATTTATGAGAAATTATCTTCACACAGGAACATTTTTTTTATTAACCTCCAATTGAAGAAATGTTTACATGAGGCAAATGAATTTAATTAAATGTAAATGCCCAGATGGGAATACCCCTTTAAGTGTAGCAAGTGGCTGAGAATGTATTTCTAACAGGCAGGCTATTAGGAAGCTAATGCTATGCAGTCCTTTATGAAAATCATACTTTGTGCTCATGTATTTTCTTTTGAAGTTATATTGACTTGCTTGCCCTTTTCTGGTTTCCGGGGGCAATAGTAGTGAGCGGTCAGTGAGTAAACTGAAAAGCAAACCTACCACTATGACAGATCTACCTATTAAGCTCCACCCTATCTTATTGAATTTTTATTGAATTGGTTATTGAATTTTTTTTTCTCCCAAGATTGTGATCATATATTTTTGAACTGATATTTGTGGCAGTTTACGACTCGTAGTATTGGGGAGCGATCTGGAGGGCAGTTATTTATTATATGTTTTATGCCTCTGTAATTGTATATGTGATAGTACTTAAAGGGAAACTACCACCACGGATTTACCTATAAAGGTAGATCAGGTGGTAGGTGCAGCTATAGGACGTGAGGATAGCCCTTTTAAGGGTTAATCCTCATGTCCCTGCAATATTTAAATAACTTTTATTTCGCTAATATGTAAATTTTGTAAAGAGGCTACTGGGGTGTGGAGTAGGCGAAGATAAGGCTACACGGCGCGGCTACTCCACACCCCAGTAGCCTCTTTGATCCCCCTACCAGATAACTTTGTCGCGCAGATCCTCATAGCTGCGCGCCCTCGTCCGTGATGCCTGCCATCTGCACAGACTGCAGGCTTCGTGGACGAGGGCGCACAGCTATGAGGACCTGCGCGACGAAGTTATCTGGTGGGGGGATCAAAGAGGCTACTGGGGCGTGGAGTAGCCGTGCCGTGTAGCCTTATCTTCGGCTATTCCACTGTTTTCTATTAAAGTTATAGTTCTAAGCTTTTTATTCCAATAAATATTTTTAGCTTTTACCTTATTAACTTGGTTATTGTATTGTAATGTTGTTAGTCTTTATCACTTAATGGCAACTTGTCATCAGAAATTGGCCTAATAAACTGCTACAAGTATGTTGTCAAGCATCTGAACACCTTCAAGATGTTTCTTTTATGGCCCAATGTGCTGTCATCATCTATAAAATCAAGTAAGATGCTAATTGGCTCTATGAGGTCAGGGAGGCAGAGAGTTCAGGACTGAAGACAAGCTCTCCCTGCCTCTGAACTCGGTCATGGAGATGAAATCTGGTCATGATGTCCCTGGATGCAGTTCAGCTTCATGACAACATACTGGTAGTGCTTTATTAGGCCAAATTCTTGTGACAGAATCCCTTTAAACTTGCCACATGTATGTGGGAGTCGAAGTCTGATGTTTGTCTTGTCGACTCCACAGCCCTGAATCTGAAAAAATCTGAATTCGTAGTATAAAGTCTTGGTGGTGATATACAATACATGTATAAGATAATTTTTATTTTGTATAGCCATTCAGTAAGAACTTTCATAGAAGTCGACATCTGCATTGAGTTTGTGTAAGTAATGGGCTGTAAGGCTTTGATGGTGTGACTATTTAAAAGTATGAGATTTGGTTTTAGATTTCATAAAGGTTATGTCTTTTTTTAATAGTTAACATTGTGGGTGTATTATGTGTAATAGAGCTGATTCATGCTGTGCATGGAGAGTAGTGAGCTCTCTCCTTACGCCCATAAAATTGCTGTGCTTGTTGACTTTGTGACTTGTTGTCAAGTTTTTTTCTTGTCCATGTTCTGGAAGCATCAACATGCACATTGTATGGTGTGTGTGTGTGTGTAGCAAATTTCAGGGGAAGGGACTGCAAGTTTTTTGGTCAGATTTATTACTAGACTTGGCTTTGTTCTATAGTTTGTTGCAAATTTATTACAAACTATCACACCAAATAGGACAACCCTGGCAATCTCGGCCTTTTGTTAACCGTAAGGAAATATACCATCAAAATGAAGCATGATAAACCTGGTGCATGACTGTGGTAATCTTCTTATATTTGTTATCCATGAACTCCTTCCATTTAAAGGACTCTGGGGGATGTTAGCAGCTCCTCTCCTTGCTTCAGCTTCACATGCTCAACCCCTTCCTCTCACTGTGTGTTGAAACTTCCTCTGTGGCTCTGAGATTACAGCAGGCACAGGAGGGGGAAGTGCTGATGGAGCAGTGGGGAGGGGGAGACCTGCTTATACACAGAGTAAAAACCTCTGACGCTACAGCACTGAGGGGCTCTGATAACATACCCAGAGCCCTTTTGGCGCATAAGCATAATTTTAAAAGTTGACTTTATCAGGAAGAAGGCCATGTATATCAAATACAAGAAGATTACCACAGTCACGGTGCCTGGATCCCTGGATCTATGAGAGAGTGCCTCTGCTTTATCAATACTTGATTTTGATGGTAGCTTTCCTTTAATGGTATCAAGGTTATTGTATAATATTTAGGCAAGATGTTTCAATGAGATTGTAAGAAGTGACTGGCTTTTGAAGAAATTGGTGAAGGTGAAGTACATTTCTGACGGGACATTTGAAGCGTTGCAGTTGATAAATGAAGTACAGAAAAGCGGACCACTTTCCAGCACAAATTTACTTTGTGGAACATGGCAGAGCTACCATCTAGGACAGTGGTGGCGAACCTATGGCACGCGTGCCAGAGGCGGCACTCAGAGCCCTTTCTGTGGGCACCCGGGCCACAGCCCCAGCACACCAGACAGAACTCAAAGAATCTTCCTGCAGTTGCAAGCCACTTAAAAGATGCTGCTTTTAGACGTATTTTGATGCTTCCTTCGCTCCTTAGAACTGTAGGAAGAGGGAGAAGGAGTAGACAGGGCCGAATTATCTTTGGAGGACCTCCTGCTGTCCCCATGATTGTCTGTGTACAGAGATGGATGGAAATAAGGGGGGTTTGGGTTGCAGCTTGGGCACTCGGTCGCTAAAAGGTTTGCCATCACTGATCTAGGAAGTTGCACCTTCTCCGAAAAGTCACATTTACACAAAGGTTTCCGAACCTTGACTGTAAAACATTCCACAATTCTAATAACCTCTATTAATACCTACTACGAAGTAAAGCTTCACCCAATAGATGCAGAGAAAAAACTGAAGAAATCTGGTCTTTTGGGGCAGCATTTGAATAGTGCTTAGAAATTCAATTGAAAGGTGCAGGGAAGGGCTTGGCCTGATAGTAGATTAATTGCTACTGAAATGCTTGCAATCAGGAAAATGCACTACATGTTTTCCATGTAAGGGTGCGGTCTCACACATGCAGTTTTTGAAGCTAAAAGCCGGTGTGGATGATAATGGGTTGAGACAAATAATTAATAGTGGCTCCTCCTCTCCTACCTTTACTCCATTCCAGGTTTGGGCATCAAAAACTGCATCTGAAAAACTGAATGTCTGACTGCACCCTCAAACATGTGGTGCTTGTTGCCGATCACATGCATTTCAGTAGAAACACATCTGTGGTCAGGTCAAGCCTCTCCCCGCTGTCTTTGAATTGTTCCAATACTCGATTGAATCGCTGTGAGTGAACACAGGGGGAAACAAACATGGGTCTGCAACCCTATTGCTCGCGATGTACAAAGGCTGTGTTCATGTTATGCAAAAGTTCACAGCATACTTTGCTTGTTTCTATGTTCACACCATGATTGTACCCCATTCAATATATATAAATTACAATGCCGAGCCTCAATGTGAACATGGTTAAAATGCATATGTTGATGATCAAGGTCATTGCTGTCTAATATGTTGAATTATCCACTTGGCAGCATCTTTTATTTCATGTTAATAATTGTCTGATGAGAATGTCAAATTCTTAAATGTGCAACTCTGTGGTGTATGCGCAATTCTGTGTGACCGTCAGCCTCTTAGATGTATAAGCAGATGTGACATCTAGGACAAGCCTGACAGAATTCTGGGGCTACAAGTGCATTCATATATATTGATGGGAAAACATATTGTTATACAGCCAATAAAGGGGTTCTCTGGTGACAAAGATTGACCTCTCTATACCGTATCTCCCCACACTTATCACTTCACTAATTCAGTGTCATCCCTGTGGACTGGCAGCTCCTGCTACACTTAGTTTCCACAGAAATTACCTGTATACGTTCTCTACTCTCCAGTGGGGCATGTGCAGTCAGTTCCCTGTTCCCTGCTGTGGGGGTGTTGCTGCAGGTTCCTACGTATGAAGAAGCTATGCGACCAGGGGCATTGTGGGAGATGTAATCTTTTAGCAGAATGGGGTCAGCCATCTTGAAGTGATGCAGCTACAGCAGTGACAAGTGAAGGAAAATAAAGCATACAGCCCATGTTGGTGAGGTAAGGGTGTGTAACTATAATATATGCAAAAGAACTGGTCATATAGTACATATAGTGCCTGGGCAGCCCCTTTAAGCTCATGTTGTTTTTTTTGTGGTAGCAAGGTAGATATGTAATAGTGTAGGATGTTTTCTGTCCTTTATTGCATAGAATTAGTTGTTTTGCAACCAAAAGTAGGAGCAGAAATAACCAGAAATACAGTTCCTCTGATCATATATTGTGAGATACATTATGTAGGTTCTGATGTCCTGTTCTGACTCTTATTACAGTCAGGTAATAAGAGTTCTCCGTACAGAGACTGCCAATTAAGGCCGCCTTGCAGGTGTGTGGTGATACAAATGGGCAGATATATGTTCCAAGATGGTACAAGGGGAAACCACACCTCTTTTGCTACCTTTTAAAGCAGCCCCTTAACATAAAGCATGACTTTCTGGAAGCCTTATATGATGTCCCATCCTTTAAATCCTATGCTGTGTCCAATGTTTAGCAAAGTGCCTTACTGGAACGTTGAAAGTTCTGTTACTTTGAAAGCTTCATGTCACGTGACCAGGGTGATGTCATCTAAGGTCCTTTCCTTTACTCAGTAACACTTGCAAAATCTATCGTGTATGTATGTGATCACATGAAATCACAGCATGCCTCCTCCCCTTTCCATAGGGCATTTTTCATGCCCATTAAAAAAAAATGTAAATGTTTTATTTCAAAGCCATTGAATACAATAGGTCACTGTCCATTAAAAGTCGCACATGTCAAGAACTTCCACAGAATGCTGGTGTGGAAGGTCCCAAAGCCTGTGGTAACAGTTATTACAGAGAACCATTCAAAGTAACACATCCAAAATTAATATTTAATTAAAAAAGCATTGCTTACCCGTAATCTGTTCCTTTCCATCGCTGTAATGTAAAAAAAAAGCTTGTAAACTGGTATGCAACTCGCCTAATGTGAGTCCATTGATATTGAGGGTACAGTCACACATTGCTGTAAAAATTGCATTGCAATCAGTTTTCAGTTGATTTTAGATGCAGTTCCTTATTTTAACAACTGAAAGACATTAAAGGGGTTTTCCCACAAAAGAAACTTCTCAAATCTCAATCCCATAGTGATGCTTACACAATAAAGATCATTTTAACCCTTTACTTTACAATTTTACTCAGTGTTATTGCTGTTTTAGCTCCTATCACTCCCTACGCTGCTCAGTGTAAGATTCCAGGGTGTGGGTGGGGACTCTCTAAGCAGACACATTATGATCCATCTAGCTCTGTGAGATGACAGTGTGGTTATATCATCAGGGTACATGTGTATATACACTTTCATCTGGCTTCTGAAATTGTATTATCACACTGACACATAGAGAGAGATGAGACAGATCAGAGATCCATGAGATACCTATTACACAGGTGCATGACAGACTTTTACACTGTCAGCACTGCTAAATCTCTGTTCTCACAGACATGTGCCTGCCTCCCTCTTCCCCCAGATCACTTATCTCCTTGTAGCTTGCAGCTTCTCTTTCCTGTGCTGGCAGGAAGTGATCAGTGAGTGTCTCTGAATTCCGTGCAGGTACTGCAGGGGGCAGGGCTACAGGCACAGAGCAGAAAGAGACGGAAATCTCAGCTGCACACTGTCACAAAGAAATCCAAGATGACCGCCACCCGACCCCAAGTCATAAATTACAGGGTCATGTCTAGGGGCAACTTAAATTGTATACAGCAGGAATGATCGACAGGTTGGGCTTATATATGTGAAATGCTGTATTTTAGTTAATAACAGTAAATCAGAGAATGTTATTTTGTTGAGTACACATAGAAAGTGGTCTTCGTGGGAATACCCGTTTAACTCAACAGGCTAATGACATTTGTTGTGCTGTTGTGTGTTTCCCTTCGAAATCATATTCACCCATTCAGGTTATGTCTTTCGTCTGTCAAATTAAGTAAACTGCACCTAAAACCACCTAAAAACTAATTGCAATGCAGTAACTGCAAGGTCTGACCGCACTCTGACTGCACGACACTGCCTCCATGTTCCTGATTGACTGGCCTCACTGCTATTAGTACTTTGGGACCGTCTGCCAATCCTCAACTACAGACCTGTATAGCTCTGTAGGAAATGCTATGTCAAATGCTTTACACAGTGCCTTGCTGGAACATTGAGATAGAGCACTGTTACACCATTCAGCACTTCATGTCATGTGACAAGGATGATGTCATCTAAGGTCCTTCACCTTATGTCTGATGACATGAAATCACACATCTCCATGAACTTCTCCCCATTCTCCATGTAGGCATGCTGTGATTTCATGTGATCGGATACAGTTATGGGGTAGATTTTGCAAATGTCAGGAGTTAAAGAACCTTGGACTTCACCCAGGTCACATGACATGAAGTGCTGAATGTTGAGAAGAGTCATCGGACATGGGGGGAAGCCACTGAACTTGACCTAGTAGGCCACGTCCCCTCTGACTCGCAGCTGTGTGCCAGGTAACAGAACAAAGTTGATTTTATGGAATATGAGTCAAACAATTTTTGGCTAGAAGAAGGGTGTTTAGTTAATAGGGCTCTATGGGAAGCTGTCACCAGCTGTATTTGTGAAAAATGCGGTGACAGGTTCCATTTTTATTACATTTTGAAAATGCTTATAGGGTCATAAAGTATACAGTATTTTCTAAAACAGAATGCAAAACTGTCAATACGAAGGACCTATATGTAATGTCGAACGATCTCTGGTAGGTCAGCCCAGTAATACAGGATATTGAACCTTCTAGGTCAGTGGTGGTGAACGTATGGCACGGGTGCCAGAGGTGGCACTCAGGGCCCTCTCTCTGGGTACCAGGGCCATCACCAAAGAGGACTCAAGTTATCTACTTGCACTCCCAGGCGGCCTAGGACTTGTCATGCTCAATGTTATTATAAAGCAACAGCGCTGCCTGGGACAACAGAAGGGGTGGGAAGCTGTGGACAGATCAGAATTATCATTGTTGCTCCTTCTCCAGGCAAAATATTTTTTCCTGTTTTGGGGAACATTCTATTTATTGTATTGGTGTCCTCAGAACACTGATATGATTGAAAGTTACAACGGAGCGGGGAGCAATAAGTTAGGGAATAAATTGCCATGTTGGCAAACGGGTGGGTATGGGTTGTAGTTTGGGCACTTGGTATCTAAAAGGTTCGCCATCACTGTTCTAGGTTGTTTTGAGCTCCATCAGTGCTGCTTTGGGGAATGATGTGAAAATATTTTACTTGATGTTTTTCTGTGTTCACGAACGCTTCCAACACCGTTCTAGTTGTGTTAAAATTGGCTACAGAACACTCCTACTTGTTTTTGTCAAGTGCTTTATTTGAGTTATGCCTACAAGTACGGAAAACTTGTAACCTCTGATGTATTTGGCAAGAGGAGCAGGTTAGTGAAGGGCACTTGTGTGTTTCTTATTATTGCCTTAGTGCGCAGACCAGTTTACTAGCAGATCTTCACATGTTATGCTGTTTTCTCTTGCCTACTGGAGGGTCTCGGCTACAAAAGCTTGCAGATATTTTTATTGGCAAACCAGAAAAATGGTCTTTCCTACAATATATTTGTAATTTCACAAGGCACAGCTTTTAGATCTGTTGGGATCTAAAAAAAAAGTATGTACTGCTAACGTGAAGCTTTCCTTCCAAAGAAATTATTGAAAAAAGCGATTATAAAGAATTAGGAGCTGGTCATTGTTGTATTGACTGCCAAAATGTCATAAACACTCAGGGTGTATCTATAATAAATCTGGGTAGCTGTTCGTGATTGGAAGTTATTGTCAGAAAATGACTAATTTTTTTTTTATTTTATTTTTTTTAAATATTGACAGATTTCAGCAGGATATATTTGTGCCATACAAAGCACTGTAAATAATATGAAAAGTAATTTTGGGGTTTTAGAATTTAAAGGAAACCTACCATTTTGATTTCATACATTATGAAGCAAGAATGGTGTTGCTACACTGATGCTGGATCATATCTTGATTAATCCCTGAGCTGAGTGGTTTTGCTGAAAAAACAATTATACCATTCAGGACCTTGGAAAAGCTGGATCAGCATGGCTGTCTCGATCAACAATGAGCTTGTAATTGCAAATGGAGGTTAGTCAAGCATGACTAAGCATGACTAATCAACTTGAGCTGGATCACTCATACACAGCAGCAGCGGGATGGTGCAGCAATTGATTATTCTGTCTGGCAGGGAGAAAAAGTGATTGTATCATCTTCTTCTGCAGAGAAAAACTCTCCTGCTAGGAGAAGCGGAAAAGCAAGTGCTGAAGGAGCCATAGAAGGGGCAGAGCTTCATTATCATAATGTTATTTCTGTTTTATCAGCAAAACCACTCAACTCAGGGATCCACCAAGATATGAACCTGCATCAGTGCAGCAACAGCATTCTAAAGGTATGTTTGCTTCATAATGCATCAAATTGTAGGTTTCCTTTAAAGGCAAGTTTGTTCTAACATGCTCTTTGTGTAAAGCACTTACCGTATTTTCCGGACTATAAGGCGCACATAAAAGCCTTGGATTTCCTTGGAAATCCAAAGTGCGCCTTATAGTCCGGTGCGCCCTATATGAGGGCAGCGGACCATACTTACAAAGGTCCCCGCTACCGGAGACAGCAGATCTCCAGCGGGAACTGCAGACCACGCGGCACAAACAACTTCTGCCGCATCGGTCTGCAGTTCCCGCTGGAGATCTGCTGTCTCCGGTAGCGGGGACCTTTTGTAAGTATGGTCCGCTGCCCTCCTCCACCTCCCCCTCACCTTCCCCACTCACCTTCCCCGCGTCGCCGGGTCGCGTCTCTTCTCGTCGGGTCTCCGCTCCGCCCCCGGACCCTGCGCCTTATAGTCCGATGCGCCATATATATGGAATTATTCCATATATAAGGCGCATCGGACTGATGCGCCTTATATTCCGGTGCGCCTAATGGCCCGGAAAATACGGTATAAGCAATGAATTTTGAAACTCGTGTAGCTGCGTTTTTCATATAAGCTCTATATAACTTTTATATCCTTGCTACAGTTTATCTTCGGGCAAGGTGAAATATCATTTATTTCCTCAGTACTTATTGGGCTACGTTCATACATTGCATTTCACTTGCATTTTGAAAAGCAAATCAAGGTCATTGGGAGAATCTGGGCTGATTTTAGTGAAAATGCATATGGTTTCAGTTCAAACTGCTCCCCGTTCTTAAAAAGCAGAGTCCTCAGATGCCTTATTTCGAGTCTGAGTGCACACGTTGCGTTTGGATTGCGTTTTGCTGCATCAGATGTTTTGCATTGTTTACATATTTATCAACACATTTATCAATGCTTCTACGACAGTAGAATATTTTTATATTCACACTTTCTTGTGTTTGCAAATGACAGTGTCTTACAGAGGGGTCTTTTTCCCCCATAACTTGAGATGGGAAAAAAAAAATCCCATAATAACCTGGGCATCTCACTTGTAGTCTAATTTGACCTGTTATACCAGTCTCTCTATTTCACTATGTCATCCTAAAATAATGGGTTGGGCATACTGAAACCCATCTACTACTTGTGTAATTGTGAATATTCACAGGTATATTTAGGCATTAAAGAGAACTTCTCAGCAGAAATTGATGTAATAAACCACTACCAGTATGTTATCACACTGCTGAACACCTTCTAGATCAGTGATGGCAAACCTTTTACAGACTGAGTGCCCAAACTACATCCAAAATCCACTTATTTGCCATGACGTGCCAACATAGCATTTCTAGCAGTAACTTATTGCTACCTGTTTTTCAACATCATTCAATGTATTGGCTCTCCTAAGGCCACCAATAGAGTTGAAAGAAGGTGGGCAAATAAATTCAGACCATCATTGTAGCTTCTCTCTAGGAAGAATGGTGGGTTCAGCAGGAGGACCTCCAAAGACAATGCAGGTGGGTTCAGCAGGAGGACCTCCAAAGACAATGCAGTTCTGTCCACACCTTTTCACGCAGTTCAAACAGCCAATGAAATGTCGCTTTAAAATGGCTCTGAGAGCAGTATCTTTTAAGTTGCTTGGGACTGCAGGAAGATTTGGTGGATTTGGTCCTGTTTGGTGAAATTGGGACAATGGCCTGAGTGCCCACAGAAAGGGCTCTGAGTGCCACCTATGGCACCCGTGCCATAGGTTCGCCACCACTGTTTTAGATCATGTCTATTTCATGGCACTACACTTTCCTACACTTGACTTTGATGGTCTAGAATATTATTTTCTCCATTTTTGGACACAAACCTAAGCCAACTACTAAAGATTCGGTATAGTGTGTCAGGCACTTGTAATGTGATCCGAATTCGTACTCTAGAAATCCAACATTGGAATACGATCTGTGCCTGTGTTGCATCATTTTTGCTCTGTTTAACTACCTATTTGGGACTAAAGTGAAAAATTGCAGTTTATGATACGTAAAATGGAAGGCAGGTGTATTGGACCTCTGATTCAGGGCACGTGTCCTGGCAGTGTCCTCATTTTAACCTTGTGGTATTAAAATAAGCCCATCCTTTTCAGAGCTCAGTTAGTCCAGGAGATGAACACAAGGGAAACCTCTGTCTCAGTTTTCATTCTCTATCTCTCCTACCTATGGCCCCATTCACACCACTGTAGGGACACCGTATATCCAGCTGCAAATTTGTGCCCATCGCCTACTGTATAGCCAGCAGTCTCAATGTATATTGCCAGTGCCTGCCCCCTGCCCAGCCTAAAAAAAACTCTTTACTCACCTTTCCGATGCCACAGGTCCTCTTCTGTCTTCAGCTAGTCTTCGCCTCTCCGTGTGGTCCTGTCGCCTACACCATGTCAGTCGCTTGCTGACATAGTGTGTGCCAATGGCAGCACACACACTATGTTGGCTGACATCATGGTGTGCACATGGCTGACATCATGGTGTGCACAACCGGACCATGCGTATACTCATAGATTTGAGTATAAGCAGAATAAGGGTTTTTGAGCACTTTTTTTTTTTTTTTTTTTAACTGCTTATACTCAAGTTTATACGGTAAATACAACCCTCCTCCTGTACAGACTCTTTGAAGTTCATAGCAATGTGTGTTTTTTAACCATAAGGTAATGTATGTATCACGAAACAGACATTTTTCTGTCTGACAAGTGACGACTTCTGGTTTTGGTTAAGTGGAGGTGAGGGATTTTCTTTTGATGCAGCTTTTAGGACATTGGATCTCATCTTTCACAATTGGATGCAGAACAGTCCCTGTTATCTGATATAGATAATTATTGCCAGCAGAGTCTATAAGGTGGAATAAATAGAGATTTAGTCTAATTACACGTCATGGATCCTTCTGTTTATTAAAGGAGAACCTGTCAAGCATACTAACCCACTCAAAATAAGGACTTCATTAAAAACTATGATTCAAAAGCATTGCTTTCATCCCTAAATGGTTCCTTTCCATGGATGCAATGTTACATAAATCAGTTTGTAAACTTGTATGCAACTCGCCAGATGTGAGTCATTAAAACAAATTGAGTCACACATATTAAAGGGATTGTCCACTTTAAGCACTTTCCAGCAACTTGTTGATATTATTTTTGTAATGAAAAGTTTTAAAATTTTCCAATATACTTTCTGTATCAAATCCTCAGTGTTTCAGATCTTTGCTTGCAACAGGAGGCTTCATTGTAGATAAAATCATGAAGGAGGAACTACACATACAAAAATGTAAGGTCTGGGCACATGAAAAAGCGAATTAAGTACAAATACAGACAAAACATGTGCTATACCAAACTATATGATCTTTATTAATTAAACAAATCAGTTATCACCAAACAAAGAGCCAATAAAAACATTTTATAAAGGAACAAAATCCTGTATACAAGAACCCAGGGAGGGTAGGGCACATAATAATGCCCTCCAAGACACCACCTCCCTACCCAGCCCCAAACCCTATGCCTGTCTAGCTGCACCAATATAAAAAGTAGCAAAAGATGACAAAAAAATGTGCTGCAACATCATGGCAAAGTAGCCCATGTAAGAAGCATGATAAATAAGTAACTCAGGGGAAGCCACTGTTAGTGGCGATACGCGTGAGGCTTTTCCCAGCCCCTATCCCTGTCTGTCAGGCTTGATTGGTAACTACAACAATTTACTTATCACTGACGAGACAGTGATGAATTTCGATAGCAAATGTTCAGCTTCTGACCAGACCCACAGGCTGTAAAATTCTGCTTTCTTATGACAATGTGATGAGTTTCTGAAATCTTCAAAGTGAAATGTATAGTGGAGAATTATTAATAAGCAAAGGAAAATAACTGTGAGATGAAAGGGCAGTGTGCTTAGATGAATCCTGAGATATGAGCCTTTTCCCCTAAGTCTCCAATATAGAATGTATCACACAAGTAATTTTCTATGACTTCCAGGCCCTTCCTCTGTGTTTGATCAATGTGTTACAGGTCCCTATAAGTTCAATAAAATGTTAAAGGGATTATGCTACTAAAGACCCTTTCATCCTATTTTATGGAGTGTCTGATCAATTTGTAGGGACCCTCTGAATCCTTGGGGATTTCTTGGTGAGTTCCATATGGAATAGATAATCCACCTCCTCTGTATTCACTAGGTAATAGAGATTCTGATTACTGTTCTGAAAACATCCTAAAAAACACCATGTGTTTAGGCTGTCATGATGATGCTGATGATGAGGTGCAGCTATAGAGAGTTAAGACTTTACCTTATTTGTGTCTAGACAAGTCTCATTGGGACTATGAGATCACCATTCCTCAACTAAATTGAGATATTTCTTGTTTGTTGCTTGGACGATGAGCATTCCTGGCATGCCTTGGTCATGGGAACATTTATAGCAAATCTGGCAGCTATTTTTATTTTCATACGACAATGGTATTGTCCAAGTACGGCATAAATAGACTGCGATAGACTTGCGATTCTTGGACTGATTAGTGTCATGGTGGATTCATCATACTTTAGCAAGTGTCCTTACTATAAGAAACTGCATTACAGTAATGGTACAATTCATTCTGAGAGGCTGCTTGATGTGAAGTATACAGTCAATTCCCCAAAATACTTGGGTGCATATCCAGTATACCTACACCGTCAGTTTGCATTTCACATGGTCCAAGAAAATAAGGCTGCTGTTTAAGAACGATGGCATCAAACTAGAAGCCAGTATTCATGTCTACTGAGCTAATCATAATAGCATTGTTTAAGATGTGTCTGACATTTCAATGCCCTTCTCTTATGTCATGTTTACAACATTAAAGTTGGGATGGATGGTCTTTGTAATTGGGGCAGGCGCTGCTGTAACAAAACAAACTTCTACCTACCTCTCACCTCAGTTTCCGACTAGAGCATCTTGTCACTCGGGACCGTGGACCAGTGATAAGGACACAGATAAGTATAGGTTCACTTGTTTTGTTGCAGCAGCCCTTGCCATGAAGATCATTTATCCTGGACAACCCTTTTAAGAAATTGACAAAATTAATCTTCCTGGCTGTTTCTTTCTTTGCAGTTGTCCTTATTTAGCAGTGAAGATTACTCCTGCAATTCCTGTAATAGGTGGAATCCTTGTCTTTTTTGTGATGGGGACATTGCTGAGGACAAGTTTTAGTGATCCAGGTGTTCTTCCACGTGCCACTCCAGATGAAGCAGCAGATTTGGAACGACAAATTGGTAATTCAAGATTAGTATTACACAGAGATATTCAATACTTATGGAGAAGTTGAAAGTCCCTATGCACGCTCTATAAGGGACTCATAAGAGTTCTCATGAATGATTCATTGCTTTAAAAGGAACCTGTCACCAGGGACCACATTTTCATTAAAGACCGTGAAATGCAGAAGCCCATTACAGCTGGATTAGAAAGATGTCTTTCTACCTTTTCTGAGCATTTACTTTACAATATAAATTTTAATAAGTTTAAACTTACCTTGCCAGGTTTGTTTTGGACGCATTTAAAACATGTGGTTTGTCTGTGCTACTCATTCACTTCTCAGCTACTCTGAGTACGCTCAGCTCTCACCTTTATTCTCCCATACAGCTCCTCCCTTCCCCACTGATGTCAGCTCACCATGCTGTGAGTCACTCCTTGTGTAAGTGAAGGAGCAGGAGGGAGGAGTTGTACAGGAGAAGAAAGGTGGAGGTTGAGAGCTGGTGAGTGAGCAGCACAGACAAGTCACTTGTTGATTTTTTTTAAATGCATCCAAAACACACCTGGGACCCACAACAGGGTTATATCAGGGTGCAAGGTAAGTTATATCTCACAATTTTTATTGTAATGCACAGAAAAAACAGGCATCTTTGCAATCCAGCTATAGTGGGCTTTTGCAATCTGTCTTAATGAAAATGAGGTCCTTAGTGGTGACCGGTTCCCTTTAAGGTTATTACTGTAATAACTGGAACCGTTTAAAGCTAACCTGTCACCAGGAATGCTTTTGTCAGCATTATGAATCATGTAAATATTTTTACATGTTTAATTCACATTACCTGGCTCCCTACCAGAGGAGAAGCATCTGCAGCCTCTGTCAGTCTCCTCTCCTCCATTCATGCAGCTCCCTCTACCCTCCCTTCTTGCTGTCATGTGCATTGAGCAGACAGGGGAGGGAGAGGGATCGTGTGGAGGAGAGAAAGAATGTATGAGGAGACACAGGAACACTCAGCCTGCACACTGCCACTACTTGGGGACTACCAGGTGATGTGAATATAAAATATTGAAATGATTTAGAATGCTGTGAACGCTTTAAACTGTGCAAATAAGTTTTTTATTGTTATTTCTTGTCCTTATGACAACCCAACATTTTTAAAATCCAATTGTCACAGAGACCAAAAAAATTCTGGCCGGGGCTACAATTATAAACTATACAGTTCCGACTTGCATACAAATTCAACTTAAGAACAAACCTACGGAACCTATCTTGTACATAACCTGGCCTGTTTATATAAATATTATTACTATTTATGCACTAGCTGTGGTTGCTGCCCCCTGCTATAACCTCACACCCAGAGGTCGCACTAACATTTTTCCAAAAGGGTAAAAATACTCCTCTCACCATTTTTGAGGAGTATTTTTACCCGAGGAGGAGTATGAAAATTTTGGTAATACACCGCACACTCACACAGAACACAGCGCACGCACGCACGCACACACACTGCACACACTCACAACACAGCACACACTGCACAACACACACGCACACTCGCACAGCACACTCACAACACACACTGCACACTCACAACACACACTGCACAACCACCACTCACAACACAGCACACACTACACACACTGCACAGCACACACTGCACACTCACAACACACACTGCACAACCACCACTCACAACACTGCACACACTCACAACACTGCACACACTCACAACACAGCACAACCACCACTCACAACACTGCACACACTCACAACACTGCACACACTCACAACACAGCACACACTCACAACACAGCACACACTCACAACACAGCACACACTGCACACACTCACAACACTGCACACACTCACAACACAGCACACACTGCACACACTCACAACACTGCACACACTCACAACACTGCACACACTCACAACACTGCACACACTCACAACACAGCCCACACTCACAACACAGCCCACACTCACAACACAGCCCACACTCACAACACAGCCCACACTCACAACACAGCCCACACTCACAACACAGCCCACACTCACAACACAGCCCACACTCACAACACAGCCCACACTCACAACACAGCCCACACTCACAACACAGCCCACACTCACAACACAGCCCACACTCACAACACAGCCCACACTCACAACACAGCCCACACTCACAACACAGCCCACACTCACAACACAGCCCACACTCACAACACTGCACACACTCACAACACTGCACACACTCACAACACTGCACACACTCACAACACTGCACACACTCACAACACTGCACACACTCACAACACTGCACACACTCACAACACTGCACACACTCACAACACTGCACACACTCACAACACTGCACACACTCACAACACTGCACACACTCACAACACTGCACACACTCACAACACAGCCCACACTCACAACACAGCCCACACTCACAACACTGCACACACTCACAACACAGCCCACACTCACAACACTGCACACACTCACAACACTGCCCACACTCACAACACTGCACACACTCACAACACTGCACACACTCACAACACTGCACACACTCACAACACTGCACACACTGCACACACTGCACACACAACACTGCACACACTGCACACACTCACAACACTGCACACACTCACAACACTGCACACACTCACAACACTGCACACACTGCACACTGACAACACTGCACACACTGCACACTGACAACACAGCGCACACTGACAACACAGCACACACTGCACACTGACAACACAGCACACACTGCACACTGACAACACAGCACACACTGCACACTGACAACACAGCACACACTGCACACTGACAACACTGCACACACTGCACACTGACAACACTGCACACACTGCACACTGACAACACTGCACACACTGCACACTGACAACACTGCACACACTGCACACTGACAACACTGCACACACTGCACACTGACAACACTGCACACACTGCACACTGACAACACAGCACACACTGCACACTGACAACACTGCACACTGACAACACTGCACACACTGCACACTGACAACACTGCACACTGACAACACTGCACACTGACAACACTGCACACTGACAGCACTGCACCCACACTGACAGCACTGCACCCACACTGACAGCACTGCACCCACACACTGACAGCACTGCACCCACACACTGACAGCACTGCACCCACACACTGACAGCACTGCACCCACACACTGACAGCACTGCACCCACACACTGACAGCACTGCACCCACACACTGACAGCACTGCACCCACACACTGACAGCACTGCACCCACACACTGACAGCACTGCACCCACACACTGACAGCACTGCACCCACACACTGACAGCACTGCACCCACACACTGACAGCACTGCACCCACACACTGACTGCACTGCACGCACACACACTGCACCCGCACTGCACGCACACACACTGCACCCGCACTGCACCCACACACACTGCACCCGCACTGCACCCACACACACTGCACCCGCACTGCACGCACACACACTGCACCCGCACTGCACGCCCACACACTGACTGCACTGCACCCACACACACTGCACCCGCACTGCACGCACACACACTGCACCCGCACTGCACGCACACACACTGCACCCGCACTGCACCCACACACACTGCACCCGCACTGCACCCACACACACTGCACCCGCACTGCACCCACACACACTGCACCCGCACTGCACCCACACACTGACAGCACAGCCCGCACTCACCCGGGACTGCTCTAGGTCCCCTCGATCACATAAACGCAGGCAGCTGCAGACAGGTAGAGCAGGACGGGGAGCAGCATCTTCGCAGCCCACAAGTCTCCCCCGGGGCCGGTGCACTCACTTCGGGTCTCTCCGGCGCGCCCCTGAAACTGTATCACGTGTCGCGCTGAGCGGCCCGGCGCGCGCTGCGATCACGCTACTGACTTGTACCTCCTTTGCAGCGCGCGCCGGGCCTCTCAGCCTGCGCGCTACAGGGAATAATTGCCATGCGTAACTTTACGCATGGCAATTATTTTGGGGGGTAATGGCGCCTCATCACGCGTCTATGACGCGTGGTGAGGCGTTAATGCGACCTCTGCTCACACCACTAAACTGAATGCCACTTCAGTGTTAGGGATGTGTGTAGTAGAGCTCCTGTTCAGACCCATCTGTCCTGTGTGGTGAGCTCTTTAACTGGGTTTTCCTACTGTCTTGAACCTTCAATATGCTCAGTTTTCAAATTGCTGAGGTATCACCAGGTACTCATATAGAAGGTTGTGGTTTAGCATCTGCCATATATGCCTGGAAATTTTCATTTTTCTATTGTTTTTAAAATGTCTTGATGCACGGTGTACAGCACATGCATAAAGCGCATTCCAACCCTGCTGTGTGCACAGGCAGTACACCCTGGCCACAAGAGGGGTATTCCCATAATCTGGGGGGCCTGCATACCAGCCACAAGGTAACTGGCATATTTGTGAGAAACTCCCCACTGTGCTCCTTGGTGGCTTTTCATAGTAGTGAGCACTCTTCTTCCACCTTTGCATTTCTGTAGATATATATCTTCCAGCCAAATCTTCTATTGAGACTAATTACTTTTTCCTGGAGCATTTTATTCTTGGAATTTGTGAAATTTAGAGCCCTAATAAATTACATTTTTTTCCTCTAATTTCACCTCCATTTTCTTGAAACAGAAAAAATTGCAACTAAAATAAGCCTTCTAATTTTATATAAATAAAGACATTTTAAACATAGCAGAGTAAAGCAGAGAGAGGGATGAAGTGTTCTTAAATACTTGGATAGTATGAACCACTCATATATATACGCGTTTATGCTGTGAAAGGTGTGTGAAGAGTGCTCAAAGGCCTAACCCTCTGCATGTATGGCAGATGTCTGCTGTATTATACAGCAGACGCCTGTCATTAATACCAGTGATTTGTTGAGGCTGACTGGCACGTAAACATTTGCTGCACATGGCTGCTGACTTGTTTGCTCTGAGCAGCAATACCTCCACCCATGCATCTATTTTTGGTGTCTCATTGGGAAAGACAGTATAGTTTTTTTTTTCTCAAATCTACTGCACCGTCATATGGCTCTGTAAATAGGAAAATAAAAGATATGGCCTTGGAATGTGTAATAAAAAAACTTGGCACAATGTGTGCTTTGCTCAAAATGGAAAACTGACAAGTCTTTAGTAACAATCAAATCGGTACAAAGTGGCATTATTTAAAATCTTTAAAAGTAAATTTCATAAAATGTACATATTTGTGTGAGTATGCTTTCTGGGATCTTCTCTTTTTACAGCTGACATGTTTTTATCTCCTGTTTTTATAGATGTTGCAAATGGGTCAACATCAGGTGGATATCGACCTCCTCCCAGGACGAAAGAAGTTGTTATAAATGGACAAACCGTAAAACTGAAATATTGTTTTACCTGTAAAATCTTCCGCCCACCTCGTGCCTCACACTGCAGTTTATGTGACAACTGTGTTGGTAAGTATAAAGGCCAAAAGTGGCTAGCATCCACAGGCATTATTTCTTTTTGTATGTACCATACCTTCCCTTATGTTGGCATGAAAAACCCTGGCTGACGTTACCATAATGCAATGTATCTTGTGTGGTACGGCACAGCATTTGGAGATGAGTAAGGTCTTTGGCAAGTGTCTCATTTGTTCATTTCATGATGACAGTTATACAATATACTGTATGTTTGTTGATTTTGTTGTATGTAATATTATTTAGTCTGTGGCAACTGCATTAACATAATGTTCAACTATCAAATATAGTAATATCAGTAAATCACAAAATTCCACCCCAGTAATCACAGCAGTGCAGTGCCCTCCAGGGCAGTAGATACTGATCGAGAAGAATCAGGACTTTCTATGCTGGGTTCTTACACCAGTTGTGCATAACAGATGCTGACATCAGGAGTGGGGCGAGGAGCAGCAAGTATCTGTAATTTTGCAAAAGCTTCTTGTTGCATCACTAAGGCCCAGTTCATATAACCTTTACTGGTGTCCTTTGCTGTTTTCTGTTAATAATAACTGCAAAACTCATTTATCTTTTGTACATAACGGAAGCAGAACATAAAAGTTAATGGTAACTGATGTTTCATCGAAGGCCATTCTTTTATGTATTAGGTGTCCTTTATTCTCTTCTATAATGCAAAAAGGGTAACAGACACCACTAATGTTGGTGTGACTAAAGGCTGTGCAGATCCCCCCCACCCCATTTAGAATACATTGGTTAGGATTCCCCACATATGCATACACTGTAAATGTAGCCCTTATGTCCTCTTATAAACTAGTGATGTAGAAGTTTCTGTAATGCCCTATTCTGCATAAAATGACCACGATCACTTAAGCATTCATTCATGTTGTTTTTACAGTTCTATACATTTTGATTAATTCAATGCCATATATATCTTTTTGTTTTGCCTCTCATTTCAGAGCGCTTTGATCACCATTGTCCCTGGGTGGGGAACTGCGTTGGGAAAAGAAACTACAGATTTTTTTACATGTTCATTTTATCGCTGTCATTTCTGACGGTCTTTATATTTGCATTTGTTATCACGCACGTTATACTTCGTAAGTATAAGTGGATGCCATATTTTAGTTTTATTTACTTTTCATCTCAATTTGTTAGTGGTTTTTATTTACATGCATGTAGAAGCTTGCATGGTATATTGTACCTTTTGTGTAACAGGGGCAGCCTTATAGGATTCATTCCATGACTAGCAAGAAACAAGATTCTTATTAAATTTTGAAGGTTAATGAGAATTGTCTCTAGCATATTTATCAGTAGACTGGAGCCGACTGACCTACTTTTCCAAGGACTAATGAATTTTTAATTCATTTGAATGTAGTCAACACCCTACATAAATGACTTGTGTATTATTTTTCCCCAGTTTACTTAATGCTTTATCATTTAAAGGATGTCTACCATCAAGCATGGATAAACCAGGGACACTTATTCATAGATCCAGATAATGTGGCTGGATAACGTGACCATGCCACAGCCATGGTGCCTGGATCTATAAGTAAGTTCCCCTTATCATGCTTGATTTTGATGGTAGATTTCCTTTCTATTAGATCTAAAAACGCTATGTTAAAAATTTCAATTCAAAGAAAAACTTTAAATACTAAAAATAATATGCAGACTAATAAACAGTTTTTTAAAAACATATTTTATTTCATCTGGTTTTGGCAATTCGATTTCTTTTACTAAATTCATGCTTCCTGTTACTAAACTGCATATATTTTTATGCTAATTTATAAAAATGGTCTACAATTTGAGTGCATGATCTAATGGAGACAGGTTCGGCTTCATTGGTCTCCTGACTGGTTTATATCATGGTGTTTATATTGTAGTTATGTTCATGGTCCTATCTAAACACCGAAGAAATGCGCTTTCTGTCAATCACTAACTGCAGCACTAGGTTGCCAGTCCCACTGTACATAGAAGTAAAGACCAGTGGGAACTCCGGAAGAACTGAAACTGAAAGGGATTTATTAGTGCTTTTATGTCTTAAATTGTTTTCTGACCGTCAACCCCATTAGGTTAGACTGCCAAGTAGTCTGCTTCCAAAGAAGTTGTTTTGAAAAGGTTTATAAATCGTAGGAAATTGTCCTCACCATTATTGCAGCCTAAAATAATGTATACCTTCCTTAAAGAGGCTGGCCACTCTTTTACATAAGTTGCCCATGTGTTTTTACTGCCTTAATAATAATGTAATCCATGAATGTTCATCAAGTGATTCAGAATTCCTGCTACTTACTTTAGTGCAAACACTCTGTGGATCTTTAACTTGTCTAAGCACGATTCAACTAGCACAGACGTGCACATTGCAGAGCACTGAAACCAAATACTCTGACATACACTATCCCCTCTCCTTCTTGTGTAGCAGTGTTTGTGCTTGACAAAGGCGAGATATTGCCGAAACGTTGCACGGAGATTTTATTTTGCCACATAACAATAAACTTTTCGTATAATTCATTTAAAGTGGGCCTGGATTTCCTAATGGTCTAACAGGGGTAGGAACCCTTCGGGTGAATCTACTATTGTAGTGCTGTTACAGGTTTTCTGTCAATCAGGAATAAGCTACTTTTATAGAGTTGTTTTGCTGCTTACTCCCCTCTTTCTGTGTCAGTCACTGATACTGACTGTGAGAGAAAGATGCACAGGGTGACGCCATTAAGATAGACTGTAGGAGTCAGAAACAGGAAGTTGTGTATTCAGGGGATTTGGAAAGTATTCAAACCTCTTTAAATTTTTCACTCTCTGTTTCATTGCAATTCTTTTTTTGCTCATTAATGTACACTCTGCACCTCATCTTGACAGAGAAAAACAGAAATGTAGATATTTTGGCTAATTAAACAAGAATAACTTAAATATCACAAGGTCAGAAGTATTCAGACCCTTCGCCTAGTATTGAGTAGAAGCATCCTTTGGATGGGGATGTTTGGTGGACAGCCGTTTTTAAGTTTCTCCAGAGATGCTTAATTGGGTTTAGGTCGGGGCTCTGGCTGGGCCAGTCAAGGATGGTCACAGAATTGTTCTGAAGCAGCTTCTTTGGTGTTTTAGCTGTGTGCTTAGGGTCATTGTCTTGTTGGAAGGTGAACCTCCGGCCCAGTCTGAGGTAAAGAGCACTCTGGAAGCGGTTTTCATCTAGGATATCTTTGTACTTTGCCGCTTTCATCTTTCCTTCAATTACAACCTTTCTTCCTGTCCCCTGTAGCTGACATAATTCCCCATTGCATGATGCTGCCACCACCATTTGTCACTGTTGGTATTGTATTTAGCAGGTGATGAACAGTGCCTGGTTTTCTCCACACATAGGGGGACATTTACTATGGTGTTTCCACCAGTTTTGTGGCGCTTTCACCGCATCTTCTGCTCTCCTACCTATTTATTAGCTGTCGGGGACAGAAAAAATGACTTTTTCCGTCTGCTCCGACTCTTCTCCGAAAAGGGGCGTGGCTTTGGCGGAGTGGAAACTCAGACACAATTAATATGTGTCGCAGCCCCTTTTGGGCGCTGTAAACTGGCGGAAAGTAGACCAAAAGAAAACTGGTCTAGCAGGGACTGTTGGACACATTTCTGGTGCTCGGGACAGATTTTGGTCCCAGGGACAGAAAATGGTCTCGGCGCCAGAAAGGTCTCTGCACAGCAAAAATATCTACATTTCTGTGTTTTTTTTTTCTGTCAAGTTTGGGTGACTGTACAATAATGAGCAAAAAAAAATGCAGACATGTCTAAGGGAACAGATGTACTGTATTGGAAAGTGACCATCCCCTTTAAGTTGTGCTAAACAATATAGGGCCATAATTAACCCTTTCACGACCCATGACGTAATAGCACGTCACGGGTCGGCCGCGGGTGCATGGAGAGGGCTCACGCGCTGAGCCCTCTCCATAGCCGGTAAGTCTTTGCTGCATATTGCAGCAAAGGCTTACCGGTAACACCCGCGATCGGTGCTAGCACCGATCGCGGGTGTTTTCACCTCGATCGCCGCCGGCAATGCTGCCGGCGGCTTCAAAAGCATGGCGGCGCGTGGGCGCCGCCATCTTTTCGAGGATCGCCGCTCCCCGTGACGTCATCGGGGAGCGGCGATCCGTCGCCATGGTAACCTCGGGTCTCGCGAAGACCCGAGGCTACTTCTGGTTAACCCATGCATTACAATGTGCTATCAGCACATTGTAATGTATGAGGAGTAAAATCCCCATATACTGCCATACTGTAGTATGGCAGTATATGATAGGATCGTGCAGACCCCCTAGGGTTAAAGTACCCTAGGGAGTCTGAAAAGTACTAAAAATAAAAATAAAAAAAAGTTAAAAAAAAAAAAATTATAATAAAAAACCCTAAAAACTCAAATCACCCCCCTTTCCCTAGAACTGATATAAATATAAATAAACAGTAAAAATCATAAACACATTAGGTATCGCCGCGTCCGAAAATGCCCGATCTATCAAAATATGATAACGGTTTTTCACTGCGTTTAATCCCGTAACGGAAAATCGCGTCCAAATTCGAAAATGGCACTTTTTTTGTCATTTAAAAAAATTAAAAAATTCTATAAAAAGTGATCACAAGGTCGTACAGTCCTAAAATTGATAACATTGTAAACGTCATCAAAATCCGCAAAAAACGACACCACCCACAGCTCAGTACACCAAAGTATAAAAAAGTTATTAGCGCCAGAAGATGGCAAAATCCCCAAAAAAATTTTTGTACAGGAGGTTTTAATTTTTTTAAATGTATGAAAACATTATAAAACCTATACAAATTTGGTATCCCCGTAATCGTACCGACCCAAAGAATAAAGTAGACATGTCATTTGGGGCGCACAGTGAAATCCGTAAGATACAAGCCCACAAGAAGGCGGCACAAATGCGTTTTTTTACCAATTTCACTGCATTTGGAATTTTTTTCCCGCTTCCTAGTACACGGCATGGAATATTCAATACCATCACTATGAAGTGCAATTTGTTACGCAGAAAATAAGCCGTCACACAGCTCTGTACATGGAAAAATAAAAAAGTTATGGATTTTTGATCATGGGGAGTAAAAAATGAAAATGAAAAAACAAAAAAGGGCCAGGTCCTGAAAGGGTTAAAGCGTACCTTTCTAAAAAAAAAAAAAAAAAGTTTTTTTAGACAATTATAGGTGCATGCCAAATGTAGTAGTAGTTTGGGGTCTTTTACATCTCTCTGCATGCCTGTTCAAAGTACAGTTTCTTTTTCCATTTCTGTGAATGGGCTCTTAATGCACTATTAGTACATGTTCCTAGTTCTGAGGCAGATGATTCCCTGTGTTTGTTATACCATCTCATCTCACAGCATGCAGAGAGAAAAACTGCAACTGCATCCCCCTCCTCTATATCTCCTATTTATGGTATTACCCTAGATGGATTTTATGGTGACTGAGGAGGTTTCTGAAAATCTGCAGGCAGGGAAAGGAGAACTACACACTCCTGGAAGGTGAGAAACAAGTCACTTTCCCTACTGAGATGTAGTACAATGATTCAAGTGTTCCCTTTTACCTGATGTGTCAAAAGAGTAAATAGATTGGTACGCTTTAAATCCAGTACTGAAAACTAACTTTGTGGAGTGTTGCGATGCACATATTAGTAAGAGCAGCTTCATGAGCATAATAAATCTATGTGCTGATGTTTGAATGATTTGTAGTGTATGAAAATTTAACCCTTTCTCTGCCAGGCATTTTTGAACATTTTGTCACTTTATTGGCCAGAGCAATTTTTACAATTTTGACATGTACGTATAAAACCAAAATTGCAGTATAAATAATTTGTACTAAACCACAACAAACCATATATTTGAAAAGCTGAGACACATTTTCAAAATTGCATTAGTTTATAGACACAGACTCCCTAATTCAATTTTGATTCAGAGCGTAAAACTTTATAAAAAGTGTATAAATATTTACTTTGGCAAAAAATGTGCCATAAACAGAATATAACTGGCTTCACATCTCCTAAATGTGATAGATGAACATGTGTAAAGTTCAGATACCTCAGTCATATGTTCACATTAATAAATCATCTTAAAATCACAAACTGAAATAACCATTAATCTGCTTTTCAGCTGCAAAATATAGTGATTAAAAAGTGAAGGTACCCCTAAAACCCATATATTTTATTGAAAGCAGACAACCAGGATATTGCATTTGTCTTGATTAACAGATGACAGCTTGTACCTCCATCATGCAACTTTGTGGTAAACACAAATTACTAAAAAAAAATGCATTGCAAATGAATACATGCATACATTTTGACATAAAACTCACAGCAAAGCGGAGCTTTACACACAAATAGGGATATATATATTCACTCACTCACTCGCCACTTTATTAGGTACACCATGCTAGTAATGGGTTGGACCCCCTTTTGCCTTCAGAACTGCCTCAATTCTTCGTGGCTTAGATTCAACAAGGTGCTGGAAGCATTCCTCAGAGATTTTGGTCCATATTGACATGATGGCATCACACAGTTGCCGCAGATTTGTCGGCTGCACATCCATGATGCGAATCTCCCGTTCCACCACATCCCAAAGGTGCTCTATTGGATTGAGATCTGGTGACTGTGGAGGCCATTTGAATACAGTGAACTCATTGTCATGTTCAAGAAACCAGTCTGAGATGATTCCAGCTTTATGACATGGCGCATTATCCTGCTGAAAGTAGCCATCAGGGATGGACATGGTCAGCCACAATACTCAGGTAGGCTGTGGCGTTGCAACGATGCTCAATTGGTACCAAGGGGCCCAAAGAGTGCCAAGAAAATATTCCCCACACCATGACACCACCACCACCATCCTGAACCGTTGATACAAGGCAGGATGGATCCATGCTTTCATGTTGTTGACGCCAAATTCTGACCCTACCATCCGAATGTCGCAGCAGAAATCGAGACTCATCAGACCAGGCAACGTTTTTCCAATCTTCTACTGTCCAATTTCGATGAGCTTGTGCAAATTGTAGCCTCAGTTTCCTGTTCTTAGCTGAAAGGAGTGGCACCCGGTGTGGTCTTCTGCTGCTGTAGCCCATCTGCCTCAAAGTTCGACGTACTGTGCATTCAGAGATGCTCTTCTGCCTACCTTGGTTGTAACGGGTGGCGATTTGAGGCACTGTTGCCTTTCTATCAGCTCGAACCAGTCTGCCCATTCTCCTCTGGCATCAACAAGGCATTTCCGCCCACAGAACTGCCGCTTACTGGATGTTTTTTCTTTTTCGTAACCATTCTCTGTAAACCCTAGAGATGGTTGTGCGTGAAAATCCCAGTAGATCAGCAGTTTCTGAAATACTCAGACCAGCCCATCTGGCACCAACAACCATGCCACGTTCAAAGGCACTCAAATCACCTTTCTTCCCCATAACGATGCTCGGTTTGAACTGCAGGAGATTGTCTTGACCATGTCTACATGCCTAAATGCGCTGAGTTGCCGCCATGTGATTGGCTGATTAGAAATTAAGTGTTAACGAGCAGTTGGACAGGTGTACCTAATAAAGTGTCCGGTGAGTGTGTGTATATATATATATATATATATAATATTATTCTATCCCAACATAGAACAGCAACAAGAATTTACACGCCCAGAAAAGCTAAAACAAAAATCCATCCCATATTTGGTTGCAACCAGGGGCGGACTGGGAAATTAATATGGCCCTGGAAAAAGTTTTAAAAGTGGCCCCATGTTGTGGGTTGGTCCAAATTCTCAGAAGGTGGAGTCAACAAAAGGGGGCGGTTTCAGAATACAAACCACAGCCATGTTTGTAGAAGGTTTGCTTATGCAAAAAAGAAATTCTAACATTCCTTCGATATGAATAATATAATCTGCAGCAGCTGAGGTGTCTTATTTGATGATCTACAGCAGCTGCTGTGTGTATTATGAGGTTCTGCAGTAGCTGAGGTGAGTATTATGAGGTTCTGCAGCAGCTGAGGTGTGTTATATGATGATTTACAGCAGCTGAAGTGTGTATTATGAGGTTCTGCAGCAGCTGAGATGTGTATTATGAGGTTCTGCAGCAGCTGAGATGTGTGATTTGATTATCTACAGCAGCTGAGATGTGTATAATGAGGTTCTTCAGCATCTGAGGTGATTATTATGATGTTCTAAATAAGCATGCATTTTTGACAGGTTTTACCAATTATCTTTATTAAAACTGGTCAAAAACGGATGCGTTTTCAAAAAACACATGTGTTTTTGGATGGACTGATTTTAAAAACGGACCAAAAACAGGTTCAAAACTCCATGTGTGGCATCACCCTAAGGGTGATGCCACACAACGTGTTTTTGGACCGTTTTAACATGGTTTTAGCACTTTTTGTGAACTCCAAGGCACAGGTAAGTAAATGTGCCCCAATATTTTTACAGTCCATCTCTGGAGTGCTGCAAGCTTTTTGATTAAGATTGAAAGATAGAGAGAAAGATATAGGAAAGATAGATTATAGATATATAGAAAGCTAGGAAGAAAGAAGATAGAAGTTATACAAGTTACAATAGCTAGATATGTACCTCTTAAAGGCAGCAGCCCAGACTTTCTCTGCTTTATTATGGCACTCACAGACAGGAACTATTTAGCAGCTGCACACTGTGCTCGGATCTTCTGCTCCTGCTGCTTTTGTGTTCCCCTCAGCCAAATCCCGACTGGCCAGGACTAAGGTATTTGTGCTTTGCTCTCACAAAGCAGAGCAGCTTCTCCCTCACAGAGCTGCTGAATGCCCCTCAAAGTTACTGCAGTATTTGTTTGGTCTATGGGGGAGAGCAGCAGCAAGAACACAGACCTCACCCCTGCTGCTCTACCACCAATGAGCGAGGGCTCTGCACAGGGGGCAGGGCTCTTCTCCCCCTTCCATGCTGCCGGCCCGATGTGGGTGATTCGGCCCCAGAGGGGACCGGCCCACCGGGAACTTTCCCGGCAGATTGTATGGCCAGTCAGCCCCTGTTTGCAACCCACAAATGTTTTTAAAAATGTATAACTGACAGTAAAGTAAAAAGCTCCTGTTCTGGCAATATCATATTTTTTCAGCAATCAATCTACAATGTATACAAAAGTAACTTTTTAATTAATACACACAACCACCTCCATTCAACTTTGCAGCAAACGGTGATAACATTTTGTAAGTCTTTATTCCAGAAAGATTTTTTTCCCCTGTGACTATAGGATTTTCCAAAATTTGTGTTGTAATGATATGACAGGGTCTCTGAGTTTTGTTAATCCTTGCTGTTATTCCAAAGTAAGCAGCTCCCTAGCCCTCCTCCAGTTATTGCATTGTTAAATCTGTAGCTTTATCAGAACATGCCGATAAGCTAGGGAACAATCCAGTACTTAGCAGTCTGATCGCCGCACCTAGCTTCTAGTGGTCCGGTGTGTTCATGAAGAGGCGGTCTGAGCCACTTCCACACCATATGCTGCAGCATTGAGCCTGGCTGTCACCTCCCCCCTCATTAATAATCCAGACTGCTGTAAACTAGGTCCAACTATCAGACTGCTACGTAGTGGATTGTTTCCTAGCTTATCAGTCTAAAGCTACAGATTTAACAATGACATAAATGGGGGAGGGCTAGAGAGCTGCTAACTTTAGTATGAGCAGCTAAAGTATTTTAATGATCTGACAAGTCCTCTTTAATCTAAGGCTGCAATGATCAACTGTGTTATCATAGATGTCTGCACTTAAAGTATAGTAAATTACTAGCATCCAGAGGTTACAGTAGGCCGAGAGGTCTGTCTGTAACTTTGAAGAGCCTGTACGTCAGGTGTCCTTAACCTCTTAACGCTCAGTGTCCGATATATCGAACGCTGAGCTCAGTGACTTAGCGCTCAGCGTCCGATATATCGGACGCTGAGCTGATGCCGGTTTGGCTCAAGATCTGAGCCGAACCAGCATCAGGAAAGACTGGGTGCCGGCTGTGACTGATAGCCGGCACCCCAGTGTAACACCCACGATCGGAGTTGTCTCCGATCGCGGGTGCTTAACCTGTTAAATGCCACGGTCAGCGCGACCGCGGCATCTAACATGCATCTGGGGGGTTTTTCCCCCACGATCGCCCCCCCCCCCCCCCCGAACCGTTTTTGGGGGGCGCCGATCGTTGCTATAGACTCTGGGGTCCGATCTGGACCCCAGAGTTACTTGCAAGAATTGCCGGTAAGATGGCGTCTGTGACGTCATCTTACTGGCACAGTGCCAGCCTATGCAAGTGCATAGGCTGACACTGATAATATTCTGCAATACATCAGTATTGCAGAATATTATCATGAACAAGCAATCAGATGATTGCTTGTTCATGTCCCATGGTATAAAAGTGAAAAAGTAAAAAAAAAAAGTTCAATAAAAAAATAAAGTCATAAATCACTAAAAATGCCCCAAAACATATAAAGAGACATATAACTAAAAAAAAAAGTCTAAATCATAACACAAACCCCACATATATAGTATCACCGCGTCTGTAACAACCCGTAGAATAAAATTAAATCATCACTGAACCCCCACGATAAACGCCGTAAAAAAAAACTGTTATAAACCCTCCAAAAATTATGATTTTTACCTTTTCAATCCCACAAAAAATGCTATAAAATGTGATCAAAAAAACATATGTACTCTGACATGATACTGGTGCAAAGTACAACATGTCCCGCAAAAAATAAGCCATCAACCAGCTCCGTAGCCAAAAAAGTAACAATGTTATGCCACTTGGAAGACGGCAATACATAAATGATATATTTTTCCCCACATTAGGGTTTTGTTTGACAAATTTAGTAAAACGTAAGAAAATATATTCATGTCTGGTATCCCCGTAATCGTATCAACCCATAGAATAAAGATAACATGATTGTTAGTCTATACGGTGGACACCAAAAAAAAAAAAAGTAAAAAATCCAGTACAGAATTGATGCTTTTCTACTCCTGCCCTCAAAAAAAGTTCCTAAATTTTCAACAATAGGTGATACCAACCCCAAAATGGTAACAATGGAAAAAGCATCTCATCCTGCAAAAAAAATGGCATCACATGGCCCCAATAACGAAAAAGCAAATTTTATAGCCTTCAAAAGGGGCCAATGAGGAAACTAAAACCCTGGCAGCTGCAGGGTGCTCCTTCCCTTCTGCACCTCGCTGTGCGCCCATAAAACAAGTCACAGCCACATGTGGGGGGTCTTTGTACTCAGGAGAAATTGCAGAACAAATTGTATGGTGGGTTTTCTCTTTTTATATTTTGGAAATGTGTAAATTTTAGGGCTAAATGAACGTATAAGGGAACAATATGACCATTCTAAATTTCACCTCCATTTTGATTCAATTACTATGAAGATCTCAAGGGGTTAACAATCTTCGTAAAAACTGTTTCTGATAGCTTGAGGGGTGCAGATTTGAAAATGGGTTGGTTATATAGGGGGTTTTGATGCTAAATATGTAAAATTTCATTCAAAACTGTATTTATCCCCAAAATAGTCAATTCTGAAAATACGGAAAAGCGATATTCTATTTGTAAGCCGCGTGACATCAAAATAAATTATCCAAACATTTCAGAAATTATGAAAATGTAAAGTAGACAAATGGGAAATGTTATTCAGCAACTTATTTAGGTGGTAAATCTATCTGCCTGAAAACGCAATGATTTTGAATTTCGAAAATGGCAAATTTTTCAAAAAATTGATCATATTTTCTTTTTTTTGTAAATAAACGCAAAACTTATCTGCCAAAATTTACCACTAAAATGAAGTACAACATGTGGGGAAAAAACAATCTTAGAATCGTTTTGATAAGTAACAGTGTTCAAAAGTTATAACCATGTAAAGCGAAGCATGTCAGAATCCAAAAAATCGGGCTGAGCCTTAAGCTACAAAATGGCTGCGTCCTTAAGGGGTTAAAGAGGACCTGTTGCCCATAAAAAAAGCACTAATGCTCTCTTTGTGCTATCTCAGATGGAGCAGTGTTACACTGCTAGCTTTATCAGAAACCTCCGATAATGCTAGCAGACACTACCGCGTAATACAATAGGAGCTGCCTCTTCCCCGGACCATCCCTCCCACTCCATAGGCCCGCGGTGACTGATGAGCTTCATGCGGCAGTCACCACCTCCTAGTCCCGCCCCCTTTTAAATTTGCCGGACTGCTTTGAGCCGGTTCAGCATACCTATTGTACTTTGCGGCAATGTCTGGTATCGTTATTGGAGGGTTTCGATAAAGCTAGCGGTGTAACACTGCTGAATCTGAGAGTGCTAGGAGCTGCTTATTTAAGTAAGCAGCTCCTAGTGCTTTTTATGGGCGACAGGTCCACTTTAAGTTGGGGATTACATGTATTTTAAATGTGTGAATTTGAATAGTTTACTTATTGCCAATTGAATCTTATGTATACTGCATTTGGAATTTTGTGACAATTGTGCATGATGTGTGTATATTCGGATGGCTGTTTGTGGTCTCTTACGGGGCTGTTGCACACGGGTACGTTTGTTTGGACGAACTTGGCCCAGATCTTGTTAATTTCAGCTAAGCTAGATAATGTTTCCAATACATGGACCACATTCTTTGAAACAGGCTTCCTTATTTCCAACACCCTTTCAATCAAGCATGATAAACCAGGGACAATTACTCATAGATCCAGGCACTGTGACTGTGGTAACCTTATATTTGTTATCCATGGCCTCCTTCCTTCTAAAATTAACCTGCTAATGCTAATGGTCCTTAAGGGCTCCTGGGGTTCTCTACCAGAGCACTTCTGTGATGCAGCTTCACAGGCTGTTACATTGTGTGAAGCATTTCCCCTGTCCCACTATGTGCTGAAACTTCCTCTGATACAGTGAGATTACATCAGGCAGAGGGAGGGGGCAGTTCTGAAGGAGCAGTGGGGGAAGGTCAGACATGCTCCTGCACAGTGTAACAGCCTGTGAAGCTACAACATGGAGGGGATCTGGTACAGGCCATGGATAACAAATATAAGATTACCAAAGTCGCGGCACCTGCATCTCTGATTAAGTGTCCTGGTTTATCAAGCATGATTTTAATGGAAGATTCCTCTATCGTCTCTCTGTTTGGTGCATTTCACAGACTATCAAAGTGGTTTTGATCCAATTGTCCAGTTCCTCTGTTTCCACCTCTTAATTTCTTATTTGTTTATTTTAGGCTCTCAACAATCAGGATTTCTCAATGCCTTAAAGGACAGCCCTGCAAGATATCCTTTACATGATTTCTCATATGCAGTAAAACCTATTTGAAAATAAGGTTGTATGTTCTTTTAATGTTCTTTTATTCTTGCATAATTTATTTTGCATCTAGTTCCTGCCGGAAACAATTTTTTTGCAATCTACGGTGGGTATCATACCCCTTTTTTATTCTTTTTCATTGCAGCCAATTGGCAAGTTCAAAAAAGTTTATTTTATTTGCTCATTAATGTGCACTCTGCACCCCAAACTGAAAAGCCTTGATGAGAGAGGTAAAGAAGACACCCAAGATCACTGTGGTTGAGCTACAGAGATGCAGTAGGAAGATGGGAGAAAGTACCACACAGTCAACTATCCCTACAGCTCTCCACCTGTCAGGGCTTTATGGCTTATGAGTGTGCAGACGGATATAGCGCCGTCATACTCCGTAGCCCTTTACAGATCATAGGGAACATTTACCAATTTTTGAGCTGAAAAATCCTGACTCTTTTTATACGCAAGTCAGTTTTCATATGGCCGGCTGTCTCTGCCCCCAAAACACACTTATGACTAGGCAAAGCTCAGACGGGCTGCCGATGGTATGTGTGTGCGGCAGCCCCTGTCAGACACGCGGCCCCACAGCACTAACCTAGCGCACAATGTATGTGCTGCGCATCCTAAAGGAAACCTACCATTTGATTTGATGCAGTATGAAGCAAACAAACCTTGATAACGCTGCAGCTACACTGAAACACCCTTGGCTTATACTCGAGTCAATAAGTTCCCCCTTTTTTGTGGTAAAAGGGGGTACCTTGGCTTATATTCGGGTCGGCTTATACTCGAGTATATACGGTAACTTTGGAAGGTGGGTATTATTTTGATAGTCTAGGGAAGGTCTTGCCAGAGAATTGGTGCAGCAGTTCGGGAGAAGTCCTGGAGATGTGAAGGAGAGGTTCAAATTAAAGTAGATTAATCTAATATCACTGGCAGGTCGAAGAGCATTGGTTGGACGATAGATTGAGATGAGAGATGGAGAGGTGCAGCATTTCATAAGACATATGAAAGCCTGCATACAGTTTGCAAAAAAACACAGGAATGACTCCCAGACTGAGAAATAATATCCCCTAGTCTGATGAGACAAAGATTGAACTTTTTGGTGTTAATTCTAATTGTGGAGTAAATCGGCTCCAGGGACAGGATGACTAGTTGCAATTGAAGGAAAGATGAATGTGGCCAAATACAGGGATATCCTGGAAACCTCTTCCCGAGTGCTCTGGGCCTCAGACTGGGCCTAAAATGTACCTTCCAACAAGACCATGACCTTAAGCACATAGCTAAAAGTGGTGGCTTCAGAACAATTCTGTGACCTAAACCCAATTGAGCATCTCTAGAGAGACTTAAAAATGGCTGTCCACCGGCGTTCACCATCCAACCTGAGGGAAATGGGGAGATTCTGCAAGGAAGATTGGCAGAGGATCCGCAAATCCAGGGCTGAAAAACTTGTTGCATCATTCCCAAAAAGACAATACTGAGCAAAGGGTCTGAATAGTTGGTTCTAATTTTTTGGTTAATAAATTAGCAAAAATAGCTATATTTCAGTTTTTTCTGTCAAGATGGGGTGCGGAGAGTACATTAAGAGTGAAAAATTTTAATCTGAATACTTTCCGTACCAACTATTTCTGTTGTTTTTTTTTGTTGGATTTTTTTGGTCAGCTTTTTATTTGCCACTCTATTAAACATGAATTTAGTTTTTGAATTAACTCAAAATGAACATTATTAATGAATTCCCTATTTTGTTTCAGTCGTTTTGAGATATATATAGTCTCGGGCAAATGGGACTACTGTGGCAATGTTTTCCCGTAGTGGAGTGGGGGATTTTTTTTATGTGGGGAAATTCGAATGTATTTTTATAAATATTTGATAATGCTTTTTTTGTGTAATGTGTGTTTTTACTTTATATGACCCGCATGAGGTCATAAAAGACCTGGGGGGCATTTTCAATGTTTTTTTTCTTTTTTTTTTAATTTTACATATTTTTTTTTCTTTTACAAGTTTTACCCTGTGACTGGGGCATCTATAAGAGCCCCAGTTACAGGGGTAAACGAGCCCATGTGACTACTGATGTTGATCAGAGCTGTACTGGATCTGATCAGACCCAGCAGCTCTGATTAACCCCTTTTAGACCTGGCAGTCACGTGACAGCCGAGTCTATAGAGCCAGAAGCCGCGCCGGTTCTGCTCCTCTAAGCATCATGCTACTTCATCACAATGCTGTGAGGAGTGGAGAAGGGAGAAGCAGTAGTAAACTGCATGTCCTTTATCCATAGGGTCTCCGGGTGTCTTAGACAACCAGAGACACGGTCCTGCTCCCATGACTAGCTTGGGAGCAGTAGAAAACTGCAGCAACGTCTGAAGACGTCAGGGACTTTAGACGTCAACGGGCAGGCAGAGCCTAGGTAAAGAATGTGGAGGTTAAAGTGTTATTATTTGTATGATGAAAAAAGATAGTTTTCCAATATACTTACTGTATCAGTTCCTCATTGTTTTCTAGATCTCTGCTTGCTGTGATTCCATAGGAAGCTTCTATGTTTTCTTCCTGTGGACAGAAATCTGCCCATGGCCACACTGGTGCATGACTCAGAGCTGTGTGATATAATGAGCCGAGCACACGTGTGACTATGGTCAGATTTCTCTCCACTGGAAATGAGCAATGAAGCTTTCTATAGAAGAACAGCGAGCAGAGATGTAGAAAACCTTGAGGAATTAGTACAGAAATTTGTATAACTTTTCATTATTCAAACAGTATCAATTTCTTGCTGAAACGGAAACACCGCCTTTTAAATGTGTTTACCCCGCTAATGTGTTCTTTCCTTGACTTTTATTTCACTGTCCTGGAAGCTGTGGTGTGTTTTTTTTCAGTTTGGTCAATTGTTGGCCTTTCTGGTTTCCATACATATTTGATCAGTTCAAATCAAACCACAAATGAAGATGTAAGTACAGAGATATTGCTATGGACTATAAAATCTCTCTCACTGACACATAAATACAGGATACTCTCACCAAATGTCTGTAACAACTCCAATCCACACAAAAATAGTGGAGTATCCCTCCTATTGTGTCTGTAAGTATATAATAATTGACAAATACATGTATTGTCTATAATTACACTATAAACAATGAACAAAATGTCCCCAAAATAACGTAATAAGCCACATCTTCCCACAATAAAAGCCATTACCCAAAAGTCCTGCAATTTCTATGGCAATGTAATAAGCACCATTCTAAAGGCAAGAAAGACCTCTTCTTCCAGGAATCTACCAATTGAACCTGAAATATCTATTTTTGCTGGAGAGGGGAACAAAGTCCTGATGCATTTTTCTGTCGCCCATGTTTTTTCATTTGTCCAACATAGACTGGATTTTGGTTTTAGCTCTCTCCAAGGAGAAATCTAAATGCTTATTATTCCTTTTCAGTGTTGCATAGCATTAAGTGAGCTCATCCTTCCACAGCATTGTGCACACTGTCATCTTCCCCAGGTCATTGTAAGACATTGAAGCGTTCCTGGGAGAATATTTTTTTTTTACCAACAATTTTTGTTATAACGGACATATTTAGTACAACTGTGTTTTTTGGTTTTTTTTTTATGGGGGAGGGATATATCCGTTGACCCTGTAACATATAAGTGGTCATTTAGTACATGTGAGTCAGTAATAAAATAATTTTTAATACTGTTATATTTGATTGGTCTCAAATTAACCGGTTAATTAACAAATTGCACTTCATAGTGATGGTATTAAATATTCCATGCCATGTACTCAGAAGCGGGAAAAAATTCCAAATGCAGTGAAAATGGTGAAAACCGCATTTGCACCATTTTCTTGTGGGCTTGGATATTACGTCTTTCACTGAGCACCCCAAATGACATGTCTACTTTATTCTTTGGGTCGGTACGATTAAGGGGATACCAAATTTGTATAGGTTTTATAATGTTTTCATACATTTACAAAAATTAAAACCTCCTGTACAAAAATTATTTTTTTGATTTTGCCAACTTCTTTAACTTTTTTATACTACGGAGCTGTGGGTGGTGTCATTTTTTGCGAAATGTGATAATATTTTCAATTATATCATTTTAGGACTGTACGACCTTTTGATCACTTTTTATAGATTTTTTTTATATTTTTCAAAATGGCAAAAAAGTGCCATTTTCGACTTTGGGCACTATTTTCCATTACGGGGTTAAACGCATTGAAAAACCGTTATCATATTTTGATTTGTTGATGATTTTTACTGTTTGAAATTTTAGGATTTTTTATTATAATTTTTTTTAACCTTTTTTTTTATTTTTACTATTTTTCAGACTCCCTAGGGTACTTTAACCCTAGGTTGTCTGATCAATCCTATCATATACTGCCATACTACAGTATGGCAGTATATGGGGATTTTCCTCCTCAGCTATCAGCACATTGTAATGAAGGGGTTAAAAAGAAATAGCCTCGGGTCTTCGGAAGACCCGAGGCTACCATGGAGACGGGGAGCGGCGATCACAGGTAAGATGGCGGCGCCCATGCGCCGCTATCTTTTTGATAGGAAGCCATCGCTGTTATAACACCTGCACCGATCGCGGGTGTTACCGGTAAGCCTTTGCTGCAATGCAGCAAAGACTTACCAGCTATGGAGAGGGCTCAGCCCGTGAGCCCTCTCCATGCAGCGCGACCCGACTGCCGACGTGAATACACGGCGGGCGGTCGCGAACCGGTTAAAAAAATAAAATCAATTGCCTTCCCGCAGCTACGGGCTGCATCATCTTCATTCTAGTGCTGGCCCAAGCACGATTGATGCAAACCACATGTTGATACCCTGTGACTTGCAGGGGGGAAGACCCTACCACTCTGCTCATTAGATGTACATACGATTTTAAGGCCTCTGGTAGTTTAGTACTTTAGTGGCCTGTTGTAAACCAGTGGGGCACAGTGCTAAAGAGAGGAAGAACTGCTGCAGGTATGGGCCTAGTCGCCATTTAAGGGTGATCGATACACCCCTGCTCCCCACTCTGTGTTTATTATTTCAGTAAATTCATAGCATGGGGACTGCTTCTCCCTGATACCTCCTGGAGGGAGAGGAGACCATGTGATTGGTGCCATCTGTGTAGCTAGTTGGAGATTCTTGTGTCCAGAAATCTCTTACAAAGGATACTAGTGGTAGAGCCTATCCCCTGTTCCCTATCAGTCCCTCCAATTCAGCTTGAGATGCTGCAATATTTTCAATGTTGTTGCAGGTCGGCCTACACCACTGACTCCTTTACTAGCTACAGCTCCCAGTCCCTGCTACTTTATACTTCATCTACGCCGCAGGGAAGCTGTTAACTTTTCAAGGAGCTTACACAACACACACACACTATGCACTTCATGTAACTTTTCACTTCTGAATTCTGGTCCTTATTCTATACTGTGAATGCGCTCCCCCACATGAAAGCACCCAGTGTTCATATCCCATGAACGTTTCGCCCTTTTACATTTTTTTTTTTTGCGCCTTTATGGTTTCTCCAAATGGGAAGTCTTATGACTTGCTTTAAAATGTTTGTTGTAAATGGCCAATGCATTTGTGCTAAGAGTATTCATATAGCATTGTGCCTTTTTATCCATTTGTTTTGAATACGCTGTGGTGAGGTTACCAGCCACCTACACCCCGACAATGTTACGATTTTTTTAAAGCCGGATTACAGATGAGCAACAACAAAGAAACCAAATTCCTTAATCGATTTCTGTGTTATCAAAAAAAGTGACACCTCCCTAGGCTTTTCCATTTATTTATTGATTTTTATTATTATATTTTTTTTTTATTTGTTGCAACTCTTGTGACAGGAAGTAACATTACTTTCCTTACAATTGCAGATAAAAGGTTCCTGGTCAAGTAAGCGAGGAAAAGAAAACTACAATCCGTATAGCTATGGCAATATTTTTATGAATTGCTGTGCTGCTCTTTGTGGACCAATGAACCCAAGGTAAGGCCTCTTGAAGTGTTGCAGTAATGCAGGCTTGGTAAATTTTGTGCTAGTATCCGTTTAACATGTTCCCTTTCTAATGTACTATTCCATAGGTGCATGATTTAGTATTTTGTTCTGCGGTAGGAAAGAGATTTTGTAGATACCGTATATACTCGAGTATAAGCCTAGTTTTTCAGCACAAAAAAAAATGTGCTTAAAACCCAAACTCGGCTTATACTCGAGTAAAAAAATATATATCAAAACTCACCTTTCCGGCTTCCACGGCTGCTGGCTATATACTGGGGCAGGGGGCTGGCTATATACTGGGGGATATGGGCTGGCAGGCTATATTCAGGGGTGCAGGTGCTGGCTATATACTATGGGGCAGGGTCTGGCAGGCTATATAATGGGGAGGCTGTGGCCAATGCATTTCCCACCTTCGGCTTATACTCGAGTCAATAGATTTCCCAGGTTTTGTGGTAAAATTGGGGGCCTCGGCTTATACTTGGGTCGGCTTATACTCGAGTATATTGTCTACATAATTGATTTATTTTTTTTTTTTTCACAGCTTAATTGACCGCAGAGGAATTGTTCAAGCTGATATGGCACAGTCAGTCACACCATCCAATGGATTGACTATGTATGGTTCTACTCAATCCCAGAGCAATATGGTAAGATGAGCTAAGTATTTAGTCATTAAGAAAAAAAAAAGCTCAGTGTTAAGTTCTGGACCTCATTTCAAAGGGTTTCACATGTTTAAACTGGCTGACTGAGAGTCCAGGATAAAGCAGGCTGTATATGGTATTGTTAGATTGAATGACAGGCTTCCCAGGATGTTGTGCTACTTTACAACTGTAAAACACATGTTAAGAATCTTACATTGTGTGGTATAGGCAGGATTGTATGATCACACAGATGTGCTGCTGTTCTTGTGGATTTCATTCTTCCATCTGGCCTTATCCTTCACATTAGTATGCAGCAGTGCCATCGCCAACCCCATCTGTCCTCCTGCTTACTTATTATTTTGTGAAGCTGTATCTGATTTATTTCATACATTTATTAAATATTCTCTATATAGCTAAAGACATACTGCAGTCATCTATTATTCATGATGATAGAGTTGTTTTATGATTATTTTATTACCATCTAAAATGGGTCACTATGACATAAGGGTTTTTGCAGTTCACAAACTATTAAGAGACTGGTTTACATTTTAAATTTGCTTAGCAAAAATAACACACTGTTTATTGGGTGTTATGGCAGATTTCTATTCTACATTCTTTGGCTCAGGAGCTGCAATAGCCCAAGGTTGTTAACACTGGCCTTGGGCTTTTAACACCCTGCATCAGTGGTGGCGACCAATGGCATAGGTGCCAGCTGTGGCACTCAGAGGGTGGGCAGGACAGAGATGACTGTCCCAGGCAGCACAATACGTGGTGCTCTGGCGCTGCAGTGAGAAGATATGGACAGGGTTGGATTAGCAATGGGGCTCCTGAGCTCTGCAATTCTGTCTGTTCAGGGGGCCTTGGTGGGAAGCTCACGCTACTCACTACACACTGCTAACTGGTAGCAGGTAATGTTAAAGAAGCAATTAAAAGGCATTGGTATTATTCAGATGCTTGACAAAGGCATTTTTTAAATCAAGAGGCTATTGGTGCACCCTATGCTACAGTAAAATTTACGTGGGCATCTATAAAGTTAATTGGCCAGCTTTGCTGCCTTGTGAACTGCAGGCTTGATGTCACATTCTTATCTAAGTCCAAAACCTGCAAACATTCAAGAGCTGCAAAATATGTTAGGAGGCTGTCATTCTTTCCATGGTTAGTTTTTGGGAACTTTTAACAATATTTGAATGATACAAAGTTTAAACATATTCACTTCTTAAGATAATAGCTTTTTTGTAATACACATTTCAAGGTGGCAGTACAGTTTTTTAAATAAATGTATATATACATTGATGAATGCTACTACTTGCCACACACACACACATACTAATATGGATAAAGGGCTTAAAGGTTGTACAATCAAAATGGTACGAATGGTAAAAATTGCAATTCATTATGCAAAGAATAAGACCTCATGAAGCCAAACTAGCAAACAATGGATTGAATATTTGTAGGTGCATCCCATAATACATGGTAAAAGGAGTCTGCTCACACTTTAATATAGGACTTTTAGCTCTGAGACAAATGGAAGTCTACAGATACCTTGTACATGTATGCTTAGATCTTTTCCAAGCATATACAAAATGTAGGGTTGAACTTGAAATCCATGTCTGAAAGGCAATATGTATGCTGCAAGCATAGATATCTCTGATAAAGAATATTTTGCCTACAATTATTTGTTGGTCACACAACAAAATCACTAAGTCACTGTTCAGATGGAATAAAGCCTTACTTCCACGTTGCTTAGCAAGTCATGTCAGAGAATGGCTTCAGTCTCCACTCACACATCATTAGCTGGAGAGAGCAGATGCACCTGTTTATATTAGGAGCTGGGAATTTCTCTGACAGTCAGGCAAAATGATTAACACTTTGTGTTTTTTTTAATTTTAATCTACAGAAGCACATTTTTTTGTAAGAACTGAATGTCATGTAAGCGGTTGCTACATAATGCTTCACAGGTCTTGGAAAGCTTTTGGCTCAACTTGGAGTGTCACTGTCTTGTAAGACAAAGATGCACGTAAGAAAATAAACTTTTGTTCAGGGTGAAACTAAATAAATAGGGATTTCCTTTTGTTCTTTGTACCTCCTATCAGTACAGGCAAAGCTCTGTATGAGATTCTGCATCAGACGGACTGTGGACTGATGTGCAAGTTCCCTTTAGTGGTAGCCCAATTATAAAGTAGCTGAGTTAAATGGTCTTTATCTTAAAATGATATACAGTAGCTTAAAATGTAGTAATTGGTTGCCCCCTTCTGCATCCAGCAGTTGTAATTTTGCCATAACTATTGCTGAACATGGTTCTGGTTAATCTATAGAAATACTTTATTAACTTAAAATCAATCTTTTTAAGCTATCCTCAGGATAGGACATTAATATTTTTGTGTGACAGTGATTGGGTTAAACAAGACATCTGATAACCGTACATGCGGAGAACCACCACAAATCTATTATTGATTGCTTAAAGGGGTTGTC
The DNA here is from genome assembly GCF_040894005.1 of Engystomops pustulosus. Taxonomy (NCBI): domain Eukaryota; kingdom Metazoa; phylum Chordata; class Amphibia; order Anura; family Leptodactylidae; genus Engystomops; species Engystomops pustulosus. Next base: position 72,062,446 of record NC_092413.1, on the reverse strand, counting down.
CGAGTTCTTAAAAAAAATAACTCAGGGAGGCCGGGAGGGTGCTGCTTAAAAAAATAAAGTCCTACTTACCTTCCGGTGCCCTCCGGTATCCAGCGCTGCTGTCGCTCCAGTCCGGGCGCCATGCAAACAAACATGGCCGCCGGTGCAGCGCTGGACTCAGCTTCCTCTGGACCCGACAACCTTCCGTCCCGCATTCACAATGCTGTGAATAGGGACGGATAGGCGTGCCCGGCCACGGCCGGCCGGAAGCTGAATCCAGCGCTGCTCCGGCGGCCATGTTTGTTTACATGGCGTCCGGACTGGAGCGACAGCAGCGCTGGATACCGGAGGGCACCGGAAGGTAAGTAGGACTTTATTTTTTAAGCAGCGCCCTCCCGGCCTCCCTGAGTTTTTTTTTTTTTTTTTTTTTTAATAAAAAAGAACTCGGACAACCCCTTTAATCTGATATAGGTGTGTTATTGAGCAGGATAAGTGGGCAAATATTTAGTTTTGTGGAATAGAATTCCTTATATATGCATATTCTGCATATTTATATCTATCCTCATTTTGGGCCTGTGAGGGCCCTAGTGGTTGACAAGTTTCCCTAGGGCTGGGTTTAATTAATAAATTACCACTATTGCATTTTATTGCTTTTTAACAAAACTATATTGTATCATCTTTCTCCTCTATAGCATACTGTCTGCCCATAAAATTGGCAATGTTTAACTGCATTCAGAAATCTAGCATTGTAGGCCTCCTGCACACAACCATATTTCTAGGCATTGGCCTCCATTTAGTTCTATTATGCTCAGTCATGGGGCAATAAGACCACTGTGTCTCACTTACCCCTGGGCATGGGCAGGGGTTAGCTGAGCTGGGCCTAAGGCAGAGAACATATTACATTTAGAGGACTCAATTGGGACGATTATCAGAAGTGTCAGAGCAGAACTGTTCTAGTTACCCATAGCAACCAATCAGAGCTCAGTTTTAATTATCCCACTGCTTTCTATAAAATGAAACCTGAGCTTTGATTGGTTGCCATGGAAATGAGACCACTTCTGACCTTAGACACTACTGATAAAACTCTCCCAAAGTCCCCATGGTTGAAGTGCATGAAACTGATTTTCTCAACCTATAAAGGGGTTGCTCAATATTTAGAGCAGCACCACACTTGTACATGGGTCGTGTATTGTATTTCGGCTCATCTCAATGAAAGGGAAACTAATTGAGCTGCAATCCTACACACAATGTTTGAACCGGTATTGGCATTTGTTTTTTGGAAGAAAAATGTCATTTTTTTTAATCCAGGCAAACCCCTTTAATGATCCTGACTAATGAGTCTGGCTATAAAAATAAGACCATAAAATGTGACCATATTACAACCATCCAAACACAACCTATATCGTCATTCATACAGTCAATCTGGACTCTATTTTTGTAAATTTTATTTTTCCTGTGCATCTTGCATAGTCCTGGTTTTTAATACTTCATTGAGATACCTTCAGATTTGTTGCAGAAAATAATTAAATATGTGCTTACCTAAATGCCCTTAAATCCTGGTGTAATTTTCACCAAAAAAAAAAAAACCTGTAGGTGCCTTACGCCCCATACACAAAGCGCTTATACACTTTAGACATTTAAGCGCGATTTATATAAATGGGGGTCTGGCTCTTTGGCACCATATTTGGGTATGCCACCTTTTCACTAAAATTTTAATAATGCTGCCACATATTCTCTATTATCATCTAATTGTAAATTCCCAAAAAGGTGCTATTGTTGTGCTGGTACCTCCAAGAAAAATCCTACCAGCTGTTGGTCCTTTGTCCGTCTATAAAATGGACATTGTTGCGAAGTCACGTTAACAAGGCACGTTCTTTGTACCACTGCCGCTGACTTCCTTCATGCAAGGGCAGTACAGGGGCACTGAAGAGAGCCGAGGCTGCGCATGCACAGATATCACACTTCTGATTAACAGCTTGTGCTTGAGTTCCACCCCTCGGCCCTCTTCATTGGGCTTGTGCTGCACTTGTGTGAAGGAGGTCTGGTGCGTTGGGACTACACTTTGGACGAAGCGGTCATGTAACTCCACAGCAACGTCCATTTTATGGACAGGCGCCCAATCTCTTTAAGCTAATGAATAGAATGTGTAATGGTGCAGTATAAAACGTCCATCTTGGTGATAATACAGTCTCATACAAATACTTCAGATTTGGTTGGCAAATGCTTCTTTGGTGGTTAAGTTGGTGTATTGGCAAACTTAGTTGGTGTATAAGCTAACTATTTTTATAGATAATCGGTTCAGCTCTGAACCCAGCATATCTGTTGGTTTCCTTCATTAACTGAAAAATTTATATTGTATCTCTATTAATCACTAATTCTAATTTTTTTATATTTTCTCTTCATACCTTCTATTCTCCTTTTTAATTTTAACAACCTTCACATCTGCCCGTATTTTTAATTATTTTCCTGGAATGCCCTTTATTTTCATATTTGTACTCCTCCATACCCTTACGTTCTGCAGTGTGACCAAGACCAGTGCATTCAGAGCACCAAATTCGTTTTACAGGCTGCAGCCACGCCACTTCTGCAGACTGAGCCTACAGTACCTACTGATGAACCTCCGCTGCCTGGGAAGACGACGATAAGTGCACCGTGTGCTTCATTAGCACTTGGCCAGCCAACACCACCATCTTCAATGCCAAATCTGAACTCGGAAACTGTTTTAACAGACATGATACCCTTAAAAGATGATGTTGGAAACCATCAGTTCTTAACACCAGATGAAGCACCATCACCACCCGGAATGCTGCCAGCTAACAGCCCAGTGACTCACAGCCATACCATGCATGTCCTGAACCTTGTCAGCCAAGACTCTCTGCATGAAGACTCTGTGCGTGGTCTTGTTAAACTCAGTTCTGTCTGACCAACTATGACACTACCCATCAAATGTAACGCACAAAGGACAAACCCTGTGAAAAGATTGCACTGTGTGATGAAAAATGGCCACAGTCCAGTGTCGCAAATTACAAAGTGGCAAATTTATTTGAACAGTTATTTACCTGAATGGATCTTTTTTTTTTTTTTTTTTTTATATATATATTTTTCGGTTTTTTTCTTCTTTTTTTTTCTTCTTGCATTGGTCTGACTCATTAAAGTCTATATTTTCAGCAGTTTTGGTTGATTTGAAGAAATGGTTGGAATGACCTGTAAGTTGGGGGACACAGCAGGATTTCTGTGTTATTTGGATACTGTGTATGGAATTGCTTGTCTGGTTCTACCTGTGTATAATACCCTCTTCCTACCCAGTGGAGAATGTCGATATTGGAATGCTCAATTATGACCTGTTACAAATCTCTGGTTTGGTAATGTTGTAATATTTTTACAACAACATATTCTGTATTCTAAAATGGTAACATCTTCATTCAAGAATTTGTGGTCCAAATGCTGTCCATTTCGCCAGGGTACACTCTTGCATCTTTCTGTTGGGTATAAATGCTGCTTTTTTTTAAAGTTATGTTTTTGGTTTTTTAATGGCCATTGGGGAAAAACACACATTTTTGGGGTTTTCTTGGAATATTATCATTTGGGGGTTTTATTATCTTTCTTGATCAAAAAGGGCTTATGTTAGTGAATGACAATTCATTAAGTTAATCACTTGTATAAGTGTTTAGATATGGTATATTCCATTACACTTTTTTCCAAATATGTGCTACAACATCAATAAAGTAACCTTTTGTTTTCTTACTAGTCTCTGGCGAATTCTGTGAACTTCGATAAGCTATTTCCTTTGCATATTCAACTTGAATTAGTGAAGTTTGTTCCTTGTATATACGATTCAGTTTGAGGCATAGTAATGTGACTTTTCTGACAGAATATAGTGTTTTAAATAAAGCGATTGTTATAAAACAAGTATTTCTCTGAATTATCTCTGAACTTTTCTGCTCTACCAGTGGGTGAGGTAGAAGGCAGGCCAAAATTTATTAGGAGTCTATTCAGGATCTAAGCAGAAAGAACGGGAACATCCCGATAGACTTTCTAATCACTTTTAATGCATAACTACCAGACATTACATGGATCCGGCCCTGGGGATACTAATGAATGGAAATAGGTCTTATATTTTATGAAGATTACATCTTGCGTTCTGCTCTTGACTGAGAACACTGCATCATTGGTGACCTCTGACCATATTGAGTCTTCACACATCCCTCATCTAAGAACTATAGCACTACAGTTTTTACATAAGTTTTTGGTGTTGATCAAAGCTACATTTAATTTTTAATGGCATATCAATGCTTTTAGATTTCAGAAAATATGGTATACTTCACAATATCTGGCACGCATTCGGTCATGGAGTGCAACCTATGTGCCGTGAGTACCCCCTGTCCCATACCAGAGTGTGAAGGGGCTAGCCAAGGATATCCAAATCTTTGTATTCACAGTGGGAGCATGCATACAGTAATAAATGCACAGCTTCCTTGATCTAGCAGAAGTCTTCAGGACATGTGTGACCCTATATAAGTATTGTACTTAGCGGGGTAAACTTTTGTATTAGTGGGCAACCCAAATTGGATATGCCATCAACATTCAGCCATTCATTTATTTCAATGGAGCTGTGGCTCTCTTAATAGCATTAAATCTACTTTGTTTTACCAGGCACAGTACTCTAGTACAATAACAGCTGTGTCCTGTATTACAGTCGCTTATGCTTCTTCCATTAACGTGAATGGAATAACCTCCAATGCCAGGCACTACTCAAAGCACAGACCTGGGATGGAGCAGTGTACAAGATAAAGGGTGACGCCATGTTTGCTGAAAATCTAAGGAAATCCACGAGAGGAAATTACAGAAAAAATATAAAGGATAGCCCACATATTAAAAAATTTAAAATTTAGTGGTCAACTTCAGACACAGTATTTTTGGCCAGTGTAGAGAAATGTTTTTATAATAATGTTTACATTGAAGTCCTTTGGTCTGTAAAATATTGTCATTTTTGAAGACAAAACCAGGTATTGATGAAGGGGAAGGCTCTGTACAGTACAGGCAGCCCTCAGGTTACATACAAGATAGGTTCTGCAGGTTTGTTCTTAAGTCGAGTATGTATGTGAATCAGAACTGTATATTTTACAGAAGAACCAGTATTAACAATAAATCTTAATTCCAGTTGCTTTTGATAGCTCTTACAGTAAATTACGAACCCCTGTTTGTAACTAGGGGTTGTCTGTAAGTCGGGTGTTCGTAGGGGATCGCCTGTATATCTGAACATATGTTCAGACACTAACATTAATATTTTATTGCTTATTCATGGTTATACTTTCCAGATTTGTATTAGTTTCCATATGACCCTAAGGTTAATGTACTCATTAAGTCATGTATGGTCATGTACTCAGTAATTTCATTTTTGTGTATGGATTCACTTGTAGAAGGACATTATGGCTTTTGTGCAGTCAGTTTGCTTGTTGCACTGGAAGCTGCTTCTTCCTCAGTGCTTGAACATGTTACGTGATCAGGCTAAGGGATGGAAATGACCGTAGGAGATGCTATATCAAGTATATAAACTCTTGGATTGTAAATTTGCTACATTTTATGTGATCTTGCTGTGAAATATAAAGAGACCTTTGTAAGGATATTTTGATATCCTCCCTACTACTGACCATGATATGTAAAGTAGCTTGTGGTGGTCATACACTTATCTATAATCCTTCTCAGTCCATAATCCATCCCTATGACCTTGAAAGTTTAAGATCTTGTGTGTAACCTGCAAGCCAGATCCCTATTCTTAAGGGACTGAAGCAAGGATCCCCATTCTTAAAGGACTGAAGCAAGCAGAATGTTTGACTGGACAGTGCAGTCCAGCGAATGAGAAGGGAATTACTGACTGGTTGTAGAGTTGGTAATAAAGCTGTCTCTCCCAGAATCAGACCTTTTAAGATTTAACAATACCTGTTAAAGAAAAATTGCCACGTTCAGACATTTGGCATTTTGCATCATGACTTGTGGAAGAGAATGCCTTGTTAAGAGTTTGGCATGTACCGTACTTTTCTTTCTTTGACAGTCATATCCCTTAATAGATTATACCAAGCTCAGTAACAAGTCTTTGTAAAAATGTCGTAATAATTTAAATCTTGTGTCATAACAGAAAAAAGTCGAATTATGTTATGAAACGAAATTTCTTGGGCTAGGTTCACATCACAATATATATGCTGAGCATACACATTGACATATAGTAGTAGACTGAGATATAGATGTTGCCTCCGTCTGACCATTCTACGTCTTATCTGGCGAAAAAAGCAGGATAGAAAGATGCAGCAAACTACGTCTTTCCATTCTGCTCCCTCCTACTGAGTGACCCATGCACTCAGTGGAGGCAATAGAAGCCTGTGGGGAGCATATGCAGTGTATTGTATCCTTCCTCCAGGCTCGCTGAACGGATACATCGTTCAGCGGGTGGCAGGATCCCGATGATGTTACTGTCCATATAGGGACAGGGAAATCACTGGGGATAGACCCCGTACATCAGGCAGCAACTAGCGATTCAGGGGAAGGAGCAACGTATCCCACTATACAAACACACAGTGGGATACGTCTGAATCCCCCTGATGTGTCCTTACAACATATGGCAAAAAACGGGATGTGAACCCAGCCTCATTTTAAAGAAATGACTGTATTTTGTACTGTCACCCAGACACTTGGGTGTTTTCAGTTAAGTGCATAAAGAAATGATAATTCTTTTAGCTTTAGTGTTTATATGTGTATTTACTCTTTTTCTTTTTGTTTTTTTCTAATGATTTTGACATACATCCAAATGGGAAAAAAAAAAACAGCTTATTTAAAAAAAAAAAAAAACCTGCGTTAATATTAAACCTGAGTTCTTATTGCTTTACAATTCTTGTTTTTCAAATAAAGAAAACAAAATAAGAAACCACAGTTTTTATGCAATTTCTCATTGGTCAAGAATCATGCTGAAACCTTTGTGCTTATTCTAAAGATTTTTTTTCTGTAAGCAGAACAGTGTTTGATGAGTCATTTTGTGAAAAGCCATGTAGTAACTGTGAGTCTACTATTTGGTGGAATTCATTGGGAGCAGGTTAGTTAGCCTGTTGTAAGACTGCATGCATTATCTAGAAGTGTCTTCTAACATATTGGGGCACATTTACTTACTTGGTCCGGTCGCGATCACCGAGGTGCGTTGTCCGACGAGGATGAAGTCCGGCTCGATTCACTAAGATCATGCACCCGATATCCTGCATGTGTCGCTTCCCCGCTGGGTTCCGCCGGAGTTCACCACCTTCTTCCCGGTGTATGTAAGTGCATGTATGTAAGTTGTCCGACGGTCACCCCCCCCCCACCCCCCCATTTGTGTCGCATGAAAGTCTGCGCGATTGTGCCAAAATCCGATAGTGTGCGCCAAAAACCCCTGTTAAATTCAGTTGTCATTTTTCTCTTGTTTTGTGTTTTTCTCTGGACTGGGGAAATCTTTCTCTGGTATGATCATAAGATGAGCTGAAAGGTTTTCTTTTCCTGCCTGCAAATATGAATAAAAATTTATAGAATTGGTCATTAATATCAGATTAGTGGGGTCAATCATCAATGACACCAGATCAACAGTTAATGGGCAGTGACTTTCTAGAATTCTAGAACACTATACTGCTTCTCTTTATTCCTTTCACTTTCATATGTTATTTTGAAATTTTTAATTAACTCAAAAAATCTTCAGGAGCTGGGTCCATTACAACAGATTTTTAGTATGATTCGTAGAGTTTTGAGTGCCCCATGTGAAATTGAATATGGACTAGGATAGTCTTTTGAGAGGATGGTTTGAAGCTAGAGAAACTTGGCCTATTGTTAATTTCTCTTTGTACTACTGACCTTCAGAAAGTTAGCAGCTTGACTACAGATATGAAAAGTGTATTCTTTTTTCAAGCACTCCATTTTATAAGATGTAATTTCTAATGATATGTTATACCCTTGCACACTTATACTGAATCTCCATAAGGATACATTCACGCAAACTTATTTTTTGGCTAGTACAGGACCACGTATATGTCAGTGGGCTCATACATGTGACTGTGGTTTCTACAGCCTCTTATGGAAGCCAACTGCCTGAGCCGCAAAACTCGCAGCGAGTCCTTTTCTCCTATTGAATGGAGGTTTGTCCATTAAATTAAACATAAAAACTACCGTATTTTTCGGACTATAAGGCACACAAAAAATCCTTTGATTTTCTCAGAAATCAAAGGTGCGCCTTATAGTCCAGTGTGCCTTATATATGAACCATACTTACAGACAACAGCTGCCTTGAACTGTGCACAGGTCTGCCACCTGCTGGTCATTCAGCCTTATAATCGGGTGCGCCTTATAATCAAGTGCACCTTATAGATGAACCTAGACATTTTAGCAGGCATTTATTGATGGTGCGCCTTATAGTCCTAAAAATACTGTACATGAAAATTTCTATATTTGATATTACTAACCCAAACAATGTAATTATTTGTCAGTTCTACTACATTTGGATTTTTTCCATCTTCCAGTACACTACAAAGATTATAATCCGTGGGACCAATGGTTCTTACTAGTGGCACCATTTATAAACACTCCTATTGGCCTCTAAAAGGGTAAAAAAAAAAGTTACGACTTTTGGAATGTGAGGAGTAAAGAATTGAAAACAGCCCGATCCTGAAGAGGTTAAAGCCTGTGGTTTCTGGTGACATTTCAGAATAAGCTATCACGTTTGAGCATGAGAAGTAGCCATGGATCTATCTAGCCTCCATATGAACGCAGCTCCAAGCACCATGTCGGTCTCTGTTGTCCCTGAACTTGTGGAAGAAAACTAATTAGAATGATCAATTAATAATTCCATTTTGCAGAATTTGTCTTCTATATGGTTTCTATAATTATGGGGATTTGGTGATTATACTTTACTGCAGCCTCATGGTCATAAGCAGCAATAGTCTAGAGCTGTATCATTGCACATAGCATGCCTCAAACACATTATAGAGCTCTGATAGCAGGTGTGACTAAGGAGTACCGTAATACAGCCAGTAGTAGAGGCAATGATAGGGTTTCCTATAGAGTTATGAAGTGACTGCTGCATATAAAATATCAAGCATAGATGAAAGTGTTGAGGTTAATGTCTTTTTTGTAAAATTGGAAAGGAAATCTCACACAGTGAAGAAATTATCCTACAATTTCAAACTTTCTCTATGTTGCGTTTTAATTGCTATTTCATCTCCCATACACTTCACACAAAAGTTTCTTCTCCACAAACGATTAGCCCATTACCTACAGGCAATATTTTCAGAAAAACGTGGTCTGTGCACATGTGACCTTTACTATGACAAACAGCAGATCTTGGTTAGAGCCCATAAATGGGCTTGGGGTGGTGGTCTCTTAAACTCTAATGGGCAACAGGCCTTATTTAGATACAGAGGCTTACAGAACAGTGTAGCTTATCCTCCCCTCTTCCAACACTCCTGTGGGCAGCCTGGTAACTTGTCTTTCAAGATGGATTTAGTAGTGAATGAGTGACCAGTTTAGGAAGCAGAGGACCAGTATGATTAATGGATGAAGAAGCATTTTATACATATTTTTACATATTTATAGAGTATACTTGCTGGTACTATTTATGTATAGTTTAATAAAAATTGCCTATTTAAAGGAAGGTGTTTTGGTCGGGATCTATTAGTGACCTATCTGATTTGCTGATTGACACTACGGACAGAGCCAGAAGCTGACATCTGAGTGTAGTGTTGGGGTCCATGCATACTAACGTATGGGGACGTATGTACGGTCGCAAATTTCCAGCCGCATATACGTCCCCTATTGTTGTCGATAGCGCCCGGGCTCGGTACAGTGAGCATGCTCTATCTTTGGCTGTAAGAAAGGCCATGCAGCTCTATGCAGTGGGCGAACAGTGCTTGCTTCTTCTCCACTCCAGCCCGCCCAACGTGTGTCCGTACAGCTACAGCCAGGCAGGCACACGTCAGTGTGAATGAGCCCTTTATTCAGTTGATAGGTGAAACTAAACATCATACCCTTATAGTTTTACACTGTAGTAAAGAATATATTAATACAACAAATGAAAGGTATAATTCACGAGGGTAAGTTGAGTTTTCGCACGTTTCTGATTTATTAAAAGTTGCTGTATGTAATGATTGCAGATTCTTCTTTTTTAATGAAGTATTAAAATGTATTATTGAGGCGTGCATGCATTTATATAGCGGTCTGGAAAAAGAAAAAAATCTCTCCACATGATGCCACAATAAAACATTGCATGAATCTGCCTTTTCTCAAAGATTTGATCCAATTAGTGAAAGAAAATGGAATCGAAGGCATTTTAATGATAAATTAGATAACCATGTTGTTTTTCTAGTGCTGGTATTTGCCATGACTTACATGCCTGCTCTTATGCTGATGTTTTATCAATCAGTTGTGAATGATTTTTTATCATTGGTTATGTAGGGAATTGGAAACTGCCCTGTTTTACATACTATTCATTCTAGTTAATTGATAATGTATTTTAAATCATGCTTAACCATGTTATTCCCTACACTGAGGTGTTATATGTGAGTCTTAATAATGTTTTCTTTGACATGATACATTTTCAGGTCCAGGAAACTCCTGTAATATTGGATCAGAATTAAACAGAACACCAAGGAATCATCAAACTATTCAAGAACTGACCAAAATTGTTGGAATGACCAACACAGCTCAGTTGGCCGTGGACATGCTGGAAAATGTCTACAACTTCTACTGTATTACATAATGCCATTGCACTCCACCTCTTCATGTATTATAATGTAATTGCAGTTTTTTCAAAGTCAGATTTAATTCTGATATATTAATTTACAGTTAAGATTTGTAAGCAACAAATAAATTACATTTTGTGCCAAATAGTCTTGGTGATCTTTGTAAATTTGTGTGAAATAAACACTCTAGGAAAATCACCCTTTTCACCTACCTGCAGCTTCAGATGATTGCCCTGCACATATTAGACATGCAGAAGTGAGAGACTCATCAGACTGCTCCTGCATAGTATCTTATGATTCATCAGGAAAGCAGCACATTGACAGCTAGTAACTACTATATTTGCCTGCTTGGGACAGTATTAACCCTTCTCACTAAATCTGAGACCAGAAGAATTAGGCGGCTGCACTGTCGTCTCCATCATTATAAACAGTATGACAGAACCTCTCATCAGCAGTAGCTAACTTCTTCAGCAGGAAGGGAGACCTCTGGCTAAATTCAAAAATCCATGTAACTTTGTAATAGGTCATAAATGGATTAACTAAGAAACCAGGAATTTTGAGATAGGAAGCAGTAACTTAATAAGATAATAATGCCTTATATATGTACTGAGGAAATGAGATAAAAAAAAAAAAAAAACGAGGCGGCTCACTATGCCTTGCGTCCCTTCCCAATATAATGTAACTAGACAGAGCAAAGGTTCATAAAATATGTAGTTACGCTTAGTAGGGATGGGACGCAGGCGTAGTGAGCTGGCATAAAAATCCTCATATGGTGGATTTTGTATTATGCCATGTTTAGAAATACCCAATATGTGACCTTCACCGCAAACCTGAAAATATAAGAGTAATGATAAAGCACCATGTGCATTTGAGGCCTAATTTAGTGCCTTACACAGGATTTGCTGACCAATGTAGAGGCTTAGAAGCTGGGAAAAAGAAAGCAATGAACACATGACCATAGTTTCCAAAGTATATGCCTCTAGGGGTATGTTCAGCAGTTTGATCAAATAGCTGTTGCATGTATTCCCTTTCCAGAAAGGTTGAAAGTAAATTTGTAAGCTGTGCAGAATATGTTTAGTGGTTAGAGATGGGCAAATTTTTCAAAACTTTGATTCGCCGAGTTCAATGAATTTTCCAACAAGTTTCGCCCCGAATCGAATCATGACGAATCACGTTAAAAAAAACAGTATTTCCTGGCTGCAGAGAGCCTGTAGCGTGTTGTAGAAAGTTGTGCCATGCTCAAATATGCATAAAGAGTGTGGTTTGATCTTCAAACAGTGCTGTGTTTTAGTATGACACGCGCATGACAGCCGCCGCTCTTAGAATCGCTGCACTCTTCAATTCCATGGGCACTTACAGGGGCCAACTTGACCAAATAAGTGAAGCGGGAGCGCAGCCTTAGATTGTAACATCTGAAAGGACTGAGCTGAGGGCCAAGATCCCACTATTACATCAAAGCGTGCACTCTTTTTACACTGACATCAGATGATACCATAGATTACGACAGAACCTGTTCTGTTAAAGGCGGATACATGTAGAAACCCCCCCAAAAGAGTGGAGAGGGTTTCGGCAGTCATTTTTCTTTGACGTCACTGATCATTTTGTCCTACTTTTCATCCGTCAGTGTCTGCTTTCAATCAGTCAATAATCTATCAGTATTGCTAAATTAAAAAACAAACAGGAGTTGATCCAAAACAGAGATGACCAGTAAATGGGATATTTGCATGCCCTTTGTGTTGTGTATCCACTCCTGCTTTTGGCTATCAATTCTGAAGCTTTTCATTCCTTCTGACAGATGAAATGAAGGGGAAAACCAAACATAGTGGCAACGTCATAGAGTGGTGGATGGTGAAAACAGCATTATGGAAATCACAGGGTATTCTAGGGAGACAGCGGTCAGTTGGCAGTAGCATGAGTAGGCCGAAGAGTGGCACCATCACAAATTATGGAGGTGGCAGCCACATCGTAGGCCACAGATTGGCAGAATGACAGAGTGTGGAGGTGCCGGCAGCAGGAGGTCATAAAGTGGCACAGTGACAGAGTGTGGAGGTGGGTGACTATTCCAGTCCCTGGTAAAGATGGTGAGAGGCAGATGTAGCAACTGGCAGCAGATGTGTGGCATCAGGCAGGTGGCAGCATCAGAATAACTGCCACACCGCTGAGTTGGTGATTTTACCGCCAGCACTCTGCTCCTGTGTTGGCTCCCGTCCTCGCACTGCTGCCACCCTGCTGACTCATGGGCACAGTAGCGAATTGCTGCCTGCTTCGTGCAAGCTGACACCCTCTTCTCCCAACGATGATGATGAAGCCCTTGCCTTACCCGGCTCCCAAGTGCAATCGGTTACACCATTATCAATTTGTGTTTCCCTGTCACCGCTATTCTCAACGGTCTCAGTATGCACAGCCTGACTACTTGCAAGTGAAACATAACCTCCCGTGCCACTCTCCGTATCTCTAGTTTCCCACCTACTGCACGAAGCAGCGGATGTTTGCCCCCACCTCTTCTTTGCCACGCAGCTGCTGACTGTCCTAAAAGAGTTCACCCTCATTGTATAGTGGTGCTGAGCCCAGACCACCTAGTAGATCTCTGGCTGAGGGAAATGAACAGGACAGAGGCTGGTGAGGGCCGCTGACCTGCTTCTGGGCCATGCCAACTATGGGTTGTATCTGGCGAACCCACAGACTCTTGGCTGGGATTGTCAGATGTCATATGGGAGGAAAAGGATGACCTAGTCAACCAATCGAGAACCTTTAGGTTGTTCATCAACACACTGCCGCTAGATGGCAGTTCTGGCCTCACAGAGTCACCCCCTGCTGTGACATTCCCTTAATGTGCTGTGACCTGTGCCTGCTCCACCTGTCACCTCTCTGTCTGACATATAGGTTAATCAACTATGTTGATTTGACACGGATTTCTTGATATTAACTTAAAATTTGGGAAATACAGAACCCCAAAAACTGACACCCTGGACTTTGAGCAAAAATCACTCCATCAACTATGTGGATTTGACACGGATTTCTTGATATCTACTTTAGCAACAAAAAAGAATTGGAATTTGGGGGATACAGAACCCCAAAAACTGACACCCTGCACTTTAAGAAAAATCACTCCATCAACTATGTTGATTTGACACAGATTCCTTGATATCAACTTTGGCAACAAAAAAAGAATTGAAATTTGGGGAATATAGAACCCCAAAAACTGACACTCTGGACTTTGAGAAAAAATCACTCCATCAGCTACTGAGTACAAGCAGCTAAACGCTAGAGACAGCACATGCAGTATGAAATGATGGGATTGCAAATGGCCATCTGTTTTTATAGGGCTGTGACCTGACATAAGCCTGCCGGTCACTGCTTGGCTTACATGTCTGCACATGTGATCAAGGGTGTTCCTTTCTTCTTCCCAGAGTTCTCTGCACCATGTAACACGCTGTGCTCGTGGCCATTTTGCTAATAAAGAAAAAATAATAAATAATAAAAAAAATTGATCCCACCAATCACCGTAAACTTCCGGTTTATTAGGTACACCATGCTAGTAATGGGTTGGACCCCCTTTTGCCTTCAGAACTGCCTCAATTCTTTGTGGCATAGATTCAACAAGGTGCTGGAAGCATTCCTCAGAGATTTTGGTCCATATTGACATGATGGCATCACACAGTTGCCGCAGATTTGTCGGCTGCACATCTATGATGCGAATCTCCCGTTCCACCACATCCCAAAGATGCTCTATTGGATTGAGATCTGGTGACTGTGGAGGCCATTTGAGTACAGTGAACTCATTGTCATGTTCAAGAAACCAGTCTGAGATGATTCCAGCTTTATGACATGGCGCATTATCCTGCTGAAAGTAGCCATCAGATGTTGGGTACATTGTGGTCATAAAGGGATGGACATGGTCAGCAACAATACTCAGGTAGGCTGTGGCGTTGCAACGATGCTCAATTGGTACCAAGGGGCCCAAAGAGTGCCAAGAAAATATTCCCCACACCATGACACCACCACCAGCCTGAACCGTTGATACAAGGCAGGATGGATCCATGCTTTCATGTTGTTGACGCCAAATTCTGACCCTACCATCCGAATGTCGCAGCAGAAATCGAGACTCGTCAGACCAGGCAACATTTTTCCAATCTTTTACTGTCCAATTTCGATGAGCTTGTGCAAATTGTAGCCTCAGTTTCCTGTTCTTAGCTGAAAGGAGTGGCACCCGGTGTGGTCTTCTGCTGCTGTAGCCCATCTGCCTCAAAGTTTGACGTACTGTGCGTTCAGAGATGCTTTTCTGCCTACCTTGGTTGTAACGGGTGGCGATTTGAGTCACTGTTGCCTTTCTATCAGCTCAAACCAGTCTGCCCATTCTCCTCTGACCTCTGGCATCAACAAGGCATTTCCGCCCCACAGAACTGCCGCTCACTGGATGTTTTTTCTTTTTCGGACCATTCTCTGTAAACCCTAGAGATGGTTGTGCGTGAAAATCCCAGTAGATCAGCAGTTTCTGAAATACTCAGACCAGTCCTTCTGGCACCAACAACCATGCCACGTTCAAAGGCACTCAAATCACCTTTCTTCCCCATACTGATGCTCGGTTTGAACTGCAGGAGATTGTCTTGACCATGTCTACATGCCTAAATGCACTGAGTTGCCGCCATGTGATTGGCTGATTAGAAATTAAGTGTTAACGAGCAGTTGGATAGGTGTACCTAATAAAGTGGCCGGTGAGTGTATGTGCTTTGGTCTAATTAATACAAAATGTGTCTTTGTGTGATGCAGAAAAGGTGAAAGAATGGACTCTACATGCCAAGTTCCCATGGAGGAGGAGGAGTGATGGTGTGGGGTGTGCTGCAATATGCAGCAAAGACTTACCGGCTATGGAGAGAACTCAGCCCGTGAGCCCTCTCCATGCACCTGGCATGTGACGTAGTATTACATCACATGTCGCTAAGGGGTTAAATCCCAAGTGGGCTTAATCTTCTTGTATGAATATTGAACTTTTGGTGGAGATGTAAACACATGATATTTGGATTAAAAGAAAGACTAAAAAGAATTCAAAAGGATGTGTGCTATGTTATTTTCTACTGGATATTTGGATTGAGAATCTTACAAAAACACTAACTAGAATATTACCTCTTGAAGCTCATCAAGAGAATGACAATAGTATACAGTAATCAAAGGAAAAGGTGGCTACTTTGAAAAACCTAGAATATAAGACAGCTTTTCAGTTGTTTCAAACTTTTTTGTCAAGTATATAATTCCACATATGTTAATTCATAGTTTTGAATCTACAATTTTTGTAGTCATGAAAATACAGAAAATTCCTTGAATGAGAAGGTGTGTTAAAACTTTTGGTCTGTACTGTATATAGATAAATAGATGGGCAAAAAGCTAGATAGATAAATGGTTAGATAGACAGATATACAGACAGGAAATAGAGGATATACACCTTCACCTGGGCATTCAACCAAACGGTATAAAAAGAGCAATAAATTCTCTGCCCAAAAAGTCCACATGCAGGGAGCCCCTTTAGGACAGGGGTCCCTAGCCAAATGCTCAGTTTGCCGCCCCCTAAAGCCGCCCCTGTATGTAGGGGAAAATATATCAATGTGTTGAACATTAGACCAGTGTAGGACAACTAGACCAATCTTCTGCTGCTCCAGATTTATCACTGTGACTGATGCTTTATGATTAATCTGGTGTGTCATACTTTGCATCATTTATTAGTTGGTCTAGTTTACTGCACATTTTTTGGCACATTGACTTCGTTTTTTGCAGCACAAACTCTTTTCTTTTGGTGCACAGACTTTTTACCAAGAGCCACACCCCTTTCTCTTAGGTCACACTCTTTTTTTTATGCTGGTTGAAAAAGGGCCTTAATACCCTTAAAAACCTTAATAAATGTAGTGCAAGGCATTTCACATGAACAATACATGCTGATAAAGAGTTAAAGCTCCTCCTCATATCACCTAAAATGATCTGTCACTGAGGCGCTGTGGTATAAAATGGTATTTCTCCAGGCTGCCAGTGAACCTCACCTCCTTCTTTTGATTGAATGCTCTGTGTCTCTTATGACCTCAACTTGAGCAGACAGGAAGCCCTCTCTCTGTCCACTTCCTGTCCTTACCAGAATGTTGTCCCTCTCACTGCATGGTAAATTTAGCAGTGTGCACCCTGTGGGAGACTGCAGATCTCCTCACAATTTCACACACCCCGTGAAAGGCGGAGCCAACATAGACAAAGGCAGAAAACATTTTACTGGTGTCAGAAGTAGCTGGAATGCCTTTGTTGCATTTTTCAACAAAGGCATAATGGGTGGATGAGTAAGGTTTATTGTGCAGGTTCTAGATTACAGATGCACTTTAAGGCTCCAACCATATGATTAACTTTTACTAACCTTTTCTGTGCAGCTGAACCTTAAAGAAAAAAAG
The DNA here is from genome assembly GCF_040894005.1 of Engystomops pustulosus. NCBI lineage: Eukaryota > Metazoa > Chordata > Amphibia > Anura > Leptodactylidae > Engystomops > Engystomops pustulosus. The sequence goes on along the minus strand of NC_092413.1, from coordinate 72,045,300 downwards.
AAAACCTATAAAGGTAACAGGGTTTTCTACCTTTGATTACAGTAATAACGTATCCATAATATAGATCATCAATATCAATCTGGTGGGTTCCTGCTGATCAGCAGTATGACATACCAAGCAGAACTTCTGGTTCAGTTCTCTGTTTGCTGGGAACAGCTGATCTGCAGGGGTCTGAGCGATATTTATGATCTTCCTTTTTTTTTCTTTTTTTTTCTTTCTTCTTCTCTTTCTTTTTTTTTCTTTTTCTTTTCTTTCCTTTCTTTTCTTTCCTTTCTTTTCTTTCTCTTTATCTGGTCCTCCTTTTCCTTCATCGGATATGGTCTTGTCCTCGGGGGGGGGGGGGGGGGGGGTTGGGGCCTGGTGGGGAGTCAGTAGGCATGTATTGTTCAAGGGGTAATATCAGATGAATATATGTAGTTGATGGTTTCCAAAGTAATATAATGATTCTGGATATTAATGAGCTATTGAACCATGTAATTGTTTGTTACATTGTGGTTTGAATTTATTGTATTACTGATTTATTTAATCATGTGCTTGTACCGTGCACTGAGGGGGGGGGGGATTTAGAGGGGAGGGGGAGGGAAGGAAAGGGGGAAAAAAATGCACAGATTATGTATCTAGATGCATTATTGTTTGTGGTAGCCAAATGTATATAAATGTCTGTATTTTTCATTGATAAAATAAAGATCATTTTAAGTATAATTTATGATCTTCCTGACACGGCCCATTTTTTCAAATCTGCCCTGTGTCACTATAAGTGGTTATAACTTCGAAACGCTTTAACATATCCAAGTGATTTTAAAATTGTTTTCTCGTGACACTTTGTACTTCATGTTAGTTGAAAAATTTTGGTGTTATGTTTTGCATTTATTTATGAGAAAATCAGATATTTGGTGAAAATTTGGAAAAATTCTTGATTTTCGAACTTCAAAATGTTCTACTTTTTCCATACATAGTCATAACCGCAAAAAAATGTAATAACTAACATTCACTAAATGTCTAATTTATGTGGACATGGTTTTTTAGGCATCCTCTTATTTTTGTAGGATGTTATGGGCCTTTGAACGTTAGGTGTGATTTTTCACATTTTCATAAAAAACGCTAAATACTGCTCTTGAGGGACCTGCTCAGGTTTTAAATAACTTTGAGAGGCCTAAATAAAAGTAAAACCCCATAAATTACCCCATTATAGAAACTACACCCCTCAACGTACATAACACAACTTTTATGAAGTTTGTTAACCCTTTAATTGTTTTACAGGGGTTAAAACAAAATTGGATACAATTTTGAAAGTAAACTTTTTTGGCTAAATGAATGTGTTTTTCAAAAAATGTACAAATTCTCAGTGGATAAAATACCAAAATGCTCCACAAAATTTGATACCCAATCTCTCCCGTGTATAACAATACCCCATATGTGGTGGTTGCTGTATGGGCACACGCCAGGGCATCGAAGGGAGCTGCGCCATTCAGAACAGATTATGCATTGTCACTTTTTATTGGCTATACAATCTATATTTTTTTTGGCAATTTGGACATATAAGGGCTTATTTTTTGCGACATGAGATGCACTTTACAAATAATTCATTTTCGTGGGTCATTAGCTTATTGATGAGATTTTATTAACTCTTGAATGTATGGGTGAAAAGAAAATTGTCAATTTTGGTTTACTTTTTTTTCGTATTTTTTGGGGGTCGTACACCGTTCACTAAAAATACTATATTATCTTTATTCTATAGGTGAGTACGATTATGGTGATACCTCATTTATACAGTTTTTCATTTATTTTTACAATTTTACTGGATAAAAACTAATATAGAGGAAATCTCATTTGTTTTTGCATCGCCATCTTTTCGGAGACGTAACTTTAATATTTTTTGGTTGACAGAGCTAGTTTTGGGCTTATTTTTTACGAGTTGAGTTGTTCTTTTCAGTGGTACCGTTTTGGCGCACATAACTTTTTTTGATCACTTTTTAGAACATTTTTGTGTAGAGATTTTATGAAAAATGTACATTTTTGGCGTGTTTTACGGGTTTTGTTTTTACGGCGTTCACCGAGCGGGTCCAATAATGTTTCTGAGTTATTGTACGGATTGTTACAGATGCGTCGATACCAAATATGTGGGGTTTTTTGGCGATTTTGTGTTTTTTTCACTTTATTGCATGTGTATGGGGAATATTTGTGTTATGGGGACTTTAACTTTATTTAATTAATTCTTTTTATTAAAAAATGATTTTATGTAATGTTTTTAACATTTTTTATTAACTTTTATCCACTGATCACTTGTTCAAGCTCTTCTTCACATTACACAGTGTAATACAGATGTATTACACTGTGTAATGTAACACACTGAGCATGCTGCGCATGCTCAGTGTGTTACAGCCGGGTCCTGCCAGAAGGCACGGACCCGGCTCACAGAAGAGGATCGCGCAGCCCCAGGCACCGGCAGTCCCGGGGCTGCGATCGGAGCAGCGGACCCCCCCGGTAAGCGTCGCGGGGGGTCCGATTCTTCTCAAATGCCCCTAGCACGCGACCGCGGCGGGTCAGGGGTTAACACTCGCGATCGGAGAAATCTCCGATCGCGGGTGTTAGAGGCTGGTGTAGGCTATAATATATAGCCGACACCCGCAGCTTCTGGTGCGGGCTCCGTTCTGGAGCCGTCGCCAGAAGCATGACGTACTATTACTGCATTTTGCGGGAACGCACCTCCCGCCATGCAGTAATAGTACGTCAAATGTCGGGAAGGGGTTAATGTAAGTTAAATTCATAATTGATATTGAAATATTTTTATGGTTCAATAAAAAGTTTTATTGAGAAAAACTGAGTTATAAAAAAATGACAGTAGTATGAACAGTAAAAACAAAGTGCAAGTACCCAGAGACCTACATAGCGGTCAAAGTATTCGGGGCGCAGCCCCATAGTGTAGTCATGAGAAATGGTAAATAACGCAAAGGCAGACACTCAAGGCACCTTTTTTCAAAAATAAGTAATAAGAACAAAGTGGGGGAAAGGGGTTAAGGGGGAGGATGGAGGGGGGAGCAAAGGAAAGTAGGGGGCGGGGGGAGAGAGAGGCCCCCTGACTCTGCGGGATCTTTGAAAAAGATATAGGTGTATCGAGAAAATGGAAAATACCTCAGTTATCAAGAGTCACCCGTAAGCCATACGGCAAATAAGTCTGAGTTTCTCCACTGGGTCCATTTTGACCAGGTGGAGAAGTAGGTCTCCATCCGGTTGCCGTCAGACGCACAGAGTTGTTCCATACGGCAGATACGATCTACTTCCTCGACCCACATCAAACGGGTAGGGGGGGTCGTAGGTTTCCAAAGTCTGGGGATCACCAACCTGAAGGCCACCAAAAAATGTCTTAAGATACCTTTCTTAACGTCGCGAAGGCGACCTGGTAGCATTGAGAGTAGCGCAATTGCGGGTGAGAGATCCCCAGAAGCTCCACAAATATCCTTATAGAGGTCCCAGACGGCAGACCAGATGGAGGCCACAACCTTACAATCCCACCAAACGTGGTGCATAGTTCCCAGAGCAGAGAGGCAGCGCCAACAAGTTGGCGAAGCAGATGGAAACATGTTGTGGAGGCGAACTGGGGTTCTATACCAACAAGTAAGGATCTTGTAGTTCGTTTCTTGTATTTTACCAGAAACTGACATTTTGTGGGTGAGGATTAGGGATTTCTCCCATGATTCCTTAGCAAAGTTCTCCCCTAGTTCCTTTTCCCAAGCCGACATGTACGGCAGGAGATGGTCCTCGGTATTGGTATCAGATAAAAGCCTATATAGGAAAGACACACCATGCGAAGGTACAATTTGTTTAGAACATAGGCTCTCAAACGTGGTTGTCACCTAAAATATCAGTGTTTTCCTGTATCATAGATAAGGTCGACAATTTTTCGGGGTTTCCCATCAATAGGTTCTAGGAGTGGGGAGGATGTAAGCACTTGGGGGAGGCCTGGGAATTCCCTGGCAGGCGACAGTGGGCCGGGAATGTTAGTTACTTTAGAAGTAGCTGCAAACTTGCTCCAGGCTTTCAATACCCCTGACATTAGGGGAGAGACTCTCAAGAGCTCCCAGTTGGTTTTGGGGGGTAACCAAAATAGGCCAGGTAGATTACTAGGTTTAGGGAAAGCACTCTCAATACCAACCCATAATTTGTCTTTGTTCTGTGAAGCGATGTCGAGGACCACTTTGCATATGGATGCTCTATAGTAGCGGGTAAAGTCTGGTAGTCCTGCCCGCCCGTCCTCTTTATGTCTAGTCAGGAGGCTGTATTTTATTCTGGGGGAAGAGTCCTTTCAGATGAATTTAGTGGCAAATTTACGTAGGTGTTGAAGAAAAGATCTCGGAAGATCTAGTGGGATCGTCTGGAAGAAATAAAGGTTTTTAGGTAGCGAGTCCATTTGAAGAGAGTTTATTCTGCCATACCACAAGAGCGAGAGGGAGCTCCAGGATTTTAGGTCTGTCTCTAGAGATCTAAGAAGAGGGGCGTAGTTGAGGTCAAATAGTCGTCCAATATCCGACGGGATCCGGACTCCTAGGTATTTTATATGACCCTTAGCCCAGGAAAAAGGAAACCATCATTTCGGGAAGGGAGATGTTAAGGATATCGGATTTTTGTATATTAACCTTAAAGTTACTGACCTTGCTATAAATCTCGAATTCTTTCAAAATGTTGGGGAAACTGTTAACAGGGTCTTTGACATACATAAGTAGGTCATCGGCGAAGAGCGATAGTTTGTGATTTCTACCACCTATCCTGACCCCCCAATCGCCGGGTTTTTCCTCAGAGCGCGAACCAGGGGTTCCACAACTAGGGTATATAGGAAGGGTGAAAGAGGACAGCCCTGGTGGGTGCCATTACAAATAAGGAAAGGAGCTGACAGGGAGCCGTTGACTCTGACGCTGGCAGATGGGCCTCTATATAGAGCCATGATCCTCTCCCTCGTACGACGGCCTAGGCCCACTCCTCTGAGCGAGGCCTCGAGAAACCCCCAATGGACCCTGTCAAAGGCCTTTTCGGCGTCTACTATTAATAAACATAGGGGAGTCCCCGAGCGCCTCGCCCAGGAGGAAATAGCTAACGTTTTTATCGTGTTATCTCTCGCCTCACGTCCCGGGATAAAACCAACTTGATCTGGGTGTATGAGGTCGGGGATGAGAGGGGAGAGACGAGTTGCTATAATTTTGGCGTACATTTTGACGTCGATATTGATTAACGAAATAGGCCTGTAATTGCTACAGATTTTGTGATCCTTACCGGGTTTCGGAATTACCGAGATATGAGCTCTTAGCGTTTGGGGTGAGAAGGGACAGCCGCACGAGATAGAGTTGAAGAACTTGGTTAGGGTCGGAGCCAAGACCTCGCCGAAAACTTTATAAAACCTGGGGGTGAACCCGTCCGGTCCTGGGCTCTTACCTACTTTAAGGTTTTTTATTGCGAACATGGTCTCCTCCTCAGTGAAGTCATTATCTAGTGAGGAAGCCGAGTCCGAGGGGATCTTCTTATGTGGGTGTTTATCTAGATAGGAAGAAATCTCGCTATTTATCGAGGTCTGAGATTCTGAGTCTGAGGTTGGGTTTAGATTGTAGAGAGACGCGTAATAGTTTCTAAACTCCTGTAGGATCCCGGCTGGAGAATTGATGGTGTTTCCCTGAGGGGAGTTAAGAGAGATGATTGGGGGTTGGGAAGATCGTGGGTGGAGCGCTTTGGCAAAAAGCTTTCCACATTTGTCGCCATATTCATAATAATCCTTCTTTATTTTATCTCTGAAACAGAGACTGTTTTAGTCTAGAATTTGGAGAATCTGGTGACGAATAGCGAAAATTTCAGCTCGGGTGGCATCTAGAGGGGAGGTCTTGTTCGAGGATTCTTTCGAACATAACTCTGACAACAAGGAGAGCAGTTTGGCAGAATTTTCCCTCTTGAGACGGGCTCCGTGAGACATAAAGGTGCCCCTAATGTTTCCCTTCAGTGTCTCCCAAAAGACTGGGGGGGCAACTGAGAAGAGGCATGGTCTGTCATGAACTTAGCTACCGTATCTCTGACCTCTGTTGTACAAAGTACGTCGTTTAGAAGATTGTCGTTAAGTCGCTACGAAAATTCTTTCGAGCGTCTGCCTATGTTACCCAACCATCTATATACAGGGGCGTGGTCGGACCATAGGATGTTGTCGATGGAGCTCTTAGGGCCCCTGTCTAACAAAGAGTGGGAGACAAATAGGTAGTCCAGCCGACCATAACTATTGTGGGCATAGGAGTGGTGGCTGTAGTCCCTAACACCAGGATGTAGAACCCTCCACAGATCTATCAGTTTTAGTTGAAGCATGGTGTGTCTTAGCCTACGAATTGCAGTGTGTGATACCGAGGACCTACCTGTGAATGAGTCGAGCGAGGGTTCAAACGGGATATTGAAATCACCACCCAAGATTATGGCTGATCCTTCAGCGAAGTCGGTTAACCTCTTCAGAATTCGTAAACCAAAGTGGACCTGACCCTGGTTTGGAAAATAAACATTAGCAAAGGTGAGAATATTACCAAGGAAATCAACTTTGAGGAAAATAAATCTGCCCTCTGGGTCTACCTCTGTATTTACTACCTTGGGCTGAAAGGACTTATGGAAGGCTATAGATACTCCACATATTTTTTGTGAAGGATGGGGGCCATGGTACCAAGATGGATAAAATTTACTAGCACATCTCGGGATCTTGTCGGCTTTAAAATGAGTCTCTTGGAACATGGCCACCATGATTCTCTTCTTGTGGAGTCTATAGAGAATCTGACTTCTCTTCTCGGGTTTATTGAGGCCTCTAGTGTTATATGTACAAAATGCTAGGACTGTCATGAGGAAGTAAGAGAGAAGCAAGGTCCAATGAGTGACCTGCAAACCTGAGAGAGCCAAGGGGGGAGGGGAGGCATGGGAAGGGAAAAAGGGAAGGAAAAGGGGGGAAGGGAGGGGTACACAAAATAAAACATAAGCATAAACATATACAACCCGGGTGTCATACGGTACCCAGTCAGACTAAGTAACGGCTATATGAGCCTTATGTTGCGACTAGCACCACCGCCCTAGCTGGGGGAAAAGCGGCAAATGGGAGGACAGAGCCCCCGGCCTCGCTAACAACATGGAGACCTAAAATAGGTCTTAATTGTAGGGCATCCAACACGGAAAGGTTTAGCTAGAGGATAACTAGCATTTGTGAAACAAAGAACAATGAGGCATATTACAAGATACTTATAGTAGACATGGCAGTCCATCTAGTGGTCCAGCAGTCAGGTTTCGGAGGATTGGTCGGCAGGCTTGTTAGGACTTTTCCTGGTAGGGGTCACCCATTTCTCTCTCGGAGGAGGTACCGGGGCCGAGTTGACTGTTGGCCAGTCCGGAAGAGATATTAGTGGGAGCTCTGATATTGAAATATTTTTAGAACTCATATATATCTGGAGCCAGAATTGGCATTGTAATTGCCACATATGCACTTATGTAAGAGTATGTAATATTAGTCTTAATCTATGCAGGATAGAAATAATTTTTTCTCTGTTCTTTCTCTTTTTTTTTTTTGTCTCTGTTGCGTGGGAATCTAATGAAATGTTCTAAGGAAAGAACAGGAAACATGTTTCGGCTCTGAGTTTTTGTTAAAAAAAAAAAAGACAAATAACATCTACATCTGTGAGCAATATGGTTGCACTCACTACAGGAATAAATCAGTTGTCTAAGAAGAATTTCTTTGTTAATCCACAAATGTACAATACCATTCCATAAATGATAATATCTTATTTTACAAAAGCTCACAAAATAGTAATCTGTAGAAACCACTAAATCACCAGAAACTCAATATGCTTTTGACATAATTCTGTAGTCATCAGTATTTATCAAACATATCTTTTTTTTTAATTAACAGTAAACTTTATTAAGGGGTATTTGGAGATACAGTGCACATGGTGGATACAGCACAGACACGATGGTCTCGCAGGACCCTGCATAAATAGGAAAGATACAGAGAACAGTGTACAAATGTACAATTTCCAGACTCAGTTTGAAGACCTGGGATTGGAGTAGGTGATGCACGGCCTGCAGACCTCCTCCAAGAAGTAAATAGCACAGAGACAAGGAGAAAACAGAACGGAGCGCTCTCCTAGTGCATTACACAATGATGGTTATATGAAATAAAATCTTTGTCCTATAGGACTCTCACCTGATCGATGATCAGTGTACAGCATGTGTGGTTTTTTGAGTTGCGGGTGTCCGGCTGCTCAGCACGTATAGTCGTCCCGTCCTCCGTGTTCCAGGGGTACCCGGGGAAGGTTTCTGAATGTATCGATAGTACTGAATCTCCGTATGTACATGGATCTGAGCGCTCAAAGGATTTCCCACACTCCCAATATATTAAATTAATATCGGATTTTATTAGATAATTCTCGCAACGCGTTTCGGTCCGGTACTCGGACCTTCGTCAGGCAATCCATATGTCATACTTTTACATGTGGTATATATATTTTCTAAAAGAGCCCGGAAGCAATCCGTTACCGGTTAATCGTGACGACTTCCGGTTCAGGGTCTTACCGGTATCGGTAAAAACATACAAATAATACATCCTAGTATAAACAACTTAAAACACAATATATATAGTTACATTGTCTAAAAGCATTTTTTTTACTGTCCATGTGTTATTAAATTTCTCCTTTCATATGTACATTTAGGGTGAACGGAGCGGGAAGGGGTGGGGGAAGGGGGGAAGGAGGACCTTTCGTTGCCGTGGAGGTGAAGCGATCTATTTGGCATTCCTGGTTGTATAGAGACGCTTGTCGCCATGGTGATCCCTGCTAGCGTTCGTCAGTTTCATCTTCCTACGGAAGCCTGGGTGGGTCAAAAAGCCACAGCGGCAGTCTTGTATTGACGCACCCTTACCAGTGACGGCCGTGCAGTAGATGCTGGAGTGTACGCCTCCGCCTGGGTTTGTATAGGTGAACCGGCGAAAGGAAACCATTTCTCCTGTCTTTAATACAAAGGTAAGTGTGTCGGTTTTCATTTTTATATTTTTATAATAAAAAAAAGTGTCCATTCGTTTAGCTCGTATCTACTTCTTTATATTAAATTGATTCAATTACTTCGTTGAGACCCAGGGGATGGAGGGTGCCCAGCTTGAAGATCCAATATGACTCTCTCCTATTTAGAGTCTTTACTCGATTCTTCACATCTTTAGGGACTTGTTCTATAGGGATTATGGTGATGGCTCCAAAATTTCTCTCATGCTCAAGCAATAAATGTTTGGATAGACTGTGTTTCAGATATCCTACTTTTGCTTTATGCCTATGGCCATTTAGACGGACTCGAAGAGTTTGGACAGTACGTCCAACGTATTGTAAACCGCAGGTGCAGTTTATCAGATATATCACATAATCTGATGCACATGATAACTTTTGTTTAATATTAAACCTTTCCCCTGTCGTATTTGATTTAAATGATCTACTTCCATCTTGGATGGCATCACAACATAGGCATTTTTTCTGTCCACATTTTTTTATACCCAAAGATATCTGCTCGTTATCAATTGTTTTCTGGGGATTCCGTAATTTACTAGGAGCAATTATACTTTTTACTGTTGTAGCTTTCCTGAATGTGATTTTAGCTTGTTTGGGTATTATTTCTTTTAGATAGGGGTCTTTTAGGAGTATACCCCAATGTTTGTTTAAGATTTTTCTAATTTGATTATTTCCCTTATCAAATGTGGTAAGGAAGTTAGATGTAAAAGACTGTGTGGTTTCTCTACCTTTTTGTTTCGGTTTTAAACAGTCCTTTTGTGAGCGATCCAGATTACGAGCATAAGCTTCATTTACTATAGCTTTAGGGTAGTTTTTTTCTTTAAATTTTTCTTTCAGATTTTTTGCTTGTGCTGTATAGTCAGAAGTATGTGTACAATTTTTTCGGATTCGATAGAATTGACTAAATGGAATATTTTTCAACCACTTTTGATAATGGCCACTTCTATAATCCAAGAAGCCATTACTATCGACTTTTTTGAAATGTGTTCTCGTGATCATATTCTTTTTATCATGAGTGATTTCGAGATCCAGAAAGATAGCTAAATCTTTGTCATAATTTTCGGTAAAAGTAATACCCCATGTGTTGGTGTTCAGTGAGTTAACAAATATTTCCGCTTCGTTTTTTGTACCGTTCCATATAAAGAATAGGTCATCTATATAACGCTTATAGTAGATGACATTTTTTGTCCATTGGGGTGCGCCATAGATGTATTGGTCCTCGAACCGCCCCATAAACAAATTTGCATAGCTTGGGGCGGCTCGAGTCCCCATTGCCGTCCCACACTTTTGTAGATATAATTGATCTTCAAATTGAAAGTAATTATGTTTTAGTACAAAAAATAGAGCTTCTATTAGAAACTCAATTTGTTCTGGTGGCATGTTTGTTGTTTCCTTAAGGTACCAGTGAGAAGCTTCTACTCCCAGGTCGTGTTTAATATTGGAATAAAGAGATGATATATCTAATGTCAGGAAACCATATTCCTCTTTCCATATGAACTCTTCTAAATCTATCACTAGACTAGTGGAGTCTCTTAGGTAAGATGGAAGGGTTTTTACCAAAGGTTGTAGGAACAGATCTACATAGTGCGATAGATTGCACGTCAAGGAATCAATTCCCGAGGTGATGGGGCGGCCTGGTGGATTTTTAGCATCTTTGTGCACTTTTGGTAAATGGTAAAAAGTGGCAACCGCTGGATAGTTAGCTCGTAGGAAATGTTTTTCTTTATTATTTATGAGGTTGGCTTTGTGTGCATTGTTAATCAAGCAGGTGTATTCCTCTGTATATTTCTTTGTGGGGTCTGTCTTCAGACGTGAATAGTATATCGGGTCTTCCAGGATTCTCAGGGCTTCTTTAATGTAATCCTTCCGATCTTGGATCACAATCCCACCGCCCTTATCCGCTGATCTGATCACGATGTTAGTGTTATTTTTCAGACCTTTTAGGGCTGCTTCCTCCCCCATTGTTAGATTTCTATTTCCCTTTTTGTTCTGAAGACTTCGGATTTTTTTGAAATCCTCTGACACAAGGGTATAAAACGTATCAATATAATGTCCCCGATATTGGATGGGATTAAAGCTGGATTTCCCTTTCACATTTTGATGTAAAACTTTGTCTGCTTGTTCGATCGATTCTGCCGGCTTGATTGGTTCCGAGTTCTTTCTTTCTTTGATTTTGAAATATCTTTTCTGTGTCAACTTTTTGATATATAGATTTAAGTCGACAAATAGTTCGAAATCATCTGTTTTTTTATCTGGACAAAAGTTCAAGCCCTTTTTTTAAAAGGTTTTCTTCCTCTTTATTTAGAGTATAGGTGGAGAGGTTGAATATTTTTACAGTTTCTTCCTCTTTTTTAGTTATGGTCTGGTTTGGACATTCATTATTTAGTTCTCCTGCCTTTGTTTTTTCCCTTTTTGCCCTGTTTTTTCTTCTTCCTCCCCTCCCCCCTCTGTGTGTTTTTTTCTTTTTTCTGGTCTCGGGGTGTTCATAGGTATAAAATAATTTAGGAATCGCGATTTCATGGTGCTCTTGTCTTGGGGGGTGCTGGGATCTATCGGGGGTCTTAGGGGGGTGTGCGGTCTGGTGGGGCCTATCTCTAAAAAAGAGGATTGTGAGTTGGAACCCATTGGGGAGATAGAGGGGATTTCCTCTAAGCGAATGTCTTGGAAGTTTGCTGCGGTTTCTATATGAATCACAGTGTCTTGGCTATGTGAAAATGAATCATGTGTGGTAATGTCCGTGAAATTAATATCGATCTGTGAGGCATTGTGTTGTTTCCTCGGGCTTGATTGTCTAACTCTTTCATAATTTTCAGAAATGGGTATATTTGATTGTTTATTATTTTCATTCACATATTTCTTATTATATGATGAATTAAAAACGGTACGAGGAATATATTTATTCTGTTTATTTTGTTTATTTTCTCTCCTTCTTTTGTTGTTATAATTTTGGTGTTCAGTTCTATTCCTTTGTTCTGAATGATCCTGTTTATATGTGATTCTAGTTTTATAGTTATTGTTGTTATTTTTTAACTTATTAGTCATTGGGGTTTTCTCTCTTTTTGTATAATCTGGAGCCGCTTTGTCGGGATTATTAGATGTACAAATTTTCGATAGTTTCTTAGTTTTTTTAGTGGCAATTTCAAGTTCCAATTTTTTCAATCTTTCGAATATATTTTTCTCTATATTGGGGAAATCAGGGTGTGTATTAAACTTGGTTAGTTTTTCACCTATTTTCACAATTTCGTTTGTCACTATATCAAGATTTTATTTCATATAAAGATTTTATTTCATATAACCATCATTGTGTAATGCACTAGGAGAGCGCTCCGTTCTGTTTTCTCCTTGTCTCTGTGCTATTTACTTCTTGGAGGAGGTCTGCAGGCCGTGCATCACCTACTCCAATCCCAGGTCTTCATATTTACTACGTGTGGTCCGGGATACTGACCTCGACTGAACACGGAAAAGAGACATTGAGAAGGGAGCAGCCCCACTAATTGACCCAATATGGAATATTTTAAAAGAAGACTTTTTAATAGGAGAGAACTTTTGAATAGACTAATAGAGGAGCATGAAATGGAAATTATACCAGGGCATGGCGATACGAATATTAGAGAAATGACAGGACTATTTATGGACCTAGAGGACTTAATGAGGAAGGAACTAAATCATAGCCTGGACATTATGTTCCTAGAATTATATTTAGAAAAGAAAATGCTTCCAAGGGGATTAACTTTAAATATCCCTTCTGCATTCCCTGATGATAGGGGTTATACTGCTGAATGGAATGAGTATCTGCACACTTGCTCAGTTGGTCTAGTACATCGCATTATAAACAAAAGAAATAGAGAATGCGATATAGTGACAAACGAAATTGTGAAAATAGGTGAAAAACTAACCAAGTTTAATACACACCCTGATTTCCCCAATATAGAGAAAAATATATTCGAAAGATTGAAAAAATTGGAACTTGAAATTGCCACTAAAAAAACTAAGAAACTATCGAAAATTTGTACATCTAATAATCCCGACAAAGCGGCTCCAGATTATACAAAAAGAGAGAAAACCCCAATGACTAATAAGTTAAAAAATAACAACAATAACTATAAAACTAGAATCACATATAAACAGGATCATTCAGAACAAAGGAATAGAACTGAACACCAAAATTATAACAACAAAAGAAGGAGAGAAAATAAACAAAATAAACAGAATAAATATATTCCTCGTACCGTTTTTAATTCATCATATAATAAGAAATATGTGAATGAAAATAATAAACAATCAAATATACCTATTTCTGAAAATTATGAAAGAGTTAGACAATCAAGCCCGAGGAAACAACACAATGCCTCACAGATCGATATTAATTTCACGGACATTACCACACATGATTCATTTTCACATAGCCAAGACACTGTGATTCATATAGAAACCGCAGCAAACTTCCAAGACATTCGCTTAGAGGAAATCCCCTCTATCTCCCCAATGGGTTCCAACTCACAATCCTCTTTTTTAGAGATAGGCCCCACCAGACCGCACACCCCCCTAAGACCCCCGATAGATCCCAGCACCCCCCAAGACAAGAGCACCATGAAATCGCGATTCCTAAATTATTTTATACCTATGAACACCCCGAGACCAGAAAAAAGAAAAAAACACACAGAGGGGTGAGGGGAGGAAGAAGAAAAAACAGGGCAAAAAGGGAAAAAACAAAGGCAGGAGAACTAAATAATGAATGTCCAAACCAGACCATAACTAAAAAAGAGGAAGAAACTGTAAAAATATTCAACCTCTCCACCTATACTCTAAATAAAGAGGAAGAAAACCTTTTAAAAAAGGGCTTGAACTTTTGTCCAGATAAAAAAACAGATGATTTCGAACTATTTGTCGACTTAAATCTATATATCAAAAAGTTGACACAGAAAAGATATTTCAAAATCAAAGAAAGAAAGAACTCGGAACCAATCAAGCCGGCAGAATCGATCGAACAAGCAGACAAAGTTTTACATCAAAATGTGAAAGGGAAATCCAGCTTTAATCCCATCCAATATCGGGGACATTATATTGATACGTTTTATACCCTTGTGTCAGAGGATTTCAAAAAAATCCGAAGTCTTCAGAACAAAAAGGGAAATAGAAATCTAACAATGGGGGAGGAAGCAGCCCTAAAAGGTCTGAAAAATAACACTAACATCGTGATCAGATCAGCGGATAAGGGCGGTGGGATTGTGATCCAAGATCGGAAGGATTACATTAAAGAAGCCCTGAGAATCCTGGAAGACCCGATATACTATTCACGTCTGAAGACAGACCCCACAAAGAAATATACAGAGGAATACACCTGCTTGATTAACAATGCACACAAAGCCAACCTCATAAATAATAAAGAAAAACATTTCCTACGAGCTAACTATCCAGCGGTTGCCACTTTTTACCATTTACCAAAAGTGCACAAAGATGCTAAAAATCCACCAGGCCGCCCCATCACCTCGGGAATTGATTCCTTGACGTGCAATCTATCGCACTATGTAGATCTGTTCCTACAACCTTTGGTAAAAACCCTTCCATCTTACCTAAGAGACTCCACTAGTCTAGTGATAGATTTAGAAGAGTTCATATGGAAAGAGGAATATGGTTTCCTGACATTAGATATATCATCTCTTTATTCCAATATTAAACACGACCTGGGAGTAGAAGCTTCTCACTGGTACCTTAAGGAAACAACAAACATGCCACCAGAACAAATTGAGTTTCTAATAGAAGCTCTATTTTTTGTACTAAAACATAATTACTTTCAATTTGAAGATCAATTATATCTACAAAAGTGTGGGACGGCAATGGGGACTCGAGCCGCCCCAAGCTATGCAAATTTGTTTATGGGGCGGTTCGAGGACCAATACATCTATGGCGCACCCCAATGGACAAAAAATGTCATCTACTATAAGCGTTATATAGATGACCTATTCTTTATATGGAACGGTACAAAAAACGAAGCGGAAATATTTGTTAACTCACTGAACACCAACACATGGGGTATTACTTTTACCGAAAATTATGACAAAGATTTAGCTATCTTTCTGGATCTCGAAATCACTCATGATAAAAAGAATATGATCACGAGAACACATTTCAAAAAAGTCGATAGTAATGGCTTCTTGGATTATAGAAGTGGCCATTATCAAAAGTGGTTGAAAAATATTCCATTTAGTCAATTCTATCGAATCCGAAAAAATTGTACACATACTTCTGACTATACAGCACAAGCAAAAAATCTGAAAGAAAAATTTAAAGAAAAAAACTACCCTAAAGCTATAGTAAATGAAGCTTATGCTCGTAATCTGGATCGCTCACAAAAGGACTGTTTAAAACCGAAACAAAAAGGTAGAGAAACCACACAGTCTTTTACATCTAACTTCCTTACCACATTTGATAAGGGAAATAATCAAATTAGAAAAATCTTAAACAAACATTGGGGTATACTCCTAAAAGACCCCTATCTAAAAGAAATAATACCCAAACAAGCTAAAATCACATTCAGGAAAGCTACAACAGTAAAAAGTATAATTGCTCCTAGTAAATTACGGAATCCCCAGAAAACAATTGATAACGAGCAGATATCTTTGGGTATAAAAAAATGTGGACAGAAAAAATGCCTATGTTGTGATGCCATCCAAGATGGAAGTAGATCATTTAAATCAAATACGACAGGGGAAAGGTTTAATATTAAACAAAAGTTATCATGTGCATCAGATTATGTGATATATCTGATAAACTGCACCTGCGGTTTACAATACGTTGGACGTACTGTCCAAACTCTTCGAGTCCGTCTAAATGGCCATAGGCATAAAGCAAAAGTAGGATATCTGAAACACAGTCTATCCAAACATTTATTGCTTGAGCATGAGAGAAATTTTGGAGCCATCACCATAATCCCTATAGAACAAGTCCCTAAAGATGTGAAGAATCGAGTAAAGACTCTAAATAGGAGAGAGTCATATTGGATCTTCAAGCTGGGCACCCTCCATCCCCTGGGTCTCAACGAAGTAATTGAATCAATTTAATATAAAGAAGTAGATACGAGCTAAACGAATGGACACTTTTTTTTATTATAAAAATATAAAAATGAAAACCGACACACTTACCTTTGTATTAAAGACAGGAGAAATGGTTTCCTTTCGCCGGTTCACCTATACAAACCCAGGCGGAGGCGTACACTCCAGCATCTACTGCACGGCCGTCACTGGTAAGGGTGCGTCAATACAAGACTGTCGCTGTGGCTTTTTGACCCACCCAGGCTTCCGTAGGAAGATGAAACTGACGAACGCTAGCAGGGATCACCATGGCGACAAGCGTCTCTATACAACCAGGAATGCCAAATAGATCGCTTCACCTCCACGGCAACGAAAGGTCCTCCTTCCCCCCTTCCCCCACCCCTTCCCGCTCCGTTCACCCTAAATGTACATATGAAAGGAGAAATTTAATAACACATGGACAGTAAAAAAAATGCTTTTAGACAATGTAACTATATATATTGTGTTTTAAGTTGTTTATACTAGGATGTATTATTTGTATGTTTTTACCGATACCGGTAAGACCCTGAACCGGAAGTCGTCACGATTAACCGGTAACGGATTGCTTCCGGGCTCTTTTAGAAAATATATATACCACATGTAAAAGTATGACATATGGATTGCCTGACGAAGGTCCGAGTACCGGACCGAAACGCGTTGCGAGAATTATCTAATAAAATCCGATATTAATTTAATATATCGGGAGTGTGGGAAATCCTTTGAGCGCTCAGATCCATGTACATACGGAGATTCAGTACTATCGATACATTCAGACTCAGTTTGCAACCATAGCAGGATCGTCTCCACGGCATAGAGAAAAAAAAATATGTAAGACATGTCTAGCATGTTTATAAGCGTATATGTGTAACATACAACAATGTGTCCATATAAAGTTTAGCACATGCCCATGTAGTGACAGAGAAAACAGCACCTGCACCATAAACAGCACAAAGCACCCATCCACGCACCTGCACCATATTCCCACCCATGGCCACCTCCAATGGTATAACTAGATAAGGGCAAGAAAGACCCATACATATTAGAGAGAGTCAAGTCATTTGTCCCAGATGGCATGGAACCTCCTATCCTTCTGTGAATAAATAGCCAATTTTTAAGTGGAAGAGTGTTATTCACTGCCTTGATCCAGTCACAGAGAGAGGAGGGAAGTTCAGCCATCCAGAAAGTAGCTACTGTCTTCCTAGCATAATACAAAGTTTCGGTAAGGAAAGCTTGTTCTGCAGTGGACTGGAACAATTCAGGATCTACTAGAAGAAGACAGAGCTTGGGGTCATCAGAGAGATCCACTTCCATTTTATCAAACAATAATTTGGGAACCTGCTCTAAAAATCCTCTAACCACGGCGCAGGACCACAGTGAAAGAAGGTACCCGCGGTCTCGGAGCAATTGGGGCAGAGGTCCGGAAACCCAGGGCAAAATCTGTTGACCATATTAGTAGTTAGGTGCTTGATGGAGTATATATATATCTGCGAGGCCAAGATCCCATTCCTCATCCATCAAGGGACTGAGGTTCCTCTCGCATCTTGCCCTCGCCAATGCGGGTGTTCGTTTGATGTGAGTGGATAGTATTAGGTGACAGGGAAAACCTGAGGTTTGTTCAAAAGGAGCTGAGGCGACAAATAAGGGAGGGGAAATCCAGATACAAGAGGAAGATAGAGGAGCAGATGCAACAGGAAAACATCGTTGGGGTCTGGAAAAGCCTCAAATCAATATCTGATCACAGACAGCCCGTCTCTCAGGTTACAGCAGATAAGGAGTGGGTTAATGAACTTAATCTATTATTCAATAGGTTTGATCACACACCTGCCCCTCCCACCTCACAGGCTTCCCTCCTGCGACAACATGAGTCCATGTCATCAGGAAACCATTTTATTGTCTCCTCCACACTCAATGTCTCCTCTACTAGATCCCCTGCTGTTAGCCCTCATCCCCAGATCAGTCAAACCAGCTGTCAGTCATCAGGCTACAATTTGATCCTTACAAGTGCCCAGGTGAGAAAAGAGCTGAAAAGACTGAAAGTGGGCAAGGCTACAGTACCAGATGGTATCAGTGCAAGATTAATCAAGACCTGTGGTGATCAGCTTTGTGGTATCATTGCACACATGTTCAACATGAGCCTGAAGTTGGGAAGGGTACCACAACTGTGGAAAACATCTTGTGTGGTACCAGTTCCAAAAACACTTCACCCATCGGACCTCAACAGCTACAGACCGGTGGCATTAACATCCCATTTGTGGAAGGTCTTCGAGAGGTTGGTTCTTGCACATCTCCGCCCTGTAGTGAGCTCATCTATGGACGCCCTACAGTTTGCTTATCGGCCAGGCATTGGTGTAGATTATGCCATCATCCACCTACTACATCGAAATCCTTCTCACTGGGAGAAACCTGGGAACACTGTGAGAATAATGTTCTTTGATTTCTCCAGTGCTTTCAATACCATACAGCCAGGGCTACTAAGGGATAAACTGGATCTGGCTGGAGTGGACCACCATCTCTCTAGTTGGATCCTAGACTACCTCACAAACCAACCTCAGTATGTGAGAGCCCGGGACTGTGTGTCGGATACTGTGATGAGTAGTACAGGTGCACCTCAGGGTATGGTTCTGGCTCCCTTCCTCTTCACATTGTACACAGCAGACTTCAGGTACAATTCATGTAGCTGCTACCTCCAGAAGTTCTCTGATGACTCTGCAATAGTAGGCCTCATTACAGGTGAGAACGACAGGGAGTACAAAGAACTGATCCGGAAATTTGTGGACTGGTGCCAGCGAAACCACCTTAGGATTAATGCTGGGAAGACCAAGGAGATGGTGGAGGACTTTCGTAAGCACAGTTCTCCTTCTCAACCGGTGGTTATCCATGGGACAGACATTGAGGCAGTGAAGTCCTATAAGTACTTGGGTGTCCTCCTCAACAATAAACTGGAGTGGGCAGAGAATATAAACGCACTTCACAGGAAGGGTCAGAACAGGCTACACCTGCTGAGAAGGCTGAGGGCATTCGGAGTGCGGGGGGCTCTTCTTAAGACCTTCTTCAACTCTGTAGTGGCACCAGCCATCTTCTTTGGAATAGTCTGTTGGGGAAGCAGTATCTCAGCTAGGGAGAGGAGCAGACTGGACAAACTGATTAGGAAAGCCAGTTCTGTCCTGGGGGTCCTCTTGACACAGTGCAGGTGGTAGCTGAGAGGAGGACACTGTGTAAGTTGAAGTCTATTCTGGAGAATAGCTCTCATCCCTTGCATGAGACTGTGGTGGCATTGGGGAGCACATTCAGTGACCGACTGCTTCACCCCAAATGTGAAAGGGAGCGTTATCGTAAGTCATTCCTCCCCGCTGCCATCAGGCTGTTCAACAAACAAGGCCCAAACAGAAGTAACCTACGCCCCCCACCTAACCAGTCCCTGCAAGTGCCATCCACAGACTAAACATCAAACTGACGATCATTGCTTGTCTCTTTTTTTGTCTTTTTATCCCCCTTTTCTTTTTGTTAATTTATCCCTAATATTATTGTTGTCATAGTTTGTACTTCACTCTCTGTAGCCTCTCTGCTGCTGTAACGCTGTGAATTTCCCCACTGTGGGACTAATAAAGGATTATCTTATCTTATCCAACCAGGATATGAGGGCCCTACCCGGGGCCTGCAGGTGGATGAGGGAAACAGGGAAGGAGGCAACAGGGCAACTGTGCATTTATGGCATGGCAGAATTGAAGATCCTTTAACTTCTGAAATGAGCGGAGGACTCCATCTACACAGCCATCCCCCATATAGGAGGATCAAGGGCGCATCAAGGAGATCATCTGTCCCCCCCCCCCCAATTAGGAGATGTTGAGGTGAGGTATGTTGATTAAAATAGGAGCCAACAAGATGTGCGATGGTGTGTGGTTTTTCAAGGTAGAACTTCCAAAGAAAGTGGGACAACTTGGCTGCCCAGTAGTATAGCTTAAAATTGGGTTGGCCCACCTCCCAGAAGTGGAACAGCAAGCTGGTGGCTATCCTTGCCCTCCTCGCTCCCCAAACAAATAGGGCTATGCAACTATGAAGCTTCTGGAACAATTGGCACGGTATATACACTGGTGACTGGAGCAGGACATACAAGATTTTAGGTAGGAGAACCATCTTGACTAAGTTGATACGGTTAGGTAGGGGTAGGAAAAATTCAACCATGCCCCTGTGCATTGACACACCAGGAATACATTCAGCAGATTGTAGTCTACAATGGAACGCATAACCTGCACTCCTAGTTATGTGATCTCTGATGTCACACGAAAAGGTTGAAGTGCAGCTTTAGCCATGGGAATAGGGAGTATAGGCGACTTAGTCCAATTAATTCTAAGGCTCGAATGGGTGCTAAACTCCCGAATCACCTCCAGCACCACATTCAGAGAGGGCCCCAGTTCTTTCAAAAAGAGCAAGTGTATAAGCTAAGTGTCTCCACCTTCCTACCCATTGTCAACCCTCTGATGCCAGGCAAGATCCGGACATTCTACAGCAATAGCATATAGTTGGAGGGCTTAGGGGGCAGCCCTGGTATGTCCCCCTAGCCAGCGAGAACTGCCTGGAGGGTAATCCATTTACCAGAAGAGAGGCCACGGGGAGGGATATAGCAGATGGACCAAGGCCACAAACTCCCTAGGTAAACCAAACCGCTCCAACACTAACCAAAGATAAGGCCATTCCACCAAGTCAAAGACTCACATGGCCAGTGAGACCAAAACCCTTGACCCAGAATTTTCATGGGCTGCTTGGAGATTTAGGAACAGTCTGCGCAGGTTACGGTAGATTTACCTGGCATGATACAGTGTGTCCTGCCTACTCCACAGCTAACCCATCGGACATATAATGAAACAAATGAATGGTTCAATAATTCAACATAATGGTTTTTAGAATAACACTATAAAATAAACAAATTAAGCAGTTTTACAGTTAAAGCTGAAATCTAAACTCTTTATAGTTAGCTTTTCAAGCACACGCAAATATTTGGCCAATGACATCAGTAGGGTGTTCCCTCCTGCTGAGCGACATATAGGGGCACATTTACTAAGGGTCCGCGTACTGCAGTTCTGTCCTGTTTCCTTTTTGCGCCGAATTGCCCCAGGTTTTTCGTGCACGCAACACAATTGTGGCGCATCGGCGCCGGCTTGTATGTGACAGAAATCAGGAGGGGGGGGGTGCCGTCGGACAACCCGACTGATTCGGACAAACCGCAGAATTTAAAAAACGAAATTGTGACGCAAGATAAAGCAAATACATATACCAGGAAGAAGAAGGTGAACTCCGGCGGACCTCAGCAGGGAAGCAACACATGAAGCAAATTGAACGCACAACCTTAGTGAATCACAGCAGACCCGAATCCTCATCAGACAACGCACAGCGGTAATCGCCACAGGACCGGGTGAGTAAATGTGCCCCATAGGCTCAGCAGAGGCCTGATGCATGCAGTACTGCTGCATCCACCTCCTTCAAAGAAATCACCAGCCTCCGCTTGCTTGCTATGTCTTTCCATCCTGCCTCAACTCTGTCTGCCAGTATAAGTCTATGTACATGCTGAGCATATATTTCCTGGCATATGTAAGCTCAGCGTATACTTAAAAGAAGATGTGAACATAGTTTAATCTTGATGAATGAATGAAAAAGCAAATATATAAGTTACTTAAAACTGCAGAAGCACAAATATTGTATGCAACAAAGTAATAGTACATTTGCATGTTATGGTGAGGTGATAAGCATTGTTTTCATGTATACAAGCTCCAGCTAAATTGTTACTTTTGCTGTTCTTTGTAAGAGCAGTAATTATGATGCCACCATTACTCAGGCATAAAAATAAATGAAATTACAGTGTTCCAAGAGAGAAAAATGTCACATAATATTTGTCAAACATTGAAAAAGTGAATTTTTAACTATATTATAAAATACAAAGACAAATAGACTAGTCACAGTTTAACACATACGTTGAAAATACTAATATTTTTATTTTTTTAATTGTATTTAATTTTTAATTATTCTTTCATTATTCAAAAGTACACCTTATTTATATTATATGGCTTTATGCATCAGGATATAACAATGAAATATATGACTCATAGATGATTTTAAAACCTGGCAGCTACAGCCCTCAGATGAACAGGAACACTTTGACGGAAGTTATCACTGTAATTATGTCAGTTATCTGGCGTACGCATTTATACCAATTGTCTCAACTGCTGATTTGTTCAAAAATTTGTGCAATTTGCCAACCTACTCCACTTTTCACTTTAGCCATTTTACACCATATTTATCAAGTGAATACAGATGTGGTGCTGGGAAATACAAACACATTTTCCAGGATGGGACAAGGAAAACATTGGCTCTGCTTGCTACCTTGAAAGGCATCCCCTTAAAGGACATCTACCACCAGGATGAAGAATTGTAAACCAAGTACACTGACATACTGGTGTGTGCCCCCTCTGACAGGATCAACTTTTCTTTAAGCTACTATTCCCTTATTTTTAAGAATAAAAGGCTTTACAATTATGCAATTGAGCCTGAGGGGCTCCATGCTCCATTAAAACCTATGGAGCCTGGATCTCTTGAGGTTCATTTGCATGATTTTAAAATCCTTTTTTTGTAGAAAAAAAACAGGACATAAAAAGCTAAAAGAAGAGCAGATCCTGCCAGAAGGGGCGCACGGGGGGCTTGATTTACAATCCTTCATCCTGGTGGTAGATGTCCTCTAACACCATGATTTTCAAGAAGCCTAATGACATGTTGTGGGATTAAAGCCAAACCAGTATATCTATTCCAGAAGGAACAGATTCCCAACTGTAGATAGCACTGTTTCGACCTGGTGAACCTTTTAGAGCATGAGTGCCCAAACTTCAACCGAAAGCCGCAATTTAAGCCGTAATTTATTTATCCTTGTTCTTTGACAACTTTCAATCATTCAGCCTCCTAAAGACAACAACGAAGTTGAAAGGAGGAGGGCAAATTCACCTATCATTGTAGGAAGATTCTGTAGGAAGATTCTTTGAGTCCTGTCTGGTGAACCTCATGCTGGGGTGGTGGCCTGGGTGGGCTCCGAGAGGGCTCCGAGAGGGCTCCGAGTGCCACCTCTGGCACCAGTGCCATAGGTTCGCCACCGCTGTTATATACCCTCTGAGAAGGCAATTTTTACATATCAATAGGTATAAACCGGGTAATAATGCCCTGCACTGGCTATATACGAAGCTGTAAAATATGTTTATGGTTCAATAATGTTATATATATATATATATATATATATATATATATATATATATATATATTTATATAGACACATACATTTCCCAGGATTATAGCCCTTGGATAAATCCCCGGACTCGCACAATGGACCAAATGAGGTGGGATTGTCATCCCTTAATGGCGACTACACGTTTGGGTTAGATGGTACTGCACACCTTGGTGGTCGCATTTCTGTCACTTGACGGATTTTGCACCTACTAGGTAGTACTTGGCATAAGATGAGCCCTTTGTCTTTTGGGACTCACTAAATTGCCCACCTGGATAATGGGCGCCTTTTATACCGGTATTTTTATACTTACCTCATGATCCTCAGTGCTTGCAACGCGGGAACAGGGCAAACCCGAATCCAGGATGGCCATAGCTAACGCTGTATTCTCAATACGCCAGCGCAGCCTTTGCCATGACACTACTTCCGGCTCTGCACGTAATTGTGGCGCACGTCTGCAGGTGGTCTCGGATAAACACTATGTAACTTTATAATGTTCACATTGGTTATTATAATACACAGTGTATCCCTGCACTTTAATCCCACAATGTATAAGCTATCATGATACATCATGTCTTGTTTTTCACTCTGTATAATGTATTTTTTTCACAATGTCACTGACCAATCAGCTGTTGGTTTGGTCTTTAAAAAGCTGGATGTTTGTTAAACTTGTTATGCTTGAACAAGGTGTAGATATACACCGAAACGTCGCATTTTATAGAATAATGGTTCACCCTTCTCCACATACTTTGGAGTGCTGCCTCTCCACTACTTATATCTGGGATTCACCGCCAAGGTATCAACGGCTACTGCACACACTTTGTCAAGTTGTGCTGCTTTGGTCTATATATATATATATATATATATATATATATATATATATATATATTGCACTGTTATCTGAGAGAAAAATATAAAAAAAAGCTCAACCACTTAGTAAAGCCACGTGTTGAATGGACAAACTGAGCCAGATCAGTGCATAGTCGAGCAGCCAGGCAGGTATGAAGGCAAATAGTGATACCTTATATACTCGAGTATAAGCCTAGTTTTTCAGCACAAAAAATGTGCTGAAAACCCCAAACTCGGCTTATACTCGAGTCAAAAAAATAAATAAATCAAAACTCCCCTTTCCGGCGGCTCCCCTAGATCTTCTGTGCGATCCATCCGGCAGAGGCGGCAGGTCCGTGTGACATCACATCATCTGACATCAACAGCAGCCGCTGCAATGGTATTGTTGTGCTGCACGACAGGGGGAGGGTGGCTATTTACACTGGGGCAGCGGCTGCCAGGATATATACACTGGGGCAGGGGCTGGAAGGCTATATACACTGGGGCAGGGGCTGGCTGGCTATATACTGGGGAGGCTGTGACCAATGCATTTCCCACCCTCGGCTTATACTCAAGTCAATAAGTTTTCCCAGTTTTTTGTGGTACAATTGGGGGCCTCGGCTTATACTCGGGTCGGCTTAGACTCAAGTATATACGGTAATAAAAAAGTTTATTTCATCCTTCAAAAATAGTTTAAAAAGGTGCCATCGTGAAAAAACTGACGCGTTTCTAACTACATATAGTTCTTAATCATAGTCTAGACATCACAACGTTTGAATTAACTATATGTGAAAATAAGCGGAAGTAGGCGGCAAGCGAATCACTGATTGCAAAAGATGGGCGGACAAAAAGATACATTACAATTGTCAGAAAAAATTGTTTCATTTTCAGGAGTCCAAACAAGATGGGGGGTCAAAAAACAATCAAATAATGGTGAATCCACAAAACGCAAATGGTACCACAGGTAAACAAACATAATTGAGAACAAGAAATCGAGAAAGAACAAACAACTACCTCTTCAATGACAACCACAGAAAGAAGTTTCTTTGTAGTTAATCAGTTTGTGTGTATGTATCCTTTCTACCACACAGATAAAACTGTTATCAAAAGGATTCAACTTCATACCATCTACCAAGATGAAGCTATACCAAACTGTTAACAAAGATGTTAACAATTTTGTTAGGCTTCTCACCGTAAAGAAACATTTCTTTCAAGAGGACAATACTGAGAAAAGTTCACTGCAACCCAATTGTTTTTTCAAATTGCAAGGCAATATTTAACTTACTGAGATAAAAGATTTTCAAGAAAAAGTTGCTACACTACAGTTACTTGAACTACAAGCTTCTTCTCCACAACATGACAAAGCCAATAAGGATTTGACTGATATAATACGTGTACCAAACCCAAGTTTCTATCCTATAAATTCAAAAGTCCCCATAATGGACAAATTCAAGATGCTTGTCAGAATTGTCTAATGACTCCAGCCCCATTCTTAACAACAATACTACCACCTCAGAAATAAAAGCCATCAAAGATTTAAAAAATAACCCATATATCACTATAAGACAATCAGACAAAGGAGGTTCTATAAACATCATGGACACTGATCTGTATGCACAGGAATGTAAGAAATTACTACATGAAAAGACAGTATACTCACCTCTAAGATTGGATCCTACATCGAGCGCTGCATCCAGACTACTACAAGATGGCATATCTTTAGGCATTCTTAACATTAGAGCTGAAGATACATTCATTTTTTATTCCCTGCCCAAATATCATACAAATACTTTTCCACCTCCCATGCGTCACCAGAACTCCAGCTTTATAAAGGACTCTTTTGAAGTGGTGAAAATTATGGATTCTTTTGTTTAGAAACTGCATTTTTTGGGGGGTTATTTGTGATGTTATTTCTTTGTATACATGTATCCCTCGTAATTTAGCCATCAAGGCCATTCAGTATCATCTTCACAAGTACAGTTCTTTAACGAAACCACAAATTTGTTTCATTTTGGATGTATTGTTATTTTTACTAACCAACAATTTTTTTATTTTTTTCTGCAAAAACAGGGTCACCGTCCCTAACTAACCTATTTCTGACCTGGTTCGAAGAGGAACTAGTTTTTTTCATGCATAATCCATATTTATATAACATTAAATATTATGGGCGTTTTATAGATGATGGTCTTATGGTTTTGATAGGTAGTGAAGAAGAGATTGCTGCTTACATTACATATCTCAATAATAACAACTACAATATCCAATTTACATTCTCTTTTTCCTCTACCACTATATCTATTCTAGATTTGTGCCTAACATGTGTTCCACAAAGTCAAAAAGTTTCATGCAACCTGTATCTCAAACCTACTGCGGGCAATACTTTCCTACACGCCAGTAGCTGCCACACCCCCCCCCCCCCCAAGTAGTAAAAAATTTGCCTAATTTGCACACAAGAGGAACATTACTTACAAACCTCCACCCAAATAACTAAGCGCTTACATGAAAGAGGATACAACAAAACACTTATTAAATGCACCAAGGAAAACTTACAAAGTAAATCCAGCTCTCAATTACTATATTCTGAACGATCGTCACATAGAAAAAATGAAAAACAAAACCAATCAAATTACTTTTTCTAAAGAATTCATGTGCCAATACAATCAGATAATACAAATAATCAAAAGACACTTACTGATTATGTATCAAGACCCCATCTTATACAAAATACTTGAAACATGATGTTGTTTCTCAACTAGAAATTCGCAATTTGTTTCATCTACACAAAATAATAAAAATTATAAAATACATTCATTTATAAATTGCAACATCACATACGTAGTGTACTTACACCACCTACTCCCTTCAATACATAGGAAACACCAAACGCACTTTGAAACAAAGAATTGCAGAACATCTGGCTGGAGCCCGATCGGACTCATCTTGGTTCTTTACCTACACTTGCAATATTTCCACTGTATCCAAGCACGCATAAGGGAGAAACTTCACAGCTCACTGTTGTACCTATTGAACAAGTCACCTGCCGCAAAAGAGACTGGGACTGGATGAAAGCCCTCAGTAATAGAGAGGGTTTTTGGGTTATGACTATGAAGACTAGAGTTCCCCATGGTTTAAACTCAAGGTATGATCTAATGTATGTATATTAATTATTTTCTGTTTGTATACTTTTTTCTGCCCATTGTAATGTATCTTTTTGTTGCCCATCTTCTTGTGATGCAATCAGTGACTCGCTTGCCGCCTACTTCCGCTTATTTTCACATAAAGTTAATTCAAACGTTGTGATCTCTAGACTATGATTAAGAAATATATTTAGTTAGAAACACGTCAAGATGGTACCTTTTTCAACAATTTTTAAAGGATGAAATAAACTTCAGTTTTTCTTATCACTATTTGCCTTCATATCTGCCTGGCTGCTGGATTCACCATCACCCCTGCTCAACTGTTATCTGAGGTGTCTTTTTATGTCACATGGTGCACTTCCTAGTTTGCAACCACTCCTATGTAGTATTTGGAGAAAGTTATATACTAACACATAGGTTTAATAATGGCATCAGCACACTTGAATTGATATCTCGAAAGTCTATTTGATTGGGGCCTAGACATATATAGCCTGATTAGACTTGTTCAAGATCAGTCAATATGCAATGCTCTGTCCTCCTTATGTGAGAGGGGCATAAATTGACGGGCAGCTGAACTCCCCCCTACCAACTCATTGATTCTGGATTGGTATCCAATCAACTTTTATTGTAAGGGTGAAACTGGAACAGAAAGATAGTGCACTTAGTAATGCATACAGGAATGTAGTAATACACTATAATACAGGATATGCAAACACATTCATGTGCATGAAAGGTGCATACAATACAACAGTGAGGATGAATATCCATAGATACAAGTACATGTGCTGTCTTATATATGACCATCATGGAACTTTGGGTTGGGAATAGGACATGGAGACATGCTAATAGGATAATATGCATTAACATATGAACTACAGGGCTGGATGTCAACATACCAGCAATGCTGCTGTAGACTGGTGGTTGGAGGATGGCTGAAGATGCTACCATCTCCACTGCAGGTTCTTCAGAAAATGGCTCCTGCATAGCTGAAGGATTGTGACAGCAGGTCAAGGGATACAAACTACAATGAACAATTAAGGCCACTAGATGGCATTGTAACAATAAGGTAGTACATATTAAATAAACATTACAAATTGCTGAAGGCATGACATGCAAATAGATGCAATATAGATGTGCAACATACCCCACTGGGGCCTAGCCATTCTTCGGTGGTTGTAGATAGCTAGGGGGCCCAGAGTACCGGAGTGGCTGGCTTATGCTGCCCTGGGCACACTGTGGTCATGGTGCTTGGTATTGGGATTGGAGGATGGGCCTGTAGCCTGACAGGTCTCCAGCAGCTGGTGTATGCAAGAAAAGTAGAGGGAAAGGCTGATGAAGTAGGTTTCTCCCTGGGGCAACCCCTGAGGTTTATATGGGAATCCCTGGGTGATGGAGGATGGGGAGTCCGTGATGATTAAGCAGCCTGATCCAGGGATTACACTGCAAAACAACTTACAGTTCTTTATTTAACTCCAAACAGCAGGCAACGGCCAAACATTAGCAGCAGAATCAGTAAGTTGGAAAGCTGGTCCGCAGGAAGAATTGCTTGCTGCCTGGTAGTAACTTCAGGTTGGGCTAGTAAAGATGGAACTGATTCCAGATGGTGGAACTTTGCTCTTTTGCTTAGTCTCCTGACTTGCCCAAGGTGTCAGGCAGTGGCCTGAGACACCTCTGCTTCCTGGTATTATGACACTAGCTGGTGCAGCACAGGCAAGTACTGCACACTCCTCTGCTTACTTTGCTGACTAAAACTGCAGGACCTTGTTCCCCCCACACCAAGGATTTTTATACTCCCTTGGTCAGGAGGCAGCACCCTCCAACCAGCTTCCAGCTTGCTTTACAATAGTACAAAGAATATTATTGGTTAATAACATTTCACATGTTAACTCTTTCCTTACAAGGCAGTGGCTTCAAGCTGCACTTACTAAGTTTTCAATGTTACCAACATCCTAGTGAGGTGATCAATCTCACCAGGTAGC
Organism: Engystomops pustulosus; assembly: GCF_040894005.1. Lineage (NCBI taxonomy): Eukaryota > Metazoa > Chordata > Amphibia > Anura > Leptodactylidae > Engystomops > Engystomops pustulosus. The sequence goes on along the minus strand of NC_092413.1, from coordinate 72,015,981 downwards.
TACTGTCATAGAGCAGGGTTTTTTGCAACACCAACCCATCCCATGCATGTTTTTTCAGTAGTATACTATATGGGGATTACTTAACTCTAATGCTCAGTTCTGTCTGATGTTAAGTCTCATCTAAGCCTCTGCGTACTCAACCAGCATGTGTCTTCCGTCCGCTTGTATGCTCCTGTTATATTAGTGCCACGCAACTTTGTAAATATGTACAGCTACTGCTGAATAGTTGTAAAGACATGGACAGCGACTGCTGAATGGCTGTATAGACTTGAATATTGTCTATTCGTTCTCTCTTGTAAACTCCTCAACTTCCCTGAGACAAAATGAGTACTGTATCGACATGGTACAAAGTCTTTAATTTTTGAAGACATGGCTGTGGATTGACAAAATTAAAATTGAATTGTTTCACCATAATGACATAATGATCATTATGTTTGGAAGAAAAAGGGAGAAGCCTGCAAGCCTGAGAAAACCATCCCAAATGTGTAACACAGGGGTGGCCAAATCATATTGTGGGTTTATTTTGCTCTGGGAGGAACTAATGCACTTAAATAGATGCATCATGAGAAAAGAACATTGCCCCACGTTTATTGTGTTTGCACCAGTTTTATGTCTGACTTTGCACTAGAAAGAATGTACAAAGTGTCTGCGCCAGTTTTGTGTCGCGAATGCACCATGTCTAACAAGACAGAAAAAATGTCATGTCACAAAAGGGTCATGTTAATGCTTAGTAGGAGTTTGCGCAAATTGGGTCTTCCAAATTGACAATACCATACCAAAACCATACCATGCCACAATGGTTACAAAGTGGCTTAGCAGCTTAAGGACACTGGCTAAAATGGCCTTCCTGACAAAGACCTTTTTTATGTTTTTCCCTGATCAAATTTAATAATAAATAACACTGACACTGGCATATGAGGGCTGCCTTGTGCGACTTGTTCCTGGTGGCAGCCAAGGTCGGGGTACCGGAACGCTAGGCAGTCTCGAGGTCGGGGATAGGCAGATAGTCAGGGCAAGCGGCAAAGGTGCAGAATCAGGAATGGAGCAGGAGGTCAGGGTCATGTCCGGGGTCACAACAGTAGATCAGAATACAGGAATCGCTGAGTAGCTTTCTCAATGGCATTAGCTCAAAGATCTGACAGGGGTTACTGAGACATGGCAGCTTTTAAAGAAACCCGGAAGTGGCTAGCGTGAAACAGCGGCACGCTGATGCATGCACCCTAGGGAGCGGGGACATGCGCACTGGCCAGCCGGGATGGGAACAAGAACGTGGAGAGGTAAGTGAGTCGGGATGGAGGTGCTGCCACGTAGAGGGGCACGGGCACCTGGAACATATTTAAATAGAATAAGTAAAGCAGTGGCAGGATCTAGAACACAAATCTTGCCCAAAAGAGGTCCTGCATTTAAAATTGTGATCATAAGCAACCAGATAACCAGCTTCTGGTTGTTATAGAGCACCATCTAATGCTCACTACCCATACTGCATATTTCCACATTTACTTTCAAAACCATCTTGAAAATTATTTCAACCAAATTGAAATCGTTATACAATGAATTCTTTATATATGTATAGTTTATAGTTTTAGGCTTTGTCAAAAAATTGGCAACACTTAGCTAAAATAAAGTTCAGATGGGTACTGGGGTGACACTTGTAAGAGATAAATTGCATCAGGATAAGTAAAGGAATTTAATATCTAGTTAGGCTAGTGATATGATGTAATTCTGTGATTTAAAAAATGTTAGATCCTAACTTTAAGGCCTCCTGCACACAATAGTTTTTTCCTACAGCTGCAAAAAAAGGCTCTAATGGCTGTTTTTTAGGATAGCGTGTCAACAGTATTTCCTATGTGTCCGCTGTGGGGCTGCAAAGTAGGCCCGTGTGTATTCCTTACGGACCACATTAGAAAACGGGAGGTTGTTACTGGGCAACCTACCACAAATATGGACAAGACACACAGTGGGTCACATTTACTTACCAGTCCGGAGGAGTTCACAGAAAGTGCATTGTCTGACGAGAATGCATTCTGTTGCGATTCACTAAGATAGTGCGCCTGATATCTTGCATGTGTCACTTCCCTGCTCAGGTCCAACCAAGTTCACCTTCTTCTCCCTGGTACATGTAAGTCCATTGACTTGTGACACAATTTGAAAGTTAAATCCCGTGCTCAGTCCGAATCAGTCAGATCGTCCGACCACACGCCCCCTCATTTGTTGGAAAATGTCTGAAAATCCGACAAAAGTGCGTCCGCGGACCCTTAGTAAATAAGCCCCTGTGTGTCAGCCATATTTTTCACAGTTCCTTAGACTTCTATGAAAGATTAAGAAACAGATTGGATGCAGAAAAAGGGAACTACTGTATGGCCGGGTTACGATAATTTCTCTGTGTAGGTGGTGACCTAATGTGGTCCTTTGTACCGTGGCCCAGTCTGGTTGCACACCTGATTGTTTAGTCCAAAAAACTAAATTGACATCAAAGGGTACCCCTTACTTGCAGGGGAAAATGGACAAAAACAAGGTTGGGTAATGATAAAATAAATCTTTATTAATGCTACATGTATATAAATACAAAAAAGGACAAGTGCCAACAAAGCTGACACTAACATGTAAGTGAGAGGTATAACATACAATAAGAACCGAGTGGTTTGGCACAGATCCTCCAACATCCTCATTCGTTTATTCTTTGACTTTCTTAAACACCACTGGGTTCATGTCATGCATGCACACGCTGGCGTCTCAGTACTCCAGATTTTAATTGTTTTTAATCGTTTCTAACACTATACCTTTATGTTTCAGCTAATTTTCTCACAGTTTCTAATATATACATGTCATCAACAACAATGAGCTTTCACGATTGCGCCGGTGAGTGATGAGGAACAAATGGGACTGAACCCTAAGATACAACTAACTTCGCCGACCACATCAATACTTTCTATTCTAAAGACCCTCTGCGTCTCCTATCGCCATGGCAAAGATACGCATTTAGATGCACCATGTACGATGCAGTACAATAACCATCACTTGGTAAATTTCTTGACTAAAAACATATGAGAATGTTCTGGCGGTTTATAGGTCCTGCTGTGTAACATTGGGGCAGATTTATCAAGCTGTCTGAAAGTCAGAATATTTCTAGTTGCCCATGGCAACCAATCACAGCTCTCCTTTGAAATATTCATGAGCACTGGTAAAATGAAAGCTGAGCTGCAATTGGTTGCCATGGGTGACTAGAAATATTCTGACTTTCAGACACTTGATAAATCTGCCCCATTGTGTTGTAAGATTGTGTGTAATATAGTGTCTAAGTTTTATTAAGCTTGAGATTAATATAGATTTTCTTTACATTACCCCTCACTTTCCTCCCTCACTCCTTCACTCCACACACCCCCTTCCCTCACTCTACCCCCCAGCACTTCCCACTCTTCACTACAATTTATTGCAGTGTTAAAATTTAGTACTCATCCCAATATGTCTACCTCATAGCGATTAATCAACTAAAATAACTTTTTCCCTTTCAGTGGTATATGTCTGTAAGCACATGTATATTGGCACAGGTATATTGGCATCGTAATAATTTTTTGTCCTATGTTGCCAACTATGTATTCTTATTTTTCATGCACAGGTCACTTTATTCTAATAGGGTACACATATACCTTATAGTACCCACTATATACGACACTTTATAATAATCTATTGTTATATCAAGGAATGGTTTTTAGGCACTCAGTGACATCTGGGCTGTCATTTAAATTAGCTTGTAATCTACAATCAAATGGTATTTTTAAGATGCATGTATCTGTTTGTCACTGTTTTCACGCAACATCTTTATGCTGTCATTTGCTATACTTACCTCAGCAGTACCACAGCCAGACGTTTCTCTTCTGTGGGGCGCCCTTTACGCATGCGCTCCGAATGCTCTAGTTCGGGTATCTTGATCCGGTCACGTGATTCTCTATCCATACGCTCATTGGTTCGCCTTATATTATATATTATCCCTACACCGGGTAGACGCCACCCCCCAGACAAAGGCTCATCCCGAGCCGAAACGCGCGTAGGGGACGCGGTCTACCTCGGGCAGAGGAGTACTACTACCTTCTCTAATCTGGTACGAGCTGGCACACATCCTTTAATACCGATTTAACACAATTACTCCCCCTCTTTAGGGTTTGTCCTGTAATTGCTTCTAGATATGAGATCTATGGAGACACCACGTATCTAACATACACCTTTTGCTCAGCTCTACTTTGACTATACAATGTATACTATTCACCCTCCTCTTCTGTCCGGGTTGGTCCGTTTTTTTATCTGTGCCAAACCACTCGGTTCTTATTGTATGTTATACCTCTCACTTACATGTTAGTGTCAGCTTGTCCTTTTTTGTATTTATATACATGTAGCATTAATAAAGATTTATTTTATCATTACCCAACCGTGTTTTTGTCCATTTTCCCCTGCAAGTAAGGGGTACCCTTTGATGCCACTTCTATGAAAGAGCAGAGCCGCAAACATGGCCCTCCTCTGAGTTTTTTCTGAGGGGCACTAGGTTGAGATACAGGGCTGTATATGCAACACCCCTGCCAACGCATAGGCAAGGTGGTTGTTGCGAATAGCACCCTCTCCATGTCAGGAGCTGTTAGGGAGACTGATCACCTCTCTAGGAGGTCTCTAAGTACTGGAGAACTTTGCAATTGCAGCTGCCATCCAGACCCACTACCAGGAGAAAGAGGTACCCCAGGCCGCTGCCTAATACCTTAGGGCAAGTCAGGACACATAAGCCCCAGAGCAGAGGTCCACCATCTGAACTCGGCTCCATCTCTACCAGCCCAGCCTGAAGTTACTACCAGGCTGTGAACAACCCTCCTGCAGACCAGCTATCTCCCACCAGCACATCAGCTTGATGAATCTGCTTCTACCGTTTGGCCATTGCCTGCTGTTTAAAGTTGAATAAAGTTCATTTGTACAACGTTGCTTCTGTCTAATCCATGGAAAAGGCTGCTTACCATCACAGGCTCCCCATCCCTCACCCAGGGATTCAACTTCAAGGGTTGCCCCAGGGAGAAACCATTGCATCAGCCTCTCCTTCCATATTTCTAGCACACACCACCTGCTAGAGACCTGCCAGGCTGTAGGCCGGCACTCTGGACCCCATACCAAGCACAGTGACCACAGCGTGCCCAAGGCCGCACTAGCCAGTCACTCCAGTATTCTGAGCCCCAGCTGCCTCCAGGCAACAAGAAAAGGCTAGGCCCCGCTGGGGGATGTTGCATATGTATGAGCCCATAGAACTGTGAGATGGCCACAAAACCATCTGCCATATCACCTGAGGAAAAAATTATTTTGTGCATGAAGCCTTAGCTGTTGTACAGCATAAGAAAAACATAGTGGCTTTCCTCTGTAAACAGTATCACACTTGTCTACAGCTTGAGTGTAGTATTGCAGCTTTGTACTTTTCATGTCAATGGGGCTGTGCTGAAGTAACAGGCAAAACCCATGGACTGAAGCAGCACCATTTCTAGAAGAAAGCAACAATGTTTTTTTAATCTATAACAGCCATTTTCAGTGTGACATGTCATAGTTTCTTCTTTTGTGACTGCTGATACCTGCAGTGATAGCTAGAAAAAAATTATTACAGACATCCATGGGTCCATGATGTTCTAACTGCAAGTCATCTATTCTTCATATCATTTTTTTAAAAATAAGAGGTCCTGGCAACAGTCCACATACATTTGCATTTGCAGTGGTTATTGTTAGCTGTTTCAAAATATTTGTAATTAAAATTTAGCAGCGGATAGATCCCAGGTGTTCTTAAAAGGGTTTCCGAGAAACCTAGAAAATAAATAAGCTGGGTAGGGGCAGGAACAAAAACATACTTACCCTGCTCCGACTCCCTCTTTGCTCCGATCCTTCCAATTTTGGAACCAAATCAGCCCGAGCGAATAGCCTCAATGGTCTTCTCGGACCTGGTAACAACAAAGAAATTTTCCTCTCATGGTCAACAGAAGAGATGTTTTGTGTTCCAAGTTAGCCACTCATTGGCCAAAGCAAGTCCGGTGGGTTGCAGTGCCAAAAGTCATATGTACCGGTGCTATTCTGGAACAGGAAGCTAGTATTCTATTCTATTCTATTTTCAAAAAACTTACTTTTACTGCAGGTTCATTTTTGAATGTTGCTTTAAACTCAATTATATGGCCTTGAAGTAAATCTAAATTCTAAGATAAAATACAAAGAAAATAGATCACTAACAGCAAATGCCTCTGTAGAACTACACACATACTGTAAGTGTACTACACTGATGTTTTTCATTTAATTATTATATTGCAATTTTGTTGTAAGAAAATGAATACAAGATACAGATTCCCTACTGATAAAAACAGCTTCTCAACAGAAAATACGTGGTGTTTAACTTTTTCAAAGCTAGGTGCAAGGTGATCTATCTAGTTCTCTTTCTCTTCTAATGCAGTATGAGAAAAAGTCAAGATATCCATATACAGGCGGTCCCCTACTTAAGAACACTCGACTTACATACGACCCCTAGTTACAAACGGACCTCTGGATATTGGTAATTTATTGTACTTTAGTCCTAGGCTTCAATAATCAGCTGTAACAGTTAGAAAAGGTGTCTGTGATGAAGTTTTATTGTTACTCCTTATTCTAATGACAACCCAACATTTTTAAAATCCAATGGTCACAGAGACCAAAAAAGTTTTGGCTGGGATTACAATGATATAATATACAGTTCCGACTTACATACAAATTCAACTTAAGAACCTACTTAAGAAACCTACAGACCCTATCTTGTACGTAACCCGGGGACTGCCTGTAATGCTTTTTTTAATTTACTGTATATATGTGCGGAACTACCACTAAGGCAGCCATCACGGCTTACATAGGACCTAAAGTGTCAGGGAGCAAACATCCAGACTAGTAAACAATACAAAACCTACAGAAATGAGCGTGGAGAGGTGAAGATTAATTTATACCAAATTAGTGACCCTAAATATGAAGAAAGTCCAATCACAGAATATGTACAATAAAATGTAAATCTTTATTTACCGTATATACTCGAGTATAAGCTGACCCGAGTATAAGCCGAGACCCCTAATTTTACCACAAAAACCTGGTAAAACCTATTGACTCGAGTATAAGCCGAGGGTGGGAAATGCATTGGTCACAGCCCCTTCCCCCAAATATATAGCCAGCAAGCCCCCAGAAGTATATAGCCAGCAGCCCCCCAGTATATAGCCAGCCAGCCAGTCCCTACCCCCCAGTATATACCCTGCCAGCCCCTGTGCACCAGTATACAGCCTGCCAGCTCCTGTGCCCCAGTATATAGCCTGCCAGCCCCAGTATATAGCCTGCCAGCCCCTGTGTCCCAGTATATAGCCTGCCAGCCCCTGTGCCCCAGTATACAGCCTGCCAGCCCCTTTGCCCCGGGAAATATAGCCTGCCAGCCCCTGTGCCCCGGGAAATACAGCCTGCCAGCCTCTGTGCCCCGGGAAATACAGCCTGCCAGCCCCTGTGCCCCGGGAAATACAGCCTGCCAGCCCCTGTGCCCCGGTTTATATCCTGCCAGCCCCTGTGCCCCGCTATATAGCCTGCCAGCCCCTGTGCCCCGCTATATAGCCTGCCAGCCCCTGTGCCCCGTTATGGAGCCGGACCCCCGCCCCATTGATGTAAAAAAAAAATAATCAAAACTCACCTTTCCGGCGGCCCCCTCGGGTCTTCTTTGCTGTCCATCAGTCAGCGGCAGGTCCGTGCCGCGCACAGCGCTGACGTCAGCCGTAGCCACTGACATCACAGTGTGTGGCGGCTGCCGGCACACACAATACTATTGCAGCGGCGGCGGCTGATGTCAGTGCCTGTGACATCGGACGAACCTGCCGCTGACTGCCGGATCACACAGAAGACCCGAGGGGGCCGCCGGAGTTGTTGATTTTTGATTTGAGTTTTGATTTTTTTTTCAGCGGCAAGTCAGCGGCAGGTCCACACAGCGCTAACATCAGCCGCAGCCGCTGGCATCACAGTGTGTGCCGGCTGCCGGCACACACAATACTATTGCAGCAGCGGCGGCGGCTGATGTCAGTGCCTGTGACATCGCACGGACTTGCCGCTTACCAACAGATGGCACAGAAGACCCGAACGGGCCCCCGGAGAGGTGAGTTTTGATTTCTTTTCTTTTTTTTGTGTGTACATTTTATGTTTGACTCGAGTATAAGCCAAGTTTGTGTTTTTCAGCACATTTTTTGTGCTGAAAAACTCGGCTTATACTCGAGTATATACGGTAATTCACATAAGATAAAAATACATAGATATAGCCACAACACAGGACTAAATAGACAATTTGTTGTATATAATCAGAGAGCATGGATGGAAGCAGTAGCAAATCACTGAATACAGTAAGTACCTCTTAATGTTTAACTTTGTGTATGCATATATTGTGAGGCACTGAAGGGGTTAACTGTGGATTAGCAATATGTTTTCCCTGGGTTTTCTTATCATGCAAGGCCTTAATGCGAAGGTTGTGTTTATCCAGCTGCAAACACTGTAAATCCAAGAAGTATGGCTTGAACAAGTTATCTGTTAGAGCAGTTGTTTAGAACTCTCCTGGGCCGGATTTATGTGGAATGGATTCGCAGGCTGGTAGTCAGGCGGCCTATTTCACCTCCCTATTAGACTAGGTCAGGTTTTGTGTTGTTCAGCACCTTGGACACAGGTGGTGGTGGCAGCCTAATCTGCAGGCATTAAGCTGCTGAGCAGAGCTGACAGTTGTATCTGGAAGGAGTCTGATAGAGTGCACTATAGCCCTGACTTCCATGCCTAGAACAGCCATGTCCTTACAAGGTGACTTTATGTTTTAGTGGTGAGTTCGAGGAACTCTATGTATAGAAAGCACCCAGACGGGTAGGAATTTGTTCATGTTTAATGCCTAAATGTGAAGGCTGTTTTGTTTAGGATGTTGCTTGAATAAATACAAGCGAGACCTGTTTTAGACTGACCTTTTGGTGTCACTGTCTTGAACTGCATCACAAATCTCCATTACCTCAGTCTCTATTGGGCCAGATCTCCCACATATGGTGTTTCGTATGTGGGCAGTTCAAAAGACACACAACTGAAAAAGCTTGTTACGACCTGCTACATTGCATGGCCTGGGTGAAAGCAGCGGGCAAATTGCAGGAAAAAGCCAAGATGGAGGACTTTATTAAATGCCTGCAAGCCAAGCTGTATCCAGCAACAGGAGAGGTTCCAACAATGGCAGGAAGAGAACCAAGCCATGCTCCAGCAACAGGAAAGGTTTCACCGGCGGCAGGAAGAGTCCCAAGCCATGTTCCAGTGGATGATGGAAACGTTTTCTGGCGTTATGGCAGCACCACAAGTGACGACTACAGAGGGGTCCCATACTGCAAGGGTTCCTGGTTGTCCACATGGGCTGCAGTTCAGTGTCTGAGGGAGAGGGGTTACCGACTGAGCAGTGAGCGGATGTTGTGGCACCGTTCCTGACTGGGACTGTTTGTTGCCATTCGTGAGGTACAGGTTTCTCACCCTTTGAGCTGTTATATGGCCATTCCCCACGTGGGCTCCTGCACCTAGCAAAGGAGACCTGGCAATAAGAAAGAACCCCCCACCTTAGTGTGAATGAACATGTCTCCCTTATGCAGGACAACATAGTGGCGGTAATGCTTCTTTTAAAGGAGCACATGACAAGGGTACCAGAGGCTGAATGTAGGGTCTACAATAGATCAGACAGACCCAGGACCTTTAGTCCAGTTGACAGGGTGTTAGTTCTTGTGCCCACCGTCGAGAGGAAATTTTTGGCAAAATGGCAAGGTCCATATGAGGTCGTAGAGAAAGTGGGGGAGGTTAACTACAAGGTATATCAGCCGGGGAGGAGGAAACCCGAACCAATATACCACGTGAACCTCCAAAAGCGAAGGAGAGAAAGAGAATCGCTGACAGCAGTAGGAGTAGAAAAAGCGAGTGACCCTCAAGAAAGTGACCAGTGGCGGAACTACCGCGGTTGCTACGGGGCCCGGGAGCTTCAGGGGCCCGTGGGGCGGCACATCCCAATGTCTGCTGCGCAGCATTACCGACCCGGTCCGACCGAGGCCCGGGCCCTGCTATACGGCACGATAAGGCCCCTCCCCGCCCCTGTGTATCTGTCCCTGCGCCCGCCCCTGTGTATCTGTCCCTGCGCCCGCCCCTGTGTATCTGTCCCTGCGCCCGCTCCTGTGTATCTGTCCCTGCGCCCGCCCCTGTTTCTGCCCCCTCCTTACCAGTCCAGCGTCGGCGATCCGCCCACCTGTTCTGTAACTCCTTCAGGTTGCACCGCGCGGCCCATGTCACGTGACTGACGCGACCTGACGTCAGGTCGCGTAAGTCACGTGACCAGAGGCGCGCGGTGCAACCTGGAGGAGCCGAGACGCCATTTTCTTCCGTGAGGTGAAGGTAAACGGAAGAAGACATCACCGGTGGGTAAGTATATGTTTATTATTTGTATAGGGAAAGCTTTTTTATTAGTTAAGGGAGGCCCTAGGGTATTTTTTATTAGAGAAGGGAGGCCCTAGGGTATTTTTTATTAGAGAAGGGAGGCCCTAGGGGATTTTTTATTAGTTAAGGGAGGCCCTAGGGGATTTTTTATTAGAGAAGGGAGGCCCTAGGGGAGTTTTTATTAGAGAAGGGAGGCCCTAGGGGATTTTTTATTAGTTAAGGGAGGCCCTAGGGGATTTTTTATTAGAGAAGGGAGGCCCTAGGGGATTTTTTATTAGAGAAGGGAGGCCCTAGGGGATTTTTTATTAGAGAAGGAAGGCCCTAGGGGATTTTTTATTAGAGAAGGGAGGCCCTAGTAACATCGGCTAGTACATACCGGGCACTCATGCCGCACGGATGTCTCATAACCCTAGTTAAAATATGCCTAATAACAGACCCCTGAGGAATCTTTGGCAATGATGAAACGCGTAGGGTCCTAGGGTCAACTGTCAGCCGCCAGCTGATGTCAGATAGCCGCATCAAGATTAGAATATAATCGGAATAGCCAGAACAAATAGAAAGTGCTAATACTTTAATGTTATACACTGGTTTCCAGCGGCACAACAATATCCATCAGCTGCTTTATTTGATAGACACGGTGTGGGGTGTGCAATACGATCACACTCACACTGTGCTTCAAAACTTTCTGTCTTCCAAGTTTAGGGGAAACAACGGCAGCAGAAGGCTGCAGTGTATACATACACTATCCTGAGATGAGCATGCGTTAGATGGAGCACATGGACTCTGTTCTGATGTGAAAGAGTTCATGTACACTATCAACCAGTGGAAACAGGCCCGTACGTTGACCCGGCCAAATAGTCACTGCATATGCATATGGAAAGAATTACTATTAGTCATCAGCTTAAAGTGCATCTGTCTATTCTATGCTGATTTTTAAAAATGAGTTATCCTTATGGTAGACTATGAATATTAAACACCCATTTGCTCAGAGCCATTTTCTTTTTTTCTTCTTTCCTAGATTTTATTGTGAAGAGCATTACGTGAAGTGTGAAGGCCAAACAGTGATCAAAACTTGAAGAGAAAAGGAGAAGAGTAAAGCTACGTATCCTACAATCTATAGAGTATGGCTTACTTTAAAACTATGTATTAACACTATGGGGCAGATTTATCAAGCTGTCTGAAAGTCAGAATATTTGTAGTTGCTCATGGCAACCAATCACATCTCAGCTTTCATTTTACTAGTGCTCATGAATATTTTAAAGGGGAGCTGTGATTTGTTACCATGGGCAACTAGAGATATTCTGACTTTCAGGCAGCTTGATAAATCTGCCCCTATGTATTTGTCCTCAACCAGTGCTGGTAGTGAGCAGCCCAAAGACCACCCAGCCAATGCAGGGACTACCCCACCATGTGTGCAATGTGCAGGTGTTCCTGATAATGGTTTGGTGTTGTTCATGAAATAAGTAGTTAAAACTGTGTTTTGAATCGGTAGTTTTATTGACAGCTTTGTGTTTTCTATATTTCTTTTACAGTTTGAATACAGGCGGTCCCCTACTTAAGGACACCCGACTTACAGACAACCCATAGTTACAGACGGACCCCTCTGCCCACTGTGACCTCTGGTGAAGCTCTCTGGATGCTTTACTATAGTCCCAGACTGCAATGATCAGCTGTAAGATGTCTGTAATGAAGCTTTATTGATAATTCTTGGTCCAATTACACCAAAAATTTTGAAACTCCAATTGTCACTGGGGCAAAAGAAAAAAAATTGTCTAGAACTTCCATTATAAAATATACAGTTTCGACTTACATACAAATTCAACTTAAGAACAAACCTCCAGACCCTATCTTGTATGTAACCCGGGGACTGCCTGTATACTGTAGGAATCAAATACAGGTAAAAGTTATATCTTTGGATGTTGTGCTGATTGCATTTATAGTCAGTCCCCAGGTTACATACAAGATCTAATCTTTATGTTTTTAAAGGGGTTCTCCCATGAAGGAAAGTAAGGCCCTATCCACGGGATAGGGCCTAACTTGCTAAACATTGGGGGTCTCCGTGCTGAGACCCCCACAGATCTCGAAGACGAGGGGTCCGTCGGATCCCTCCTTGTTCTGTCAGATTAACGGAGCAGACGGCCGTTTTGCTTGATCAATCGCTATGGAGATCGGTGAGCACCTTCGTTTTCGCGATCTGCAGGGGTCTCAGCACTAATAGAGCCTAACTTTCAATCATGGGAAAACACCTTTACGTTGAATTTGTATACAAGTCAGAACTGGTATATTTAGTGTAACTTTAGTTTCCTATAACAATAGGATTTGAAAAATTCATGGTTGACAAGGGAATAAGGATTAACAATAATGCTTCATTACAGACACCTTACAACCTATAATTGCAGTCTGGGGCTAAAGTTCAAGTAAATTGCCAGAGAGCTTCACCAGAGGTCACAGTGGCCAGAGAACTCATTTATAAGTCAGGTGTTCTTAAGGTGAGGGCTGCCTGTTTGGAAATATCTCACTACTTGTAAAAAGTGGGGTTGATCTAGCCACTTCAGTATTTATTAGCATGATCTTGGGATAGAAGATTAATATTTAAAGTATCTACCATCAGGATTATGGATTATAAACCAAGTACACTTACAAGCTTTTTATGCCTTTGAAGGCTTCTAAATGAGCCTGTGGGGCTCCACGCTCCATAGAAGTTAAAGGACATCTACCACCAGGATGAAGGATTGTAAACCAAGCACATTGACATACTGGTATGCGCCCCCTCTGGCAGGATCCGCTCTTCTTGTAGCTTCGTATACCTTTGTTTTAAAGAAAAATAAGTTTTAAAAATTATGCAGATGAGCCTTTGGGGCTCCAAGCTCCATTGACAGCTATAGAGTCTGGAGTCCCAGAGGCTCATTTGCATAATTAGTGAGACCTTTTTGTTGTAAAAACAAGGTCCTAAGAAGCTAAAACAAAAGCAGAACCTAGCAGAGGGGGCATTCACCAGTATGTCAGTGTAGTTGGTTTACATATCTTTATCCTGGTGGTAGATTTCCTTTAATGTAGCCTGGAGCGGCTCAGGCTCATTTGCATATTTTAAAGCATATTTTCTTAATCTATGGCATAGAAAGTTAAAAGAAGAGCAGATCTCGATAAAGGGGACACCAGTAAGTAAGTGTATTTGGTTTATAATCCATGATCCTGATCGTAGATTTCCTTTAAATAATGGACATCCTATGTTTAGCTGCACCATGTAATGTCCACATCGGTCTGAAAACTGGTTTGTACATGCAGATACTACTTTATTGTGCTTAAATACATTGTTTGCATCTACAACTCAGCCTAAAACATATATAATCCCACCTCAAAACAGTTGATCTGTTAAACAGCAAAAGACTCTTTAAAATTGAACTGCGCAGTCTTAGATTGAATCACATATATTAAAGACCAATATATATCTGGAACTCTGTTTTGCTGACATGTCAACTTATCACCATCTCAGTGGCGCTCAAAAGCGTAAAAAAAGAAAGGAAGAGAACTTGAAGAGTCAAAAAATGCAGAAAATAAGTAGCTTTTTTGCCGCCCCTAAACCTGTGGGTGAAAGCAGTAGTACATCTATAGCAGATGTAGAGGAGGCAAGTGCAGAAAATTTTCCACTTCCAAATGTTACAACAACCGAGGTGGAGGGGTGTGCCCAGACTAGTAGTGAAGAAAGTATTGAGGATGAGTGTGGTAGAGATATGAGCCAAATACAAGCAATTACTCCCACCTCAAATGAGCCAATCAATTCCACTGCTACCAGTCAAACTGCAAGCACATCTACCAGCAGCAGATTAGGAAGTGCTACTGCTTCTGAGTATGTCACCGATAGGGCTAATTATCCTGTAACAATTGCTGACCCAAACGTTAAAAGATTCATTATTTCCCAGGGCCCATGCAGACCCCCTGGCCCGTTCCCTAGAGACAATGACAAAGATAAAAGATGCTTTTCAGAAAAATATTATGATCGAATCACACAAACTGGCCTTAAACTTCCTGTCACATGGTTGTGTTATTCTCCCAAGCTGAATGCTGTGTACTGTGAGCCATGCTGGCTGTTTGGGGATCGCAAAAAGCAGGGTTTTGAACCAGCTTGGGCAAAAGGCATCAATAAATGGAAGAGCTTAACCACAAAAATACAATCTCATGAAAGCTCAAATGCTCATGTTGATTCCTGTGTCGTATATGACCAATGGAGGAAGAAGGGCACAATAGATGAGGAAACTGAAAAGCAAATGAGGAGAGAGAAGAACTTTTGGAGGCAAGCCCTACAAAGGATTGTTAATGTGACATTAACTATGGCAATAGTTGCATTTCGTGGTCATCGAGAAAATTTGGGGGAAATTAATAATGGAAACCTCCTCTCCATAATACAACTTTTAGCAGATTATGATCCAGTTCTTCATGAACTAATTGAAATGCCCCAAAGATCCATAAAATATCTGAGCCCAAAAATCCAGAACGAGATTATCCAAATTCTTGCGGGACAAGTCCAAAAAGAAATAGTCTCAGACATTCAACAGGCACAGTTTTACTCTATTATAATGGATACTACACAGGACATATCAAAGGTTGATCAGTTGAGCGAGGTTTTCCGGTACGTGTCTGTTGACAGAGCAGAGAATGGAAGAGCAACCAGCGTGAAAATACATGTGCTGCAGGAATAGAGAAGGATATTATCGCCTGTATAGAGAGCAAAGGCTTGAAATTAAATAAGTGTCGTGGCCAAGGGTACGATGGAGCTGCAACCATGAGTGGCATATACTCTGGAGTGCAAGCGAGGATTGCAGAAAAAGAACCAAATGCTCTTTATGTACACTGTGCAGCACACAATCTTAACTTAGTTCTACAAGATGCAATGGCCAATATCGAGGAAGTTGCAGGTTTTTTTGATGTAGTACAGAATTTATACACATTTTTTGCTGACAGCATAAAACGATGGGAAACTCTTTGTTCATTCTCAACTAAATCCACCTTGACATTGAAGAAGTTGTGCCCTACACGTTGGGCCTCACGCTATGAATCCTTGCTTGCTTTACGTTTTAGTTTTGTTAATGTATTGCAAGCACTATCAAAGATTGTCCTTACCTCTTCAAAAACAAAAGAAAGAGAGGAGGCTGCATCGTTAAAATTTTCAATTCATATTTTTAATTGTTCTGCAGACAACAATTTTGGAAAAAGTTAATACTGTTTCTAAAGTCTTGCAAGCAAAAAACACTGATTTGTCTGAAGCCTCAAGATTGATTAAGAACATTGCTGACAGTCTTGGGCAATAGAGGAATCAGTTTGAGGAAGCAAAACAAATTGCAGTTTCGCTTGCACAGCAGTGGGGCATTTCATCGCAGTTTGAAAAGAAACGGATCCCAAAAGTCAAGCGTCATTTTGACGAATGGGCAGTTGATGAGAGGTTAAATGATTCAGAAAAACATTTTCAAGTTACAGTTTTTTTTCCATGTTTAGATATAGTAACATCTCAGCTTCTAAACAGATTTATGGGAATGGACAAGGTTCTTGGTCGTTTTAATATTATTCAGCCTGCAATGCTTTCATCTGCGTCTGATGATGTTCTTTTCCAAGCTGCATCAAAACTCCAAGAAATCTACCAGGAAGATTTATCATCCAGTTTTCCTGCTCAACTGCTGAATTTTCGGTCTGCATTAGAGGAAGACATTCAGAAGTCATCCTCTATCAGTGATCTGGCTCACCTCCTTCTGGTAGACAACAGTGCCCTTTCTTCTACACTACCGGACGTGTGTGTAGCCTTGCTACTTTTCTTAACACTACCTGTGACAGTAGCTGCTGCTGAAAGATCTTTTTCTAAGCTTAAATTAATAAAAAACTACTTGCGGAGCACCATGTCAGAACAAAGGCTTTGCGGGCTTGCGGTTCTGAGCATAGAAAATGAGAGAGCTAGGAAACTAGACATAGACAGCATTGTGGACACCTTTGCTGAAGTCAAGGCGCGCAGGCGTGTGTTCTAAGAAATTCTCTTCTGTGTAAGTGTAAAGTTATGGGAAGTTGGGGAGTTGGAAAGTTGTTTAACTACTAACAGTTTAAAAGTTTTCTGTTCAACTAACAAAAAGTTTTACTAAAACAGTTCCATGCATGCTTTGTTTTAAGTGACACTTATTGTCAATTTTTGTACTATGCCAGGAATGAATATAAGCAGTGAAACCTTGTTCAGATGATAGCCCAAAGGGGGGTGCTGATCATATAGGGCAGTGGTTCTCAACCTGTGGGTCGTGACAAAATGTCATATAAAACAATATATATAAAACAATATATATGTGTGTGACAAAACAATATATATGTGTGTGAAGAACAAATTGCAGATGTTTAAATACATCTGCAATGTGTTCTTCACACATATATATTGTTCTTCACATGCTATTTTGGGCGCACCGTTCCGCGCGTATCTCTCGACAAGTAAGCAGATGTGCCGAACATCTGTAATCTATTCTACACTGTGTTCTGCACTGTGTTTTTCTCTTAAATGATCCTGTGTTCACTGTGAAGAATAGAATAAAAACAGTGAACACTGTTCTTCATTGTGTTTTTTTAATTAAATGATCGTTCGCGAGCAGGGGAAATACTGTTATTCTGGTCACCTAGCAACCCTTACGTTTAAAACGCATTGCACTCGCATTGCACTTGCAATGTTCGCGAGTGCAATGCGTTTTTGATACGTCCCCATAGACTGGAATGGGGCGTGAAAAACGCGCGTGAAACGCAAAAATAGAGCATGCTGCGATTTTGACGCGCATGCAAACGAACGCAAGCACGCGCGTGAAAAACAACGCTAATGAAGAAAGAGCCATTGAATACAGTGGGACAGAGTGCAATGCAAGTTCTGCGCGTCAAATGCACGCGCAGAACTCGCGCGTGAAAAACGCCAGTGTAGAAGGGGCTTAAGGGTGATCCAGGAGTTTAAAAGTGACTGGTCGAGTGCTATTGTATTAATCCCCAAGCCTGACGGTTCCCTGCAGTTCTTCAACGACTTTAGGAAGTCGTGAACGAGGTATCTAAATTTGAATTCCTACTTTATGCCCAGAGTTGACGGGTTGATAGAACAACTGGGACAGGCTAGATTCTTCTCTACCCTTGCGCCGACCAAAGGGTATTGGCAGGTGCCACTCCCTGACAGAACTAAAGAGAAGACAGCTTTTGTTACTCCTGATGGGCTATTTTAGTATTTTGTATTTCCCTTTGGGCTACATGGGGCTCCCAACACAGAGGTTAATGGATCTTGTGCTAAAACCTTACCGTAGATATGCCTTGGCATAGTGGGTTATTATCACCAATTTATTCACGATTTCGCAACAATAGCACTCCCTGACAGACATGACCAAGGGTAGCAGGTCAGTGATGGTGAAGTGGAGTGAATGGGCTGAGGGGGCGTTTCAGCAAATTTTGTGCGAGGGAGCAGTACTGATCACCCCTAACTTCACCAAGACCTTTATTGTGACGCTTCTGAAATGGGCTTAGGGGCTCTCTCGTCCCAAGTAGTAGAGGGTGAGGAAACTCACGTAACATTCCTAGCCGCAAGCTCACTCTCCCTGAAGAACTATAGTATAGTTGATAGGGAGTGCTTAGCTGTCACTGGCTAAAGAGAGGAACGCCAGAATCACAAGGTGGTTCCTAATGTTACAAAATTTCAAGTTCATGGTGGTAGTGGGGAGGTCCATTTCACCTCTCCATTAGGCTAGG
Organism: Engystomops pustulosus; assembly: GCF_040894005.1. Classification (NCBI taxonomy): domain Eukaryota; kingdom Metazoa; phylum Chordata; class Amphibia; order Anura; family Leptodactylidae; genus Engystomops; species Engystomops pustulosus. The sequence continues at coordinate 71,997,765 of NC_092413.1, read as the reverse complement.
TCAGGTTTTGTGTTGTTCATGAGCTAGGACCCAGGTGGTGGTAGCAACCTAATCTGCAGACATAAGGCTGCTGAGCAGAGCTGACAGACTTGGCTCTGAAAGAAGTCTGACAGAGTGCACTACAGCCCTGACTTCCATGCCTAGAACAGTGATGTCCTTGCAAGGCGACTTTATGTTTTAGTCAGGGCCGGCGCTATGGGTAGGCAAAGGGGCCCCCCTGAAATGGGAAAGGGGAGAATCTTCTTTCAAATGAATCTTGAATTTTGTTTCTAGGTGCCCTGGATCCAGAGATATTCAGGTTTAAAGTGAGAATATCAGGTGCCATTTTTATATATAAAAATCACTCCAATGGCAGTTTAACAGTTAATATCTCCATTTTCCTGACACTTAGAAACACAAATTTAGATTCATATAAAAGAGGAGACTCTCTTCTTTCATAGCAATAAAGAAGTGAGGTTCTATGTGTCACAGAGCCAGAGATACAGCCACCTGAAGTGTAGTCCCCTCCAGATTCTTAGCCATCAGGCTATAGGGAGAAATCACTGCACACAGGAGCTGCTGCACCTCACAGACAATGGAAATAATCACTTTATGTGTTACTGCATTTTGAGAAGGGATAATATCAACTAATATTCAAGTTTTTAACCCTTCTCTATGCAGAACTATCTAATAACACACTTTCTCTCTTATTGCCTTTTATTTTGTGATATTTTTTTTGTTGGGAAAATTGACTGATACGATGAACATTTGGTCCTCTTCTCCTAATGTGACTACACAGCGACCAGAACATGTCCATAAAGTTATATGTAACAACAAAAACACACATATGTTCTGGAATAAAGTTTTTATTTCACTCCATCCTCCATTATTTACACCTATGTTATGACGTTCTCACTCTCATTCTTATGCATCACGGAGGGTTCTGTTATTGTGCGGATAATACAATGGCACACATCTAAACGTGACTTTATTATCTCATTAGCTTGGTTTATGGATATATATTTATGTATTTGTGTTACCATTGTGTAAGGAGCATACAATGATAGATCTGTGTGACGCTCAGTGCAATTTTCTGCAGTTCCCTTTGCTGCATATTTTGGTGAATATACACATGTGGGGCCTGTATGATTTCCTCACGTCTTAGGCTACATTCACACTGATATACGTCCCTCATACACGGCAATGGGCGCACAGCGCCCTACGGGAGCGGTATGGTGCAGCACACGTGCGGCACCGTACCGCTCCGTACCCCAGAAAAAGATAGGACATGTCCTATCTTTGTCCGTAGTACGGCGCCGTGCGCCATAACTTCCTATGGAAGGGGGCGGGGGTGAGCAGTGCTCACCTCCTCCTCCTCTATCCGTGCACTGCCGTTGCCCGCTACGGTACGGTACGGGCGGGCAACGGCAGTGTGAATGTAGCCTTAAAATTTTAGGAAATTATATTTTCTTTATATAACTATTCTGGATTTTACATATTTGAATGTTAATTGCCAAATGCATCGTCTGGTTGTCTGCTTTATAGGTTTATATAATTATATAGGTTTATAATTATAAAGGTTTTATGGCACCTTTACTTTTTTATTCTGTTTTATTGATATATTTTGCAGGTTGTGACTGTCTTAAAATTTGTAGCTGAAAAGCAGATATCTAGTTATTACAGTTTTAGTGATATTATGTGGATTTATTTATGTAACCATATCAATATGGGACATTTGTGAACTCTACACATGTCCATCTATTACATTTAGGAGATGTGAAAGTAAATATTTTCTGTTTGGAACAAATTTTTTGCCATCAAAGTAAATTTTTAAATATTTTTTATAAAATGTTTCAGTTTGATTCAAAATTGCATGAATGCGTCTATGTCTATAAAATCTTTGATGCAATTTTGCAAATGGGGCAAGTGTCTGCTTTCAGAAAATATCGGTCCCTGTCCCCATTGGGCCTCACAGTCTAATCAACCTACCAGTAATTTTTTGGAGTGTGGGAGAAAACCTGGAGGACCCAGAGGAAACCCACGCAGACACAGAGAGAACATACAAACTCTTTGCAGATGTTGACCAGCGCTGCAAGGCTGTAGTGCTAACCACTGAGCCACTGTGCTGCCCATCAATCTCAATATGATCTATCTCCTATAAAATTCTTCAAAATTACAGTTTGTTTTACCATACTAAAGGGAGCCTCTTACTGACTGTGACTGGTCATAAAATAGTTATATTTTGGGGCCCCACTTTTAGTTTTGCCCAGGGCCCCACTTTGTCTAGAACCGGCCCTGGTTTTAGTGGGGAGTAAGGGGAAAGCATCCAGATGGGTAGGATTTTGTTTATGTTTGATGCCTAAATGTGAAGGCTGTTTTGTGTAGTACCTGCTGCTTGAATAAATGCCGGCGAGATCTGTTATGGACTGAACTTTTGGTGTCACTGTCTTGAACTGCATCACAAATCTTGGTCACCTCAGTCTCTACTGGGCGAAATCTCCCACAAACAAATAAATAAAAATATGTATATAATCGAAAAACAGCAGCACAGTCCTCAGTAACAAAATGGGTGCTATCCTTTGCTCTCACCAGCCAATAGATATCCAAATAAAGAAAGCGGCAGCACTCCAATATACTGAAAACAAATGTGCTGTTTATTCCAGCAACGTTTCAGCTGTGTTCCGAGCCTTTGTCGGCAATGTATGTCATGATACATAGATATATACACTCACCGGCCACTTTATTAGGTACACCATGCTAGTAACGGGTTGGACCCCCTTTTGCCTTCAGAACTGCCTCAATTCTTCGTGGCATAGATCCAACAAGGTGCTGGAAGCATTCCTCAGAGATTTTGGTCCATATTGACATGATGGCATCACACAGTTGCCGCAGATTTGTCGGCTGCACATCCATGATGCGAATCTTCCGTTCCACCACATCCCAAAGATGCTCTATTGGATTGAGATCTGGTGACTGTGGAGGCAATTTGAGTACAGTGAACTCATTGTCATGTTCAAGAAACCAGTCTGAGATGATTCCAGCTTTATGACATGGCGCATTATCCTGCTGAAAGTAGCCATCAGATGTTGGGTACATTGTGGTCATAAAAGGAGGGACATGGTCAGCAACAATATTCAGGTAGGCTGTGGCGTTGCAACGATGTTCAATTGGTACCAAGGGGCCCAAAGAGTGCCAAGAAAATATTCCCCACAATATGACACCACCACCACCAGCCTGAACCGTTGATACAAGGCAGGAAGGATCCATGCTTTCATGTTGTTGACGCCAAATTCTGACCCTACCATCCGAATGTCGCAGCAGAAATCGAGACTCATCAGACCAGGCAACGTTTTTCCAATCTTCTACTGTCCAATTTCGATGAGCTTGTGCAAATTGTAGCCTCAGTTTCCTGTTCTTAGCTGAAAGGAGTGGCACCCGGTGTGGTCTTCTGCTGCTGTAGCCCATCTGCCTCAAAGTTTGACGTACTGTACGTTCAGAGATGCTCTTCTGCCTACCTTGGTTGTAACGGGTGGCGATTTGAGTCACTGTTGCCTTTCTATCAGGTCAAACCAGTCTGCCCATTCTCCTCTGACCTCTGGCATCAACAAGGCATTTCCGCCCACAGAACTGCTGCTCACTGGATGTTTTTTCTTTTTCGCACCATTCTCTGTACACCCTAGAGATGGTTGTGCGTGAAAATCCCACTAGATCAGCAGTTTCCGAAATACTCAGACCAGCCCTTCTGGCACCAACAACCATGCCACGTTCAAAGGCACTCAAATCACCTTTCTTCCCCATACTGATGCTCGGTTTGAACTGAAGGAGATTGTCTTGACCATGTCTACATGCCTAAATGCACTGAGTTGCCGCCATGTGATTGGCTGATTAGAAATTAAGTGTTAACGAGCAGTTGGACAGGTGTACCTAATAAAGTGGTGCACCTCATTAGACAGGACGCCTTCTTGCCCATACACTATCAAATAGGGATCTGCAAGTAATATAGAGGAATATCTTATCTATACTCTACCACGACCATAAGAGAGTGTTATTGATATCATTAGAACTATCAGAATGTCCAAAGGATATATACAGTGTTTTAACTGTTTCTCGAGTAAATGAACGTACAGCTCAGATACATAATCCATTATGGTACTTAGGAATATAGTACATATAAGGTAACTAACTGACCACAGAATATGGGCTAGTGAAAATTCGCTAATAATGGCCCTAGTGGTCAGTATGTACCAACATATATAAGCATAATAGCTGTTAAGGTAAGTATATAACGGGTCTAGTTATAAATCAAAGAGATCCTGAGATCCGCATCTCTATTATAGCTGTTGCAATAGCTGTTAGGGTAAGAATGTAGCAAGTCTAATTACAAATACAGGCGGTCCCCTACTTAAGGACACCCGACTTACAGATGACCCATAGTTAAAGACGGACCCCTCTGTCCACTGTGACCTCTGGTGAAGCTCTCTGGATGCTTTACTATAGTCCCAGATTGCAATGATCAGCTGTCATGTGTCTGTAATGAAGTTTTATTGATAATCCTTGGTCCAATTACAGCAAAAAATGTTGAAACTCCAATTGTTACTGGGGCAAAAAAAAAAAAATTAGTCTAGAACTACAATTCTAAAATATACAGTTTCAACTTACATACAAATTCAACTTAAGAACAAACCTATAAACCCTATCTTGTACATAACCCGGGGACTACCTGTATACCAAATATCTCTATTATAGCTGTTACAATAACTGTTACAATAACCACTACAATAGCTATTCAGGTAAGGCTACATTCACACTAACGTGTGCCTGCCGTAACAAGTGCTGCTCACCCCCGCCCATCTCCATAGAGAATCATGGGGCACGGCGTTGTATTCTGGGGAAAGATGGGACATGTCCTATCTTTTCACTGGGTACAAAACCGTACTGCTCCCGTACGGCGCTGTGCGCCCATTGGCATCTATTGGGATGTATATCTGACATATATACGTCCCCCATACGGTTTGTGAATGCAGCCTAAGTATGTATAGGTCTGGTTACGGATATCCCTAAACCTGACACCTGACATCTGCATCTCCAATACATATATCACAAACTAACCAAAAAAATTAATAAAAAAAACTTTTATAAATTTGCAAAACGTTCTAATTACATGATATGGAAAAAAAATGTCAAAGCCATAGGAGGGGTCCGCTGTAGGTGTAGGTTTGCCGGCACCGATCGCGGGTGTTTTACTGCTGATCGCCGCCGGCAAAGGTGCGGGCGCCGCCATCTTTCTGAGGATCGTCGCTCCCCGTGATGTCATCGGGGAGCGGCGATCCGTCGCCATGGTAGCTTCGGGTCTCACAAAGACCCGAAACTACTTTGCGTTAACCTATGCATTACAATGTGCTATCAGCACATTGTAATGTATAAGTAGTAAAATCCCCATATACTGCCATACTGTAGTATGGCAGTATATGATAGGATCGTACAGACACTCTAGGGTTAAAGTACCCTAGGGAGTCTGAAAAATAGTAAAAATAAAAATAAAAAACAAGTTAAAAAAAAAATTCTAATAAAAAAAACTAAAAATTCTAATCACCCCCCTTTCCCTAGAACTGATATAAATATAAATAAACAGTAAAAATCATAAACACATTAGGTATCGCCTCGTCCGAAAATGCCCGATCTATCAAAATATGATAACGGTTTTTCACTGTGTTTAACCCCGTAACGGAAAATCGCGCCCAAAGTCGAAAATGGCACTTTTTTGCCATTTAAAAAAAATTTAAAAATTCTATAAAAAGTGATCAAAAAGTTGCACAGTCCTAAAAATTATAACATTGTAAACATTATCAAAATCCGCAAAAAACATCACCAACCACAGCTCCATACACCAAAGTATGTTAGTGCCAGAAGATGGCAAAATCCCCCAAAAAAATTTTGTACAGGAGGTTTTAATTTTTTTTAATGTATGAAAACATTATAAAAACTATACAAATTTGGTAACCCCGTAATCGTACCGACCCAAAGAATAAAGTAGACATGTCATTTGGGGTGCACAGTGAAATCCGTAAAAACCAAGCCGACACGAATACGGCACAAATGCGTTTTTTTACCTATTTCACTGCATTTGGAATTTTTTTCCCGCTTCCCAGTACATGGCATGGAATATTAAATACCACCATTTTGAAGTGTAATTTTTTACGCAGAAAATAAGCCATCACACAGCTCTGTACATGGAAAAATAAAAAAGTTACAGATTTTTGAATGTGGTGAGTGAAAAATGAAAACGCAAAAACGAAAAAGGGCTGCGGCGGGAAGGGGTTAATGCAATCTAACATATGGTATAAATACCATAGTTGTGAAAACATCCTTAATCGCATTGGTTTAGACAGCCCAATGAGTACACAGCTTAAAGCGTTACATAACGTTAGCATGGCTACTCTTTGGAGCAAAAATAGCCCATTTTTGTCCATTTTCCTGTGAAAGAAAAGGCACGAAATTCATAAAAAATGTCCATTTCCTAGAAAGAAAGACATTGGGACAGATTTACTTACCCGGTCCTGTCCCGATCCTGCGGTGCGTTGTCCAATGAGGATTCGGGTCTGCCGTGATTCACTAAGTTCGTGCGCCCGAGTTCCTGCATCTGCCGCTTCTGTGCCGAGGTCCGCCAGACAGGGCCGGATTAAGGTTGGTGGGGGCCCCTGGGCACAAAATCTGGTGGAGGCCCCCACTGTGTGCAGCGTGCATACACGTCCTCCTGCACACCTTCCACTATCCCAGCAGTAACACAGTTACATACAGCCACTTCACCCCAGTAACACCGCTAAATACAGCCGCCTCATCCCTAGTAACACCGCTAAATACAGCCGCCTCATCCCTAGTAACACCGCTAAATACAGCCGCCTCATCCCTAGTAACACAGCTACATACAGCCACTTCACCCCCAGTAACACCGCTAAATACAGCCGCCTCATCCCTAGTAACACAGCTACATACAGCCACCTCGCCCCCAGTAACATAGCTACTTACAGCCGCCTCGCCCACAGTAAAACAACTACATACAGCCGCCTCACCCCCAGTAACACAGCTACATAAAGCCACCTCACCCCCAGTAACACAGCTACATACAGCCGCCTCATCCCCAGTAACACAGCTACATACAGCTGCCTCATTCCCAGTAACACCACTACATACAGCAGCCTCGCCCCCAGTAACACAGCTACATACAGCCGCCTCATCCCTAGTAACACAGCTACATACAGCCACCTCACCCCCAGTAACATAGCTACTTACAGCCGCCTCGCCCTTAGTAACACAGCTACTTACAGCCGCCTCGCCCCCAGTAACACAGCTACATACAGCCGCCTCACCCCCAGTAACACCACTACATACAGCAGCCTCGCCCCCAGTAACACAGCTACATACAGCCGCCTCATCCCTAGTAACACAGCTACATACAGCCATCTCGCCCCCAGTAACATAGCTACTTACAGCCGCCTCGCCCACAGTAAAACAACTACATACAGCCGCCTCACCCCCAGTAACACAGCTACATAAAGCCGCCTCACCCCCAGTAACACAGCTACATACAGCCGCCTCATCCCCAGTAACACAGCTACATACAGCCGCCTCACCCCCAGTAATACAGCTACATACAGCTGCCTCATCTCCAGTAACACAGCTACATACAGCTGCCTCATCCCCAGTAACACCGCTACATACAGCCGCCTCACCCCCAGTAACACCACTACATACAGCAGCCTCGCCCCCAGTAACACAGCTACATACAGCCGCCTCATCCCTAGTAACACAGCTACATACAGCCGCCTCATCCCCAGTAACACCGCTACATACAGCCGCCTCACCCCCAGTAACACAGCTACATACAGCCGCCTCATCCCCAGTAACACAGCTACATACAGCCGCCTCATCCCCAGTAACACAGCTACATACAGCCGCCTCGCCCCCAGTAACACCACTACATCGCTACATACAGCTGCCTCGCCCCCAGTAACACCACTACATACAGCCGCCTCGCCCCCAGTAACGCAGCTACATACAGCCGCCTCGCCCCCAGTAACACAGCTACTTACAGCCGCCTCGCCCCCAGTAACACAACTACATACAGCCGCCTCGCCCCCAGTAACGCAGCTACATACAGCCGCCTCGCCCCCAGTAACACAGCTACTTACAGCCGCCTCGCCCCCAGTAACACAACTACATACAGCCGCCTCACCCCCAGTAACACAGCTACATACAGCCGCCTCATCCCCAGTAACACAGCTACATACAGCCGCCTCATCCCCAGTAACACAGCTACACACAGCCGCCTCATCCCCTGTAACACAGCTACATACAGCCGCCTTGCCCCCAGTAACACAGCTACATACAGCCGCCTCATCCCCTGTAACACAGCTACATACAGCCGCCTTGCCCCCAGTAACACAGCTACATACAGCCGCCTCATCCCCTGTAACACCGCTACATACAGCCACCTCACCCCCAGTAACACAGCTATATACAGCCTCCTCATCCCCAGTAACACAGCTACATACAGCCGCCTCATCCCCAGTAACACAGCTACATACAGCCGCCTCATCCCCAGTAACACAGCTACATGCAGCCGCCTCGCCCCCAGTAACACAGCTACATACAGCCGCCTCACCCCCAGTAACACAGCTATATACAGCCGCCTCATCCCCAGTAACACAGATACATACAGCCGCCTCATCCCCAGTAACACAGCTACACACAGCCGCCTAATCCCCTGTAGCACAGCTACATACAGCCGCCTCGCCCCCAGTAACACAGCTACATACAGCCGCCTCGTCCCCAGTAACACAGCTACATACAGCCGCCTCATCCCTAGTAACACAGCTACATACAGCCGCCTCATCACCAGTAATACAGCTACATACAGCCGCCTTGCCCCCAGTAACACAGCTACATACAGCTGCCTCATCCCCTGTAACACAGCTACATACAGCCGCCTCTTCCCCAGTAACACATCTTTGTATCTACCTTCTCCCCTACCAGATATGCTGTCCCATTTAACATACACCCCAGCCCGCACCAGACATGCAGTCCCGCAGTTTATACAATTACACACATTTATACACTGATATATACACACCTTTATATACACACATAAAGTTCTACACTCGTATGCTTGCACCCATATATACTTATATATATATACTTATATATATATATATATATATATATATATATACATACATAAGTATATACACATTTATGACCCATATACATTTATACACTAATACACAGAATATACACAAACTCATAAAGTATATACACACATACAGCATTTTCCCACACATATGGGAAATACACACACACACACACATTCAGTATACAGAGCATATACATACATACCATATACACAGCATATAAACATAAACATACATCATATATATGTATATATATATATATGCATATATTTAAATCTGCACATATATATGCTTATACAAATATATGCGTGTATAAATACAGTATTCATCTATACACAGTATTTACATATATACACATATACACAGAAGATGCATATATACACAGTATATACACATATACACAGTAGATGCATATATACACAGTATATACACATATACACAGTATATACACATATATACAGTAGATGCGTATATACACATATTCACAGTACATACAAATATACACTTTATATACACAGTAGATGCATATATACACATATATACACACAATTTACATCATATATATACACACAGATAAATACATATGTAATGTATACTTACCCTTTTAGGGTGATCGGCTGTCGGGTCAGGAAAGTGTTCGGAGGGTGCTTGTTGGGATGGGGATGTCGGTCGGTTGCTTGTTGGGACGGGAGGGGGGGGGTCGTTTGTTAGGCCGGGGAGGGGGATGCGGAGGACGGTTGCTTGTACCGGCGCAGGGTGGGGGGCGGTATCGGCGTCGGGATGGCAGCGGCGGGGGCGGGCTGGTGGCAGCGGGGGGATACGGAGGACGGCTGCTCGTACCGGCGTGCGTGCGGGGGGGGGGGGGGTTGGCTGCGCTTGTTCCATTTGTTAGGCCGGGGAGGGGGGAGCAGAGGACGGCTGCTTGTTCCGGCGCGCGGGGGCGGGGGGGCGCTTTATCGGCAGCGGGATGTGGAGGATGGCTGCACTTGTTCCGGCGGGGGGATGCGGAGGACTGCTGCTCGTACCGGCGCGGAGTGGGGACTGGTAGCAGCGGGGAGATGCTGAGGACGGCTGCTTGCTCCGGCGAGGGCGGGCGGGATGCGGAGGATGGCTGCGCTTGCTACGGCGCCTGTTAAGCGGAGGACGTCTGTCTGTTCGGGAAGTGGGGGGGGGGGGGGTTGGCGCGCGGTGGGATGCGGGGTAAGGCTGCTTGTTCTGGCGGGCAGGGAGGCGGGAACCTGCGGCAGTGGGCTCGGCCATGCAGGTGAAGGGCGGGCGGACATATGGTAACTTGTGCCGGGGGCCGGACAGGTGGGCGGGGAGGCCATGCAGGGGGATATGCGGGGAGGCGGTCACCTGTGCCGGGCGGACGGCTCAGGGAGGTGGCGGCTGAGGAGTCAGGGCCCGGAGGGACGCGATATGGTGGGGGCCCCCTGGGGGGGCAAGATGGTGGGGGCCCCGGGGCTCTAGCCCCGGGAGCCCCGCCTATAATCCGGCCCTGCCGCCAGAGTTCACCTGCTTCTTCCCACGGCTTGTAAGTGCGTGTCTTGCGACACATTTCTAAATGTTAGATCCCGCGCGTTGTCCGAATTCGTCGGGTCGTCCGACGGCCCACCCACCGATTTCTGTCGCGTGCAAGCCGATGCGCCAAAATCCGATCGCGTGCGCAAAAATCCCGGGGCAATTTGGCGCAAAACGGAAATCGCCAGGAAACCCGGCGAAAATGCACTCCGCGGACCCTTAGTAAATGAGCCCCATTAGGTGCAAATATAATAAACTTTTCCTTGGAGTAACCGACGATAAGTCTCTCAAAGAGCTCCTGTAGATAGAGTCCATTCTCTGGGCACAGTCCTTGATGCAGGAAAAAGTCGGGAATAAAACAAAGGGTCTCCTTTTTAGATGAGGGACATGGCCCTCTGATGAGTAGCCCTGCGTCAGCAGAGAAGGGTGCTTTCATAGCACAACTGTAGTTAAGTTCAGGAAAGTTTCTGACTTTAATAAATAAATGGATAGTCCCAGGAGAGTCTATTGCTCTATGAGCGTAAATGGGCTCAGCCCAACTGGGAGTAGAAAAGATCAAAAATATATACAATCATAGTACCTTTTTGTAGTGACAACCCTTGTGCTTGGACAGCTGGTACTCCTGCAATTATTCTTTCAGGCACTCGCCCACCAGAGGGATAGTCAATCAATTTGCCCATGGCGCGGCTATCAGCCTGAAGACTCAACCATATAACCTTCTCTGCGGGTGGCGCAGACTCTTCTTGTTGTGGTGCAGGCACTGCTTCAGAGGGCAAAGAGTAAACTCTCTCGGCATCTTGACGTACAAACGTCATCAAACGGTATCTCAACGTCTTCCCACTGAGCAACCGTGGAGGATCCCTCCCATTGGTCAGGGAGATGGGACAGAGCATCGGCGTTGTCAATTGTTTTGCCGGCCCGATACTTGATAGTGAAGTTAAAGTTGGCTAGCCTGGAGGCCCACCGCTGCTCCAGTGCTCCAAGCCGGGCGGTGTTCAGATGTGCCAAGGGGTTGTTGTCGGTGAAGACGGTGAAGAAGGCAGCAGCCAGATAGTATTTGAACTTTTTGGTCACAGCCCAGACTAACACCAGGAACTCCAACTTGAATGAGCTGTAATTCTGGTAATTCAGTTCCGGTTCTTGAAGGGAACGGCTGGTGTAGGCTATGACCCTTTCGGTTCCATTCTGGAGCTGGGCTAATACAGCCCCTAGTACCTGCTTGCTGGCATAGGTGTAGAGTATAAAGGGCAGATCTGGATATCCTAGCACCGAAGGCTCAGTCAGCCTTTGCTTCAGCATCTGGAACGAAGCTTCTTGTTCTGGCGTCCAGTCGATGGGCGCTCCGGACCGTTGGCCATCTTTTGGAAGTCCCCTTAAGAGTTCTTGCAGGTGTGCCTCCTCCAGCTGGGAAAACTTTGTCTGGAATACGCCGGTAGTAGCTGACAAATCCCAGGAAGCTCTTGATATCCCGGATGGTAGTCATGGTAGGCCAGCTGTGACCTTCTCTGGGTCTGGCTCAATTCCATCAGCGCTCACCACATGTGCTCTTCCTAGGATCCTCCTAGATGATGATATTATCCAAGTATAATAGTATCGTCTCAAAGTTTCGATGTCCTAAACATCTTTCCATTAACCGCTGGAACGTGCCCGGGGCATTGCATAGGCCAAAGGGCATGTTATTGAACTCAAACAGGCCCATTGGGGTGCTGAAGGCCGTCTTCTCCCTACCTTCAGGCACCATGGACACTCAATGGTGAAAAAAAAGGCAGCTGACCCTAAGGCTGCAAGGGATTCGAGCCAGCGGATAGGCATCCTTGTGGGTGATATTGTTGATAGTCAACACAGAATTGAAAGGTTCCACAGAAGCGATAGTCAACACAGAAGCGAAGGGTTCCATCCTTCTTCTTTAGAAGGACCAGTGGGGCAGCCCACGGGCTGTGGCTCACCTGGATAACATTGGCTGTCTTCATCTCTTGTACCAGCTTCTTTACCTCCTGGTAACAGACTGGAGGAATTGGCCGATACCTTTCCTTGATAGGAGGATGAGAGCCAGTAGGTATGGTATGCTGGATCTACCATGGTCTTGTAGTATTGACCTTGAACAGGCTTGGCACCATGCTAAGATCTCATTCCTAGGCTGAAGGCGGAAAGGTTGAGGATCTTTGATCCGGGCTCTGCAAATTTCTCCGTTGGGGCCAGCAAACTTCTGTTGCGCTGCCAGGCTTGCATGGTCTCTTGAATCACCTTCGGAGAATCACTGGGCATTGTTGGTAGGGAGTTCTGGAGAGCCTTCAGCACTTCAGGATAGCAGTGGCGGAGGACATTGGTACCCAGCACCAGGGAGAAGTTACCGTCTTCATGCACTTGCGTTAGCACTATGCATTGTTGTAGTAATATTGGTTCTAGTACTGCATGCAGGGCCGGATTAAGGTTGGTGGGGGCCCCTGGGTGCAAAATGTGGTGGAGGCCCCCACTGAGTGCAGCGTGCATACACTTCCTCCTGCTCACTATCCCCGCAGTAACACAGCTACATACAACTGCCTCACCCCCAGTAACACCGCTACATACAGCCGCCTCATCCCCAGTAACACAGCTACATACAGCCGCATCATCCCCAGTAACACAGCTACATACAGCCGCCTCGCCCTCAGTAACACAGCTACATACAGCCGCCTGGACCCAGTAACACAGCTACATACAGCCGCCTCATCCCCAGTAACACAGCTACATATCGCCGACTCAACCCCAGTAACACAGCTACATACAGCCGCCTCACCTCCAGTAACACAGCTACATGCAGCCGCTTCGCCCCCAGTAACACAGCTACATACAGCCGCATCGCCCCCAGTAACACAGCTACATACAGCCACCTCATCCCCAGTAATACAGCTACATACAGCCGACTCATCCCCAGTAACACAGCTACATACAGCCACCTCATCCCCAGTAACACAGCTACATACAGCCAGCTCATCCCCAGTAACACAACTACATACAGCCGCCTCGCCCCCAGTAACACTGCTACATACAGCCACCTCATCCCTAGTAACACAGCTACATACAGCCACCTCGCCCCCAGTAACACAGCTACATACAGCCGCCTCGCCCCCAGTAACACAGTTACATACAGCCGCCTCGCCCCCAGTAACACAGCTACATACAGCCACCTCACCCCCAGTAACACAGATACATACAGCGGCCTCACCCCCAGTAACACAGCTACAAACAGCCACCTCATCCCTGGTAACACAGCTACATACAGCCGCCTCACCCCTAGTAACACAGCTACATACAGCCGCCTCACCTCCAGTAACACAGCTACATGCAGCCGCTTCGCCCCCAGTAACACAGCTACATACAGCCGCATCGCCCCCAGTAACACAGCTACATACAGCCACCTCATCCCCAGTAATACAGCTACATACAGCCGACTCATCCCCAGTAACACAGCTACATACAGCCACCTCATCCCCAGTAACACAGCTACATACAGCCAGCTCATCCCCAGTAACACAACTACATACAGCCGCCTCGCCCCCAGTAACACTGCTACATACAGCCACCTCATCCCTAGTAACACAGCTACATACAGCCACCTCGCCCCCAGTAACACAGCTACATACAGCCGCCTCGCCCCCAGTAACACAGTTACATACAGCCGCCTCGCCCCCAGTAACACAGCTACATACAGCCACCTCACCCCCAGTAACACAGATACATACAGCGGCCTCACCCCCAGTAACACAGCTACAAACAGCCACCTCATCCCTGGTAACACAGCTACATACAGCCGCCTCACCCCTAGTAACACAGCTACATACAGCCGCCTCATCCCCAGTAACATAGCTACATACAGCCGCCTTGCTCCAGTAACAACGCTATATACAGCTGCCTCACCCCCATTAACACAGCTACATACAGCCGCCTCGCTCCAGTAACACAGCTACATACAACCGCCTTGCCCCCAGTAACACAGCTACATACAACCGCCTCGCCCCCAGTAACACAGCTACATATAGCCGCCTCATCTCCAGTAACAAATCTTTATATCTACCTTCACCCCTACCAGATATGCAGTCCCATTTAACATACACCTCAGCCCGCACCAGACATGCAGTCCCGCAGTTTATACAATTACACACATTTATACACTCATATATACACACATAAAGTGCTACACTCGTATGCTTGCACCCATATATATACAAGTATACACACACATTTATGTACCCATCTACATTTATACACTAATATACAGAGTATATACAAACGCATAAAGAATATACACACATACAGTATATATACATCACACATACTGCATACACAATATATACAATATATATATATATATATATATATATATATACACACATACAGTATACACTGACCATATATACACATACATGCAGTATAAAAATACCATATACACACATGCTGCATATACATACAGAATATACACACATACAGCAAATACACACGCATTCAGTATATACAGCATTTTCACACACATACGGGAAATACACACACATTCAGTATATAGAGCATATACATACATACCACATACAAAGCATATAAACATAAACATACATCAAATATATATATATATATATATATATATATATATATATTTATTTATTTAAATGTGCACATATACATGCTTATACAAGTATATGCGTGTATAAATACAGTATATGCATCTATACACAGTATATACATATATACACAGTATGTACACATATACACAGTAGATGCATATATACACATATACACAGTATGTACACATGTACACAGTATATACACAGCATATACACAGTAGATGCAAATATACACATAAACATAGTATATACACAGTAGATGCATATATACACATATACACAGTATATACATATATAGACAGTAGATGCATATATACACATATACACAGTATATACACATATAGATAGTAGATGCATATATACACATATACACAGTATATACACATATACACAGAGCCCCGGGAGCCCCGCCTATAATCCGGTCCTGACTGCATGTACTGTACTGTATGTAGAAGTCTTGTTTCTGGTGCTGTATGTTGAAAGCTTGGTACTTGTAATGTATCTATGTTGTAATCTTGGTTCTGGTAACCTGTATTTAGACGGACTTCCTCAACTTTTAATTGACTGTGATAGGCCTAAATAATAACTAGACACATAAATTGCCCCATTATGGGAACTACATACCTCAACATATGAAAAAGCACTTTTAAGAAGTTTGTTAACCTTTTAGGTGTTTTCTAGGGGTTACAACAAAATGGAGGTGCGGTCTACAAATTGTAATATTTTTTGACAATACATTAATTTTGGGTGGAAAATTAAACATTTGAAATGGATTAAATGAAAAAAGGCTTCACAAAGTTTGATACCCAATTTCTCCCGAGTACACTGATACCCCATATGTGGTGATAACCTTCTGTATGGGCGCACGCCCAAGCATAGAATGGAAGGAGCGCCATCCAGAGCAGATTTGCATTGTCAAATTGTACAGGCTCTAATTTTTTTTCTTTTTTTAATGTGGACCTATATCGGCTTATATTTTTGTCACCTGAGATGCACTATTTTTTTTGTGGATTTGTGTTTTTTATACTTTATTACGTGTTTGTATGGGAAAGTGACATTTTAGGGGACTATGTTTTTATTTATTTTTTATTTATTGAAATGTTTAAACTTTACTTTTATACAAACTTGAACTTGAACCAGCAATGCTGTGATTGCTGGTTGAAGTCCAGTACACTGCTCTAGAATACTAATTCATTGTAGAGTAGTGAAACAGTTTGAGCATGCAGACGCATGCGCAGACAGTGTACAATCAGACCCAAAAGGGCAGAAGACATCGGGCAGCCCCGGGGGAAGGGGGCAGAACTCAGGGCTATCAAGAAGTAGATCGGATCCCCTGGCAAGTGGCACAAGAGACCCAATACATAGGGGTAAGACCCTTACACGACTCGGTCAAGCATGATCGCAAGTGTTACATGCCGATTCAGTTTGTGAGCCGGTACCAGAAGCGGGATGTTATGCAATGTATGGCAAAAAGAACCATATTTGAATGCAAGCCATAAGCAATCCCATTTGCAGTATGCATAAAGCTATATAGGGGACACAGCAAGCTTTTCGAAGAAGGTGCTCTAAGCTGATTAGAATAAAAAGTAGAATTAATATGTATTACTCCTCTCGGGTCGCAGACACACCCATGTGCCTCTCTGTGCCCCCTCAGCCCTGCAGCAGGCTCACTCACCTGTCTGCGCTCCAGCGCTTTCTACCGCAATCTGGCACGTCCATCCCCACCGCTAATTGGCACTGCCCACCTGGCTAGCCAATAAATAGTCAGTCTCTCCCCATAGGCCCGCCCGATCTTTGTGCCTTGTCCGTAAGAGAAAGCTTGCTCCTTTGCGTTTATGCTGATTTCCCGTTGTGACCTCGGCTCTGCTTCTGACTTCGCTCCTCTGCTGACAGCCCTGACCTTGTGTTCTGCTTCTGACTATGATCCCGTGCTGCCTGTCCTGATGTCCTGCATGTCCTTGACTACGATTTTGCTTTATGACTCTCTACTTCGCCTTGGCCACCACCGCTGACAAAGTTGCGCCTGTTGAGCGATGTGGTGGTACCACGCCGCAGCAAGTCCAACCTGCTTTGTGGCAGACTCTGGTGAAAACCGGGTACCACTTAGACTTTGCTCCCAGGTGTTTCAGCTTACACCATCATTCACGGTGGTACAGTGGGTCCACAACCCTTTAATCCTAACAGTAAGATCTGGCCACGAAACCCATCAAGTTTCCACTACCTGGCCTGGCTGATATTACCAACATTGTGGTCCAGCAGTCCCATCAGATTGCCGTGCAAGGTCAGCAACTCAGACAAGTCACCGCCATTTTGCAGCAATTGATGGCTACTCAGCAGCAGCGTCAAGTTCCCGCGGCTCCTCCTGCTACTCCGGTTTGCCTATCTTCCGTAGAACCTAGGCTGAGACTCTCCATGCCCTCCAAGTTTTATGGGGACCATAAGTTGTGCAGGGGCTTTATCACCCAGTGCTCCTTGCACTTTGAACTTAAGCCTACACAGTTCATCTCAGAATGGTCTAAAGTGGCCTTCTTCAACAGCCTCCTTACTGGGAAGGCTCTGGCATGGGCTACACCCCTCTGGGATAGGAAATACCCGGTCATAGCTAATATCACCACCTTTTTTGGTAGGCGGTTCTTCCTTGTTGACTGGAAAGGATTTGGTCCTGAGGAGAGATCATGGGAGCCAAAGGATAACGTCTTGAACAAGAGCCTTCTTTAGCGATTTCTTAGGCTCAAGAAGAGGGGGAGGGGCAGTGTCACGGGTGCTCCCGTGTTCCCTGTGTCGGAACGCAGACGCACCCGTGTTTCTCTGTGTGCCCCCACTCCGGACTCATCTGTCCAGCCTCCTGCTCTCCAGCGGATTGCCATACATGCGCGTCCTCGCCTCCTAGGGTGTGCGCCGGCTGTCGGGAATTTAAAAGGCCAGTGCAACTCCATCTCCTTATAATCCAACACCTCCCACCTGCCTCGCCGGATCTTTAAGTGCCTACACCATTGAGAAAGCTTCCCTGTGACATTCCTGGGTTCCTGTGTGTTCCTGCTTCTGAGTCCCGTGTTCCTGTGTGTTCCCACTCCTGCGTTCCTGTGTGTTCCTGCTCCTGCGTTCCTGTTCCCGTTCCCATCTGCCTGGACCTCCCGTTGCTGACCTCAGATTGGACTTGATCTTGCTTCTCTGCCACCTGCCCTGGCCCTGTGCCTGAACCTGACCATGAGGCTGTCTTCCACTAAGGTACCTCGACCTTGGCTGCCAACGCGGGCCTAGTAAGACCTGTGGAACAACCTGGTGGTACCCTGCCGCAGCAAGTCCATCACCCTTTGTGGCGGGATCTGATGAAGACCAGGTGCCACTTAGACTCCGGTCCCTTGTGTCGGCTAGTACTACCGCGGGACAGGATTGCCTATGTCCCTGCATAGTACGGAGTGACGCAAGCAGTCAGAAAGGCGCTGCGTTGCTCCGCATGTAAATTGCCCCTTTGTCTTAAAGAGACAGGTGCGATTTATTTATCTGGTGGGTGATTCGGGGGGCAACAGGCTCCTGAATCCTCCACATATGAGCAGCAAATTTTGACGCTTCTTAAAGGGCTCTGCTTAAAGTGGGCTTAAAGACTGAGCCAACTTCATACAGGGCAGCTTTTATCTGCCACAATGGGTGATGGCACTGATCACGGCAGGTAACCTGCTAGGAGCTGTGGTTAAACCCGACCAAAATGATATAAATTTGGTATTTTCATGATTGTACTGACCCAAATAATAAATGGGATGTGTCATTTGGATTGTTTTTGTAAAATTTTTGGAGCAGTGTTCCAGCTTCTGGCTACATGGAACGGAATAATAAATGACGCCACAAAAAAGTACAACCTGTCCTGCAGATAATAAGTCCTCACATAGCTCTGCAAACATAAGATGAAAAGACTACTGAAAGGAAGGGAGTACGAAAAAAAGCTGAAAATATTGGTCTTGAAGGAGTTAGCAGTTTATAAGCGTGTGCACTATCCATCACATGTACACACAGAGATGAAGGCAATGGCGCTCGGATGAGAGTATACTTAGCGCGTAATGTAACCTAGCAACAGGCGGTACGCCCGCTCACTGCTGAGCGCTGTGGCAGCGAGTACACACTTCCCAGTACGTCACTTGTAGTAGAAGTTAGTGGGGCTGAGCACTGCTGGTAATGGCGCCGTGCTGTAGATAGAGGGAGTCAGCAGCAGGCCCGTACACCCGCTGCTCACAGAGAGGCCGGGACAGGAAGAGGCAGTGCTGCGCTACATTCCCTGTCTATCTGGCTCCCGGGGTGCGAGGACTTTGGAGGGGCACAGCATGGCCACAAAGGTAAGATAAGCTCTTCCACATGAGAGCAGGTTGCCCGGGCGCAGCAGAGCGGGAGTGGTAGTCATTTTGTGGAGACCAGGAGGAGCGTAAGAGACACACAGGGCGGCACAATGCGGGACTGAGGCGCTGACAGATCTGAGAGAGGAGCATAACACTGAGCTGGCAGTGCCAGGGGGGCACAAAGTTACAGCCAGGTGGTTGGCGGGGGCGCTGCCTGACATTTCCTCAAGGGATCTAATTTAGGACTTTGGAGAGAGCAAGAGGGGAGATGGTGAAGAGGGCACATGCCCCCCCCCCCCCCATATGTGCCAGGCCCGGGGTCACACACTTGTCAGGAGCCTGGGAGGGGCAGGGGGCAAAGATTAGTGGAGTTTGACAGTGAAGTTTAGTCACTCATTAGTACCTAATACCTCAGCAAGGGGACTTCACCCATTAACTCTTCACTGACATCTGCCCCATTGTTGGTACCTGAGCTTTTCTCACTAACGTTTGTTATGGGTTGACACAGAGCATGAAGGCAGCAGACAAGCACTACTATTTCACTTATTTTCTTACATGTGCGCTGGAGTTGGATGCATGTTTTTTTCTCATAGTTATTGGTACATTTTCCATGGTTTGCATTTGACATATTTCAACCTATGATCTGCAGAAAGTAATAACCGCAGGGAATAGTCACAGAAGGAATTGATGTGCTGGTCTCCTGTGGGAAGTACACATCCCTTAGATTTCAATTTCTTATTTAGGCAGGTTCAGTGCCATGGAATATAGATTGGATGCAGGCTGCATTTCCAGGACTAGAAACCGGACTCCCAACATCTTAGCCTCAGTTCACATTTTCGTTTGGATCAGTTATTAACTTTTGTCTCTTCAATTTTTATCTTCTGTCAGTAAAACGATAATAACGGAGATCTAACTGATCCCTTAAAACACCCATTTCAATGGACTTCTAATGGCTTCTGTTAGTTAACTGCTTCTGCTATTGAAGCGGAAGTTTAGGTAGGGGCTCCCAACGTGAATTTTCTTGTCTCAAATGACGGTCCGAACGCTGGTGAGAAGTGGGTCTTAGCAACTATGCCTCTCTATGGTAGTCCGGGCTTGTACTTTTATATGCTTAGTGAATAGGAACTCCTTGCATAATGCCATGTTTCCGCTTCCAGCTAGTAAGGACCAGTCAGAGCTGAGCAGATATGAGGTGTGGTATTGTAAAGCACTGGCTCACTCATAACCTACTCAAAATTATCATGTTCTTTGTGATACTCTTGGTAGTAGGAAATCTACAAATTTTGGTCTCTGCATAATGTTCATTGTGTGAAATACAGCATGTTTATACACTGGGACAGTGATATTTATGGATTCATAAATTCTGTTCAAGGAACTAGAGGAATGGTGCAGACAACATTGTGATGTCAGACAGCTTGTCCTCAATTCTTTGAATATCGCTTAGATTTTAGAATGTAATTCAAAATTGTTATATCTTGCAGCTTCAGCAGGAGCCTAAAAAATGCCTACCTTGCCCCTGCACAATATAAGGGTCTAATGAAAGGTGTATCTTTTGTACCACATATATATATATTATATATATATATAATATATTTTTTTTTAAGATCTTTTTACGCCTTTTCAGACAAACTGGTTTGAGTTAAAGGGAACCTGTCAGCAGAAACTGACCTAATAAACCACTACCTGTATGTTGTCAAGCAGCTAAACACTTTCCAGATCTTTTTCAGATTTTTTTCAGGACCCAGTGTGGTGGCATCATCCGGAAAATCTACTTTGAATTGAGATGTAAACTGGTTGTATAAAGTCAAGGAGGAAGGGATTTTAAGACCTTTTCACTGTAATTGATAGTCCTGCATCCAGAGACTTCACCAAATAGATCTCCTGAAGTCCTATGCATGATGTCATGAGGCATTCAGAGCTTCCCATCTTGACTTCACTGTTAAACTCTCAGCCTCCTTGACTTTATACATTCAATTGCCAGACCCGAGGCTGCATGGTTTCAGAAGATTCGTTACTCATTGTAATGAATCATGTGCAAAAGCGCCATATACTGCAATACAGTAGTATTGTGGTACCGTATATACTCGAGTATAAGCCGACCCGAGTATAAGCCGAGACCCCTAATTTTACCACAAAAAAAGGGAAAACCTATTGACTCGAGTATAAGCCGAGGGTGTAGTATACAGCCAGCCAGCCCCTGTAGTATACAGCCTGTCCCAAGTAGTATACAATCAGCATGCCCCCAAAAAGTATACAGCCTGCCCCCAAAAAGTATACAGCCTGCCCTCAGTATGCCTAGCGAATAATAAAAAAATAAACTTAATACTCACCCTCCGACGATACTCACCTTTGATGCTTAGTGGCGGCTCCCGGTCCTCGGCGCGGGCTCCCGGTCCTCGGCGGCGGCTCCCAGGCCTCGGCGGCAGCTCCCGATCCTCTGCGGCGGCTTCTCTCTTCTATCTTCATGTGCGATGCGGCGGTGTCGCCGCTGATGATGTCATCAGCGGCAACACCGCTACATCATATTGTGCGCCCGCCGGCAAGTCGCATAGACGCGACTGCAGGCACGTGAAGATAGAAGAGAGAAGCCACCACAGAGGATCGGGAGCTGCCGGCGAGGACCAGGAGCCGCCGCCGAGGACCGGGAGCCGGAGGGTAAGTATTAATTTTTTTTTTATTATTATTGACTCGTGTATAAGCCGAGATGAGGTTTTTCAGCACATTTTTTGTGCTGAAAAACTCGGCTTATACACGAGTATATACGGTATATGGTAGGAACGATCTGACGATCTAGAGTTAATGTACCCTAGAGGTTCTAAGAAATAGTGAAAAAAAGTTAAAAATAGTAAAAAATTAATAAAATTCAAATCGCCCCCCTTTCCCTAGAACTGATACAAGACATAATAAACAGTAAAAATCACAAACACATTAGGTATCACCGCTTCCCAAAATGCCAATCTAAATTTAAAATGTTGACCATGGTGACCTCCAAAACTGGAAATGGCACCCAAATGTCCCAAATGCTACTTTTTCACCTTTTTACATGACATAAAATGTAATAAAAAGTGATCAAAATGGTAGCAATGAAAACATGGGCTCATTTCGCAAAAAATGACACAGAACACACCTCCGTACACCAAAGTATGAAAAAGTTATTAACGTCAGAAGATGGCAATTTTTTTTCTTTTTTGTACACATTCGTTTAATTTTTGAAAATGTATTAAAACCTGTATACGTTTGGTATCACCGCGATCGTATCGAACCAAACAATAAAGCAGAGGTGTTATTTGGAGCGCAGAGTGAAAAAGCAGAGTTAAAAACTGAGCCCACAAGGAAGTGACGCACATGCATTTTTAAAAAATGTTTCCACATTTGGAATCTTTTTCCTGCTTTCCAGTACATGGTATGTTATAATAAATAACATCACGGGAAAGTAAAATTTGTTACGCTGAGGGGGGTCTCAGTGATGGAACCCCCTCTGATCACAAGAACAGGGGTCCACTGTAACCCCATAAATCGGCTGCTCTATTCATCTTTATTCATCATGGCGCTGATATAGATTGCCGAGTTCGGCGCTCAGCTTTCTCCATTAGGGCTAAAGAGATGAAAAGAGCAGCTTCACATGCGCGATTGGCTGCTCTCTTCATCTCAATGTATGATGGACCCCTGTACTTGTGGTCACTGTGACCCCCACCTATCAGCAAGTTAGCCCCTATCCTTCTATGTTTACTTCCATTGGATAGAAATCTGTCACTGCTCATGTGATGTCACACAGGTGCACGAGCTGTTAGTATCACTCGGCTCTGATTACGTTCTGCAATGATAGCGGCTTGTGTGCCTGCGTGTCCGTCACATGACCAGGGACAGATTTCTATCCACTGTAGGAAAACATAGAAGCTTTCTATAGAATAACAGCAAGCACAGGTCTTGAAAACTGTGAGGGATTGATGTTGAAAGTAAATTGGAAAACTTTTCCTTACACAAACCATATCAATTATTTGCTGAAAGTGGACAACCCCTTTAATGAGAGATGATAGAAACAAAAGAGTTATCCAGGCATCACAAAAAAAATGTATAGCAGGCCCCGTGGGGAGGGGGGCTATAAAAAGTTTTTTTTTAACCTCTTAACGCTCAGCGTCCGATATATCGGACGCTGAGCGCAGTGACTTAGCGCTCAGCGTCCGATATATCGGACGCTGAGCTGATGCCGGTTCAGCTCAAGATCTGAGCCGAACCGGCATCGGGAAAGACGGGGTGCCGGCTGTGACTGATAGCCGGCACCCCAGTGTAACACCCGCGATCAGAGTTGTCTCCGATCGCGGGTGCTTAACCCGTTAAATGCCGCGGTCAGCGCGACCGCGGCATCTAACATGTATCTGGGGGATCTTTCCCCCACGATCGGCCCCCCCGAACCGTTTTCGGGGTGCGCCGATCATTGCTATAGTAACTCTGGGGTCCGATCTGGACCCCAGAGTTACCTGCAAGAATTGCCAGTAAGATGGCGTCTGTGACGTCATCTTACTGGCACAGTGCCAGCCTATGCAAGTGTATAGGCTGACACTGATAATACTCTGCAATACATGAGTATTGCAGAATATTATCATGAAGAAGCAATCAGATGATTGCTTCTTCATGTCCCATGGTATAAAAGTGAAAAAGTAAAAAAAAAAGTTATTCAATAAAAAAAATAAAGTCATAAATCACTAAAAATGCCCCAAACCCCCAAAACATATAAAGAGACATATAACACAAACCCCACATATATAGTATCACCGCGTCCGTAACAACCCGTAGAATAAAAGTAAATCATTATTGAACCCCCACGATAAACGCCGTAAAAAAAAACTGTTATAAACCCTCCAAAAATTATGATTTTTACCTTTTCAATCCCACAAAAAATGCTATAAAATGTGATCAAAAAACCATATGTACTGCGACATGATACTGGTGCAATGTACAACATGTCCCGCAAAAAACAAGCCATCAACCAGCTCCGTAGCCAAAAAAGTAACAACGTTATGCCACTTGGAAGATGGCAATACAAAAATTATAGATTTTTCCCCACATTAGGGTTTTGTTTGACAAATTTAGTAAAACGTAAGAAAATATATTCATGTTTGGTATCCCCGTAATCGTATCAACCCATAGAATAAAGATAACAGGATTATTAGTCTATACGGTGAACACCAAAAAAAAAAGAAGTAAAAAATCCAGTACAGAATTGATGCTTTTCTACTCCTGTCCTCAAAAAACGTTCCTAAATTTTCAACAATAGGTGATACAAACCCCAAAATGGTAACATTGGAAAAAGCATCTCATCCCGCAAAAAAAATGGCATCACATGGCCCAAATAACGAAAAAGCGAAAATTTTATAGCCTTCAAAAGGGGCCAATGAGGAAACTAAAATCCTGGCAGCTGCAGCGCCCTCCTTCCCTTCTGCACCTCGCTGTGCCCCCATAACACAAGTCACAGCCACATGTGGGGGGTCTTTGTACTCAGGAGAAATTGCAGAACAAATTGTATGGTGGGTTTTCTCTTTTTATCTTTTGGAAATGTGTAAATTTTAGGGCTAAATGAACGTATAAGGGAACAATATGACCATTCTAAATTTCACCTCCATTTTGATTCAATTACTATGAAGATCTCAAGGGGTTAACAATCTTCGTAAAAGCTGTTTCTGATAGCTTGAGGGGTGCAGATTTGAAAATGGGTTGGTTATATAGGGGGTTTTGATGCTAAATATGTAAAATTTCATTCCAAACTGTATTTATCCCCAAAATAGTCAATTCTGAAAATCCGGAAAAGCGATATTCTATTTGCAAGCCGCGTGACATCAAAATAAATTATCCAGACATTTCAGAAATTATAAAAATGTAAAGTAGACAAATGGGAAATGTTATTCAGCAACTTATTTAGGTGGTAAATCGATCTGCCTGAAAACGCAATGATTTTGAATTTCGAAAATGGCAAATTTTTCCAAAAATTTATCATATTTTCTTTTTTTTTGTAAATAAATGCAAAACTTATCTGCCAAAATTTACCACTAAAATGAAGTACAACATGTGGGGAAAAAACAATCTCAGAATCGTTTTGATAAGTAACAGTGTTCAAAAGTTATAACCGTATAAAGAGACGCAAGTCAGAATCCAAAAAATCGGGCTGAGCCTTAAGCTACAAAATGGCTGTGTCCTTAAGGGGTTAATATACTCGCTGCCTGTCACTTTTGTGCCCCTGTTTGTTTACAGAGGCAGGAGCGACCGTCTGACCACTTCCGTGCGCATCATACAGCATCGCGGGTGAATTTCCACACTGTTTTATCAGATATGTGGAATTATTTGGATGGGAACAACTGCCCCTATACAATCAGGTGAACGGCAGTATAAAAATATACACCACAAACATTAGTATCCGTATCAGGTAAATGTGTAGGTTTGATGTAGCTATGGTAGCACTGAGAAAGCCATAGTCCTATATTCATAACAGTTAGGCCCCCTGCAAACAGACGTTTTAATAGGAGTAGCACACGGCCACAATCACTTCAGTGCCCAGTGCAGTGTGTGAGCCAGGCGTCCCTACTGTAAAAGATAGGACATGTCCTATCTTTGGACAGGTTTACAGCATGACTTCCTGTGAAGGGGGAATTTGTGTTGGTTCTTTTTTTGCTGAGAAAAATATGTTCTTAGAAGTCTGGAAAAAATCACACAGTTGCTTGGGAAATAATAGACAAAAATTTGTGCTGATGGTTCTATTTTATTACTAGTTATTCTGTTGTGCAACTGTTTTCTTTAATAGGTCTGCTAGGTCTGGAAAGTGAGCGGTGTTAGTTTCACATTGCCTTGCTCGTGGAACTTGGATCATTTCAGTAAATGATTCACAGAATTGTTTATGCAAAATGACAATGAAAAGGTTAAACTGTATCTATATAGTTGGTTAAGCCTCATTCCACATATGTGTTAACTCTTCATTCACTGCTCATTCAGTCCTATGACTAGGAAACCTGATTATTTTGTCAACATTGAGCTTATATTGTTAGTTTACCCTGGAAAAACTGCTGATGACTTAACCTTAGATGCAGCTTTCATAACATTTAAATGGGAGTCACGCCTGCAGTAATGGTGTCTGGCCACTGTCTGGACATAAAGGGAACTGCTGTTCCTCTTTTAGGGTGCGGTCACACTTACCGCTAGCGCTGCGTTCAGATTCACACAGCTAGGATATGGAGACGGGCCTTGGCCCAATCGTTTTTGTGTTTCTATGGAAACGCAAGCGATCGCCAACCAGAACCCGGTGTCTTGCATTATTTTAATGTGGCACACGTGTTGCATTTACAAATGCAATGCAAGAGCCCAGGGACAGGCCTCGGCTCAATCATTTATGCGTTTCTTGCTGCATGCGTCTGCATTCAATTAAACAATGCAAGATACCAGGTGCTGGTTACTAATCACATTCGTTTCCATGGCCCACCCGCAGGCACCGCATGTGAACGCACTGAAGCGGTGTTCTCTATATTACCTGCATATTTTTCATGGAGAAATACCTTTTTTTTGCCCTCCTCTGTTTCTTTTACACCACTTATTTCTCTAAGACTCTACATAACTCTTAAAACTTAGAGAGTTAGACTCTAAGCTAACTCTCTAATGCCTCTCCAATCCATCCTAAACTCTGCTGCCCGGCTAATCCATCTGTCTCCATGCTTCTCCCCTGCCTCTCCTCTTTGCCAGTCTCCCTGTCTCCTCTATATATCTCTATACTCATCAGCCAATATCAGTGTTCCTCACAGGACCTTCAGCTCCATTCTATTACCCTCCGCTCTTCTCACACCTGTATCCAGGACTTCTCCGGTCCATCACCCATACTCTGGAACTCTCTACCATAATGTGTCAGACGGTCCCCCACTTTCCAAACCTTCAAACATAACCTGGAAAACCACCTGTTCAGGTTCGCTTACAACACACATTAACTGCACTGCTCCCTCACCTCATGTCTCCGACCCCCCCATATAGATTGTGAGCGCTCACAGGCAGGGTCCTCCTCACACTTGTCTCCTGATCACTGTAGTTCTGTATGTGTACTTGCATCTGTTCTTGTCCTAATATAATTTATGTGAACCCCTCACTGATTGTACAGAAACATGGAATTAATGTGCTCTATAAATAATAATATGTGTATCGGAGTGTACTATGGATTTTTCTTTAATGTTTACACCTCACAAAGGGTAAACTTCTGTAGTGCAGTTGCAGACCTATACAGCTGACTTTCCTATATACACAGTCTGCTGTTATGATAACATCCAGGTAAAACAATAACACACTGTTCTATTCATGCACTTACTCCATCTGTACTTGGATAAACATTTGACAAAACCAAAGAAGTTCCAGGCTCCATGTGATGTATTTAGGTGTTAGGTCTAGAATGTCATGGATTACGAGTAATAGTTGACAGTTTAGTTTCTGTGTGCACCTTAAATATTTTAGCAGTGGATTTCCTTTTAGTGGTGTCAGGTCAAAGCTGTACACGCAGCTTCCTTTACCAGGCAAGATTACAACCCAAGTGTTGTTTACTGCCTGCAGCCGATGAATAGATCATGTGTTTTACATTGACATGGGAATTTCGGCATCACTTTAATAAACACACATATTTTACTCATTTCATGCTGGGATTTTTATCTTCTTGCATTTAGTAGAAATATTTTAAAGGGGTTATTTTATTATTTTTTTACATTAAAAAAGAGGTTACCGTTTTGGTATTTCCTGCATCAAAATTGTCAATACCTTTTTTTTTTTCTGCAGTACCTAAACACGCTGTGTCTGTTATCAGGGGAAGGGGGAAGTAGGGCAGCCTTTCTTGTGTTCAAATGCACAGCTAGGTTTCTGTTGACCCTGGCATGTGAGAGGCTATACTTCTGTGTTAACCCAGAAGTTATTAATGGAGCCCACAGCATATTGGATTAGGGCACACCCCGTAGGATGGTTATTGATCATGATTTATATTGTGAAACAACCAAGTCATAATTGTCAATAATTATTTATAAGTTCACTTTAAATGTTTTCGCATGGCTAAAAACTTCTCACTAGTTGTTGAGCAGCACACTTGCATATTTACATTGAATGTGACCATTTATTTGCTTCTGTAACTGGTCCTTTAATCGCTTCACGACTGCCATATGGCAATATTCGTCCTATTTGCACATGCAGAAAGGACCTTTATAAACGTCATGACAGTGGTCATCTTCAAATGGCTGTATTTCCAGAACATCTCCAGCACATAGACTCAATTCTGGAATGTCACTTTTAATATTAAAAATGGATTGTGTATGGATGCTTCACAGAACCAGAGATATCCACCCTGAAAGTTCCACTGAAAAATTTAGATTTTTATGCACAACTTTCTACTTCCAATTGTAAATTTAAAGGGGTTGTACAATCGGAGACATTGCCCTGCACCTTTTAGATAATCAAAAGTCAATCCCTCCATGGATTCAATGTTATAAGCAATTTTAGGGAGTTTTAGAGGTACTTTGATATAGTGATATTAAGTCAAGATATCTCTGATTCTGTTAGGCATCAATACCGAATATCATATTAAAGGTGAGACTCTCCTATTTAATATAACACCAAAGTTGTGTTTCTGGGTCTCAGGGTTCAGGGGAGATATATAGGTGTTTGAAGTGTGCCCCCCTCCAGCTGTCAGGTAGAATATAGAAGGAGCTGAAGGAAAAACTTTCACTTGCAGAAGTACATGCACCCTCTGCATTTATAGCTGAACCTGGGAAAGGGTAATGGAATAATGCTGTACATATTTATAACATATTTTTGCTAACGTTACTACTTATTCAAAATGACAAAAAAAATTTTTTTTCACATTTGTAGTCAATTATTGGCAATTTTTCTAAAGAAAAAATATGTAATTAATAAAACTATCTTATCAATTTAAAGTCTCAAATGTCATGAAAAAAAAAAAAGTAAAAATTGTTATGATATATAAATGTTTCCATCAGGTATCATCATTTATAGAAGCACATAGCAGAACTTCAAAAGTTGACCTAGACATTTTGGCACCAATGACTCCACAGGATAAGTAACCCGATCGTAATTAATATGATTAAAATCCTGTATAACTGGATCAATAGTAATCATAGGTTCTGCTAAAGGCTTGTTCACACAGAAAATGTTTATTAGATCTGTCCAGTGGTGGCATGATAAATAGAAAACCAGCTATGGCAGCCACAAGTTGCCTTCTTCCCCTTTATACATTCAGCTGGCAGGATCACAGAGAGAGGCAGAGAAGGCACAAACTACTTGACTATGAAGGAAAGTGTTAAGGTGGCCATACACTATTATTAGCTGTGTGTGTTTTGATATGGGAATTAGGAGTAAGCGCTCCTCAGAACAGCTCACCTGAATTTTTCTGTTTTGAGAATTGTTGGAACATCCACATGTACATAAGATGTTTCCTGGCCCAGTCCCTTCAGATTTTTTAAATGTGTACATTTTGTAAATTGTACTTGGGTCTGTTTCTAAGTTTATTCCTGTACTGAATTTTTCTAGTAGATTGGAGTGGTTGCTTATATTAGTTACCTGTGTAATAATAGAAAAATAGGTTGTAATAGTCAAAAATAGGAAATAGGAATTGTAACAATAGCTCATGCTTGACATTAGAAAAAGAACACGTAAAACAAATTAGTACAACGTTTTTTAAAATGTGTTCCAATGCTAGAGTTTTTGTCTGAAATACAACTGAAGTTCTGGATGTATAAAACTATCTTTTGAGCTTCTGTTTCAGTGTTTGTCATCTTGCTAAATGAAAATGTTTGACAGAATCTGCAAGGCCAACTGCACTCAAATGTTCTAGTTCAGTGGAAACGGGACTACATTCTGTTCAGATTCTGAGGACCAAGCACAGTGCACTGGACAGGAGTTCTTGCATCATAGATAAATATGACACAAGGAATTCCTGTCTGCCAGAGGAACATCAACACAGAACTGTAACCATAATAACAGTTTTGGTGCTGCTGTTCTACTGGCAAGAAGGGATACATTTTGGATATCTTACAAAAACTGCAGAAGACCCCTTTAATACA
Organism: Engystomops pustulosus; assembly: GCF_040894005.1. NCBI lineage: Eukaryota > Metazoa > Chordata > Amphibia > Anura > Leptodactylidae > Engystomops > Engystomops pustulosus. The sequence continues at coordinate 71,967,073 of NC_092413.1, read as the reverse complement.
TCCCAACTATCCGTGAAACACTGGGGCAATACCTTTTAAGGATCCAAATAGTTGGAATCAGTGAAGGGGTTGGATGAATTTCTTTAAAGGGAACCTGTGGAGATTTGGGACACTAAACCACCCACAAGTCCTTGTGCTTTATCACCAATGTAGTGTTTTAAGCCATCATATTAAAAAAAAAACTTTATACTCACCTCGTCCCTTGTCTCTTCGGCTATGTGATGCAGTAAGTGAAGCAGACGTGGTACAACCTGCCTTCATTGTGCAAGCGCAGTAGGGACAGCATATGCACAGTGAAGCCAGGGCATTATCCCGGCTTCACTTACTGAATCGCAAGAGAAGGCGCTGGGATGTGTGCCACATTGGAGAGCATGAAAGTTTATTACTATTTTTCTGGCACATAAAGACTTCATATGGATCTGTAGTTTGTTGAGGGTCCTAAATCTCCCTGACAGGTCATAACACATCTACCATCAAAATCAAGTATGATAAACCTGGAACACTTACTCACAGATCAAGACACTGTGACTGTGGTAATCTTCTTATATTTGTTATCCGTGGCCTCCTTCCTTCTAAAATTACTTTTTAAAATTATGAATCAAAAGGGCTATGGGTGTGTCCTCCTAAAAAATTGTGGGGGGTGTTTCCAGAGCCCCTCAGTTATGTCTTATCACTGGTTGTTACAATAAGCAGAGCATGACTCACCCTGCACTGACTGCTGCTGCTAGATTAAAGAGCAGAGGAGGGTGTAAGCCTGGGCAGCTTGGTGCCTCAGTGGTTAGCATTACAGTCTTGCAGCACTGGGGTCCTTGTTTCAAGTCCCTTCCAGGTCAACATCTGTGAAGAGTTTGTATGTTCTCTCCGTGTTTGCGTGGGTTTCCTCCCACACTTCAAAAACATATTGGTAGGTTGATTAGATTGTGAGCCCCATGGGGGCAGGGACTGATTTGGCAAGTTCTGTGTAGCGCTGCATAAGCCGTGAGCGCTATATAAATCAAAAGGAATTATTAAGTCATGTTCATTGTAACAGCAATTTGTTACCATGACAGCCTTGGGTCATACAAAGACCTGAGGCTGTCTTGTTTTAGCTTATCTATTAGGCCCCTTCCACACTTGCGTTGCAGATCACGTCAGAGTTTGATCAGGGTGCGATCAGGGTTTGGTCAGTGAAAAATGCACATTTTGCATCAGAGTTCAATCGGTTTTCAGTCAGAGTTTGCTCAGTGTCACAATTTTTCACGCGCGTTTTCAATGCAATTTCAATGCATTCTCCACGCGCAGATAATGTGCCGCGTGGCAAAATATCTACTCTATCAAATAGTAAACTCATAATAATAATAAATATTAATAGCAATTACAAATAGTAATAAAACCATAGAACAATGGTTATTCCCAACGTTAACCCCGTAACGGACAATAGCGCCAAAGTCGAAAATGTCACTTTTGTTCCAATTTACAACACATAAAAAAAATAAAAATTGGAAAAAAAAGGCTGAACAGTTCTCAAACTGATAGCATTGAAAATGTCATCTCCCTCTCGTAAAAGCAGGTTAAACAGTCAAAACTGTAGACACGACTGTCTGTGGCACTGAGACTGCCTTATATTATATTTATGTGGATTTTCCTCAAAACAAGTGGACAATGAAGGTGTCATCGCCAAAATCCAGCTAAAGGCTCATAAAGAGTTTCACATTAATGGACATGACAACTTTGTGGGGTTCATTGGAGAGTGATCTGCTGCATATATAACTGTTGTAGTTGTTCTGCAAGTGGAAGAATACCGGTAACGTCACCTCATGTCCCTCTTGCAACATAGAGTTCCACCCTTCATAACATAACATAACTAATAATAAATAGATGAGAACAGTTTGTTAACAATTCCAGGTACAGTTTTCATTCAGTTTCAGTTGACAATTTTTTGGGGGTTTTTTGTTATAAAGGTAATAAAACTTTAGTTAATGCAGGCTATTTATCATTCCCCGCTGCCTCTTCTGGATTTCATGTTGTTGGGCCATTCTAACAATAGTCTTTTTGTAATTGTTTTTATGTAGATTGGCATAGTTTCAGTTTTTGCTGCTAGATACAAAAATGTCAAATACGTTAAGTCCATTAGCTTGAGAGGAAAACATTTAGTTCGTAGAGCCACTAAATGATAGGTGGTAGTTTCTTGTGATATTTTAGTCTTGGTACTTTTTTTTTTTTCTCTAGGGATTTATATCTATAGTTACACTTCCCCTCTTAATAGCTGGCTGAAGCTTAATGGGTATGCTTGTTTCTTAAACATATCAAAAGGTAAAAAAAACATCAACACCTCTTTATATGACCAATGGCCAGAAACAGAATCACATTGCTTTAATAAGTGAAACACTAGGTGACTCCTTTTGTAGCAAACATTTTTTTACATTTAGGCCATGTACCCAGCCGTATACTCGGCCGGTCAAGGTCCGGGCATAGCAAAAGGCCAAGAGAAATAGGGAGGGGTGCTCCTCTGCCCCTCCCCTTTCCAAGGAGCGACTGCACTTTATTTTTAAGTTTTATTCATTAGTTTTATTTAGCTGATACCAGAAAACTTCTGGTAGTTGTTTGCACAAACAGGTGTTTGTATATAATCCTCAGGGCCAGGACAAGTCATTTTGGACCTCTAGGCAGACACGACCTTGGAACACTAGGCGGACACAATATGGAGCCCCCCTCCCCTTTAGCACCACAACAATGCCACTGTGCCCAGCCCCCAGGCATAAACAATAGCTAGAATCAGACACTTGCATAAGGCCTTATGTGCATGAACATTGTTTTACCACTAGTATTTGTATTGGCTCATACACACTGTATGATCCGCCTGCCCGTGGGTCTTATTCCTACCCAAGTTTGTGGCTCAGGCAGTATCTTCTCCTGTCATCTGGGTGTAAGCAAACCTGCAACCTCAAAAACACATGTTGTTTGTATATACAGAGTGAATACGACACTTACTGCATGTCTGATACAGCTTGAAATTCCTGCCACTGACAAAACACACTCCAACAGTATTTTTTTTTCTGTTCCTCAAACTCAATTATGAACATGACTATAAATCTAGCTACTAATAACAGTTGAAGTAATAATATAATTTAAATTAAAGGGGTTGTCCGAGAGTGTAATAAAAACCCATTGGTGGTGGGAGGGGGCTAGTTAAAAAATAAACATTTACTTACCTCCGCTGTCCCTCCCAGCGTCCCACAATGTGATCTCTCGATCCTGCAAAAATCCCAGTATAACATGTTGGTTATGGAGTTATGGTCCATCTCAGCCCAAGGGCAAATACGTTTTTGGATTCTATATCACCAGGCTATCATATAGATATGAATAATTAAGTTCTAGCATTGTTGGGTCTAGAGATATACCGTATATGTGCTGAAAAATGTCCACTCCGCTTATACACGAGTCTATTACAAAAAAAATGTACCTACGACCATGTTTTCTTCATGGACGTCAGCAGCGGCCGCGTCATAGATGCGCCTGCTAGAAGAAAACATGCCATGCCATGAGAGAAGCAAGAAGAAAGAAGAGGAGCCACGGAGAAGAAAGAAGACGGGATGCGCTGACATCGGAGGGTGAGTATATAAGTTTATTTTTTTCAAGTGCTGTGGGGGCCGGCTGTATACTACTAGGGACAGGCTGTATACTACTAGGGACAGGCTGTATACTACTAGGGACAGGCTGTATACTACGAGGGACAGGCTGTATACTACGAGGGACAGGCTGTATACTACGAGGGACAGGCTGTATACTACGAGGGACAGGCTGTATACTACTAGGGACAGGCTGTATACTACTAGGGACAGGCTGTATACTACTAGGGACAGGCTGTATACTACTAGGGGCTGGCTGGCTGTATACTACATGGGGGCTGGCTGGCTGTATACTACATGGGGGCTGGCTGGCTGTATACTACATGGGGGCTGGCTGGCTGTATACTACATGGGGGCTGGCTGGCTGTATACTACATGGGGGCTGGCTGGCTGTATACTACATGGGGGCTGGCTGGCTGTATACTACATGGGGGCTGGCTGGCTGGCTGTATACTACATGGGGGCTGGCTGGCTGTATGCTGCTAGGGGCTGGCTGACTATATACTGGGGGGGTCTGTGACCAATGCATTTCCCACCCTTGGCTTATAATTGAGTCAATAGTTTTTCCCAGTTTTTGGTGGTAAAATTAGGCTTATACTCGGGTTGGCTTATACTCAAGTATATACGGTAACTATATCGGGATGGGAACATAGCAAATGGGTCAGGTTTGGTATTAATGCAATCCAGGGATTCACCTGCATCCAATGATTCCAGAAACCTGACCCCATGACTTCCCCTTGAGAAGCTATGACTTCGCCAAGGTTCTGGATTTAATACCAGGTAGGAGGGTCCTCAAAGCCCTCCTGGGGGTGTGCTAGGGTATGTCTGCATCTACCGTATATACTGGCGTATAAGACGACTTTTGAAGACTTAAAAATCTTCTGTCCAGTCTGGGGTCGTCTTATACGCCGGAAATGTTTCTCACCTTTCCTGTGATCCACCGAAGCTCCGCTGCCGGTCAGTCAGAGGCCCGCATCTGACCCCTGCGCTGCGCTGATAACTCGGCGCAGCACAGCGGGCAGATGTTTTGAATTGTGACAGCCGCGGGCCTTGCAGACTGTTCTGCATCTGGTCCGTGCGCTGGATCAGGGAGGGCCCGGAGCTGTCATAATTCTAAATTAGAACGGGCCCCCGATCCGCCCCCGTCCCACCCACCTCACACTACTTACCCGCCATCGACCCCCATCGTTGATGCAGGAGATGTGACGCGTCTGCCTGCGCCGGGTCTGCTGAGGTCTATGACCTGGCACCTGACCTGCAGATGCGTCATCAGCCGTCGCCTGCGCCGGATCCCCTGATGAGAGGCAGCACGAAGAGGAGCGGGATAAGGTAAGAATTATGTTTTTTATTTAGCTTAAATATATAGGGCCCTGTTTGGTGGTGGGGGGCCTTATTTATGGCTACTGGGGGGGCAGGACAGTAATTATAGCTACTGGGGGGGGGGCAGGACATTAATTATAGCTACTGGGGGGGGGCAGGACATTAATTATAGCTACTGGGGGGGCAGGACATTAATTATAGCTACTGGGGGGGCAGGACATTAATTATAGCTACTGGGGGGGGGGCAGGACATTAATTATGGCTACTGAGGTGGGGCAGGACATTAATTATGGCTTCTGGGAGGGGGGCATAATTTTAATTTTTACCGGTGTTTTGTATGCGTTGGAAAAGGGATAGTCTTATACGGCGAATATATCTTAAACTCTATATTTTAAACAGGAAAGTAGGGGGGTCGTCTTATACACCAGGTCGTCTTATACGCCGGAATATACAGTAATATAATCAGAACACCGCTGATGCCCATTGTCTTTTTCTGAGGAAACGATTCACCATCTCAAGCACAGGAAGGATCTTTAAATGCGGCCTATCAGTTTCCATTAGGCCCACACAAGGTGACCTAAAATTAGTTTTTATTCCAGCAAAAGAGGTTAGTATGAACCCCATCCACTTTGCAAATAAACCACAGCAAACCAGCCATGTGGTACAGATTTATCAGAAGCGTCTGCAAAGATTTTCCCATTTTTTGGAACATTCATTGCACACTTTTGATGCATATTAGGCCAAGCCTCCTTTTACTGAGGCCATTTTGCGATTCCATGTAAATAGATTGATAAATCTGCCCTGCATGTCTCTGGTATTTACCATATGAGAAGACATTTCTCTATATAAAGCGTGACAAAAACGTGCATTATCCCTCTATTGCATGTAACGCTTTTTCCTGATACATGAGAAACAGGAAGGAACCACGTGTGACTTTTTTTTTACTGAACTGTGCAGTTTTTGGTCTCCATATCTTTTGTATGTCTTGGGAAGAGCCATCAAAAATAGCTCTGGTGAAGCACAAGGGCTTGGCAGTACTTTACTAGGAAGAGGCACTTTCATAATTTTCCTGCACAACGGATACACCCATGTAATGTTTAGTTTTAAGCACAGCAAGGGTTTGTCTGCATTCAGTTGCTGTTTGCTTAATATCCTCACAGCATATATTGTACTTCCTAAATTGTACATGGTGAGTAATATTTGTGACATTTCTCTTTTACATTTGCTTACGTTTTAGGTTGATTACTTTGAATGTTTCTCTTTTCTTCATGCTGATACCTGGTTTCTAATATTAATACTGCAGTTGTTTGTGCCATGTAATTAGAACTGGACTGATCCATCAGAAAGCATATTAAGGTATTAAGCCTGCGGAAGACTAACAAGGTCGGCAACTAGAGCAATTATTGAAAAATAGGGATTTTTTTTTCATATCGAATGGTTGCAAATTTTATAGATAATTAAATCTTTTTGTTGATACGTCTTATATGTGGTTATGTTTTTGCCACATTCCATAACCCATTCCCATTCCATAACCCATTATGGTAACTTTCATTTTCTTATCATGTAGCATTCTACACGTTTGTATAACACATGTAGATGCTCTGGATTGATTTCCAATCTCAGGGTGGCACTTTAATGGTAAAGTTCATCTCCTAAGCTGATTCCATCTTGATTAGTTAAGTTTACAACCAGAGGTCGCACTAACATTTTTCCAGAAGGGTAATAATACTCCTCTCACATTTTTTGAGGAGTATTTTTAACCCAGGAGGAGTACGAAATTGTCAGTGATAAATGTATAACTCCCAAGCGTATATATAATGTTAAGAGACTTTTATTAATACAAAGAAAAAGTTACAGCTCCTGTTTTCTGTGCTTAAAACGGTTTTCCCACAAATTCAAGTTAGGTCCTATCCACGGGATAGGGTCTAATTTGAATTCTCGGGGAAACCCCTTTAGGGAGCATGCACACCTTTTTTATGCGTTTTTGACATATCCAAAGGCTTCACATGTTGAAGTAACATTGTGTTTCAGCATATGCAATGGAAACAGAATGTTACTTCAAAATGTGATCAAGGCTGAAGCCTTTGGAATGCGTCAAAAAGGCAACACATCGTGTGAATGCGCCCTCAAATAGCAAGTATGTATTAAACGTGTGGTGCAAAACATTTTTATGGTGTGTTCATACATCGCGTTTTCAAACACATAAGAACAGCTGAGAAGAGATTTGCCGAATTACATTGCTGTCAATATTGTGTTAACAAAACGCATGCATCAATTTTTTATTGTGAGCGTTTTGTAACGAAATGTTGACAGCAATGTAATTAGGCAAATCTCTTCTCAGCTGTTGTGATGCGTTTGAAAACGTATGCAATAACCTCACCCTTAGGGTGAAGACACACATGGCGTTTTTGGGCCGTTTTTACTAAGTGCGTTTTCAGATCGTTAAAAATGCATGCGTTAAAAACGCATCCGTTTTTGTCCGTTTTTCAGAAATTACGCAATGAAAACGGACAAAAACGCATGCGTTTTAAAAAACCGCACGCGTTTTAAAAAACTGATGGGTTTTTTTTATCGCATGCGTTTTTAACGATCTGAAAGCGCACTTAGTAAAAACGGCCCAAAAACGCCATGTGTGTCTTCACCCTTAGGCTACATTCACACTACCATATGGCGTACGTATGTACGGCCGGAAGCTTGTGGCTGTACATATGTCCCCAATAGATGGCAATGGCCGCACGGATACCGCTCCGTACACGGGAAAATGACATGTCTTTCCCTGTGTTACGGCTAGTACCCAATGCATTTTTCCATGGCACCGAACGCATGCCTGCACGGCTACGGCCTGGCGGGCATACGTTTGTGTGAATGCAGCCTTATTGTCTACAGAGCGGACTGTGGCTGATGGCGGCCCCCAGACCAGTCTGATGCTGCTGAAATTTTATTTAAATCATTTTCTGTGGTTTGGGAACAACTTTTTTTTTTGTTTTTTTTTATTTTTTGTTTACAGGGGCACATTTAGGGAGGAACACATAATATATGTGTTCCTTGCTTTACTCAAATATAGATCACAGATAACAATGGTCTAATGGTAAGAGCCCATTGGATCACTGTCATCAGTGATCTGTATACAGAGACATGCGGAGAGGATGCATACAGCACCTTCCCTGCAGCCTCTCACTGTATACAGGGGCTGCTGTGACAGGAGACTGATAATAATCGGGACCCTGTCACAGTACACGATCGGGCTGTCACATAGACAGCATGATCCTGTTTTTGGCTGTGTGCACGATCGCACACAGATCAGGAGCACAGCCCCGGCAACAGATATGCCTCTCCGCCCCCGCCCCCTCGCTCGGCTCCTCCATCTCTCACCTATCTCTCGGCGCCCCGCGGGAGAGGCTCGGACTGTAAGCATGAAGCCCCCCCCTGTCCTGCCTCCAGCCACTCAGCGCTGCGATCCTGCAGAGAATATCTTGCAGGATCGCAGCCAGCGCTGTCACCGCTTGGAAGCGGCAGGTCACAGAAAAATCACCAAGTGTATTAATACGCTTGGTGATTTTTTTGGGGGGAGTAAATCAGCCCCTAAACGCGTCTATGACGCGTGTAGAGGCGTTATCGCGACCTCTGTTTACAACATTGCTTTTGATGAGGAAATTTACCACCAGGATCAAAGATTTTAAACCAAGCACCCTTCCATATTGCTGTGTGCCCCATCTGGCAGGATCCTCTCTTCTTTTAGCTACTTATGCCCTTGATTTTACAAAAAAAGGTTTTAAAAATTATGCAAATGAACCTCGGGGTCAATTAACTGCTGTGGAGCCCGGAGCCCCTTAGGCACATTTGCAAGACCATAAGAAGCTAAAAGATCATATCCTATTAGTGGGTGCACATACTAGCATGTACAAAGATAAATACCTTAACGACATGGCCCTTTTTTGTTTTTTCATTTCCATTTTTCACTTCCCACCTTCAAAAATGTATAACTTTTACATTTTTTCACGTAAAGAGCTCTGTGATGGCTTGTTTTCTGTGTAACTCATTGCAATTCATAGTCATGGTGTTGAATATTCCCTGCCGTGTACTATTCATAGTCATGGTGTTGAATATTCCCTGCCGTGTACTATTCCAAATGCAGTGAAAATGGTGAAAAAACTCATTTGTGTGGTTTTCTTGTGGGCTTGGATTTTACGGCTTTCACTGTGCGCCCCAAATGACATTTATGCTTTATTCTTTGGGTCGGTACGATCACATGGATGCCACATTTTTTACAAGTTTTATAATGTTTTCAGTCATTTAAAAAATTAAAACCTGTACAATTTTTTTTTTCCATTTTCTGGCATTAATAACCTTTTTATACTTCAGTGTACGGAGCTGTGGGTGGTGTCATTTTGTGCGACTTTTGATTAAGTTTTCATTGCTACCATTTTTAGGACTGTAAGACCTTATATCACTTTTTATTGTTTTATTTATATTTTTCAAAGTGGCAAAAAAAGTGCCATTTTTTAATTTGGGCACTATTTTCCATTACACTGTTAAATGCAGTGAAAAACCATTATTGTATTTTGATAGATCAGCCATTTTCGAACGTGGTGATACCTAATGTGTGTATAATTTTTACTGTTTGTTTATATTAGTTCCAGGGAAAGGGGGTGATTTGAATTTTTATGTGTCGGTAAGGGGTTAAAGAAATTTGTTCCCCGTGCAGCTTGTGTAAATCGGCGTTTTGGCCTGTTATCCATTTACAGCTCAGAGATAAAGGAACCCGATACTGTTCCTAGTCTTGACTCTTTACAGACAGCCCTTGGATAGACTTATCCCTTCACACATCTGAATCACCAATTGTAATACCCACTAGGTATGAAAAGAGGTAATCCTTATCCTCTTTTCCTTTTTATATGCTGTGTAAGGGACTTCGAATACACTGCTCACTGCAGGAGAAAGAAACAGGATACACAGAGAAGCTGCTTTACTTAAAGGGCATCTATCAACAGAATGAAGGACTGTATCCAAATGAGCCTGATGGGCTTCATGCTCTATAGATGTTAATGGAGCCTGGAGCCCCTCAGGCTTACTTTCATCCAGTCTTTCATCCTGGTGGTAGATGTCCTTTAATGAAGTAGATTGCAAGATTTGATTATTGATGTCTTTTCTCTTAAAGGGGTCTTCCTTCAAACACAAGTTAGGCCCTATCCACAGGACCGCTCATGTCACGAAAACGAGGCTTCCGATGGGGTCCCACATACCTCTGTCGGACCCCCTCCTCGCTCTGTCAGAGTAATGGAGCAGGTGGCCCGCATGACCGTTCTGCTCCTTTAATCTCTATGGAGCTGAAATTGCAGAGCGCCGCAAGAACTCATTTACCTGTAGCTTGTAGCTCTCCTCTCGCTCCTGCTATAGTTTGCTGGCAGGAAGTCAGTGTGTGTGTGAGTATCATTGAGGGCTTATCCAGGAATGCAGGGAGCAGAGATGGAGAGAAGCTCCGCTCCACAGTGTCATGCAAGATGGTTGCCAACCCTAAAGTCAGGACATACAGTATTGGAAACCTGGGGCAACTGAAATTGTGTACACAAGGACTTATAGAGACAGGTTGGAATTATATCTGTGAAATGCTGTATTTTTGTTAATAACGGTGAATTAGAGAATGTGTTATTTTGTTATCTTGAGTATATTTAAGAAAATTGTCTTTGTGGGAATACCCCTTTAACAAGTTCGAGCACATCTTGCCAGTATCTCCTTCTAGTTCCACATATGCACTAAACCAACCCCAGACTCTTGACATTTCAGGCAAGTGTCATAAACCCTCTTACATCCAATCTTAAAGGAGTTGTCCCACAAACCAAGTTAGGCCTTATCCACAGTATGAGCCTAACTTGCTGATCGATGGGGTTATGTTGTTAGCAGCCTTTTCCGCTTCGTCCCCCATGACGGCCCAACCTGGAGGATGCCCCTTGACCTCTGCAGGGACAGGAAGAAGAGAGGTTAAATGCTCCCCCCCTTGCATCCTCCCGCCAGTGTTCTTCCTGTCCCTGCCGAGGCAGGACAAGAGAGGTGCCCTCTCTCCTCCAGGGGGGGGGGGGGGACGAAGTAAACTTACGGGTAGTCCTGGCTGGCTAAATCCCGGCGGGCTGGGGCGTTCGGTCGGCCTTGTGTCCTCCCTTTCGCCGCCCTTCCAGTCCGTTCGTCCTGGCCGCCGCTCCGCGATCCGTGTGTGAGCGCGCGGCGGCCGAAAAAACTACAATTCCCGGCGTCCTCGAGGTCCGATGACGACTTCCGGTCGCGACCGGAAGTGGCGGCTCACAGGACCGCAATGCATCCCTGGGAACGGGAGCACGGCGCAGGCGAAGTCTACAGGGGGATGGGCTCCCCATTAAGGTATTTAAGGTCACCTGGAGCAGGTAGTCACGCTGATCTCAGGTCTAAGATCTGTGTGTGACGCTGCGGTGCTGGTTTCCTGTGCTGTGTATTTCTGAAATTTTCCTGTGCGCTTCCACGGCTTTTATGATGGCTGACGAGGCAGACCCTACCTTCCTGCATCCTCCGGTTTCTGTAAGTGGGATTTTGTGCAGGTTTGGGTTTTTTACTGTGTGTAAAATAGTGGGTCATTTATTATCCTCCGCTTGCCCTTTCAGGAGAAAGACCAAGGGTCTAAAACGAAAGGCAAGGAGGATAAAGGGGATAAGACGAGCAGGTCTGAAAAACCCGAGAAAAGCCGGCTTAGAAAGTGCAACATGTGTGCCCACTCTATGTCCGACTCATACAAAAAGCCGATTTGCAAGTCTTGCATCGACAATTTTATGAGAGAGGAAAAGACATCCTTCTTAGACGAATTAAAGGGGTTTATCGAGGAGAAAATAAGCTCTTCAGTGGCCGCTGCTACGTCCAGGCCTCCACCGTGTAAGAAACCTAGAGTGGAGCCGGATTCTTCTATATCTGAGGGGGGGGGATGATTCTGAAGCTCCCTCATGCTCATACGTAGAAGATGATGATCCTACGGACTCACAAAAAACAGAAGATTCACGTCATCTGTTTCAGTTCGAGGAACTCGATGGTCTCTTAAAAGCAATTAGACAGACCTTGGAAATCGAGGAGATTCTTCCCCCTAGATCTAAGGAGGAGGAACTATTTGGGGGATTGAAGGCAAAACGCCAGAGGGTGTTTCCCCTGAATGACACGTTAAAGGAGCTGGTTTCTGAGGAGTGGCAAGAGCCAGAAAAAAGGGTTATCGTGTCCAAAAACTTTAAGAAGAGACTTGTTTTTGAGCCCGAGGAGTCTAAAGTATGGGACACTTGTCCAAAGATGGATGTGCAAGTTACCAAAATAGTAAAGAAGACTGACCTTCCTTTTGAGGACGCGGCCCAATTAAAGGACCCTATGGACAGGAAGTCTGACTCCCTGTTGAGAAAGGCCTGGGAGACCTCCATGCTCAGTCTGAAAACTAACTTGGCTTCCACCTCAGTCGCAAGGAACTTGCTGTACTGGCTGAATGAGTTGGAATCCCACATCAAGGAAGGGACTCCGAGATCAACAATCTTGGAGAACTTTCCTTTGCTGAAATCTGCAACAGCCTTCCTCGCAGATTCTGCTGCCGAGGGAATTCGTTTCGCTTCAAAGGAGGGAGCACTTACTAACTCTACCCGACGGGCGCTGTGGCTAAAACAGTGGAACGGGGACATCAGATCCAAGGCAAAACTGTGCAGTCTTCCCTTCTCAGGGGAGTTTGTGTTTGGCCCAGAGTTGGATGCTATACTTGAGAGAGCATCAGATAAGAAAAAGGGCTTTCCTGAGAGATCGATACCCAAGAAGCAGCCCTTTCGAGACTTCAAAAGGGATTCCTACAAGGATAAAGGGAAAAGGGGACGCTGGAGCTACCCGAAAGGAGGTAAAGGGAGAGGGTTTCTGTTCTCCACCCCAACAGACCCTAATAGAAACAAAAAACAATGATGCCATAGTAGGGGGAAGGTTGCTAAGATTCAGAGGAGAATGGACGAAGGTCACTTCAAATCCCTGGGTCTTAGATATATTACTGCATGGTTACAACATCGAATTCCTCAGACTTCCCCCTACGAAATATATGCCACCTTCACCTTCCATGTCACTTACATCCCACAGTTTAATATGGCAAGAAGTAACTTCTCTTTTGTCTTCTGGAGTGATTATACCTGTTCCACAGGATCAAGAGAAATCCGGTTTTTACTCTTCTCTTTTTTTGGTAAAGAAACCGAACGGCACAAACCGACTAATCATCAACCTGAGAGGTCTCAACGAGTTTATCGTCTACCGGAAATTCAGGATGGAGTCGGTAAGATCAGCCACACACATTATTCACCAAGATGCATTAATGTGCACTATAGACTTAAAGGATGCATATTATCACATCCCTATACACCATTTCTCACAAAGGTTTTTAAGGTTTTCTGTCTTGTCTCCAGAGGGTGCTACACTACACTTTCAATTCTGTGCACTCCCCTTTGGAATATCATCTGCACCAAGGACCTTTACAAAGGTGATGGCAGAGGTGGTGGCGTCTCTCAGACTACAGGATGTACTGATCGTCCCGTACCTAGACGACCTGCTCATTGTTGGCCAAGACAGGGGGAGCTTACTCTTCTCCAGAGATCTCACCCTAGAAACCTTAAAAAGACTGGGATGGATAGTAAACTACCAGAAGTCAGAACTTTCCCCAGCTACTGTGAGGAAATTCCTGGGTGTAAACCTGAACTCAGTTTACCAAATGTCGTTCCTTCCACAGGACAAGGGAGACCACATCAAGGATCTGATAACAAGGTTCAGGAGAAAATCAGTGATCTCTATCAGAGAAGCTATGAAGATTCTGGGCTCTCTAACAGCCTGCATCTCCTCGGTAGCCTGGTGTCAGGCCCATTCCAGAATACTCCAGGGATGGATCTTAAGATCCTGGAACAGAAAACAGGAGGATCTGGACAGGAAAATCCCAATCCCACCTGCCGTCAAGGAGGACCTGCTATGGTGGTTGGGAGACGGAAATCTGAGGAAAGGGATCTTCTGGTCAAACAGCCCTTACATCCCAATCCAGACAGACGCGAGCCAGAGGGGCTGGGGGGCAGTGATGCCTCAGCAAATTTCCCAGGGTACCTGGACAGAGGAGATCACAAGAAGGTCCTCAAATTTCCGAGAGTTGCAAGCAGTATGGGAAGCACTCAGCGCGAACACTCCTCTTCTTGCCCACCAACACCTCCTAATTCTATCAGACAATACAACTACGGTCTCCTACATAAAAAGACAAGGAGGAACCAGGTCTCCTCTCCTGAGTACCCTAGCTCGGAAAATATTTTTGTGGGCAGAACAACACACTCTGTCAATATCTGCCACTCATCTAAAAGGCACGGAGAATTCAAGGGCGGACTTTCTAAGCAGAAGAAAGATCCTACCAAACGAGTGGAGCCTCAAGGAGGAGATCTTCCAGCGGCTAACATCTTTGTGGGGTTATCCTCTAGTGGACTTGTTCGCAACAAGGGAGAATACCAAATGCCTGCATTATTTTTCTCTGGAAAAAGGGGAGAACAGGGAACGGCTGGACGCCTTCTCTCACTCCTGGGACATTCCACTAGTCTACGCCTTCCCCCCAATTCCCCTGATCGCCAGGGTCCTGAGGAAAATATTTCAGGAAAATACCAGAGCCATCTTCATCTGCCCGAACTGGCCGAAGAAAAGCTGGTACCCACTCTTGAAGAAGATGTCACCAGAGAATCCAGTCATTCTTCCGCTATCAGAGGACCTACTACATCAGGGTCCAATCCATCATCCAAACCCAGGGAAATTACAGCTGTCTGCCTGGATCCTGAATCCAGCTTCTTAAGCTCTCAGGGACTCTCATCTGAAGTCATCAGGACCCTGAAGGCAAGTAGAAAACCAGTCACCTTTGCCATCTATCATAAGATATGGAAGAGGTTCTGTTCCTTCTGTAAGGACAGTCCACCTTCCCAAGCTAACCTTAATATTTTGCAGGTGCTTGAATTTCTTCAAAAGGGTTTGGAGTTGGGTTTGTCTACCAGCACCCTGAAGGTCCAGGTGTCGGCGCTTAGTGCCTTCTTCGACCAGCCTCTCATCGAGCACAGGTGGGTCAAAAGATTTATTAAAGCTGCCTCTAGGTTAAGGCCTCAGACTGTTAAAAAATCATCAGCATGGGACTTAACTCTAGTTTTGAATGCCTTAATGAAGGAACCATTTGAACCTATTGATTCCTCCAGTGTTAAAAACCTGACACTTAAGACAGTTTTCCTGATAGCCATCACTTCTGCTAGAAGGTTAGGTGAACTTCAGGCTATATCGATTAGGGAACCCTACATGAAAATTCTAGATGATAGAATTGTGTTGATGTTGGATCCAAATTTTGTTCCCAAGGTGGTTTCCGACTTTCATAGGAATCAGGAGATTATCCTACCCTCCTTCTGTGAGAACCCTTCTTCGGCAAGAGAACGCGAATGGAGTTCTTTGGATGTAAGACGTTCTGTCCTAAAATACCTACAAATTACAGAGGCCTGGCGTATTGACTCTAACCTTTTCATCCAATTTCAGGGGAAAAATAAGGGGAGGAAGGCGTCGAAGGCGACTATTGCAAGATGGCTGAGACTGGCAATTGCCTCATGTTACGACCTACAGAAAAGCCCGATACCAGCAGGAATCCGAGCTCACTCGACCAGGGCTATGTCCACATCTTGGGCGGAAAGAAGAGGAGCGTCACTAGATCAGATTTGCAGAGCTGCAACGTGGTCTTCATCCACTACATTCTCCAAGCATTATAGGCTGGACTTGCACTTGTCAAAAGACCTATCTTTTGGACGCAAGGTGTTACAGGCTGTAATCCCTCCCTAAAAAAGCTTACTAATTTTGTAAGTCTCCAGGTTGGGCCGTCATGGGGGACGAAGCGGAAATTGTGAATTAGATTACTCACCGGTAATTCTATTTCCGTTAGTCCACCATGACGGCCTATATATTTTCCCTCCCAGCTGGATTTCTTCCTTTCTTTGTATTATTATTTCCAGATAATTTTCCTTTGTATGTGGAGCAAACATACTAAATAAATCTGGTTGTATCTTCCTCAGCATGGTTATTTTGTAATCACTGGCGGGAGGATGCAAGGGGGGGAGCATTTAACCTCTCTTCTTCCTGTCCCTGCAGAGGTCAAGGGGCATCCTCCAGGTTGGGCCGTCATGGTGGACTAACGGAAATAGAATTACCGGTGAGTAATCTAATTCACAATTTCAATTGGTCTAACCCAATTCTGAGAAGATATTGCATGGTGCATTTGTAAATATAGGTAGAAGCAGGAATCAAAATAAGGACTCCTCTCGCAATTGGTTAAACAGTTTAATAGAACCCCACCCCCCAGAATATGTTGAAAGTTATACTTGGCAATCTTTAGTTGTAACATTTTTTTCTATTGCAGACTGAAAAAAAAAAGAGTTTGAAAACAAGTGACATTGTGCAACTCTGCACATGATTTTCATTTGCTTGCTCTTGCTATAATAGCAATTCTTGACAACAAATCTTCTCCACTGTTTGTATAAATGCTTTTCATATAAATGCACTGTGAAATTGCCTTTAAATATCCTAAATAGTTGTCATGTGAATAACCGTATTGCTGTTGCTATATTTAGTATTTTTATATTCTGTTGTATACAGTATATGTATAAAATTGACTCCAAAGTTTTAGAATAATTATATATAAGGGAACACAGTTCTGTTACAATATATGCCTCAATTTTATTTGCTGTGTTTGCTGTGACCAGAAGGCTATTTGCAATACAAATTGCACATTGTAATAGATGGACTAAAACAAGACAGCCTTGGGTCTTTGTATGACCCAAGGCTGTTATGGCAACAGATCGTTGCTCCCTGATGACATCTCGTGAGCGCTCTTCATACATCCTTAACAGGTACGTTAAGGAGTTAACACCATCCAACCGAGAACAATCCTGACAGCACACATGCTCTCTGTTATATTTTGAGTGGTCTTTTATTTTCAGTAATGGAGTGAGAGGATGAAAATTTAATCCTCTGTTCCTAATCTGTCTAAGTTGTATGTAAAACCCACAAACATTCCTGAATATCACAGTTTGCTGCAAAGTTGCATGAAGGCAGCTATTTCTAAAGTTCTCTTTTTATAGAGGCTATGCTTTCTAAAAAAAAAAATAGATTTTGGCAGGATAGTAGCCTCTTAATTTGTGTGTTATATATTCTTTAAAGAGAACCTGTCAGGCAAAATAACCCCCCTAAACTAAATATATTTTCATAGTCAGTAGGAAGCATTGCCTCTATCCCTTCATTGTCCCTCTACATGCCTGTAAACCTAAGCAATGACGTCCTAAAGCTGTATGCAAATAACCTGTGAAATGTCCAATGAGTCATTATCATATTCAATCTGTCCGGCTTATTCATGAGTGGGAGGTACAGCCACACCCCCAGTGCATGACTGACGGCCTGTATAATGGTGTGAGGCTGTATAATGGTGTGAGGCTGTAAAATGATGTGGTTCCTGGCCCCCCCTGCAGCCTGTGTGTGTGTATAGGAGAGATACAACAGCTCCAGGCAGTCATGTTATAGTAGAACATGTCAGGTACATGTGTAGCTGATGTCTGTGTCTGTGTATTAGGAGGATGCAGCATGTCAGCAGATACACTAGCCATGCTTTACTATACATTACAGACAGACCTGAGAAGGGGGAGGAGAGGGGAGGGGGAACAGAGGTGACATTGCTGCCTCTGACCATGTGACCAGCCTCATTTACATAATAAAGAATAGATGATTTTACAATGATAAATGTATGAAATAACTAGATAAAGGCTGGGATGGGATCCTTGTGAGCTGCTCCAACAGGTCGTAGTGACAGGACAAGTGACAGACCAGATGACAGGTGTCCTTTAACACATTTGTGGATTCCAACCAAAAATTGCATAGCTTTTGTTTTAGGATATTTGGAAGTGTACATTCCTGTTGATGTTGTGTATTGTAGTATATATAAATTTGCTCACTTTGTGGTTTTTTGGCATATAAAAACTTTGTGTGTTTTATAGTTGCAAGGGTGGAATGGGCTGTCAACTGTTGAACAAAACAAATGCAATCACCAAGTTTGCTTTTGCACTTTGAATCAAAATTGCATAAAGGTGCCTATGCCAATGCATTTTGAAAATGGGACAAGTCTGCTTTCAGAAAATTTCATAATTTATGCTGTAATTTAGGTTTTATTAGTACATATCAAAAGTGTAAAAGTTTTGACGCAAGATTTCCAAAAACGTCTGGCAAGGAAAGAGTTTAACTCTATTAAAGCGCTATTACCAGCTGTACATTCAGATTTCTTCAATTGGATTTTATTAAATAAATGTCCCTATGTGAATATAATTTCCCATAAATGTAGTCATATCGTCATTTACAAATGAAGGATCTGTCCTTAGATACAACCACCGCTGCTGGAGAGATTTCACAAAGAAACAAATGAAATGACTGCGGTTTACTGTGGTAATGAACACTAAATCCAAGTGGTTGCGTGTCTCAAAAGAGCATGCATGGCCAATGCTGCCAACGGTACATTTTATTTGATAACCTTCAATTAAAAAAATGTGTGTATGTATGCTATATATATATGTGTATGTATATATATATATATATATATATATATATATATATATATATATGTGTATGTATATGTATGTGTGTATATATATTAATAAATATATGTTTGTTTTTTTTTTACGGCAATCATTTAACTCCTCTGCCTTTAGACTGGCTTCTCATGTTCTGGTTCAGGCTGAGAAACTTGCCTTGTGGTATTGTACAAGAGGAGTTGAGATCGCAATCCCTGCCCATTAGGGTCTGTAAACTGTTTTCTGGTGCGCACCGTTGATCTTAGTCGCCGGGATACATGTTAATCTCCATAGAAGAGAGAACAGCAGCCATCCTTTGGTGGCACTGAAAAACATGGTGTCCTTTATTCACAAAACAATGCAATGTTTTAAGCATTTATGACAAAACATTGCATTGTTTTGTGAATAAAGGACAGCACTTTTTTTCACTGCAAAGGACTGCTGGTGTTTTTCTTTTCTATGTTACCGGGAACGGAGAATTGTGTCGGAGAAAGGAAAGTACCCTCCTATACCCTTCCCAATACTCCTTCTTCATAAACTCCTTTTTAATAGTCTTTGTGTATAGATTTGTCTTTGTGCTCAGACTAGTTTTCTAAAATAATAATTAAACACTATATAGAATGAAAGGAAAACCGAATTATGTCAGACCACTTCTACCTTCTTCTCAGGGGCCACAGGCGCTAAATATTAGATAATCCAGTATCGCCAAAAGACAATGCTGCATACTCAGAGCCTGCCGCACTCACTGGGCAGCTACTAACGAGTTTAAGCCTAAGTGGCTTTGAGACCATATACATCCTGTAATATCTAATGGCAGAACTATAATACAATGCTGTAGTCAAGGAAATACATGAGAGAGGAACCAGAGTGCAGTGGGTGCTGTTTGCTCTATTGGGACATACCTGAGTTCTTGTAGGTACACAGATATCTTGGTTGTTAAGTTACATCACTGGTGGCTAACCTATGGCACTGGTGCCAGAGGTGGCACTCAGAGCCCTTTCTGTGGGCACTCAGGCCATCACCAGAGATGACTCCAGGTATCCTCTTGCAGTCCCAGACAGCCCAGGACTTGTTGTGCACAGATATATTTTAAAGTGACAGGACTACCTGGGACTACTGGAGGAGTGGGAAGATGTGGACAGATCTGGATTATCATTTTAGGTCTTGCTCCAGCCGTGACAATTCTTGTTTATGGGACCATGGAGCAAAGCTACAATGATCATCCAAATTTCTTGCTTTATTCGTGTCCTCAGGGAGCTGGTATCAATGAAAGCTGTGACAGAGCAGGGAGTATAAATCTCAAATTACATTTCTGTGTTGGCACTTTGCAATAAATAAGTGGGTCTTGGTTGTAGTTTGGGCACTCAGTCTCTAAAAGGTTCGCCATCACTGAGTTACATCATTGATCTTTGTGACTTTCTTCCAGGGTTTAAGGGTCTTTATGTAACGTTATACAATATAATTTAGTATTTCACCTGGAATAAATCTAGCAAACGGAAATGTGTGTTTATGGCTGATGATGTCACTGTTACTTCATCCATTGAAGCCAGCAGTATGACTCAGAACTGGTCATGTGAATATATGATGACTGTAAGAATACAGTGATGAGAAGGAATGCTACTATAGCTTTCTGTGTTTCCCATTTTCTAAATGTTTACATTTTAGCATTTTTATGAACCTGTATTCATCTTTGAAAAGTTCATGGAAGAGTAGCTGATCTAGGGCCATTGAATGTAAATACATTTATCCTACAACTCTATTGATAAATCACCCCCTTACTACTTGTTTATGCATTTTTCTGCTTCTCTCAGTGCTCTCGGTGATCATTGCATCTTATAATGAACTCTCACTTTATTTTCTACTTTGACTTGAATAAGTCATTCCTAGACCTTTATGCCATGTAAATCTTTTCATGGATTTCAGTATTGCTGAAGGTGCTAAATGTACCCATTACAGAGAAATAGTCACTATATACACACATTTAAACAACACAATATAGCTCCAAGTAAAGCAACACTGATCAGTTTCACAGGCAATTAGCAAGACACACTCAATAAAGAAGTGGTTCTGCTGGTGGGGACCACAGACCACTTCTCAGTACCAATGCCAGTACACCATGAGACGTGGAGGGGGCTGTATGAGGGCAACATCCCAGCAGCAGGACCGCTACCTATGCCTTTGTGGAAGGAGGAACAGCAGGAGCACTGTCAGAGCCCTGCAAAATGACCTCCAGAAGACCACAAATTTACATGTGTCTGCACAAACGGTTAGGAACCGACTCCATGAGGATGGTATGAGGACATGACGTCAACAGATGGGGTTGTGCTCACAGGCTAACACTATGCAGGATGCTTGGCATTTGCCAGAGGACACCAGGAATGGCAAATTCGCCATTGGCTTTGAAACATACGTTGCTCCTTTCACTTTCTTAAGTGTGTACCCTGGTCTATATTTCGGAGTCTCTCACACTCCTAGTAATCACCATATGGTAGTTAAACTTAAGACCACCATAAAACTTTTTTTCAAAAATACTTTATAGTTTAGAATTGCAACAGAGAAACGGGGTGGTGGCAATCCCCCCCGTGCAAGGAATCCGCTGGCACTACCAAACCCGTACGTTCAGATGAGGAGGCAAGGGCATGTGTAGCTTCACTGGATAGAAACAAAGATGTCACGGTGGTGCTCAACCAGTTGTAAGAACAATGTTACAGCGTG
Source organism: Engystomops pustulosus (assembly GCF_040894005.1). Lineage (NCBI taxonomy): Eukaryota > Metazoa > Chordata > Amphibia > Anura > Leptodactylidae > Engystomops > Engystomops pustulosus. Next base: position 71,945,811 of record NC_092413.1, on the reverse strand, counting down.
AAGAAGTAGAAATAAGAAGGCGGCACTCACCAGGTCAATCTTCTTTTATTAAACACCCGTGGGCAGGGAGGTGTGACAAGGCATCACTCACGGCGACGGGCCGTTTCGCGCAGTCCTGCGCTTCCTCTAGCCGTGTGAGGGACGCCGGCAGCTGTAACAAATTAAATACCTAGCCGCCAACGTCATGTGATACAATGTGTCATGTGACGAGGGGGTGTGTGTGGGCGTGCATGACGCCGCGATCGCGAGTCCGGCTGAGGTGATAGGACACACCTCCAAAAGGCTCGGGCATCGCGAAAGCGCTGCCGATGCACTGGGTAAGTGATTATCATAAAAACAATTGTGCAGACACATAATGTACACAAACGAACAATGTAAGACCATCATTTGAAATTAGAAAAATTGTACAGGCAAGGAGGATTTATATGCACTTTAAACATTGGACTGTTATGCCTAGATGAAGACAGCCATGTCATTTTTGTCATTTAGACCTATCGGGCCCTCTGCCTCTGTTTTAAGTATCCATTTTGCCTCACGGCGCAGAAGTTCCCTATGTCTATCGCCTCCATCTGTTTTAGGCATGACACGTTCAATCCCTGCAAATGTAAGAGAGTTGGGGTCGCCAGCGTGGGCATCTCGTATGTGTTTTATCAATCTTAGTGAACCTTTTCCGGATGTTATGGAATGATGGTGCTCTCTGAACCGTATGTAGAGTGGTCTGATTGTCTTACCGATATAAAATCGTCTGCATGTGCAAAATATGACATAGACTACATAGTCCGTTTTACAACTGATGAATTGTTCCACCATAGTGGTGACCCCCCCTATGTTTAATGATCTTGTTCTTAAGTGAAATCTGCAAAAATTGCAATGGTGGCAGGTGAAGTTGCCTTTTGGGATCTCTCTATCTAACCAGGTAGTTTTTTTGTCACTGAATTTGCTATTAACTAATAGATCTCTCATGGTGGGGTTGCGTTTAAATGAAATCATGGGCCTATGTGCAGTAACCTTCCTTAACTCAGGATCTCTTTCAAGTATAACCCAATTCTTTTGTATGGCTTTGCGTATATTTCTTTCGTTTGGGCAGAAGTCGAAAGTGAAGGTGAATCTATCGCTATTTCTTTTTGTTTCCCTCCTATATAATAATTGATGTCTGTCTAATTTTGTTGCTTTATCGTAAGCTGTCTTAATGATGTTTTCTGGATAACCCCTTAATCTAAGTCTGTCCTTCAGTTCAAGGGCTTGTTTATGGAAAGACTCATCGGAATCATTTATACGTCTCAGACGGACGAACTGTCCATATGGTACAGCTTTTTTTACGTGATCGGGGTGGGCGCTATTATAATGCAATAACGCATTTGTGGCTGTTGGCTTACGGTAGCCACTCACTTTGATTTGGTCTGCCACTGTGTCAAGTTTAGTAACATCAACAACGGTACATTTGGCATGAGTACTTCACCTCTCTTCGGTTGTAGTATTCCGTAGTCCTATTAAAAAGTCCACATTTAATTTTCCATTGGCGCCCTGTGCTCTTCACAGATGAAAGCAGGTTCACACTGAGCACGTGACAGACATGAAAGTGTTTGAAGACGCCGTGAAGAGCGTTCAGCTGCCTGTAACATCCTTCAGCATGACCGGTTTTGCGTTGGGTCAATAATGGTAAGGGATGGAATTTCTTTGGAAGGCCGCACAGCCCTCTGTGTGATCGCTAAAGGTAACCTGACTGCCATTAGGTACTGAGATGGGATCCTCAGACCCCTTGTGAGACCATATGCTGCTGCGGTTGGCCCTGGATTCCTCCTAATGCAGAACAGTGCTAGACCTCATTTGGCTGGAGTGTGTCAGCAGTTCCTGCAAGATGAGGGCATTGAAGCTATGGACTGAACCCCTTGTTCCCCAGACCTGAATCCAATTGAGCACATCTGGGACATCATGTCTCGCTCCATCCACCAACATGACGTTGCACCACAGACTGTCCAGTAGTTGGCGGATGCTTTAGTCCAGGTCTGGGAGGAGATCCCTTAGGAGACCATCTGCAACCTCATCAGGAGAATGCCGAGGTGTTGTAAGGAGGTCCTACAGTTACATGGTGGCCACAAATGTAGGCCTCCATTGGTTAACAGATTTGATTTTACATTTTAAACAATACAAACATTACCCCATTTGGGGAAACATCCCACTTTTGTGCCAGTTAATAGTTAGAACTGATAGAGATCCAAATTCCATCAATAGATGCATTAGTGCTCCCAGGGAAGGTCCAGTGTCTCCCAGAAACCGTAGGGCGTTATCTGCATATAATGCTATTTTGTTATGTAACTGACCATATCGAAACCCCACAATATCAGCAGACAACCTGACCGCAGCCGCCAATGGTTGTATAGCAATGGAGAACAGCATAGGCGATAGGGGGCAGCCCTGACGGGAACCCATAGTAAGGGGAAACCGCTCAGAAAGCTCTCCATTCGCCCATTTTCTCGCCCGCGGGGCAGAGTACATCAACTTGACCAAGGTGATGAATCCCGGGCTAAAGCCCATCGCCTGCATGACCTTCCAGAGGTAGGACCACTCAATGCTATCAAATGCCTTGTTGGCGCCCAGTGTTAAAACTGCTCTCTGGCTGGCATTATCTGCGGGGAACTGTAAACTGAGGAGCCCACTTTCTCCCCTTCCTCAAATAATCTTTGTTTTGTAAACATTCGTTTTCTAGCTGCCACCTCTAACTAACAAATTGTCAATAAAGTCCATCTCTGCCCTGTGCATTTCCAATTGCATAGTCTTATCTAGTGCAATGGACCTAGACTTAGTAACACTCACATATTTCATCAGGACACCCCTTAAAATCCTCATAGTTTCCCACATCCATTGCAGTGAGTCACTCTCAGCATTCTCCCCAAAGAATTGAGTAAGGTCGCTAGGGACATTACCCGCAACCTGCGGTTGTGTCAGCCAAAAGGGATTAATCTTCCACAACCTGACCGAGATGTGAGATTCCCCTCGAGTGGTGATGGTGATTAACATAGGCGAGTGGGCAGATAGCGTTCTTGGGAGATGCTGAACATCAGTCACTCGAGGCAACGTTCCAGAGTTCCCCAATGCCAAGTCAATCCAGGAGAGAGAGGCAGAAGTTGAGAAGCAACAGGAGTATTGTCTAGAGTGTGGGTACCGAACTTTCCATAAGTCTATCGTGCCCACCTCTGAGAGTAATGTACCAAAAGGAGTCACTCCCCCAATATTCCCATCTGTCGTTAATCTATGTCTGTCAAGGCCTTCATGAGGGCCATGATATCTCCGGATGTCTTGCAATATATGCCATCACTAAGTTCCATACCACATTTGTATAGGAAGCGGGACATAGACCATAACGAACAGAAAGGAGAACATACGGATTTTGCATCTATGCAGATATGTGCCCTATTTTCTAGGTCATCAGTTTTATCTCAATCTCGGACTGTGCACATCTGGAAGCTTTTTTACATTTTGTCATGTCATCCTCAAGTTCTGAAGTTCTTTGCTCTACTTATCTAGTGTGTTCAGATATTTTATGCACGTCATGTTGCAGAATATATAGGTCGTTCCTCATGCCCTCCACCTGCTGTGTGAGGGAGCTGATGGTGGTATTACAGTAGGCTACTGCCATCAAAATGTCTGCAATGGTGGGTTCAGCAGCCTGTGGGGAGACCCTAGCTGACCTGGGTGTCTGTACAGTCATTTGGTCATTCACCTCCATATTATCTGAGAGCTCATCTTACGACAGATCCAGGTCCCTGCTGACGGGTCTAGCTGTCATGTAGCTGCCATGTATTTTCAGGAGGGCCCGATCGGCCTCCCCATGTCTGCCTGGCAAAGCATCCCAGCATCTGTGATATCCTTTTGGCGGCGGGAGGGTGCGGGAGTGGATGCACAGATGCCATCTTGGAAATCTGCACCGCAAAATGCTTTCACGCTTTGGCTGCCTTTAGAAGGCATATTATGGAGCTGTGCCGCAACGTGCCAGGTGATGTCTGCAGAAGGATTGCTGGTTTTGGAGCCAGGGTTCGGGCAAGTACTGGAGAAAAGCATGGTAATCGGTGGGACCTCTCCCTACATGCATCTCACTGCATGCTCAGCCATGCCCCTTCAATGGCAATATTTAATTCATTCAGATCTAGGATGTGTTATTTGAGTGTTCCCTTTATTTTTTGAGCAGTGTATATAGTGAAACCTCACCAAAAAACAGCTCTTTGAGAATACAAACCAACCACCTTTTTGAGATGGCTATAGTTTTAGACCAGTTTTCAATTTTCAATGGTCATCTCAAAAAAATTTCCCTGTATATTTATACTCTGAATATACAGTATATTAAATTTACTGTGTTTCCCTGAAAGTAAGATAGTGTGGCTTATTTATAAAGGGTCCACGGATCGCACTTTCGTCGGTGACAGGTATTTAACTGGGATTGGGTCGCACGCGACCGGGTTGTGGCGCAATTGCGCTGGCTTTCATGCAACAGCAATCAGGCGACGATCCGACTGATTCGGACTGAGCGCAGGATTTAATATTCAAATTGTGTCGCAACCAATGCACTTACATACACCGGGAAGAAGAAGCTGTACTCTGGTTGACCTTAGTGGGGAAGCAACAGATGCAGGAAAACGGCGCACGATCTTTGTGAATTGCGACACAGTGCATTGACGTTGGACAATGCACTTCGGGTGAACTCTGTCGGACAGGTAAGTAAATGTGCCCCAGTATCTTAGATTCATTTTTGCTCCTAAAGAGGCACTAAGGCCCCTTCCACACTGCATTTCACGTCAGAGTTTGATCAGGGTGCGATCAGTTTTTGGTCAGTGAAAAACGCGCATTTTGCATCAGAGTGCAATCAGTTTTCAGTCAGAGTTTGTTCAGTGTCTCAGTTTTTCACGCGCGTTTTTGATGCAATTTCATTGCGTTTTTCACGCGCAGAAAACGCGCGTGAAATGGACTCAGGACTGAGCTCTATCTTTTCTATGGCAATTGATGCGTGAAAAACGCATTGCACTTGCATTGCACTTGCAAGTGTCTCAGAGTGCAATGCGTTTTTGATGCATCTCCATAGACTTGTATGGTGCGTTTTTCACGCGCGTGACTTGCAAAAGTAGAGCATGTCGAGATTTAAACGCGCGTTAAAAAAAATGCAAGTCTGAAAAGACCTATTGGTTACAATGGGTCAGAGTGCAATGCAAGTTCTGCGCGTCAAAAGCACGCGCAGAAAACGCGCGTGAAAAACGCAAGTGTGAAAGGGGCCTAAGTCTTATTTCAGGGGATGTCTTCCTTAACCATGACCAAAAAAAATCAACAACTTCTCCAATATCCTTATAACTCTACAAACTCAGGATTTCATGAATCCATAGTTTCTGTTTGTATCCCTGTTTAGATATGTGTTTAGATCTGTGTTTAGATCTTAATCATATTAGAAACAAGATTTCAGACTGACGCACCAATGAATGAATTCAACAATGAATATGACCCGGTGTTATTTACAGGCTTACAGTAAAACTGGTGTTCTCTCCAGAAGACAAAATAATTTCATTTGTCTAAATGCTTGTTCTGATCTGCAAACACAAATGTAAATGGCCATTTAGCTTTCCTGAGCTTTCTAATTTCCTGAAAGAGAATATGACTAAATATGAGTCGGCAGATATTTTTAGTGCAGCTGAAATGACAAATCAATACCAGCAATGAATAATAATTGTGTTTTTTTTACATTTCAGGCTAAAGTTTTGTATGATTTTGTTGCTGAACCTGGAAATAATGAACTAACCGTGAAAGAAGGGGAAATTCTCACAATTACCAATAAGGTTAGAAATAAAGATTTTTTTTTTCAAAGTTTGTATTGTTCTGTTCTTGTTACCTTGTATATATTGCCCTACTTATGTATGGTCATATGACATCCTGCTATTCCCCATGTGCCGTGCATTACATCAAACACATTACTGCTTGGAGGGACATGTAGATGTTCTTGGCACACCCCTCCAATCAGTGACCGTGGTATTCACAAAGTGGGAATACATTCAGTAATGAGTGTATCACCTCCGAACCTCCTCGGAGTCCACAGTAAAATGGGACATTGCAGATATTCCACAAATTGTCTGCTAGTGGGTCACTTGACTGGAAGGAGAGGACAGCTTAAAAGGGGAAGTACAATATTTGTACTTGCCTTGGTAAATAAAAATATCTTCCGTTCTCACCCTTTTTAAGTTTTCTACTTGAAAATATATGTTGAGGAGTGTTTAAGATATCCTAAACAGAAGACACAATTTCAGAGCATATATATAAAATAAAGTCACTTTGGCTAGTTTTTTTTTTTTCTTTTATTGCTCTCTACTTCCTGATCCCAACACCTGAAATAACCATTTACCAGGCATTTCCTGTTTATTCATAAAATACCTAATAGGAAAAACGGCCTGGAACCCAAGAAGCATTAGGAAATTAAGTGATGAGGTTTTTTCCCCCAAACTGATTTTTATTTTTTTAAATGAATTTTTTTTTTTTACATTTTCAGACATCCTCCTAAATATTTTGTATATTAATAGTGTGCTTATTTTTATTATTGGATTTTTAGAATACACCACATTCAAGAGCTTGTTTTTTTCCAGTTTATATAGGCATCTGAATATATGTATTATATAATATACACTCACCGGCCACTTTATTAGGTACACCTGTCCAACTGCTCGTTAACACTTAATTTCTAATCAGCCAATCACATGGCGGCAACTCAGTGCATTTGGGCATGTAGACATGGTCAAGACAATCTCCTGCAGTTCAAACCGAGCATCGGTATGGGAAAGAAAGGTGATTTGAGTGCCTTTGAACGTGGCATGGTTGTTGGTGCCAGAAGGGCTGGTCTGAGTATTTCAGAAACTGCTGATCTACTGGGATTTTCACGCACAACCATCTCTAGGGTTTACAGAGAATGGTCCGGAAAAAAAAAACATCCAGTGAGCGGCAGTTCTGTGGGCGGAAATGCCTTGTTGATGCCAGAGGTCAGAGGAGAATGGGCAGACTGGTTCGAGCTGATAGAAAGGCAACAGTGACTCAAATCGCCACCCGTTACAACCAAGGTAGGCAGAAGAGCATCTCTGAACGCACAGTACGTCGAACTTTGAGGCAGATGGGCTACAGCAGCAGAAGACCACACCGGGTGCCACTCCTTTCAGCTAAGAACAGGAAACTGAGGCTACAATTTGCACAAGCTCATTGAAATAGGACAGTAGAAGATTGGAAAAACGTTGCCTGGTCTGATGAGTCTCGATTTCTGCTGCGACATTCGGATGGTAGGGTCAGAATTTGGCGTCAACAACATGAAAGCATGAAAGCATGGATCCATCCTGCCTTGTATCAACGGTTCAGGCTGGTGGTGGTGGTGTCATGGTGTGGGGAATATTTTCTTGGCACTCTTTGGGCCCCTTGGTACCAATTGAGCATCGTTGCAACGCCACAGCCTACCTGAGTATTGTTGCTGACCATGTCCATCCCTTTATGACCACAATGTACCCAACATCTGATGGCTACTTTCAGCAGGATAATGCGCCATGTCATAAAGCTGGAATCATCTCACACTGGTTTCTTGAACATGACAATGAGTTCACTGTACTCAAATGGCCTCCACAGTCACCAGATCTCAATCCAATAGAGCATCTTTGGGATGTGGTGGAACGGGAGATTCGCATAATGGATGTGCAGCCGACAAATCTGCGGCAACTGTGTGATGCCATCTTGTCAATATGGACCAAAATCTCTGAGGAATGCTTCCAGCACCTTGTTGAATCTATGCCACGAAGAATTGAGCAAGTTCTGAAGGCAAAAGGGGGGCAACCCGTTACTAGCATGATGTACCTAATAAAGTGGCCGGTGAGTGTGTGTATATATATATATGTAAATATATATATATGTATATATATATATGTATATATGTATATATATATATATTTTTTTTTTTTTTATATAGTCTGATTTTTAGATGCTTCTTTGAGATGCATATACTATTAAATTTAACTGCACTTATTACTTTTTTATTTTGTTGACCGTGCAGTAAACATGAGGGATAAATATTGTAATAATTTTATATTACCGTAATTTAATAAATGAAAGAATGTTACGGTATTAACTTTTGCTGACATTGTATAACCAATTAATCTTTTTTTTTCCTGTTACCTTATTTTTACTTACTGGCACAATATTATTAGGCTTTCAGGTGCCATACCTCAGTACTCAGGACATACTTTAGTACCAAAAAAATGCATTTAGCAAACACCTTCTCTATCCAACCTCTTAGATGCAATGCTCATTATTTATCCAGACATCTGTTGGTTTATTCATATTCGTATAAGAACACTGTCCTATTATTATACTGAAAGCCAGATCACTACACATTGTAGGAAAGGGGTTAGAAGTTGTGATTTCCATGTCCAATCAGTCATTGTAAGTATCCATGATGCAAGTTTTTGTTCTTTCTTTTGGAGGCAGGAAATTTCTGTCAGTGTTGTAGTCATAATGCAAGGATTTCAGTAAGCTATCTTGGGGATGATGTATTTAGTGTAAATGGAATTTCCTGTTAAAGGTTACCATAATTGTAAAGTACTTAACTACTTTGGACAGCATGATGAATTAGTCATTAGCACTGCTACTTTACAGCATCAGGGTCTGGACATAAAGCGTAACGTAAAACCTAAATTATCATATGTGATTCCCCCTTTAAAAACAAACAGAATGATGCCTATCTTGTGTTGCTCAACCAGAGTTATGGTATTTTCTGTTTTGAAGCTGCTTGTCAAAGATCTTTTTCACTAGCACTGTGCAACATCCCCCACCGGGGCCTAGCCCTTGAGGTGAGGCCTGGAGACAGCCGGGGCCCGCGGTACCGGAGTGGCTGGCGGTTGCGGCCTAAGCACGCTATTGTCACGGTGCTTGGTACGGGGGAACCGGAGGGCTGTCCTACAGCCTGGCAGGTCTCCAGCAGGGTGGTGTTGGCAAGAAAAGATGAGGGAGAGGCTGCTATAGCGGATCTCCCTGGGGCAACCCCTTAATGTCCCGAGTGTGAGTCTCTGGGTGATGGACAGGGTGCCGGTGATGAAGGCAGCCGTATTAGCAGGGACCAGACGGAGACCGAAGTTGAGGAAAACAACTTACAGTTCTTTATTTGAACCGCAGGAACCGCAGCAACGTGCCTTTAACAGGTAGATGGAGTGCCGAGATGTGAGTTGGAGGGAGCCTCAGGAGATAGTTCACCAGCCTGGATGTAGAGGGCAGGCTGGGAGGCAGCTGTGTCCTGGTAGGAAGCTTCAGCTTATCCTGTAGGGCTTCAGGTATCACCTTCAAAGGTAAGATGATACCCCTTTTCCTCACTACACTAACTCTAGTCTAATGCTCCACTCTTCAGAAGCAGGGGCTAGGCTCTTCCTGCTCTGGTATGGGCTAGACAGAGATTACTCACTCACTCACTGATTCTCCTACAACAGAATCTCTCTGAAAAGATCTCTGGAAAGACCCAGAACATACCTGGCCAGGGGGATTTTATTACCTCCCTTTGGTCAGGTGGTGGCTGCTCCTCCAATCACATCTCAGCTTACAGAGCACAGGATGTAACACATATCATTGGATGACAGCATCTTGCATTATACAAAATACTTAACTCCTGCCTTGCCAGGCAGGATTAACCACTGCAATACCCCTATGTCCTATAAAGACCATGTAATGTAATGGGATTACATGCAGGTGGGACGTATTCGCAAACCCTCCCTCGCCATTGCATCGGCGAGGGTGTTGCAACTGAATTGAGGGTGCCCTAACTTACCATAATACTTTGTGTCCTCACATTCATTAAATAAATTCACTGAACACTTAATAGGGGACATAGAGCATGTATATGTAGAATAGCCTGGCAGCTGTTATCACATGGAGGAGAATGTAATAAGTTGTAGAAACCACAGTGAAACAGTTACATGAAGTGTATAGTCTGTGCTTTGCGCGCACTAAGGTTTAATAGCACTATACAGAAAGTGCCCAGAGTAGATGGTGGGGTAGGGGTGCAGCGGAGTCTTTGACACAGCTTGAGGTACAGAGAGAGTGACCGATATAGTTCTGTGGAATGACAGACTGGGATGAAGAGACTCATAGAGAACATGGGAGATCTTTTACCTCACTATTCTTTGTAGGAGACTAATGCATCCACAGAGGAACATACTCGGCTCTGCTACTTGTCACAGCAACACAGAAAGAATGGTCACGTGACCTCCTCTGTGGGCAGAAAACAGTAGCCTATCCCCTCTTTCTGTCCATATCTGTAAACAATATCTATAATGCGTTCTCTGCATGAGCTCATCAATCATTTTTATGCACTGCTCAAAAAAATAAAGGGAACACTTAAAGGAAACCTACCATTGAGAATGCTGTTGCTACACTGATGCAGGATCATATCTTGGTTGATCCCTGAGTTGAGTGATATTGCTGAAAAAACTATTATAACATTCAGGACCTTGGGAAAGCTGAGACAAAAAATATGAGACAAAAGACAGCAGCGGTGATTGCATCATCTTCTCCTTCAGAGAAAAACTCTCCTGCTATGAGAAGCTCAGAAGCAAGCGCTGAAGGAGCCATAGAAGGGGCAGAGCTTCATTATTATAATGTTATATCTGTTTTATCAGCAAAACCACTCAGCACAGGCATTAACCAAGATATGATGACTGTGGTGCATCAGTGTAGCTACAGCATTCTCAAGGTATGTTTGCTTCATACTGCATTAAAACAAATGGTAGGTTTCCTTTAACCCCTTAAGGACGCAGGGTATTTTCGCTCATTTCTCGCTCTCCACCTTTATAAATCCATACCTTTTTCATTTTTCCATGTACAGAGCTGCGTGAGGTGAGCTTTTTAATACATTTTCAAAAATTAAAGGAATGTGCACAAATAAGAAAAAAAAATTTTTGCCATCTTCTGAATTTTTCATACTTTGGTGCACGGTGAGGTGTCATTTTTTGCGAAATGAGCTGATGATTTTGTTGCTAACATTTTGAGGACTGTGCGACATTTTGATAATTTTTTTGTCATGTAAAAAGGTGTAAAAGTCGCATTTCGGACATTTGGGCGCCATTTCCCGTTTCGGAGGTCACCGCCATCAATAACCATTTTAATATTTTGCTAGATCGGGCATTTTGGGATGCGGCGATACCTAATGTGTCTGTGATTTTTACTGTTTATTATATTTTATATCAGTTCTAGGGAAAAGGGGGGTGATTTGAACTTTTTTTTTCTTTTTTTTGTCACTATTTCTTAGACCATCTAGGGTACAGTAACCCTAGATGGTCAGATCTTTCCTACCGTACACTGCAATACAACTGTATCGCAGTATATGACATTTCTGCACACTATACATTACAATGAGCCACTGGCTCATTGTAATGAATAGGCAGAAGCCATTCAGCCTCCGGTCAAACGAAGACCCGAAGCTGTCATGGCAACCGATCGACCCCCCCCCCCCCCAATGTGGTTCGGGGGAGCGGCGATTTGAGGAAGCATGGCCGCCATGCGCTGCCATGCTTTCGGTGCCGCCACCGGAAAAAAACAGGTTAACACAGACCGTGAGTGAAAGCGATGGGGTCTTTGTTGCAATAGGCAGCAAAGCCCATCTCTGTATAAAGAGGGCTCAGCCCGTGAGCCCTCTTCATACACCCTTCATAGCTCCGTGGCGGATATATCCATCACAAAGCGTGAGGGGGTTAAACAACACAGTGCATCCCCATTCACACTTCTGTGAAATCAACCTGTCCAGTTATGCATATTGATGAGTGGACCTATTGAGGTTTCGTCCAGACCGGAACCGCAAAATTATGTTAGGGGTTGGGTATAGGGACCGTACCTGAACCCTCACAAATGAACCATTTTCTTATGGATCTTCGCTGTGATATTCCACTTTTTAAGTACCATTCCATCGCCAGACTTACATGGGATATTGATTTTCATTTTCTTTGATCATTTTTTATGTTTTATTATTCTCAACACGTTCCACTATGTAATGAATGAAAAAGAATTTTAACTAAAATATTTAATTGTGATCTAGGATACTTTAGTGTACCATTTATTTCTTTTTGGCAGTATTCTAACAGATCAAGCATTTTGGAATGTGGGTATACCAAACCTATTTTTGATTATGGTTTTTTTTTTTTTTTACATATATATTTAGGTTGTAAGGAAATGCATTTGATTTGACCTTTTTTTTTTTTTTTTTTTTCCTTGAAAAAAAATGTAAAATTTCTTAGTTACATAAACCCTAGGAAGTCTGACAGAAGTCATCTACGATGCTACCCATGTACTATTAAGAAGCTTATTGTTATTTTGTGTTAAATTGGACCTGGTAAAATTAGTGGCATCTTTTGCGGGGTCATCTCAAGTACACTTCCTAGTATGGTCTTAAAACGTGCTAGATGTGGAAACAACGGCTAACACACGTCCGCGAAAGAACCCGTTCATGTGCAGAAGGCCAAACTCGATTCCATGATTCTCTACGTAGGTGTTCTCTTTTATTGTAGTTCTGGCTGTGATGTAAATGAGGTGACTGCTGAAAACCTCTAGAGAATTAACAGGTGTCATTCTATTTTTAAGCCTAGTGGCCAAAGATAAATATTCAGGACATGGTAACTTTTACAAAATACTGTATAGATAGTGACATGAAGAAATCATACATTAACAGATACAGGCGGTCCCCTACTTAAGGACACCCGACTTACAGACAACCCATAGTTACAGACAGACCCCTCTCACCTCTGGTGAAGCTTTCTGAATGCTTTACTATAGTCCCAGATTGCAATGATCAGCTGTATGGTGTCTGTAATGAAGCTTTATTGATAAGCCTTGGTCCCATTACAGCAAAAAATGTTTAAACTCCAATTGTCACTGGGGCCAAATTTTTACAAAATTTTACAAAATATACAGTTTCGACTTACAAACAAATTCAACTTAAGAACAAACCTCCGGACCCTATCTTGTATGTAACCCGGGGACTGCCTGTATATTATTTAATTTAAAAACGGAGTTATAAAGAGGTCATACTTGTGGTGACGAGTCATGTGCTCCCTCTGATTCAGAGAAACTTACTCTGCAATATGTCACAGTGTATAAAAATAGCTGGTCACGTGTTTCTCATAGAATGACATCATTTCTTGACAGGAACGGTAATCTTTTCTTTGGTAGCTGTCACAATACCATAAAGTTCACAGTCCATTCGCTTTATTACTATCTCATGACTGCTCTACCTGTCTGAATGCATTGTCTTGAGGGAGTTCAATAAAACTATGAGAGAATTACGACTGCCTTACTCAGAAAATCTAAAGTACCTGTAGTAGGGATAAATTCTTAGTTGAACACAACTACATTTCCCTGTGTTTTATGTAGATTTACTGAATCATGAGTTGTGGATCATAAAATTTTACCAATTTTTTTTTTTTGCCAAGAGCCAAGACTTTTTCATTTTTATTGCCTGTAGTATTTGCTTTTTGTGTGTGATGTGTTTTTATCAGCACCATTTTAGGTCAATTTAGGTAAATTCTGTATTGAGAAACTGAAAAAAAATAAAATAAAATAAAAATAGGGAAATAAATACAAATACTCATTGTTATATTGGCTTTCTTTTTACCGTGTTCATTCTGAAGTACAGAATGATTCTCTTCATACTGATTGATTTGGACAAGTTTTAATAGCACTTGACTATTTAATTTCTTTGAGTGTGGGGGTGGTGGTCAGGGGTATTTTTGAAGAAGGAAATAGCTTGTGTTGCATTACTTTTTACAATGAAAAAACATCTGGTGTTAGCAGTCTGCTTGCGTTTCCCACTTTCTTGCATATCCCTGTTCCCTGTTCTCAGGCTTTGTTGACAATGGTATTGGCAACGCCCACTTGTCATTTTCTGGGTTGTAGATGGATTCACTCAATGCATCCCTGTGAGAGATCTGATCTAATGTATCTCCTCAAGTACAGAGAATGTCACAATCTTTCTTCCATCTCTCTTTTGTTCCCAGCACAGAGAACACAACGACCTTCACAAACATCCACTTCCACCTGTGGTTCCATCCTATGTGGTTGTGGTTTCAGACTGTCGCCAATTTTAATATTGAGGGCTTGTCCTTAAAATAGAAAAAATGGGTCTCAATTACAGGTTAAATGTAGAAAATTTCATTTCATTTACCTTAAATTAAGAAAAGGAATCTACTTAGACGTGACAGTTCTGGGAGGGCCTTTACCCTGTGTTAGAAATTGTAGACAATTCAGACTGTCCAAGAAGACAGAGGAGGCTAGACCAAAGGGTAAGTCTGGGAATGCTGCATAGAAGACTTGCCACACCCTTCCAGTCATGTTCTGCTGAGGACCTAATAAAGAAGCAGTTTCCTCTTGTGCCATGACCAACTAGAAGTACACGGCTTCCTGTTAAGGAGGAAGGAGTCAAATATTTGTTTAATTTTTTTTTCTCTTGTGTGTTTGATAGTAACACCCACATCCATTATTTCAGTCTTACGCTCTCTATATTTCTAATGTTTTCTTTCTTGTCCACTGCCTTGGTTATATAGACCTGATTAATTGTTGATTACTATGGGGAAAAACATTAAGCAAATCTATTGATGTTCTCTTTTGTCTTTTACTATATTTGTTATATGGTAATTTTTTTGCACTGCTTATTTTGTCATCATGTGTAAGTTAACAGCTATACAATGGGGCAGGTAAGGTCAGATTTATGAAAATGGAATGTAACATACAGGGGCTTTTATTACTGCTTTAAAGATCCTGCATTTCAAACCATGACTTGCTTCTGAAACCAAATTCCTATACTCTTGCAGGACATTGGTGGCGGATGGATAGAAGCAAAGAACAACCAAGGTGATAGAGGGCTTGTACCAACAGATTATGTAGAGGTAAGTGATATACTGGTATTTATGTTCAATAAGTAACTCAGTTTCAAATGCTGGAATGCAGCTGGACAGTCCCTAATAAGATATAAGCCATAGCAAAACACTCATGTGAACATTATGATTTAACTGCAATTACAGAATCTACCTTTTTTCTGGACTTGTAGTACATTAAAATATGGTGAACATAGCACAGAGATTCTTTTGCTGGCATTTTTCTAAAGAGAAATGAAACATTGTATTTTTTATTTTTGAGAAATTATATTTATTTTGTAGCATAAATTATATGCAAACTATACAATTCACTTATATGAAAGCTATTATTACATACATACCATATTTTTCTTACTATGCATTTTTTAGCATGATACAATATTGCTAAAAGGGTTTTCTATTTGATAGTCAGTGACGTCTGCAGTATCAGATCCAGACTGCTTTCTTACTGATTATAAGATGCACTTTTAAAACTCTTTATCTGATCACTAGGAGAGCTGAGCAGATGTACATTTATCTTCCTCCCTAGCAGGATATGAAGCTGGGTGTACTGTACACTTCACATTTACCCTATTTACAGAATACTGTGTAGGATACCCTGTCTCCGCCATCCAGGTCCTCAAATAGGCAGCAGTAGATGAAAGAGAAACAATTTAGGGACCTTTCATGAAGTTATAGTATGTTGAGAAAAGTGTAGAAGTAACATGTTAGTTAGCAAAAATAAAAATAAAAATCCTTCTGAGATGTTAAATACTTTTGTGTAAAAAAACAAAAGTGCTTAAGGAATGATACCTTTATTGGCTAACCAAAAAAATATATTTGCTGCAAGCTTTTAGGGCACACAGGTCCTTTCATCAGACAGGGTTTCAAACCCCCTACCTCCAATCATTCATTGGCATTAAAGGGGTTTTACCATAAAACAAGTTAGGTACTATCTACAGCACAGGGCCTAAAGTATGCAAGTAGTTAGAGTTGTTATATATATATATGTATATATGAGGTGTGGAGCATGAGTGTGGGAAGCCGGGGGACCACGACAGGTACTTTCTTGCGGCCACTGATGCCATGTTCACACTTGTGGCTGGACTGGAAGTGTCAGCTGTCACGTGGCCACAGTGGTCATAGGAGCAGGAATGGGTGACATTACAGCTGAACAGTATTGTTCTTACTTTGGGGGCCACCAATAATTACAACTAGCCAATCGTGTATACTAGAGACACGGGGTATAGGGTAATGTGTTACATCTGAGATAAGGTAATCTTAGTTTAAAGAAAAAAGAGCAGATGTAATATTCTGAATATAAATTTTATTTAGACATAACAATACAAGAGTAAAAACAATTAAAAACCACAAATGGGTCAAAACTCAGGTCCCCCAGGTGTACATTTAGGCATCACCAAATTCATAATTGTACAAAAATGTCTATAAATATATGTGCTTAAGCAAACTTGAGCGTATCTTGTGTAAAAGATTTTTTACATTCAATCATAACGCGTATCACATGTCAATTAAAGTGCATAGTGAATTCATATAGAAACTCAAGTGCAAAGTTTAGCAATAAAGTGCAAATTATAAACGTTTTAAGAGCTATTACCAGTAATCTGGGTCCTGGGGGAGAAGGTAGGAAGGCCCCACGCGTATCGCCCGCTTTAGCTTTAGCGGGCGATACGCGTGGGGCCTTCCTACCTTCTCCCCCAGGACCCAGATTACTGGTAATATCTCTTAAAACGTTTATAATTTGCACTTTATTGCTAAACTTTGCACTTGAGTTTCTATATGAATTCACTATGCACTTTAATTGACATGTGATACGCGTTATGATTGAATGTAAAAAATCTTTTACACAAGATACGCTCAAGTTTGCTTAAGCACATATATTTATAGACATTTTTGTACAATTATGAATTTGGTGATGCCTAAATGTACACCTGGGGGACCTGAGTTTTGACCCATTTGTGGTTTTTAATTGTTTTTACTCTTGTATTGTTATGTCTAAATAAAATTTATATTCAGAATATTACATCTGCTCTTTTTTCTTTAAACTAAAACTAGCCAATCGTGTAAACTAGGAGGCCTCTCCAAGTGTACCCTTTTATCTAATTTCTGTTTGATTTTTTCTAAATACAACTATTTTACAGCGTGTTGCATTGAAGTTTTTTTAATAGTTTGTATCAGATGGTGCTTCTTCAAGTAATACTGCAGCTGATTTGGCTTTTTTGGATTCCCTCTCTGGAAGTATTGCACAGCATGCTGCGACCAATAACGGCGAACAGGTATGTCTATTGCGACATGTTTATGTTGTTATGGCATGTGATTTTTAAGATTATATATAATGTTCATTTATTTGATATGTACTGTATATACCATTATAGTAATAGCCATCCTGAATATAAGCACTGAATTTTACCACAAAACTTATTAACTCAAGTATAAGCCTAGGGAGGGAAATGTAGAAACTACTAAAAAATAAAAATATATCAAATTACATTAATTGAGGCATCAGTGGGCAGCAGTCTCCCCTCATTAATGAAATGCAGTAGACACAAGTCATAAAAAATTAATGGCTTTATCAGCTTCCAGTGCAGCAGTGTGCACAGAGACCGTTCTGTGCTCTTTGCCCATGCACACTGTATGAGATGGGATGGCGCCGCCTGATGATATCATACTCGGTGCGCATGGAAGAGTGCACAGATCTGTCTCTACCTGCAACAATGTGGTAATTAATTGTATGTGTGTCTTGCATACATACAATTGATTTTCTGCGCCTGTCATGGACCCACATTCTGCCGGCTTGTAAACTGCAGGCACCTTCCAACCCCAGGCCCTGCTTACTCAAGTATCAGCATAAAAGCTAAGATAGAAGCATGTGCTCAAAAGTTAGCTTATTCTTGGGTGTACATACGTTACATATAAGTGGCATGAAATTGGTTTTTAAACTTGTGAAAAGAACATTGAAGTGGTTATGGAATCACCAACTACTTATGGCAACGTGATACTGGACAGAAGAAACTGAGTGTTGTAGGAAAAGATTGAGTAGAACCTGATGTACAGTCATTTAGACACTGGGGGTCATTTACTAAGGGCCCTATTCGCGTTTTCCCGACGTGTTACCCGAATATTTCCGATTTGCGCCGATTTTCCCTGTATTGCCCTGGGATTTTGGCGCATGCGATCGGATTGTGTCGCATCGGCGCCGGCATGCACGCGAAGGAAATCGGGGGCCGTGGCCGAGCGAGAACCTGACGGATTCGGAAAAACCGCCGCATTTAAAACAATAAAAGTGTCGCTTAGGACGCGCTTACCTTCACTTGGTCCGGTCCGGTGAACTTGAGTGCGATCAGATGCTTTTCAGCGCAGCAGCGCCACCTGGTGGACGGCGGAGGAACTGCCTTAGTGAATCCCGGCCGGACCCGAATCCACCGCAGAGAACGCGCCGCTGGATTACAAACGGACCGGGTAAGTAAATCTGCCCCACTGTGTGGCTAAATAACTGCTCTCTGTGTTTGATTGTGCGTACTCCAATAGGCCATGACAAGGTGACTGACTGCTGTGCTTGTTTAATAATTTGGTCCCTATTATTTAATACAGTATGCTGTGTACAAACAAGGGAATGTCATTGAAATGGAGAGTAGGTAGATGATGTGAGGGGAGAGGGTCATAGTTTATAGCAATCATTTGCTGAGTTTACAGCTTGCAGGTCCACAAGAGAAAATTAAAAGCGCATTTTCCGGCATTCGTTCTCTATGAAGAAGGACACATTTCTTATTATTAAACATTAAGAGAATAAATTCCTGTTGAGCTTCTTGAGATTTAATAACCTCTGCTAATAGTTTTTCTATTATGTTCTTATCGGTCAAGATAAAGTTAGTTTTAGATTACTGTGCTCATACCTCTGTGGTAGGTCAAGGTTGTACTTTTATTTGATGGAGGTGATAGCAGAAATATGTCTCCTATGAAAACAGTTCGACAGTCATTGAAGGCTTTTGGGACAAGTTCAAACTCTGTTCACGTTACAATAGTTGTTTTTTTGTTTAGCTGATTTTAGCTCTCTTTTCTGGGGTGTCTATTAGGCCCTGATCGTGAGAGTCTCGTGCAGGAGGATAATGCGGGTCCTTGTTGGCTTATGCTGCAGAGCTATGGATACGCAGGCTGCTGTCTACAGGAAAATATAATAGGGCTATCCTCTTCTAGAAATAACTCCAAATTTGAGGCAGTACAAAACTATAGTATGGTCTTATAAACTTGTATTTTAAATATCAGTCATAAGAAGTATGTAATCTTGCCATTTGTGAAGTCCTTAGTTTATTAAGCATTTTTATAATATAATAATCTATTTATATATAGCGCCATCATATTCCTTAGCTATATGCATTCATTCATACCTTTCATATTTTTAATGTTAAGGCTCAAGCTACAAATGACCCATGGTCAAGTTGGAATCCACCTAAACCTGCAACCAACAACTCAAGTGACCCTTGGGGTGCAAACCAGAAAAACTCCACATCAGACAACTGGGATACTGCATTTGGTCATCCACAGGCATACCAGGGTCCAGGTGAGATGAACATGGTATTCAGTCATATTAGTCATATATATATATATATATTTTTTTTACATCAAAACATTTTTATTGATGATTTTGTGTTTTTCAAAAACAATACAGTTACACAATACAAACATTCATATATGCATAATTACACAGACCAATAGGCCAGCTAAACATCTGGCACGACAGACAACACATAACCTAACACTCAACCCCCCCAGCCGGTCGCAGCCAGCTAACTCCCCTAGTCATATATTTATATAATATCAAACGTGCCTCTGGGCAAGTAATTTGTTTTTGTTTTGTTTTGTTTTGTTTTTGGTCCTTGTTTTTTTACTGGTTCTAGACCAGTGGTGAAAATGTGCATTCGAGTTGTGGTTTCTGCTCTGTAACATACATTTTTATCTTGCTGTTTGTATGGGTGAGGTTACTACATCTATGAGACCAGCGGCAGGAGTGGCCTTCTCCCAATACAACTGCCAAGACCAGTGATAACTGTTCTTGAAAGTTTTCCCCATTTGATATCAAATCGTAGGTGTTTGACAAAGAGTCTTGGTCTTTAGAAGGCTTGGTAACCCATATATGTTACTTATGACAAAAATGTATTCATCTTTTTTCTTCATTTGCATTCTGTTTTTGACATCTTGGTTTAACCATTCAAATTCTTTGGCCTCTCCCTTTTTCACATTACTGTTATTTACAGAATCCTCACAACTCCATTGAAATTATTATAGTATTTTAGTGTAGAATAGGGCTCTACCGTAGCTTCTTCTTCCGACAATACAAAATTGATCTTTTGCCTAAATACTTTTGAAGAACCCCTCCCCCCCTTTTTTTTTCTTTTTTATAAAATTAGGAGCTGTTGATGATGATGAGTGGGATGATGACTGGGATGATCCAAAATCCTCTCCGCCTGGTTACCTCGGCTACAAAGATTCAGAGACCTCAGATGTTGGAGCAGCTCAAAGGGCTGGAGGAAAGCAAAGCTCTATGAAGATACCTCTTAACAAGTACAAGAAATTTAGATTTTTACATCGTACTGATTATAATAATGTGATGCAATTTCACCTTCCATATATTGCTGTCAGTTTATTGTAAGCTACAAAATTAAAGATCATGAGGGAAGTTACCTCTTCTCCTCTGCATGCAATATGTCCTAACCTAACGTGAAGCTACAGCACAGAAGGGCTCTGGTAATGCCTTCAAAGCACCCTCTGGCTTATTAGCATAATTGTAAAAGTTGGTTTTGGAAGGAAGTAAGGAGGCAATGGGTAGCAAATATAAGAAAAATACTACAGCCATGGTGCCTGGATCTATTAGTAAGTGCCCCTGGTTTATGTATGACCAGGTCAGCGGCTAATTTGCACCCTGGATGTACATTTTCAACCTCACCTGCTGTCATCGTTGACAACTGTCCAGATGTCCAACCCAGCTGTATACAACAGTCATAATAGCCATGATCCCAGCTGTTCAACCCTTTGACAGCGGCGTCTATAGGGATTCTGTATCTGGCCCCACCTCCCCCATGCCAGATTCACGGGTGTTCTGTATGGCAGCCCGGGGTTCAGGCGAGAACGTGTCTGAGACAGGATCTGTCAGTGTGCACGTCAGCCTATGCATGTGCATAGGCTGACTGCTGTAATACACTGCCATACATCAGTATATCAGCAATAACCACTTTTATATTTTGATAGGTATCACCACATCCCAAAATCCCCTAACATGTTTGTGATTTTTACTTTTTATTTAGTTTTACATCAGTTCTTGGGAAAAGGGGGGGGGGATTTAAATTTTTTATATTTTTTTTATTTTATTTTTTTTAGACCCTCTAGGGTACTTCAAACCTTGATGGTCTGATCGTTCCTACCGTATACTGCAAATACGACTGTATTGCAGTATATGACGTTTTTACATAGGATTCATGAGCCAGTGGTTCATTGTAACGAATCTTCAGAAACCATGCAGCGCCAATGCCCTGCCATTTTTTAAATGCCACCAGCGCCTTTGCCGGCGACAATCAAGGAGTTAAAGCCAGTGATTGGTGCTAGCACCGACCACGGGTGTTAACGATGGGTGTTTGCTGCAATATGAAGTCTGTATGAAGAGGGCTTACCCCATGAGCCCTCTTCATTAAATCCTTAATGGATATATCTCTCAGTGAGCGTTAATGCCAGTCGTTTTGGGTCGGTAGGATATATTGTTCTGTTAGACACTGCACTGAGCTGCTCTCTGCCTCTAGCCCACAACCCTTGCATTCCAAGAGGAGCTCACACAGAGACACATACTAGCAGAATGTCCGGTAGCTAAATGAAAGTGTATGTAAACCCTGTGCCCTGATGATCTAATAACATCTACTTAGAGAGTACACTATGGAATTTAGTGATAGGAGCTAAAACTGCAAAACTTGTAAAATTGTAAAACAAGGGGGTTAAAAATTATTACATTTTTTGTGAATAGATTTGTAAGCCTAATAAAACTTGTAACTTTTTTATGTTTACAGAGATGTGTTAGGGCTTGTTATCTGCGGGACAAATTGCACTTTTTGAGTGATGCCATTTAATATTCCATGCAATGTACTGGAAAACTGGAAAAGTGCTGTGAAATTGACAAAAAAAAACACATTTGTTCCGTTTTCTTTTGGGCTCTGTCTTTATGGAATTTATTTTGCGCTCCAAATGACACTTTTTCAGTATTTTTGGGGTCGCTACAATCCACAGGAATACCAAATTTATATAGGTTTTAATGGATTTAAACAGTTTCACACTTTGGGGTACGGACTTATGTAAGATTTTTTGCGGTATGTGCTGGCATATTAATTTATAGCAATTTGGGCCCTATATGACTGTTCAATCGTTTGATTCAAATATTCACCGATTAACAAATGAGGGAAAAGTGGTGATTTGGCGCTTTTTTCCCAATATGGTGTTCACGGAATAATCTTTTTTATATTTTGATAGAACAGGCATTTTGGGACATACCAACATATTATGTTTATGATTTTCACTGTTTATTTCTATATGTGTTCTAGGGAAAGGGGGTGATTTAAAGTTTTCCTTTTGTTTAAAATTATAGTACGTCCTGCTGCAAGTAGAGGTTACAGAAGACATATGGTTAATTTTAGTCTAACCGTCCAAATAAGTTACTATGTGTTGAGCATAACCTCTAGAAATCAGAAAATCACTAATTTCTTCAAAATTTTCACCAAATTTGAAATTTTTCCATAAATAAATGCAAAATATATTGCTAAGGTGAAGTTCTAAATGAGCTGGGTCCTTAAGGGGTTAAATGTAAAAATAAAAAGTTATGGCTTTCGGAAGGTGAAGAGTAAAAAACGGAAACACAAAAACAGAAAAGGGCTAAGGCTTCTAAAAGTTAAATCAAAGCATAGTCAGGTGTTAAAATTGCCCAAAGTCCACTTCTAAATCCCATTAAGAACTTGTGGTTTGATTTGAAAACTGTTGTTCGCAAATGTCCTCCAACCAATCTGACTGAGCTAAAAATATTTCGCAAATAATTAAAAGGGAAAATATTTCAGCCTCATGATGTGCAAAGTTGTAAGCATCATTCCCCAACAGACTGGCAGCTGTTATTGCACTTAAAGGTGGTCCAACAAAGTATTGACTCGAGGGGGGATGAATACAATTTCACAATTACGTCACAATTTTTCATTTCTTTCCATTTTTTTTCGCATTTTTTTCAGACTTTCACTTAAAATCATATCCATATTTGGTAGCAGTTGCTCTTGAGCATTTCTAAATGCTTCATTTAAACCTCCTACACAGAAGAAGTAATTGCACGTCCATGAACTGCAATAGGTTGCGCTTTTGCATCAGAAATGAAAGTTTACACATTAATTTGGTTTAGGGATATTATAGGCTTTGAATAAGGTTACATTTGTTATGGTAGTGGTTATGACAGGAGGCATGCATAAAATAATGTCTGCATTGACACCTTAATTCGTTGGAAGGCATTAGGACATAGAACATCACAGGTAGTCCCTAGTGACAGATGTGGCATAATAATTGTTTTGCTATTGTAGGTTCAAATGTCCATACACTCCTGGCACCAAAAAGGGGATTAATAATTTCATTCAAAGATAACATATCTTTTGTGTTTTTTTTTTTGTGTTTTTGGAGTATTTCTAAGTTTAAGCTATTTTTTTAATAGATTCCCTGGTTTTGGAAAGTCTGGAGTTGAACAGTATCTGTTATCCAAACAGATAACAAAACCCAAAGAAAAAATATCCATTATTGTAAGTCTTCCTCTATTGTACGTTGTGCGGCTTAAGGTTATCTCATTAGAAGTTTGAGGGTGCCCATTTACTGTTTATTTTTTATATTTTGCTCCGTAAGTCCCTCTATGGACATTGAGACTCTTGAGACCCACAGAACTGCTTGGAGGGGATAACATATGGGGATGGCGGCGGCATATGGATAAAAACCAGCAACGCGCCGTGCTACTTACTTTATGCACTTCGCTCTGCTGCTCCTTCCCCCGGAGAAGTGCATGCTCCCGATCCTCCGCTGTGCGGCGTGCACAATGTAAGAAGCACATCGCACAACAGCTCATGAAATGGGGGGAAGGAGTTCGGGCGGTGAATGCAATGTGATTAGAAAAGTTTTTAGACTTTACAGTTACCTCTTTAAGTTAACCCAGACATATGGCCTGGCTATGATTGGACAAGAGGCTCTGCCCCTGGCCAATCCTAGCCATAGCTAGTTGCGAGGGGCATTAATTTGCTGGATTGACCCATATGTCTGGGTCTAACGGGATGCCCCTGAGCCAGAACTAAAAATTTGGGCCTGCTACTATCTAATTATAGGTCTGTGTAATAGTGCAAAGATGTATTTGTAATTGTGTTTAATAATATATGTGTATAGGTCACTGTAACTGTAATGCATGTTGGTGACAATGTAAAACTGACATAGAATTTATCTGTCAGGTTAGGGTCACATCTGTGTTGTACAGCAGCAACACTATAGAGATGATTCAGCCTAAGATGCTGGGCTGCTAGTAATAATGCATTAGAGGAGAGCTCAGTCTTATGGGAAGTGAGGGAAAGCTGCTCTGACCTCAGTGCCCTTAGCTTATTTCACAACCAGAAGGTGTCCGCCCATAATTTTACAGAAAGGGGGCTGATAGATGTATCAGGCTGGATCTCTGTCTAGGAAGAAGCCAATAGCATGATATAGGTATTGTTGGGATTGTTGTAAAAGGCTCTATTCAGCAATACTAAAACTATTTTTGTCCATGTAAATTCAGAATTATGCTTTAAATATAAAACATTGTCTAACGAGAAATTGATTATTTTCGCAGATAGGAGATTATGGGCCAATGTGGGTTTACCCAACGGCAACATTCGACTGTGTTGTAGCCGATCCACGTAAGGGAACCAAAATGTACGGTCTGAAGAGTTACATAGAATATCAACTAACTTCAACGGTAAGTAAGATAAAAGAAACAAAATAATTTAATATTTAAATGCCAATATAATTTTTTTGTTTGAAAATGCATTGTAATAGATGAGCCTTTGCATGAAGGACTTGTGACTTTAGTGTTATCCGTCGAATAATATGTTTACAAGTTGCAATCCTACAGAGATTTTTGTGA
Organism: Engystomops pustulosus; assembly: GCF_040894005.1. Lineage (NCBI taxonomy): Eukaryota > Metazoa > Chordata > Amphibia > Anura > Leptodactylidae > Engystomops > Engystomops pustulosus. The sequence goes on along the minus strand of NC_092413.1, from coordinate 71,920,749 downwards.
AAAAAAATTATAACTTACCGTATATACTGTATAAGCTGGGTTTCTGCACAATTTTTGTGCTGAACATTTCCCACTCGGGTATATAAAAAAAAAATGAACTGAGTGCTCACCTTTCCGACGCCCCGGGCAGGTCCTCTTCTTAGCCTCTGCTGACATCACAGTTTGTGCACCAGCCAGGCCGTGCGCATGGACCCGTCCCTGACCTGGAGTGGGCGCACATTAAGTAAGAAGAAGAGCTGCCTGTGGTGTTGGAAAGGTGAGTACTCAGTTTATTTTATGTACTGGGGGCTGACTATATACTACACAATGCTGTCTGGCTATATACTAAAGGGGGCTGTCTGGCTATATACTAAAGGGGGCTGTCTGGCTATATACTAAAGGGGGCTGTCTGGCTATATACTAAAGGGGGCTGTCTGGATGTATACTAAAGGGGGCTGTCTGGATGTATACTAAAGGGGGCTGTCTGGATGTATACTAAAGGGGGCTGTCTGGTTGTATACTAAAGGGGTCTGTCTGGTTGTATACTAAAGGGGGCTGTCTGGATGTATACTAAAGGGGGCTGTCTGGATGTATACTAAAGGGGTCTGTCTGGTTGTATACTAAAGGGGTCTGTCTGGTTGTATACTAAAGGGGGCTGTCTGGTTGTATACTAAAGGGGACTGTCTGGTTGTATACTAAAGGGGGCTGTCTGACTGTATACCACTGGGGGCTCGGCTGACTGTATACCACTGGGGGCTCGGCTGGCTGTATACCACTGGGGGCTCGGCTGGCTGTATACCACTGGAGGCTCGGCCCCTTTACAGAAAGGGGGCTGATAGATGTATCAGGCTGGATCTCCGGCTAGGAAGAAGCCAACAGCATGATATAGGTATTGTTGGGATTGTTGTAAAAGGCTCTATTCAGCAATGCTAAAACTGACTCGGCTGGCTCGTGTCAATAGGTTTTCCCAGTTTTTAATGGTAAAATTAGGTGCTTTGGCTTTCACTCGGTTCAGCTTATACTCAAATATATATACGGTAACTATCAGACAATGTTCATCAGACAGCTCCACTTGTCCTGGGTTACTACAAGCTAAACTTTCATGTACTTCAATGAGAGTGGTGCAGAAAGTACATGTACCGTGGGGGTAAAAAGTATTTAGTTGGCCACCAATTATGCAAGTTCTTCCACTTAAAAAAATGAGAGAGGCCTGTAACTGACATCATACATAGACCTTATCTATGAGAGACCAAATAAAAATTACATTGTTTGATAATTTTTTTGGAAATTAGGGTGGAAAATATGCAAACAGCATGTACAGAGCTGTGTTATGGCTTATTTTCTACGTAACAAATTACAGTTCAAAATGGTGGTAGTTAATATTCCATGCCGTGTACTGGGAAGCAGGAAAAAATTTCCAAATGCAGTGAGATTGGTAAAAAATATGCATTTGTGCCGTATTCTTGTGGGCTTGGATTTTACGGATTTCACTGTATGCCCCAAATGACATGTCTACTTTATTCTTTGGGTCTTTACGATTACGGGAATACCAAATTTGTATAGGTTTTATAATGTTTTCATACATTTACAAAAATTATAAACTCATGTACAAAAAATTTTTGGGGGATTTTGCCATCTTCTGGAGCTAATAACTTTTGTGTATTTTGGTATATGGAGCTTTGGAAGGTGTCCTTTTTTTTGCGGCTTTTGATGACATTTACAATTTTATCTTATTAGGACTGTATGACCTTCTTTTTATAGAATTTATTATATTTTGATAGATCGGGCATTTTCGGAAGCGTCGATGCCTAATGTGTTTATGACTTTTTACTGTTTATTTATATTTATATCAGTTATAGGGAAAGGGGGGTGATTTAAGTTGAACTGATCGCACATTGTAATGAATAGGTTAACCCAAAGCAGCCTCGGGCCTTCGGAAGACCCGAGCCTGTCATGGCGATGGATCGCCGCTCCCCAATGACATCACGCCGTCATCACCGTTCCCATGCGTCGCCGTCTTAATGAAGCCGCCAGCGGCGATCAGCAGGAAAACACCTACAATATGCAGCAAAGACTTACCGGCTATGGAGAGCCCTGTCCATGCACCCGGCATGTGACGTACTTGTCGGTAAGGGGTTAAGAGGCCCCTCTGTCCTCCACCGATTACCTGTAGTAACGGCTCCTTTTTGAAATTATCAGTATAAAAGACACCTGTCCATAATCTCAAACACTCTAAACTCCACTATGGTCAAGTCCATATGGACACCAGAAACAAAATTTGTAGACCTGCATCAGGCTGGAAAGACTGAATCTTAGTGTGAAGAAATCAGCTGTGGGAGCAATAATTAGAAAATGGAATACGTATAACACCACTGATAATCTCCATCGATCAGGGGCTCCACTCAAGATCTCATCCCGTGAGTTCAAAATGATCACAAGAACAGTGAGCAAATATCCCAGAACCACACAAGAGGGGGGGGGGGGTGGCATAGTGAATTTCCTGCCGAAAGCTTGGACCAATGTAACAAAGGCTACTATCAGTAACACACTATACCGCCAGGGACTCAGATCCTGCAGTGCCAGACGTATCCCCCTGCTTAAGCCACTGCATATCTGGCCTGTCTGAAGTTTGCTAGAAAACATTGGATGTTTCAAAATAATATTACAAGAATGTGATATGGTCAGATGAAACCAAAGTAGAACTGTTTGCTAGATACACAACTCTTTGTGTTTGGAGGAGAGTGAATTCTGAGTTGCATCCAAAGAACACTATACCTACTGTGAAGCATGACGAGGGTCTGTTTCTCTTGCAAAGGGACCAGGATGGCTGATTTGTGTACATGGAAAAATTAGTGGGGCCATGTATCGTGAGATTGCAAACCTCATTCCATCAGCAAGGACATTGAAGATGAAACTTGGCTGGGTTTGTCAGCATGACAATGATCCCAAGCACATCTCCAGGGTAATGAAAGAATGGCTTCCTAAGAAGCATTTCAAGGTCCTGGAGTGGGCAAGCTAGTCTCTATAACTCAACCCATAGAAAAACTTCTGAGGGAGTTGAAAGTTTGTATTGCCCAGTGACAGCCCCAAAATGTCACTGCTTTAGAGGAGATCTGCATGGAGGAATGGCCAACATACCAACAACGGTGTGTACCAACCTTATGAAGACTTACAGAAAATGTTTGATCTCTGTCAAAGTTTTTAGATGAACATTAATTATTGACCAAATACTTATTGTCTATCATAATTTGCAAATAAATTCTTAAAAAATCAGACAATGTGATTTTCTGGATTTGTTTTCTCATTGTGTCTCTCATAGTTGAGGTCTATCTATGATGTCAATTACAGGCCTCCACCGTAGCTGTTACATTATCTACAGAGCCTTTTTCTTCAACTCCATCCATGGTGTGAATCAGCTGACTACCTGTTGATAACCTATCCTATACATAGATTGTGCCTGGAAATCCCCTTTAAGAGACCTCCTTCACGGGTCTATGTTTGAGCAGGACCAATACTGATCAATGCTCATTGTCACAACGGTCATTTCTTCCCCCAGTAAATGCAATTTCTTGGCAGCATGCTGGCAATAATACAGTCAGCCAACAAATGAGTGTTTTATTGGCTGATTGACACCATGCATTTATGGTACAATTATTGGGAACAAGTATTCCTGTGAACATTTGTTGCCATTGATCTACCAATGTAATGGACCTTTCGCAATCTTATAGCCTCTCTGGACTTTTTTATAGTGTTTTTATAGTTTATTCCTATTCTCTTCTAGAACACAAACCGATCAGTAAACCACAGATATAAGCACTTTGACTGGCTGTATGAGCGCCTCTTGGTGAAATTTGGCTTGGCTATTCCCATTCCTTCTCTTCCAGACAAACAAGTTACAGGTAAGATTTTAAGAATTCTAAGAATTTTAAGTTTTTAGAAAAAGTTATAGCTAAAACAAACATGCACGCTCAATCAATGAATCACAGACTAAATGGTGTCTGGATTTTATAGACCGAACACTGTGACGGGATGAGACTCCAAGTGTCATAGCTATGTAAGATGCAAGGTCTGCCTGTTTCCTTGCAGAATAAAAGCATTCTACTGTATTCCTATTCTCAGTACTGTGGGAAAGAAGGGATTTCTTGCATCCTACAGAACTATGATATTTGGACCATAAAATTCAGCCATTAAATAGTTGGTGTGGTTTAGCTCTTAGGGTGGTAGATTCGCAGCAATCCATTTTTATATATCTACATCAATCTGCAACATTTGCAAAAAGCATATTTAGGCTGTCACAGCAAATTATGCTATAAATTAACCACATGTGGACATACTCTGGTGCTGGTTTGTAGTGGCCTAATCTCACTCGTCAATAAAAGTACATACACTCACCGGCCACTTTATTAGGTACCCCATGCTAGTAACGGGTTGGACCCCCTTTGCCTTCAGAACTGCCTCAATTCTTCGTGGCATAGATTCAACAAGGTGCTGGAAGCATTCCTCAGAGATTTTGGTCCATATTGACATGATGGCATCACACAGTTGCCGCAGATTTGTCGGCTGCACATCCATGATGCGAATCTCCCGTTCCACCACATCCCAAAGATGTTCTATTGCAGTGGTGGCGAACCTATGGCACGGGTGCCAGAGGTGGCACTCGGAGCCCTCTGCGTGGGCACCTAGGCCATCACCCCAGAATGAAGTTCACCAGACAGGACTCAAAGAATCTTCCTGGAGAATCTTCCTACAATGATAGACGAATTTGCCCTCCTCCTTTCAACTGGGTTGGTGTCCTTAGGAGGCTGAACGATTGAAAATTGTCAAAGAACAAGGAGAAATAAATTACTGCTTAAATTGCTGTGCCCGCACTTTGCAATGAATAAGTGGCTTTTAGTTGAAGTTTGGGCACTCCGGCTCTAAAAGGTTCGCCATCACTGCTCTATTGGATTGAGATCTGGTGACTGTGGAGGCCATTTGAGTACAGTGAACTCATTGTCATGTTCAAGAAACCAGTCTGAGATGATTCCAGCTTTATGACATGGCGCATTATTCTGCTGAAAGTAGCCATCAGATGTTGGGTACATTGTGGTCCTAAAGGGATGGACATGGTCAGCAACAATACTCAGGTAGGCTGTGGCGTTGCAACGATGCTCAATTGGTACCAAGGGGCCCAAAGAGTGCCAAGAACATATTCCCCACACCATGACACCACCAGCCTGAACCATTGATACAAGGCAGGATGGATCCATGCTTTCATATTGTTGACGCCAAATTCTGACCCTACCATCCGAATGTCGCAGCAGAAATCGAGACTCATCAGACCAGGCAACGTTTTTCCAATCTCCTACTGTCCAATTTCGATGAGCTTGTGCAAATTGTAGCCTCAGTTTCCTGTTCTTAGCTGAAAGGAGTGGCACCCGGTGTGGTCTTCTGCTGCTGTAGCCCATCTGCCTCAAAGTTCGACGTACTGTGTGTTCAGAGATGCTCTTCTGCCTACCTTGGTTGTAACGGGTGGCGATTTGAGTCACTGTTGCCTTTCTATCAGCTCAAACCAGTCTGCCCATTCTCCTCTGACCTCTGGCATCAACAAGGCATTTCCGCCCACAGAACTGCCGCTCACTGGATGTTATTTCTTTTTCGGACCATTCTCTGTAAACTCTAGAGATGGTTGTGCGTGAAAATCCCAGTAGATCAGCAGTTTCCGAAATACTCAGACCAGCCCTTCTGGCACCAACAACCATGCCACGTTCAAAGGCACTCAAATCACCTTTCTTCCCCATACTGATGCTCGGTTTGAACTGCAGGAGATTGTCTTGACCATGTCTACATGCCTAAATGCACTGAGTTGCCGCCATGTGATTGGCTGATTAGAAATTAAGTGTTAACGAGCAGTTGGACAGGTGTACCTAATAAAGTGTCCGGTGAGTGTATATATATATATTGAATATTGGCAGCAATCCTCTGTGCGTAAACAGAGATGTACTGTGATTGGCCAAACAAATGAACGTTAGCTTGTTTCTCTGCCAATTGGCAACATAAGTGCATGGATCAATTATAAATAACAAGCTTTCCTTTTAAGTGCAGAATCAGCAGTAGGGTCACAGTGGTGTTCCTTTTAAGTATGGGAATATGGTGTAGTATAGGGTTCCACAAAGTCTTTCCATAGTAGTAACAAAAGGATGCGAGACTTCAACAAGGATTGAAAAGCAGCTCTTGTGACCACCCTCCTTCCCTAGTAAATACCCTAAAGACTGCCAATGTAGTGCCTGGTGGCAAATAGGGCCTTGAAAAGATCTATAGTGTGAATTGGTGGGACCTGCAGCTAACCCATGCAGCTTAGTATTGGAAATAACCAGCATAGATATAAGAAGAGTATGAAAATAGAATAAAATCTATCATTAAAACCAAGCATGATAAACTAAGGAACATACTCATAGATCCAGGCACTGTGACTGTGGTGATCTTCTTATATTAGTTATCCATTGATTTCCATCTAAAATAAATTATTAAAATTATGCAAATCATCCTGAATGGTAGTGGAGGAGCCCCTAAGTGCTGTAGTTCGACAGGCTATTACAATGTTCAGAACATGTCTCGCCCTCTCCCTGCTTTCTCCCTCCTCCCTCTACCTTTGTAACTTAGCAGCTACAGGAAGTGGATTCGGAGACCTGCTCTGCTCATTGTAACTTTACTGAGGGGCTCTGGTAACAACCCCAGGAGCCCTGCAGGCTAATTGGCATAATTTATAAACGTTAACCTGTGTCTGTAGCACAGATAGAGGTGGTTTAAACGTTGCTAAGCTTTTCTTCCTTTCCAACATGCATAGTTCTCAGTGAACATCATTGGATCAAGCATCTATATCCTCCTTTCTGTTTGTTAACATTATTGAACAGTTTGTGTGATGTGTGTGATACCTGTGCCTAAAAAGCAGGGACAACTTGAACTTACAGCTGACTTACAGATTTGCAGGAGAGGTGTATTGCATATTGTAGAGGACAACTATGGCTTTTAATGTAATGTCCCAGTATTTATATTGAAACGTTACCTGGGGTTGCATGGGGGTTGAATGAAGGACATGCACTCTGTAGCTGTCCTTCAGTGAAATGCACCACCCAGGTTAATATTTGTGGTATTAGAAGGTTTACCTTTTTAACTTTGTATTGTTACAATACAAGGATGTTAGCAAAATGTGATCTTAACTAAAGGAAATCCATTTCCTGGATGTTTAACACCATAATTTATAGCTCATCATTTTAGGATTTGCATGTTTCATCTTGTTTCTTGTTATTGTTTACCAGGGAATAAAAAGATTTCTTTATTTCAGTCCTAACACTTCAGTTTATGATATATATGTATGAAGTTTTCTGATATACTTTGAAAGTAAATTCTTTGCATTTTTATAGAATGGTTTTCTAGTAAATGAAGGTCTCTGTTGCATATGACAGATAGAAGTTTTCCATGAGGAATGTCTAGAGCTTATATTCTTTTGTGACATCTTATATGGTTCAGGGCTATTTAGCATTTACAGTAGTACCAACTGACATGTTTTAGCTAAGGTATGCTCAAATGAGGGACTTTTTCAACTGAAAAAAAACTAATTGATGTGAAAAAAATCTGCAGCATAAAGAGGACTAATAGGGTATATTGAGAAACTTATGAGTAACAGGATGAGCCACAGGTTGTATAAAAGTAACATAATTTGATACAGCATGTGTTTTCTCCATTATGTCTGGCTTGGAAGAATGTTTTTCCTTTTGTGTCTTATGCCAGATGAGTCAGAAACACCAGACCGGAAAAGAACTCCAGTCCTGGATACGTTTTTGATTTAGTAAGAGAGAAAGTAAAAAGAAAAAAAGAATACCTTATATACTCGAGTATAAGCCTAGTTTTTCAGCACAAAAAATGTGCTGAAAAACCCAAACTCGGCTTATACTCGAGTCAAAAAAATAAATATATCTAAACTCACCTTTCCGGCGACCCCTGTATATCTTCTGTGCGATCTGTCTGGCAGCGGCGGCAGGCTATATACACTGGGGCAGGGTGCGGCAGGCTATATACATTGGGGCAGGGTGCGGCAGGCTATATACACTGGGGCAGGGGCTGGCAGGCTATATACACTGGGGCAGGGGCTGGCAGGCTATATACACTGGGGCAGGGGCTGGCAGGCTATATACACTGGGGCAGGGGCTGGCAGGCTATATACACTGGGGCAGGGGCTGGCAGGCTATATACACTGGGGCAGGGGCTGGCAGGCTATATACACTGGGGCAGGGGCTGGCAGGCTATATACACTGGGGCAGGGGCTGGCTATATACTGGGGAGGCTGTGACCAATGCATTTCCCACCCTCGGCTTATACTCTAGTCAATAGGTTTTCCCAGTATTTTGTGGTAAAATTAAGGGCCTTGGCTTATACTCGGGTCGGCTTATACTCGAATATATACGGTAATCATTTTGTATTAAAAAAATATATAAAAAAGAGATATGGAAAAACTTGCATCTCTAGACCAACTTGAAGTTTGATCCTTTGCTTGTATATCAGAAAACTACATTTATGAATTGGGTAGAAGTCATGTGTTTCTGCATATGGAACCTGTGCTTAGATGACCACATGGGGTGGTGAATAAAACAGCCTATAGCTACTGAGCACATATTTGTGGTGTTTCTGTGAGGCATGTTCTCTCTATCCATTCTGTTCCGTCATGGGACCAAGTATTATTAATAAAGCTTCTTCACAGACGCCTTACAGCTGATCATTGCGTCCTGGGGCTAAAATAAAGCATACAGAGAGCTTTACCAGAGGTCACAGTGGAGGGAGAGGGTCATCTGTAAGTCAGGTGTCCTTAAAGTACATATGTAAGCCTACTCCTGCTCCCGGCCGAGGAGCTAGGAGAGAACGCATGCCCCGCTCTCTTCATGCCCCGGCTCTGACATCAGCCCGAGCGCCGTCGGTACATTTACATTTTTTAAATGTATTTATTTTCTGAGCTAATATTCTTTTTCTTTATACATTATGCACTAATTGGAACAGTTTTTAAAGAAATGGGCATCTAATGCTGGAGATCAACCATCAGTCAAACTGATGATAGGTGTCATTTTAAAGAGCCTGAGGTATTAATGGAGCCTGGAGCCCCTCAGGCTGATTTGCATACAGCCTTTCATCCTAGTGGTAGATGTCCTTTAAGTCGGGGACCGCCTGTATTCGACCAAAAGTATTTTTACACCCAACCATGACGTCTATATGAGCTTGCCAGACATCCTGAAGTAAACCAAGTAATTTAGTGTGGCTTTTGTCTTCATTTTCCAGTTAAAACAAGCTTCAATCTTCTAAGGGTGTATTCACATAAACGTATGCCTGCCCTGCTATAGCTAATCATGCTGAAGAGGAGGGAGCTGCTCACCTCCCCCCTCCTCTCCTAAGAAAATAATGCTGTACGGCTGTTCATACAGCTGAAGATTAGAGCACGCTCTATCTTTGTTTGTGGCAAAGGTACAGTGTGCTCACTCGTTGTGCTCACTTCACCATGCCAAGCCACCATAGGCCAGCCAAATATACATCCCCAGTTAGATCATGTGAATACAGAGCTGCATTCACACAAAGGCTGCATTCACACAAACCTATGCCTGCCCGGCTAAGGCGATCCCTCCCCTCTCCATAACAATGCATGGTGGTCGGGCCGTAACATGGGGAAAGATAGGACATGTCCTATGTTTTCACATGTGCGGAGCTGTACGGTGCCGCACTTGTGCGAGCCCTCTCCATGCACCGGCACTCATCGGTAACGGGTTAAAGAAAATCTACCATCAAAATCAAGCTTCATAAACCATGTTCACTCACTCAAAGATCCAGGCACTGTGACTCTGGTAATCTTCTTATATTTGTTATCCATGGCTGGCTTCCTTCTAAAATTAAACTTTTAAAATTAAGCGAATGAGCTCAATGGGCTCTGGGGGTTTCTCCAGAGCACCTCAGTGATGTCTTTTCACTGGTTGTTACTGTGAGCTGAGCAGGTCTCCTGTCCCCCTGCACCTGCTTCTGCAATATTACACAGGCAGAGTCAGGAAGAAAAGAACAGAAGACGTGTTCTGCTCATTGCAACAACCAGTGAAAATATATTATTGAGGGGCTCTGGAAACGCCCCTAGAGCTCCTTAGGCTTATTTGGTGCGTGGATCTGTACATCTGTACATAAGTGTCCCTGGTTTATCATTCTTGATTTTGATGGTAGATTTTCTTTAAATAGAGTATTTGTTATTTGTTGCCATCTGCCATGGATTTTCCTCTGTAATCACAGTTGATGAGAAGACATTTAGTAGATTCTCCCTTTATTCCTATCTTGACTAGTTCCAAATTGGGTCAGCTGGAGTTTTCAATGGTCAGGGGACAAGTAATGTGCAGACCCTTATTGTGCTGAAACCAACCTATTGAGGCGGACTTTCTTTTACAGGCAGTCCCCGGGTTACTTACAAGATAGGTTCCATAGGTTTGTTATAATTGTAGATCCAGACAATTTTTTTTTTTTGCCCCAGTGACAATTTGAGTTTTTACTGTAATTGGACCAAGGATTATCAATAAAGCTTCATTACAGACACCTTAGAGCTGATCATTGCAGTCTGGGACTAATGTAAAGCATTCAGAGAGCTTCATCAGAGGTCACAGTGGGCAGAGGAGTCTGTCTTTAACTAGGGGTTGTCTGTAAGTCGGGTGTCCTTAAATAGGGGACCGCCTGTATTTGGGGTGGTAAAAACAAGTGGCCTATGTCTTTAAGCCACAAATTATAATAAAAGAAGAGGCAAAAGTAAAATAAGATTATTAAAGGGGTTATCCGGGTTTAAAAATCTTTTTATGGCCAGGCTGGGGAGGGATAGTTAAACATGTACTTACCTCCTCCGCTGCTGCCGATGTCCCGCGCCGCGGTCACTTCGATCCGTGCCCCTGTAAACAGACAGGGGCACGGAAGCCGCGCACAGGGAGCTTCCGGTCCGCGTTGTGGACGGCTCCTCCCATCCGTCCCTATCTCAGCGTTGTAAGCGCTGGGAGATGGTGCGCATGGGAGAATCCGGCCGGCCGGAAGCTCCCTTTGTGCCGGTGTAATGAAACCGGCGCTCGGAGAAGACGGGCTGCGGCGCGGGACATCGGCAGCACCGGAGGAGGTAAGTACATGTTTATTATGTTTAAATACCCTCCCCAGCCCGGCCATAAAAAAAATTTTAAACCCGGATAACCCCTTTAAACACTAGATCTGTTATGTGTGTCAGGGTGAGGATGTACCTTTTTCGGTTATATGACAAAGATATACACATGTGTGGTCTATTTTTTGTCTAATGATAACAAACTGCTATTCTATGTTACACTGCTAGTTTAACAGCATGTTCTGCTAGCTACGCAAACCATGTTCAGCATGTGAGTAACTCTTGATTGATCTCCAAAATTTTTAGACTTCATAGCATAGAAAGAAAAAATATTAGTCTGCTCACCTCCTGCATTATACCACATTGCCTGTAGATCACACTGCAGTTTCATTATGACTGGCTCGCTTTTGGCGGGACAGTTGGGCGAGGGAGAGAGCACTGCAGAGGACCTGCTCTGTCAGATATCATGTGAAGCACTTTGTCTGCCAGGACAGCGGTCAGGAGGATCTGACAGTGCTGAATACTCCTGACCTTCGGACAGATGCAAGCACTTTTTAACAAGACTTTTTTTTTCCCCCAAAAAAAATCCCCCCCCAAAAAATTGAAACTCCCCAGAGATGTGAAGATATTTGTACAGCAGGTTTTTCATCTGAAGTTTGTTTGGTTAAAACACAAGTAAGTCATGTGTAAGTCTGTATGTAGTTATGCACACATTTTCCATTTTTAAATACACATTAAAGTCATGCATACAGTGTGCTAGGGCAGTGCTGGCTAGAATGCTGCATTTATACTGCATGATTTTTATGTGAATGGAAAAAATGGAAAATGTGAGTATAACTAAAATAAAGAAATTTGATCTGATTAATGGACAAGCTACGCTATATACATTCCTTCATTCCTAAAGAGGACACCAAGGATCTGCAATTCTCTGCAAGGTGAAGAGAAGAACATCTAGCGAGACGATCTGGATTTTGACTTATTCTCATTCTATATTGCAATATTTTTCACTCAAGCTTGATGTCTTTCATGTGAAAAAATCTTAGAAAGATTTGATGTAAAGCTGCAGTCACCATCGGAAAGTGTGATGTGAATTGAATTATGATTATTAATACTTTTATCTTTTAGGCCGCTTTGAAGAAGAATTTATTAAGATGCGTATGGAGCGGTTACAGGCTTGGATGTCTCGAATGTGTCGACATCCTGTTATATCCGAGAGTGATGTTTTCCAGCAGTTTCTTACTTTCCGAGATGAGAAGGTATATTTTTAATGTATTCATTAATTGGTTATAGGATTGGTTTCTATATTAACTGTGTTGCATTTCTAATCTAAATAGTTGTCTGGGTCCCCATCCCTTCTTTCTTCAGTGTTGCTCATCTCAAAACCACCCCTCCATGATCCTCTCTCTCCTTCTCCATCCTCTTGCTTACGTTGGCTCACTATGATAAGCGATACTGTGGCAGTAAGGAGCTATGCAAAATCACTACCGAGTTTGCAGAGCTCCTCACCCTCTAGTAATCGGGCCTATTTACACATTCACACTGAGAATGACAACACTTCTCATTGCGCCTGACCAAGGAAGGAAGCGTACCGCACAAGCACGAGTATCGCTTGCTGAGGTCAGCCAACGTATAAAAGAGGAGGAAGGAAGAGAGAGGATTTGTGTGAGGGGGGGTTCGATGAGCAACGCTGAAGGGAACAGGGATTGGAGCGAAGACAACCTTTTACATTTGAAATGACCTCTCCCCATCTAAACCCATACTCAGCACTGGGGTACTGGCATAAGATAAACTAAAGAATTGTGAAGGATTATAGTGATTTATGTAGTAACAAAAAGATGATTTACATTCAGCATTAAATTTCCTTGTAACCTGTCATACCCAAATATGCCCTTGGAGATAACAGGTTCCCTTTAAACCCTTTGTGACTGATGGTCATTGGTGCCTTAATGTCCAGGTCAATTTTTGATGTTCTGCTATGCACTTCTTTAAATGACGATCTCTATGGAAAAATCCAAAGACACATACAGCGCAAATGCAGTTTCTTTGCGGCTTTTTTTGGCAGCCAAAACAATGTGGCTTTACAGGCGGGGTAAAATAAAATGGAAAACAAAAGCTGGCTTGTCTGAACACTACCTGAATAGCAGTGATTCCCTCTCTAGAGAAAAAGCGTTTTCACAGCGGCTGGCGCAATGTCTCTCACAAAGTGCTCTAGCCCAGTATGCAGCTCTGGGTTAAAAACCCTCTTCCCAGATGCACTTGGTAATTAGGACTGTGCAGGCTTTTGTCAGTGCATTAAACCTTTACCAGAGGTAAGGAAGTAATCTGAAAGGAATATATACCCGTCTATTACCTTCCCAGTCGCTGTCCTACAATATGTACAGCATTATTCCATCACCCTTTCCCAGCCTACCTATAGATGCAGTGGGTGCATGTACTTCTGCAAAGCGGAAATCTTTCCAGCTTATTCTATATTCTGCCTTCAGTTGACACTCTCCTGAACCCTGGAACCTAGGAACACAATTCTGGTGTTAAACAGGAGAATCTCTTTAATATGATATAAGCATACTTAACAGAAACAGAGATGTCTATTCTTAAAATTACAATCGGATATAGAAAGCTGTACATAAAAATCTAAATGTTTTAGTACAACTTTAAGGGTAGATATATGTAGTTCTTTGAAGCATTTATACATAATACATATTATATATTTAATATGACCCCAGAATTTTGTTTTTAGGTGCCAGGGTTATGGAGATATAGTCGTTTGGCCACTGCCATGACATTTATAAACGTCCCTACTGCACAGGGCATGTGCAAATCTCAGCCTTTTGTACCATAAGGTATTGGCATTTATGGCTGCCAAGGGAAGCCGCAAAGTCTGCTTTTACAGTACTGTTCAAAATAAATTGGAAAAAATCACCCTATTTATAGTCCACAAACACTGCAAAAAAAAAAGAGAAAACCTGTTTCAAGTCTAAATATATGTAAAGTAAATTGCTGAAAAATGGCTAATCTTATTTTATCCTTTAAATTTAAAGGAGTGGAAGACTGGCAAAAGGAAAGCAGAGAAAGATGAACTAGTTGGCAGCATGATTTTTTTTACTATAGAACCAGAAGCGCCGGACTTGGACATAATAGAAGTGTAATGCTTTTGTACTTGATTTCTTTTCTTAAGTTGCCATATAAGTGAATGAATTTCTCTATATTTTTATGCTTTAATTGTAATTTTAAATGAGCTATAGTTAGTAATGAAAGGTTTAAACTTTCTGTACAAGCCATGTTTGTGCAAAAATGTTTGGAATGGTAGTCACTAGAAGTACACGACCATTGTTGGTCCATGAATCCTAAACCTTACTCTGGCTGTACTTCATGGACTGACCACAGTGAAGAAGCATCATTGTGCTAATTAATGCAATGAGTCCCTTCTTTCAGAACAGCAGGGCAGACCTGCAATCTGGATTATAGTTCTAGGTCAGTGCTGGTAACCCCACATAGAAGTGTCTGTACAGTATTTTAGTAGACCTCTGTAGGGCCCCTTTAAATGTCTTTTTTTATTTTAACCATAAAATCTTTTCGAGTCTGGTGTGTGCAATAACATATTTATTCTTATCAAACATTACTAACTTTCAATGCTATATTGAAAGAGAATCTTCATCAGGAGTATGCAGAGCAGGAAATTACATTGTTGCAATTTATTTTATGCTCCGTCACAGACTGGTTTATAAACTGGTTTAGTCTTTTTATTTTTTGTTTGTTTTGCACCTATGGCTTATAAACTCCAGTCCATCTATGCAGATCACTTCTGCCCCATAGAGGTTTGTTTGCCCCTGTTGTTGGAGACATTTGCCCAAAATAAATTCTGCTATCAATTTCTAGATTTTAAAAGAAGTTTACCATTTGATTTCATGCATTATAAACTAAACAAACCTTGAGAATGCTGTAGTTACACTGATGCAGAAGTATATCTTGTGCTGAGTGGTTTTGCTGAAAAAATTATGATAACAAAGCTCTGTCGCTTCTGTGCTAGATTTACGCACTTTTCATCTCACATTAAGTATGCACTTGTTCGGAGAATTATGTAATCACTGTGTTTTGATTACTTCTGCCTGTCAGGCAATCGCTGCTCCGTCCCCCAGCTGCTGTGTATAAGTCATCCAGCTCAGGTTGATTAGTCCTTTCTAGACTGTTCAAAAAACTCTGTGTAATGTGTTTATCAACAGAAGGCTGAAATACCCGCATCATTGTATCTACAGCATTCTCAAGATATATTTGGTTCATAATGCATGAAATCAAATGGTAGATTTCCTTTAAGACAAGTACAAGTTGTATTTTCTAAAACCAGTTTTACTTTTTATTATTAAGATAAGGTTTTTAGGAATGTACAGTAATTTTCACTGGACATAAAATGACACAGGATACCATGACTTCCTGACATAACTAGTAGCCTATCAATCATAACTGTTTACTATAGGAGCGGATTTCCTGACAAACTCTTGCTATGATAATATTTAAGTTTATGCAGTAAGCAGCATATGAGATGCTAAAAGTACAACAGTAGATTCTAAAGAAATCTTCTTTAACTGCCACTTTTACTGCTATCTGCATCTGACAGCTGGAGAAAGACTAAAATGACACACTGTTCCTCTAAAGACTCTCTCCCCCATACTAATAAGCTTGGCTTATTATTTTGTGTAGTAGTGTTTCTGATCTTTGGTGCTATTGGTAAAAGGAATAACAATCTTGTTTGAATATTTACTGCATATACTTGAGTATAAGCAGAGTTTTCAAGCACAATTTGTGTGCTGAAAAAGCAACATGCTCCTTATACTGGAGTATATAAAAAAATAAAGTTAGTACTCCCCCTCCATCGCTGTCCCCGGGCGTCCTCTTCTCCCCGCAGCACATCTTCTGGTTCCATCGGTGTCCTCTTCCACCCACCCCAGCTCCTCAGGTTCCTGGTCAGGCCAGCAGATGCACACCTATGCGAGCAGAGAAACGAAGATGCAGCAGGTGGTGGTGCGGGGAAAATAGGATGCCGGGGGACAGTGGGGGGCGCTCTGCTGTGGACATTACACTAAGGGGGGCGCTCTGCTGTGGACGTCACACAAGGGGGGCGCTCTGCTGTGGACGTCACACAAGGGGGGCGCTCTGCTGTGGACGTTACACTAAGGGGGGCGCTCTGCTGTGGACGTTACACTAAGGGGGGCGCTCTGCTGTGGACGTTACACTAAGGGGGCGCTCTGCTGTGGACGTCACACTGAGGGGGGCGCTCTGCTGTGGACGTCACACTAAGGGGGGGCGCTCTGCTGTGGACGTCACACTAAGGGGGGGCGCTCTGCTGTGGACGTTACACAAAGGGGGGCGCTCTGCTGTGGACGTTACACAAAGGGGGGCGCTCTGCTGTGGACGTTACACAAAGGGGGGCGCTCTGCTGTGGACGTTACACAAAGGGGGGCGCTCTGCTGTGGACGTTACACAAAGGGGGGCGCTCTGCTGTGGACGTTACACAAAGGGGGGCGCTCTGCTGTGGACGTTACACAAAGGGGGGCGCTCTGCTGTGGACGTTACACAAAGGGGGGCGCTCTGCTGTGGACGTTACACAAAGGGGGGCGCTCTGCTGTGGACGTTACACAAAGGGGGGCGCTCTGCTGTGGACGTTACACAAAGGGGGGCGCTCTGCTGTGGACATTTTATTAAGGAGTGTAAAATTGGGTACCTCGACTTCTACTTGGGTTGGCTTATACTCAAGTGTATATGGTACAGGCAGTCCTCGGGTTACGTACAAGATAGGTTCCATAGGTTTGTTCTTAAGTTGAATTTGTATGTAAGTCAAAACTCTATATTTTATAATTGTAGATCCAGACATTTTTTTTTTTTTTTTGCCCTAGTGACAATTATAGTTTAAACATATTTTTTTTGCTGTAATTTGACCAAGGATTATCAATAAAGCTTCATTACAGACACCTTACAGCTGATCATTGCAGTCTAGGACTAAAGTAAAGCATTCAGAGAACTTAATGGGGTATTCTAGTCTGGGCATTCACATCCAGATTCATTAATCTGCCATATATAAACATTTCTTCAATTAGATGTCATTTAAAAAAATGTACCTGGGTGAAGATAATTTCTCATAAATGTAGTGATATGGTCCCTTAGAAACAAGACTGTGTCCCTGGATACGGCCACTTCTGCTGCAGTGATTGCACAAGGAAACAAAGTTTTTGTATGTCCGGGAGTTACTGCATGCCCCACATCCTGCGGTAATGATCGCTGAATCCAGGAAGTTGGGCAGAACTCTATGGTGTCTGGCTAATGCTGCCAAAATGTGAGGTAGTCATATCAGAGGAAGACATCTTGTTTCTAAGGGACAACGTGACTACATTTATGAAAAATTATCTTCACACAGGAACTTTTTTTTTATAACATCCAATTGAAGAAATGTTTACATATGGCAAATGAATTAAATGAAATTTAAATGCCCAGATGGGAATACCCCTTTAACCAAAGGTCACAGTGAGCAGAGAGGTCCGTCTTTAACTAGGGGTCATCTGTAAGTCAGGAGTTCTTAAGTAAAGGACCGCCTGTATGTATAAAAAATGTGTATTATTGTATTCTAAATGTAATTTTGTTTCTACAGAGAACAAAAGTGTGAAGCGGTCAGCAGGTTCACCAAAGCAATGGATGATGGTGTGAAGGATTTACTTAACGTAGGCCAGGAGCACTGGAAGCGATGCACAGGACGTATGTAGATCACACACCTAACCATATTAAAGATAGAAATTTAGTAAATTATGATAACTGACTGTGCTACTCGCTTCTACCAATCCTTTGATGAACCATTTTAACTTCCCACTATTCCTGTTATTTTCTGCTGCGCATCAAATACTTACACAGTCAGTTAATGGCCGACGCGGGTCATTGCTGCAGCCAAAGACTGGCTAAGAAAATTTTATCTAGTTTTGAAAAGATAATTTTTTGACTATTAATTTATGCCTAACCAGGCCTGATCACTTGTACAATATACTGCTTCTCTGTTACAGTTGTCGCATGAGAGCTACGGGAGTCTTTCAGGCTTTCAGTTGTCAAGGCAACTGATCGTCACATGGTTAACTGATTGTTGGCCAAGATGTAGGACATGCGCACATGTGCGCCACTGTACAGATGCCAGGTTTGACCACGTTGGTTAACTTGTTAGATTCCATGGTCAAACTTTACTGTGGCATCTATACAGCACATCTACATCTTGGCCAGCGATCAGTGCCAGCACTTGCTCGCAACTGTTATCAGCTGTAAAATATGTTTAATGCTTCTTGAAACATTTTTTTTTTTTTTAAAACAAACACTTTAATAAACGGTTATACTAACTGTTATTGGCAAAAAGTTTTGAACCTTATATAATTAAATTTTCTATACTTTGTATTAGTATTTTACATTATTGTCGATGAGTTGTAGTAAACCTATTTCTGCTTACTGCAGGAACATTTGTAGACTTTAAGTGTATTAACTGATCAAGTCAAGGCTTTGGGATGAAAGGGGAAAAACAGGACAAAGACTTAATTCTCCAAGTAAAATGTTATCACCTGCCCCATTTATCAAAGGGGTTGGCCACTCTTACTTAGGCTACCCATGTGACGTTACTGCCTTAACGATAATCACTGAATCACTGAATGTTTATCAAGTTATTCAGCATCAGGACTCCTCCTGCTCCCCCCTCCCTTCTTTCTGTGTCTGTCGTTGTGGCAGACTTTGAAAAGAATGACACAGTGGGTGACGCCATGAGGAGGGACTTAAGAAATCAGAAATGGGAAGATGTGTATATATGCAGAGGGCAGCAAGGGGAGAACTAGGAAAGGCTGAAGCTCTCAAAGGAGGCAAAGGTACCAGCAGGGAGATATCTTAAGGAAGAGACTTATTGTAAAGTGGCCAACCCATTAAATAAAATAAAAAATAATGGGTTTAAAACAGAAGCCATAAAAATGTTAGTTTTTAGTATCAATACCTTAGGGTTCTAACTTTTAGTATTTGCTATTCACAGGTTGTTTCACTCAAAATACTAATTCATTAAATTATATTTTTTATTAATAGCATTACCCAAGGAGTATCAGAAAATTGGAAAAGCATTACAGAACTTGTCACTGGTTTTCAGCAGTAGTGGCTACCAAGGTATTTTCCAGCAAGTTAATAATTTGCTTTTTTATGCTTTTTTTTTTTTTATTTGGGATTTTATTAACAAAACATTGCAGATTTTATAGCATGTCTGCAATGTAGAATACCAAATTTTTCAAACTACAAGATGTACTTTTTAGCTATAAAAACTATAAATTGCTTGCATCTTCTAGTCTAAAGTCTGGAGGAGCCAGCAACCCTACTGTCCTGCAGATCGGGTAAAGTGCTGACCCAATCTTTCCTCTGATGTCTGAGGGTGGTGGCACACATGACATTTTGAACCTGTTTTTAGGCCTTTTTTAAGCAGTCCATTAAAAAACGCATGCGTTTTAAAAACGCATCAGTTTTTGTCCGTTTTCCAATTATCTTAATTAAGATAATTGGAGAAAACAGTCAAATACGGAAGCGTTTGCAAAAAACGCATACGTTTTTAAAACTCATCCGGTTTTGTGGCAGAGCTGTGTGTGTGCGTGCATGTGGCAGAGCTCTGTGTGTGTGTGTGTGTGCATGTGGCGGAGCTCTGTGTGTGTGTGTGTGTGTGTGCATGTGGCGGAGCTCTGTGTGTGTGTGTGTGTGTGTGCATGTGGCGGAGCTCTGTGTGTGTGTGTGTGCGCATGTGGCGGAGCTCTGTGTGTGTGTGTGTGTGTGTGTGTGTGCGCGCGCATGTGGCGGAGCTCTGTGTGTGTGCATGTGGCGGAGCTCTGTGTGTGTGTGCATGTGGCGGAGCTCTGTGTGTGTGTGCATGTGGCGGAGCTCTGTGTGTGTGTGTGTGTGTGTGCGCATGTGGCGGAGCTCTGTGTGTGTGTGCATGTGGCGGAGCTGTGTGTGTGTGTGTGCATGTGGCGGAGCTGTGTGTGTGTGCATGTGGCGGAGCTCTGTGTGTGTGTGCATGTGGCGGAGCTCTGTGTGTGTGTGCATGTGGCGGAGCTCTGTGTGTGTGTGCATGTGGCGGAGCTCTGTGTGTGTGTGCATGTGGCGGAGCTCTGTGTGTGTGTGTGCATGTGGCGGAGCTCTGTGTGTGTGTGTGCATGTGGCGGAGCTCTGTGTGTGTGTGTGCATGTGGCGGAGCTCTGTGTGTGTGCGTGTGGCGGAGCTGTGTGTGTGTGTGCATGTGGCGGAGCTCTGTGTGTGGCGGAGCTGTGTGTGTGTGTGTGTGTGGCGGAGCTGTGTGTGTGTGTGCATGTGGCGGAGCTGTGTGTGCATGTGGCGGAGCTCTGTGTGTGTGTGTGCATGTGGCGGAGCTCTGTGTGTGGCGGAGCTCTGTGTGTGTGTGTGCATGTGGCGGAGCTCTGTGTGTGTGTGTGCATGTGGCGGAGCTCTGTGTGTGTGTGTGTGTGTGTGTGCCTGCATGTGGCGGTTTATATTGGTAAATTGGCTGTGAGCTTTCCATCTTTCTCCTAATTAGTTTTAGCAATTTCAATAGACGAATCTTCTGCTCAATAGGTGAAACTGATTTGAACAGCGCTATCACAGAGGCTGGGAAAACTTATGAAGCAATAGCCAACCTGGTGGAGGAGCAGGTACAATGACTTTAGACATGTCAACTAACAAACTTTCCTAATCCATTTGTTTGTACATTTAGTCAAATGCAGTGTGTTAAAATTTACAACAAAAAGGTATAATGTCCTCTGATGACATCGAAATTAATATTGAAAGTGAAAATCTAATTGACTTACTGAAATGAATTGAAATAGAACTGTATGTTTTAATCGCCTAATTTGATCATGTACATATGTTTTATTTGGTGCAATTTCTGTGGTTACTTATAAATATGTACATGTAATGGACTAGCTGATAGTCTGAAGGAACCAGTGAAAACATCCATCTGGTGAAGCACACCTATTGGGTGACTGATTCCTGACTCCTCTATGAAGGGTGTTGTCACAGGTTCGTTCTGGGTCCGTTCTTGGTGCGTTTATAAACGCACTGAAAACGCATGTGTTTTTGCATTTTACCATGCATGTGTCTGGTTTGAATCTGTTTTTCTTCATATAAGCAGCTATACTAACATTTTCACAGCTACTTAAACCAGCCAAACGCATGGTAAACATGCAAAAACGCATATGTTTTAAAATGTGTGTGTTTAAAAAGGCACCATGTGATTTCACTCTAAACATGCAGATTTAGATCAGCTGATGGCTCCCCTTTTAGGGTGATGCCACACATGGCGTTTTGAACCCGTTTTTGGTCCGTTTTTAAGCAGTCCGTTAAAAACCGCATGCATTAAAAAACATATGTGGTTTTTGAAAATGCATCCATTTTTCATAGGTTTTACCAATTATCTTAATTAAAACTGGTCAAAAACGGATATGTTTTCCAAAAAAGCATGCGTTTTTTTAAAACACCATGTGTGGCATCACCCTTAAGGGAAATCTATCACTATGCCGTATTTAGCATTAAAGCTGCTGTGAGATTTCCAAGTACAAGTTCCTTTTGTCCGTTGCAGACATTGGTTCATTCATTTATAATTTGTACGGCCACTTTCAAACCTTGAAATGCCAGGTTTATTGATGCAAAATATATAAACTGTGATATATAATTACCTAATAAATAGCATATGTAACTGTACTACTGTGCAGTACAAACATCAGACCTTTTGTTTGCATATTAATGGTGGAATGAATAGTCACTTTTGTAGTTTTGATGTTGCTGTTTTTTATTCTTAGTTTTTTTTTTACTGTTATAGATCCTTTGTAATAGAAATTTAAAGCTGTTAACAATGGCAACTGTGTGTTTGTAGTCTTGGCATTATGATGACCTCAAAAGGAAAAGGAACTGTGCATTCATTTATTAGTTTATTTGTTTGGTCTTTCAGCCGAAGAAAGATCTTCATTACCTAATGGAAACCAATCATGAATACAAGGGCTTTTTAAGCTGCTTTCCAGATATTATCTCTGCTCACAAGGTGCTGTACTACTTTTATGTATAATGTATTATAGTAATTAAGTATTTAATTAAGTTCAAATTATTGGGTTATCTTTGGTGACTACCAGTGCACCATTCTTTTAATGAAACTGTACCTTATATGCGAACCTGGCTGTGTAGTCTTGAAATATTTGTATGTATGTTTTATTTCTGCATCCATGCTTTTTCTCTAAGATCCTATATTTTTAACATGGACTCCCAGTGCTTGAGGGGATTACTAGGACTGCTAGTAAAGTTTCTAATCCTTACAATAATTGCTTTGCCGCTTCTCATAGCAGGAGAGTTTCTCTGATTTGCATCATCATCTCCTGTAGTTCTCTTCCTGCATGACAGAATAATCAATTGCTGCACCATCCCCTATCAGCTCAGGTTGATTAGTGCTTGACAAGTCATGCTACTTTCAGCCATTTGTAATTCCAAGCTCCGTTAGCCAGTCGGTCCCAGCTTTCCCAAGGTCCTGAATGGTATAATTGTTTTTTCAGCAAAACCACTCAGCTCAGGGATTAACCAAAATATGATCCTGTATCAGTGTAGCAACAGCATTCTCAAGGTATGTTTGCTTTCTAATGCATGAAATCAAATGGTAAGTTCCCTTTAAAGCTTCTCATTTTATTAGGATTGTGTCTTCATTAGCACAGCCTTCCCCAGGGTTCATTTACATATTATATTGTAACAATTATTTGTTTCAGTACATCTAGTTGATGCATGCAGGTTTATATATCATGTTCACTGTACTAGTAAGTTTAGGTGCTAGTTCTTTGGCAGCATTATAAAGTCCTTCTAAGGTTGTGCCAACATTGATCTCTACCTCAGCTGAGCTGACATAGGCACAAGCACCCATGCTTCCATTGCTTTCCACTCCCTATATTTTAGTTTTTTCCTTTAGTATCATGGGAACTTTCAGAAAAATAAAAATCCATACTCCCCACAATAAAATTCCATACACAGTTCTACCCTGTACAATTTCTAATAATCGACTCCCAGGAAGAATAACACAGGAACTGAACAATGTAGGGGAATAAAAGTCATAAAAGTATTTACTAAAACAGAAATGTTAGAAGAGATAACCCGTCTTCTTCTTTTAAGAGAATCTACTGTTAGAAAATACCAATTTTTAAGTAGAGAATAGAGATTCTCTCCAGGTAAAATCCATTTTATTCTGAAGTCTATTCTCTGACATCCGCATGGAAATATTACAAGCTAGCTAATATAAATGAACCTTACAAAGCTGTTACTGTTAAATATAAAACTAAAAAGCTGTCAAAAGTTATATGATTTAATCTAGGTAGGAAGTGTCCCCAGCCCAAGAATGTTTATGCATTATGGTTTATATTTGGCTGTAGAGGTCAATAGCACAACCACTAAAGTATTTTACCCAGTCCCAAGAACCTCTTTTTATTGTTTGAAAGTACAGGTTACGTACAAGATGGATACAAAATCAAGTTAAGTACAAACATAAAGAACCTAAGTTGGAATTGTATATTTTATAATTGTAACTACAGAATTGGTCCCTGTGATAAATTGATTTTCAAAATGTTCTGCTGTCATGGCAACAAGGATTATCAATAAAGCTCCATTACAGACACTTTACAGCTGATCATTGCAGCCTGGGACTAAAGTAAAGCAACCAGCAACTTCAAGGCTGAAAAAAGTAAACTTGTACTAGCTGCTTGTATTTTGCAGT
Organism: Engystomops pustulosus; assembly: GCF_040894005.1. Classification (NCBI taxonomy): domain Eukaryota; kingdom Metazoa; phylum Chordata; class Amphibia; order Anura; family Leptodactylidae; genus Engystomops; species Engystomops pustulosus. The sequence continues at coordinate 71,896,864 of NC_092413.1, read as the reverse complement.
CTTTCCTCCTTTATGGTGTATGTAATCACTGCATATGTGACTGTTCTGTCAAAAACATTGTACCACTTTTAACCTTGCAGGCAGCCATTGAAAAGGTGAAGGAAAGCGATAAATTAGTGGCTACCAGTAAAATTACACAGCAGGACAAGATAAACATGGCGAAGAGAGCAAGCACAATGTCATTTGCACTTCAAGGTAACTTGTATGTACAGAAAAGACCAGAGGCTCATTGTGTAATCCAGCAATGGATCTTTCGTTCATTTGTTTCTTAACGTCTTCTTAACTGTGTTTTGCTTTGCCTACAGCTGAAATGAATCATTTTCACTCCAATCGAATTTATGACTATAACAGCGTCATCCGTCTTTACCTGGAACAGCAGATAGCGTTCTATGAAACGGTGAGATTTGCATTTCATTGTAAATGTGTAATATGCCTTAGGATAATAGCAGCTTTTCATATATTAGTTATTCGGATTTTGGAGATATCAGATAATTCTGTATCCTGAGGTTGAGGTTCTAATTTTCAGTTCACTGCTTCCCCTTCATGTCCACTTTTAGTTGTAGCAGGAGCCCAGGACTGTATCTTAGATGCGTGAAGACCTCCCTCGTGATAAGAGATAAATATAATACATTTCTAATTTTACTATTCAAATTTTACCACACAATTGTATATCCGTGTACTCAGCTCTTTCTGATATGCCCTCTGATTACATTGTTTTCACATGTAGATTAAACAGCAGGAGAATTATATTAATGCAAAATTTATAGTCTTATAATAAGCATTACTAAGGGGAACTCATCAGGAGAAATCAATCAAAAAAAACCTCAACCAGTATGCTGTCACATGCCTTACATCACGGCTCGCATGCGCAAGGCTTGCTGCGCGGTGAGCCGACATCAGAGAGGGAGGGTTTGGAGCTGATAGGATATGAGAGTGTGGAATAGAATATTAACGTGCGGGGGCAGTGCCAGCGAATGTTAGATTTGTAAAGAGCCATGAACCTGGGACTTAGCAGGACTTAGCAGGGAGCCAGGTAAGCTTTATCAGGGGATATTTCAGGAACGGAGGGGAGCAGAGATCTCAAATCAACAGTTATGCTATCTACTATGCAGTGCCTATTGCAGCCTGTCACCAGTGAAATTGTGCCTTCTGGTGAAAGGTTCTCTTTAACTCTTTCCAGGTCATGTTTCTTTTAAGACCCAGTATCAGTGGCTACATTAACATTTTTCCAGAAGGGTAATAATATTCCTTTCACCATTTTGAGGAGTATTTATGGCAGAGGAAGAATGAAATTTTCAGTAATACAAATAAATAAATCCTAAGCATATATATTATTAATAGACAGGGGACCGCCTGTACAGTACTTTTACATAATTTATTAAATAAAGGTTGGACAACGTTTTTTTTTTTTTTTTTTTACAGAAATTCCAACCTACAGACCAAACTATGGCTGACGCCCCATACCAACTCCCCCTGTCCAAACTTTGCCTGACTCCCCAGACCCCCCTGTCCAGGCTCTGGCTGATGCCAGCCACCCATTTGATGTGTTTTATTTAATAATTTTTTTGGGAGTGGGATAATGGGATATATATATATATGACCCAGAATATCAGATCTATCAAAATATGATAACGGGTAGTGCCGCCGTTTAACCCCGTAACGAAAACTAGAGCCCAAATGTCCAAAACGTCACTTTTTCACCATTTTGCAAAATATAAAAATTCGATAAAAAGTCATCAAAAGGCCGTACAGTCCTCCAAAATGGTAGCAAAGAAAATGTCAGCTCATTCCGCATAAAATTGACAAGTCACACAGTTCTGAAGTATGAGAAATTTATTAGTATAATGAAGGCAAAATGAAGATTTTTTTTTTGTACAGAAGGTTTTAATTAAAATTACCATATTGAAATAAAATTGGTTATTCTTTTATTTTTTCCCATATGTGCGTTGGAAGAGGGGTAGTCTTTTATATGGCAAATATATCCCAAACTCTATATTTTAACTGAAAAAGTTGGGGGTTGTCTTATACACCGGAAAATATGGCATATAAAGTCATGGGTGCGGTGAGCTCAGCACTGAATTTAAAGTTGATTTTCTGGCTGATGCCACCACGTTTGGCCATGAGAGAAACATGATTTGAAAGGTTTTAAGCTGCTTGACAACATCCTGGTAGAGGTTTGTAAGGCCAGTTTCTATTGACAGGTTCTCTTTAATACTGTAGGGCATTTTCCCTAGCCCTCATGTTCTTTGGAGGCTTTAGCATAAATGAGATGATGAGATTGGAAGCACACAGAGAGTTATAACTACATTTCATGTATTCTCTTTGTTTATAGATTGCTGAGAAGCTAAAACAAGCCCTTGCCCGGTTTCCTGTCATGTAAATAATCCGTTACCCATGACTGAAGGATGACAGAAGTGCCTTTCTGTGTATTACTAGTGAACATTGCAAAATAGCCTTTTGGACGCTGCCTACAGAAGGATGAACTGGCAACTTAATTTGCAAATACAGGAGATGCGTGAACATTAACCAAAATGGTCACGTTGAAGTGATTTATATTTTTAAGAAAAGCGCTTTTCCCAGTGCACTTAACTATATTATTATATTACATGCATGTCCATATTTAGTTAATAGCACAACATTGTACATAAGATTATGGTCACCGCAACTGGACCCAGAAAGAGCCTCATGTCCTTCTCGTACTCGCCAATGACTACCACAGCTGCCTGTTTGATTGGACCCTAAATTTTTTTTGTGAACTTTCTAAAATTCAACCATTTGAAATGTGTTTTATTCGCTAACACTAAGTGCGATTGAGTTTAAAAAAAGAAATTGATATGCACAGCAAGTCATGATTTCTAGTTGTGCTGCATTCATTGTGCAATCTACATATGTACACATCATTGCCTTTGTCCAGCTTTGTTACAACTGCATTTTCCTTATGTTAATTAAAACTTGTTGGTTGTGCAACTCAGGTAAAAAAAAATAAAAGGAAAAAAGTTTTTTTTTATTGATAAAGAAGGGAAACTTATATTTCACCTACAAATAGTAAAATAGTTTTTACTTGCATAAAATAAATTTTCTCATTGGAACAGCGGTCACATGTTACATACACAAGAGTGTTGGGACACATACGTGTATTCTTAATCCATAGGTATTAATATAGAGTCCTCATGGAAGGCTTTCTACAAATTGGTGGAGTGTATTGGGTGGATTCATTTTTTCCCATCCATCTAAAGCGCTGTTTGTTCAACATTGACATTGGTAGAGGAGACCTGATACACAAACTCTCTTCTAACAGATGTTCGGCACATTTCTGCTTACTTGTCGGGAGATACGCGCGGAGCGGTGCGAACAAAATAGCATGTGAAGAACAATATATATGTGTGAAGAAGACATTGCAGATGTATGGAAACATCTGTAATGTGTTCTTTACACACATATATATTGTTCTTCACATGCTATTTTGTTCGCACCGCTCCGCGCGTATCTCCCGACAAGTAAGCAGAAATGTGCCGAACATCTGTAATCTATTCTTCACTGTCTTCTTTACTGTGTTTTTCACTTAAATGATCCTGTGTTCACTGTTTTTATTCTATTCTTCACTGTTCTTCACTGTGTTTTTTAATTAAATGCTCGATCTCGAGCAGGGGAATTAGTCATGTCACCTAGCAAACCATCCATTTAAAACGCATTGCACTCGCATTGCACTTGCAATGCTTGCGAGTGCAATGCATTTTTGATGCGTCTCCATAGACTTGAATGGGGCGGGAAAAACGCGCGTCAAAACAAACGCAAGCACGCGCGTGAAAAACAACGCAAATGAGGAAAGGCCCATTGGAAACAATGGGACAGAGTGCAATGCAAGTTCTGCGCATCAAAAGCACGCGCAGAACTCGCGCGTGAAAAACGCTAGTGTGGAAGGGGCCTAAAAATCCTAAACACATTAGGTATCGCCATGTCCGAAAATGCTGGATCTATCAAAATATATTAAGTATATTTATTTTATATTGGTTTTTCACCACGTGGCACTTTCTGCCATTTTGAAAAATATAAAAAATTCAATAAAAAGTGATCAAAAGGTTGTACAGTCCTAAAAGTGTTAGCATTGAAAGCATTCAAAAGTTGCAAAAAATGACACAGCCCACAGCTCCGTACACCAAAGTATGAAAAAGTTGTTAGTGCCAGAAGGAGGTTTTATATTTTTGTAAATGTATGAAAACATAAAACCTATACAATTTGGCATCACCGTGATTGTACAGACCCAAAGAATAAAGTAGACATGTAATTTGGGGCGCACAGTGAAAGACGTAAAACCCAAGCCCATAAGAAAACAATGCAAATGCGTTTTTTCACCAATTTCACTGCATTTGGAATTTTTCTTCCGCTTCCCAGTACACGGCATGGAATATTAAATACCATCATTTTGAAGTGCAATTTGTTACACACAAAACTAGCCATCACAGAGCTCTGTACATTGAATGGAATTAAAATTCAAACAAAAAAAGGCTGCGTCGGGAATCGGTTAAAGTTAGCACAGCATAGACCAGTGATGGCTAACCTTTTAGAGCCTCAGTGCCCAAACTTCAACCAAAAGCCACTTATTTATTGAAAAGTGGCAGCGCAGCAATTTAAGCAGTAATGTATTTCTCCTTGTTCGTTGACAACTTTCAATCCTTCAGCTTCCTAAGGACACAAACACAGTTGAAAGGAGGAGGGCAAATTCATCCATCATTGTAGGAAGATTCTGCAGGCAGAGTTCTGTCTGGTGAACTTCATTTTGGAGTGATGACCTGGGTGCCCACAGAAAGGGCTCAGAGTGCAGCCTCTGGCACCCGTGCCATACGTTCGCCACCCCTGGCATAGACTATTGCAGTGATGGCGAACCTTTTAGAGACCGATTGCCCAAACTACAACAATGGCCCTCTTATGTATTGCAAAGTGGCAACACAGAAATGTAATTTGAGATTTAAACTCCCTTCTCTGACACAGTTTTCATTGATACCAGCACTCTGAGGACACCAATAAAGCAGAAAATAGTCCCAGGTACAGCTGGCACTTTAAAATAGCTCTGCACAGCAAGTCCTGGGCTGTCTGGGACTGCAAGAAGATACCTGGAGTCATCTCTGGTGATGGCCTGAGTGCACACAGAAAGGGCTCCGAGTGCCACCTCTGGCACCAGTGCCATAGGTTAGCCATCACTGGACTATTGGGACCTGTCACCAGCTAAAAATCGCATTCCTGGTGACAGGTTCGCTTTAAGGAGTAAGGGGAAGGTCATCTGGTGGATAGATATATTCTGTTGTGATGCCATAATGAATCTTTGAGGTCATATATGGCATTATTATGTCACAATAGGGCATTGTGTTCTCATAAAGGGTTATTGGGATATCAGCAATGGAGCATTGTAATGTCATCAGGTCCCTTGTGATGTCAATTTGAGGCAATATAAAAGGGCATTTTGAAGTCACAGTGGACATACTGATGTCAGATTAGGGCATTGTTATGTCAATTAATTAAGGAGTGATGGAAAGTTCATCCATAGGATAGATAGATATATTCCTATTGTGATTTTACAGTGGGTCCTTGTGATGTCTAAAGGGATCATTGTTTTGTCATAAAGGGTCATTGGAATTTCACAATTGGGATTGTGATGTCATAAGTGAAAAATGAGATCAAGCTTTGTGATGTCAGTTTTGTATAGCGCTGTGGCTGAACATTAGTGCTGCAGAAGGTGAGCACGCACTCTATTATTTATAACACCCATCCCCCCATTGTTATGTCATAATGGGATATTGTAGCGTCACAAAGAGGCTTTGTAATTTTATAATAGGAAATGTGGTGTTGTTAATATGGGGCACTGTAATGTCAAAATATGTAATTGTGATGTCATAAAGTAACATTTTTGTGTCGCAATGTGTGTTTTCATAATGGGCAGCGTGATGTCACAATGGGGCATTGTGTTTCTATGGGTCCAGACACTGCTATATATGTATATGTATTTTTTATTTTGTTACTAATTGGCTTGTTTTTTGCATTACAAGTTCACCTTTTCACAATTATTGATATGGAGTAGATATGTTTTTATGATCACTTATATTGCATTATTTTTATGGAACAAGATGGATAAATATCATATCGTTTGTCAAGTTTAACTGTCAGCTGGTGCTTATGTGGATTTCCGCTGCAGATTTGTGATCAGGGGTAAGGAAAAAATCTGGAGGCTACCACCCATTTCTGGCTGATAGCAAGTGGGTGTCCTCGCAAAGCCCTTTTAAATCAAGTTCAACGGTGTGTGCCTATTCACAGCCCCAGCCATTAAGTCTACATAGAAAAAATTGTATTTCTCTGTGGGTGTCTTAAAATATGGATTTTGGTGAATGTATTTATAGGTGTTGATACCTGCATATTTAAAAAAAAAAAAACTTGATTACGTCTAAAGCCAGCAAGATCTTATCATGTATCAAAGGTCATATGGACTCTTGCAGGGGCGGACTGGGAATTTAAAGTGGCCCTGGAAAAAACTGTAAAAGTGGCCCCATTCTGTGGGCGGAGTCAAAACAAGTAGGTGTGGCCTTGTGATGTGGGTGGAGTTACTAAACTCCATACAAACTGTTAATAGATGGTCTAAATCAACATGTACACCGCAGAGAAAGAGACTCATACTGCCTCCTTGTACAGGAATAATACTTCTATTTTAAGAGCACACAACTTAATACTGCCATATATGTACACTAAAAACATACTACAATACCTTCTCCAATAAACAAGAATGTAACTACTATAATACTACTGCCCCTAAGTAAAATATATTGTAATACTGCCCCCTATGTACAAGAACATAACTCCTATAATACTGCCCCCTATGTACAAGAATATAACTCCTATAATACTGCCCCCTATGTACAGGAATATAACTACTATAATACTGCCCCCTATGTACAAGAATATAACTACTATAATACTGCCCCCTATGTACAAGAATATAACTACTATAATACTGCCCCCTATGTACAAGAATATAACTACTATAATACTGCCCCCTATGTACAAGAATATAACTACTATAATACTGCCCCCTATGTACAAGAATATAACTACTATAATACTGCCCCCTATGTACAAGAATATAACTACTATAATACTGCCCCCTATGTACAAGAATATAACTACTATAATACTGCCCCCTATGTACAAGAATATAACTACTATAATACTGCCCCCTATGTACAAGAATATAACTACTATAATACTGCCCCCTATGTACAAGAATATAACTACTATAATACTGCCTCCTAGAGGTGAGGTTGTGCGTGGTTTGAGCTCCTGAACTCTCTCAATGTCTGGAGCTAGCCCAGGGCGGGGCCACCCTGGGTGGGGAAGCTCCCCATGCAAGGCCCAGGCTCCAAGGCCTAATCTAGCACACCAGCAAGCTAAAGAAAGGGAAGAAAATCCCAAAGTTTCTGAGAATGTAAGCAGTGTCAGCAGTAATGTAAAGAAAGTCTGTGTGGAAAAAGATGCAGCAAAAAGCAAGACCCTGGTGAAACAAGCTGCCAGCGTGGGATCACCTGTGAGCAAAAGCAGAATGTTGGAAAGTCCAAAAGCAAGTCCTATGCAGAGTGTGCAGCAGCCTCCATCCCAGGCCTCAGGTGGACAATCCACCTCCACCCCGGGCAGGCAGAGGAGGACATCTCTTGAGAGGCAAACAATCCAGGAGAACCTGAAGCAGCGAGTTGTGTTACCAGCTGAGCGCACCAGGTCTGGGGGAATGCAGGCTGGGAAGGAGATGCAAGGCGGCCATGAGGAAAGACCCAAAGGTGCGACCAGTGTGATACCTGCAAGACATCTGGGACCCAGTCACCCATCAGGAGATTGTGCCCCAAGAGCAGTGACATCCACCGTGAAACTCCAGGATTCTCAGGACTTTGTGCAAAAATCACAGAGTTTGGTGCAAGGGAAGAGCGGTGGTAGTGCACCCAGAGGAAGCATCACAGTGAGCAAGCCAGGACAACACCCCAGCAGCAAACTGCAGCCCCCAGAGCCATCACCTGAGCTGCTGCCCCCAGAACCATCACCGGAGCTCCAGCTGGCCGGGCAGATCCCAGCACTGGTGAGAAAGATGCAAGCCTTGAAAAAACAAAAGCTGTACCTGCAAAAACAGATAGATTGCACGTATATGCTAAAGACAGCGAACCCAGGGAAGCAGGCCCTGCTGAACAACAAGCTGGACTCACTGGCCAAACAGCTTTCTGATACTGTGCGGGAGATGGAGGCCACTATTGAGCAGATGGGACCAGTGGGAGAGACCTTCAGGAACCAGCAGAGGTTTGAGGGAGACCAGGCCTCATCATCCAGGTGTGAGACCCCACAGCCCCATGTGAGACCCATTCTGCAGCCAGCAACACTGCCTTTTGAGGAGGGAGAAATTTACAAAAAGAGGCAACAACAGCCAAGTCCTGCAGCAGCTACAAGGAAGGTACTACAAGTCCCAGCAGTCCCTAAAGAGGTACTACAGATCCCAGCAGTCAGACCTGATATCAGCAGTGAAGTGGAGGAGGCACCACAAGTCCCAGGAGACAGCACACTGCAGGAGGACTCTGGACTCATACCTGAAGGTAACACTGTAGCTGCACCCCAAGGTGTATCTGAGCAGGACTGTGAGGTGCAACATACATCTGAGCAGGACATTCGGGGCTGTGATCAGCTGTCCTGCAGTAATGATGATAATGTTGCTGATATGCCTGATATTGCTGATGTCTCTGTTGTTGCTATTTCTGATGTTTCTGTGTGTGATAATGTCCCAGCTGAGGAGTCATCCCAGGTACAATCTAGGGCAGCTGGTGACACAGAGAGCCCCGATGTTGTGGAGGGTGCGGGACAGTCAACAGCTGAGGAGTTCCCCCCACTAGTCACACCACAGACAGCAGAGCCCCATGGAACGGGTGGTCAGCAGCCCCATGGTCAGGGTGGTCAGGAGCCCCATGGTCCGGGTGGTCAGCAAGGCCCTAGTGCAGATGGTCCACAGCCCACACATCCCCCACAGCAGGACAGGGGTCAGTCATCAGGGAATGCGTGGAGTCGGGGTTCCCCATTTTTCTCCTCTAGCACCCATTACACCGGCCAGGCCTTCAAGAGGAGGAATATTGTCAGGTTTAGGCATAGAGGGGCTAAGGAAGATCTACCTGACAGGAGACATGTGGTCAGGGACATGTTGTGCACCCAGATGGGATTCCAGCCAGCCGACATCCTGGCCGTAATAAATCTGCCTGATAGACAGGGGTATGACATTAGCTTCAAGCTGATGTCTAACCTGGACCGGTTCTGGGCTCAACAACCCCGCTACAGAGATACTGAGGGGTGGAACAAGTTTAGTTTCATTCCCATATCCAAACTAGATACTGCAATTGTCACCATCATGTTCTGGAACGAGTCTGTCCCCCCTCAGGACATCATTATCTGGCTCAAGAGACATTGCACCCTCATGTCAGACATGACCAAGACCAGGGATGAGGATGGGATCTGGACCGGGGGGTGGAGGGTCCTGGTTAAATTACATCAGAACCAGAACATCACCCATCACCTCCCCAACTCATTCTTTATCGGCAGAGAGAAGGGTGTGTGTTTTTATGTCGGTCAGCCCAGGTTATGCTTTAAGTGTGGAAGATCCGGTCATGTGGCGAGTAACTGCACCACAGTGAAATGCACCCTGTGCGGGGACCTCGGCCATGTGAGCGCCAACTGCAAGACCATCAGATGCAACCTTTGTGGTCAGATCGGTCATCCCCATAGGGACTGTCCTGAAGCCTGGCACAACATCTGTAGGGACCTCCCTGATGAAGACCTGATGGAAGGGGCAGATGTACCAGATGAGGAGCAGGAGGAGGAGGCCCTATTGTCAGGGTCAGTGTGTACTGTTCCAGAGACCCCAGATATTAGTGGTGCTGCCCCAGACCACCCAGACACAGGTAATATTGAGGGGGACATGGAGGTAGTAGAACAGCCATTAGTGCAGCCAGTGCCCGTCCCTTCCGTTGCCCCAGCACCTGCCACCAAAGAAAATAGTGGTGTTAAAAAGAGAAAAAAGGACAAGAGCACCAGGAAACCTGAGAGTGCATGGACCACTGTTAAAAAACCCTCAAAAATGCAAGTGCAGAGTCAAGCTGATGTTACCATAACCACTAATAGGTACAGTGTACTGTCCGAGTCAGATGGAGAGGAGGAAATAGAGAGAGAACTGAAACGTATGATGGAGGAATATGATGACGACCCAGGGGGGGATCCTCCCACAAAAAGGAAACCCCTTAATGCTGAATCTCAGTCAGTTTGGGATATGGAAGCCGGTAGTCAGGAAGATAACTCTGACTCTGATTTATGATGATGGGGATGGTCTTTCTATTTCTTCTCCTGATGGCAGGCTTCCATCTTTCTGTGGTCACCAGTAATGTGAATAGTATTAGGGCTAGAAGGACCAGACATGTTGTATATGAACATCTGAAATATCTCAATGACGATGTGTTTTTCTTGCAGGAGACACGATTAAACACCTTGGGTCTCCTACGAGAGGCGGAGAGAGATTGGCAGTCTGGTCCTTCCTTTTGGTCGCTGGCTGTGGAGCCTTATGCCGGAGTCTCCATCTTGTTTAACACCCATGATGTCACCGTCCACAGACTCACCGAGGTATCGATGGGACGGTGCCTGCTGCTAGAGGTCACCATCAGAGGCAGAAGACTCCGGCTCATTAACATCTATGGCCCACAGACAGTGACCGAAAGGACTCAGCTTTTTAATGATGTAAAGCCATATCTATTCACGTCTATTCCAGTCATCATGGCGGGGGACTTTAATGCCACCACTACCACCAGGGACAGGAACAGTAGGCCCCTTACCAGGGACTGTAAGGTCCTAAATAGCATAATTCAGCAGTCTGGCCTGTCTGATGTTTTTGTACAGGGTGGTAGGAGTCCTACGTTTACCTACACCTGTGCAGGACGAAGCAGTAGGATAGATCTCGCTCTGGTGAGTCCTACTGAAGCCATCAGTGAGAGAACGGAAAGAACAGTCCCATATTCGGATCACTTGGCCTTATACTTTTGCTTGGGTGCCACTAAGTATCCTGATGTTGGTAGAGGGCTGTGGAGACTTAATTGTAGTCTACTAGATGATAACTCTGTACAGGAATATATTTACTCTTTTTTCCAAAATCAACTTGACAGAGTGGATTTTTACAATAACATGGCTGACTGGTGGGAGGACGTCAAGGAGGAGATCCGGTCCCTCTTACAGAGACTGTCAATTAAGAAGGGGAGAAGTAAGTACAGCCAGTATCTGAGACTGCGTAAAGAATTGGAGTTACTCTATTCGGCGGGTGGGGATGACCAACAAAGGATTGACCGGCTGAAATCTGAGATAAGGCAGTATCAGTACAGTAGGTACACCTCCCTGGTAGTGGAAAGGGACTATGGCACCCGAGGGGCACCTGATCCATTTGAGAATTGCCGGGAGCGTGTGGAGAAAAAACTGATCGCAGGTCTCACTGACTCCCAGGGTGTTTTACAAGAGTCTCGGGAGGGAATCCTGGGAGTGGTGAGATCGTACTATACTGACTTATTTCAGAAGAAGGCTTTGGATAAGGAAAAAGTGACCCAATTCTTGGAGGCAACTCCAGGCCCTGACACTAGAGAATTGGACTTTTCTCCTTTGACAGCAGGAATAACGGTGGAGGAGATAAAAGAGGCCATTGATAAGTTAAATCTGAAGAAGGCACCAGGTCCTGACGGTATTACAGCAGAATTTTATAAGAAGTTCAGAGACCTCTTGGCTCCAATCCTTGTGGATGTTTACAGAAATTGTCTAGAAAATCACCTGATGCCTCCATCCATGAGAGTGTCCTCCCTTATTCTGCTGTCCAAAGGTAAGGAGCCTACTGACATCAAGAACTGGAGGCCGATCGCCCTCTTGAATGTTGATAGGAAGATTTTGGCAAAAATCCTGTTTTCTAGATTAGTCTGTTTGTCCCCGGCACTGTTGGCAGGCTCTCAGTACGGCACAGTAAAAGGGCGGAACATCTCTGGAGCAGTCATCTCGATAAGAGAGATGTTTGAGAGATGTAAAGCTCTGAGGTGTGGGAGATATGTTGTAGGTCTGGACCAGGCTAAAGCCTTTGACAGGGTTGATCACGATTATCTATGGGCCACTTTGTCAAAGTACGGTATTCCGGGACAATTTATAGATTGGCTGAGAACTTTGTATAGAGAGGCAAAGAGCTTTCCTCTGATCAATGGTTGGCAGGGGGACACTTTCAGGGTAGAGGCGGGGGTGCGACAAGGTTGTCCCCTGAGTCCACTGCTGTATGTGTTTGCCATCGATCCGTTCCTGCGATCACTGCAGCGGTGTGATTTTCAGGGGGTGCCGGTCCCCCATTGCTTGCCCCTGGATGTTGTTGCCTACGCGGATGATGTGACTGTGGTGATATCTGAGCCTCGTGAGGTGGAGTTGTTGTCTGCAGCCATCAGAAGTTACTCAGAGGCCTCCGGGTCTTTGGTCAACCTTGAGAAGAGTCAAGCTTTCTGGACATTGGATGCTGCTCCTGGCTTTGATCTGCCACAGTTCGCAAAGGCCTCCACCCATATTAAAATTCTTGGGGTTAAATTTGGGAGGGAAGATAATTCCACACTAAATTGGGAAGAGAAGTTGGAAGCCGGAAATGTAAAGGTTCAGCGATGGAAGAACTGGAGGCTGACCTATAGAGAAAGGGTTACTCTGATGAAGACTTACCTGGTCCCTGTCTTCCTCTACGTCTCTGTCGTCTTTCCTTTGCCAGAATCTTTCTCCGCTAGGCTCTTTAGCCTGTTCTTCCAGCTTTTATGGGGGAACAGGTTGAACGCAGTAAAAAGAGGGATCACCTACCTGCAGAGGAGAGAGGGTGGGCTGGATATGTTAAATCCAAGGGTATTTTTTGACTCCATGTTTCTGAAAGTTAATTTTGGATGCCTGGACTCAAATAATGGTCTCCTGTGGGTAAGTAGTGTCAGGGACTGGATATTGCCTTTTGCAGAGTCTTGGGTGCGAGGCGGCAGTCTCAAGAGGGGCCGATGGACTCCTGGCTTCCTCCCCCAGTATCTGGAGTATGGGATACGGTGTTTAAGGAAATGGGGGATAGATAAGTCTTTTATTGAGAGTAATACCAGGAAAGATCTGTACTCCAGAGTCTGTAGGACCTTCTATTGCTTACAGCTGGCACTCCCAGACTGTCCAACCACCACCCTAAAGGACAGTCTGAGGTTCTTGAATGGTCGGAGGCTGCCCCATAAGTTCGGTGACATCGCCTGGCTCTCATTACAGGGAAAGCTCTTTGTAAGGGGAAATCTTAAGTTCCTGAGTGTGGCAGATCGTATGTGTCCCCTCGGGTGTCAGACAGAGGAGACTATGGTCCATTTTATATCTGAGTGCTGGGGTGGACGGAACATCTGGCATGAAATATCCACCAAGATAAGAATCCCATCACTGCAGTCCCTCAGGTACCCAGAGATCCTCTATGGCGTGACACCTAATGTACATAACATCAACCAGGAAACCATGTATATAGTAATCCAGGTCATCAAATATTATCACTGGCACATGAGAACCAGAGTGTCCATCCATAGTGAGGACTTCCACCATCATAAAGCCATAAGCCTCATCATGTCTGAGCTCAGGTGGATCCGGTCATTAGAGGTCAGAAAAAAGGGGGAGAATGTAAGACTCTGGAGGAACATCCATCTAGACTGAAATATGTCTGATTATATAATGTGGATGCATTTGTTTTCTTATGTTTTTCTTTGTTTTCCCTTCAGCCAAAATGGACTCTTAAGTTACATTTAATATAAATTTTATTGTTTGAACATGTATGATTTATACTGAATGATCTATTATTTATTTTGATGGAAAAGTATTTCTGTATTTATGTTTGTTTTATACTAATAAAAATTGCCCCCTATGTACAAGAATATAACTACTATAATACTGCCCCCTATGTACAAGAATATAACTACTATAATACTGCCCCCTATGTACAAGAATATAACTACTATAATACTGCCCCCTATGTACAAGAATATAACTACTATAATACTGCCCCCTATGTACAAGAATATAACTACTATAATACTGCCCCCTATGTACAAGAATATAACTACTATAATACTGCCCCCTATGTACAAGAATATAACTACTATAATACTGCCCCCTATGTACAAGAATATAACTACTATAATACTGCCCCCTATGTACAAGAATATAACTACTATAATACTGCCCCCTATGTACAAGAATATAACTACTATAATACTGCCCCCTATGTACAAGAATATAACTACTATAATACTGCCCCCTATGTACAAGAATATAACTACTATAATACTGCCCCCTATGTACAAGAATATAACTACTATAATACTGCCCCCTATGTACAAGAATATAACTACTATAATACTGCCCCCTATGTACAAGAATATAACTACTATAATACTGCCCCCTATGTACAAGAATATAACTACTATAATACTGCCCCCTATGTACAAGAATATAACTACTATAATACTGCCCCCTATGTACAAGAATATAACTACTATAATACTGCCCCCTATGTACAAGAATATAACTACTATAATACTGCCCCCTATGTACAAGAATATAACTACTATAATACTGCCCCCTATGTACAAGAATATAACTACTATAATACTGCCCCCTATGTACAAGAATATAACTACTATAATACTGCCCCCTATGTACAAGAATATAACTACTATAATACTGCCCCCTATGTACAAGAATATAACTACTATAATACTGCCCCCTATGTACAAGAATATAACTACTATAATACTGCCCCCTATGTACAAGAATATAACTACTATAATACTGCCCCCTATGTACAAGAATATAACTACTATAATACTGCCCCCTATGTACAAGAATATAACTACTATAATACTGCCCCCTATGTACAAGAATATAACTACTATAATACTGCCCCCTATGTACAAGAATATAACTACTATAATACTGCCCCCTATGTACAAGAATATAACTACTATAATACTGCCCCCTATGTACAGGAATATAACTACTATAATACTGCCCCCTATGTACAGGAATATAACTACTATAATACTGCCCCCTATGTACAGGAATATAACTACTTTAATACTGCCCCCTATGTACAAGAATATACCTACTATAATACTGCCCCCTAAGTACAGGAATATAACTCCTTTAATACTGCCCCCTATGTACAAGAATATAACTCCTTTAATACTGCCCCCTATGTACAAGAATATAACTACTTTAATACTGCCCCCTATGTACAAGAATATAACTACTATAATACTGCCCCTATGTACAGGAATATAGCTACTATTACTAGTAGCCAGCACCCCCCCCCTCCCCCAGTATATAGCCAGCCAACCCCCCGTTATACAGTCAGCGTGCCACCCCAGTATACATCCAGCCCACTGTAATATATATATTATATAGCCAGCCCCCCCAGTCCTCCTAGTATATTCAGTCCGCCCAGTATACAGCCTGCCAGCCCATAGCCCCCAGTGTACAGCCCCTGCCCCCAGTACACAGCCCATGGCCCCAGTGTACAGCCCATAGCCCCCGGTACACAGCCCCTGCCCTCGGTACACAGCCCCTGCCCTCGGTACACAGCCCCTGCCCCCGGTATACAGCCCATAGCCCCCGGTATACAGCCCATAGCCCCCGGTATACAGCCCATAGCCCCCGGTATACAGCCCATAGCCCCAGTACACAGCCCATAGCCCCAGTGTACAGCCCATAGCCCCAGTACACAGCCCCTGCCCCAGTATATAGCCTGCCCCCGGTACACAGCCCCTGCCCCAGTGTACAGCCCCTGCCCCCGGTACACAGCTCCTGCCCCCCGGTACACAGCGCCAGCACAGTACATAAAAATAAAAACACATGAACTCACCTTTCCGATGGCCCGACGCTGCTCCACTGCTTGATTCAGTCCGGCCGCGGTGATAGCTCAGTACGGGCCGGCGTCGCACAGATCATGACGTCGGCAAGCGGCTGACGTCATTATCCGCGCGACGCCGGCCCGTACGGAGCTGTCACCGGCCCCACCAGTCCCAGACCGGCCCCGGACCGGCCCAAAACCAATCGGCCCACCAGGATTTCTCCCGGTGGGTCCTATGGCCAGTCCGCCCCTGGACTCTTGTGATAGGGATGTAATATTACCACTGTACAAGGCATTGTTCTGTCCAGTTCTGGGCACCGGTTCTTAAAAAGGATGCCCTGGAGCTGGAGAGGGTTCAACGAAGAGCCACAAAAATGATAAGGGCTATAGAGGGTCTCAGTCATGAGGAAAAATTAATACAGCTAGATTTATTTAGTCTGGAAAAGAGACGACTACAAAGGGACATGATTAAGTTATATAAATATATGAATGGTCCATACAAAAAGTATGGTGTAAAGTTATTTAGGTTCATATATAAGGCGCACCTGATTATAAGGATGAATGACCAGCAGGTGGCAGACTTATGCACAGTTCAAGGCAGCTGTTGTCTGTAAGTGCAGTTCATATATAAGGCGCACTGGTCTAAAAGGCGCACCTTTGATTTCTGTGAAAATCAAAGGATTTTTTGTGCGGTAAATGAAATTAAAAGACAAGGGGGCACTGTCTCTGCCTGGAGAAAACAAGGTTTAATCACCAGAGGCGACAGGGCTTTTTTACTATGAGAACTGTCAGTCTGTGGAATAACCTGCTTCAGGTGCTGGTCACAGTATGGACAGCAGAGAGCTTCAAGAAGGGTCTAGATGCCTTTATACATCTAAATAACATTAATGGTTATGTTCTATAGAATTGTTTCCCATAAATCCCTTTCTCATCCAATCTCTTCCCTTCCTTGGTTGAACTTGATGGACGTTTCTTTTTATAAACTATGACACCTTGAAACTTGTGTGTTCTAAAAAATACATACGGAGATTTCCTATAATTGTATATAAGAGTAACAGTAGGGCACATTTACACCTTACCGTGACTGTGAACACTGGCATCTGACATCGCCTTCCATTCTGCTAAGTGTCCACCAGGGGGAGACAAAGCGCTGCCACCGACCCCGGCAAGGAGGAGTCCGGACAGAGAGAAGTAACTTCCTCCAGGATCGGGATGACTGCTCTCCCCGCAGAGACGTCTGGGATGGGGCAGGATCACAGCTAGAAGAGCGCACTGCAGGGGGCGACACTTGTGGGATGTGGAGCTGTCATACATGATCGGGAGGAGGCTGCTGCGGTGTAAGGAGTACTGATCCCATCTCAAGACTGAGAAGTTTCCTGCAGTCAGGGAGAGGCTATCGGTCATGTAAGTCCTACATGACGGTCACCTGGAGATGTGGAGCTGGTGACCCGTCTGCCCGCAGCTATGGCACTGAGTAAAGGGCTGAAGATTCTGCTGAAGCCGGATCCGGCGTGTTACAGTGTCCTGCTGGAGTCCCGCCACAGGGAGGACTGCCTGCTCTTCGAGTCAGGAACCATCGCCACCCTCAGTAAGTAGTGGGGTGATTAACTACTGTGTCGTGAGCCCTCACTACGACTATTACATACTGATACTGGGGTTCACACACACTCCTACTACTACATATACACACACACTTCTACTACTATTACTACATATACATACATATATACACACACACACTTCTACTACTATTACTACATATACATACATATATACACACACACACTTCTACTACTATTACTACATATACATACATATATACACACACACACTTCTACTACTATTACTACATATACATACATATATACACACACACACTTCTACTACTATTACTACATATACATACATATATACACACACACACTTCTACTACTATTACTACATATACATACATATATACACACACACACTTCTACTACTATTACTACATATACATACATATATACACACACACACTTCTACTACTACTATTACTACATATACATACATATATACACACACACACTTCTACTACTACTATTACTACATATACATACATATATACACACACACACTTCTACTACTACTATTACTACATATACATACATATATACACACACACACTTCTACTACTACTATTACTACATATACATACATATATACACACACACACTTCTACTACTACTATTACTACATATACATACATATATACACACACACACTTCTACTACTACTATTACTACATATACATACATATATACACACACACACTTCTACTACTACTATTACTACATATACATACATATATACACACACACACTTCTACTACTACTATTACTACATATACATACATATATATACACACACACACTTCTACTACTACTATTACTACATATACATACATATATACACACACACACACACTTCTACTACTACTATTACTACATATACATACATATATACACACACACACACACTTCTACTACTACTATTACTACATATACATACATATATACACACACACACACACTTCTACTACTACTATTACTACATATACATACATATATACAC
Source organism: Engystomops pustulosus (assembly GCF_040894005.1). Taxonomy (NCBI): domain Eukaryota; kingdom Metazoa; phylum Chordata; class Amphibia; order Anura; family Leptodactylidae; genus Engystomops; species Engystomops pustulosus. The sequence goes on along the minus strand of NC_092413.1, from coordinate 71,878,296 downwards.
ACACACACACACACTTCTACTACTACTATTACTACATATACATACATATATACACACACACACACACACTTCTACTACTACTATTACTACATATACATACATATACACACACACACACTTCTACTACTACAACATATACATACATACATACACACTACGTCTACTACTGGATACACACACTGCTGCTACTACTAATGGATTACATACACAAACACTGCTGCTACTACTGCTACTGGATTACATACACACACACACACTGCTGCTACTACTACTACTGGATTACATACACACACACACTGCTGCTACTACTACTACTGGATTACATACACACACACACTGCTGCTACTACTACTACTGGATTACATACACACACACACTGCTGCTACTACTACTACTGGATTACATACACACACACACTGCTGCTACTACTACTACTGGATTACATACACACACACACACTGCTGCTACTACTACTACTGGATTACATACACACACACACACTGCTGCTACTACTACTACTGGATTACATACACACACACACACTGCTGCTACTACTACTACTGGATTACATACACACACACACACTGCTGCTACTACTACTACTGGATTACATACACACACACACACTGCTGCTACTACTACTACTGGATTACATACACACACACACACTGCTGCTACTACTACTACTGGATTACATACACACACACACACTGCTGCTACTACTACTAATGGATTACATACACAAACACTGCTGCTACTACTGCTACTGGATTACATACACACACACACTGCTGCTACTACTACTACTGGATTACATACACACACACACACTGCTGCTACTACTACTACTGGATTACATACACACACACACTGCTGCTACTACTACTACTGGATTACATACACACACACACTGCTGCTACTACTACTACTGGATTACATACACACACACACTGCTGCTACTACTACTACTGGATTACATACACACACACACTGCTGCTACTACTACTACTGGATTACATACACACACACACACTGCTGCTACTACTACTACTGGATTACATACACACACACACACTGCTGCTACTACTACTACTGGATTACATACACACACACACACTGCTGCTACTACTACTACTGGATTACATACACACACACACTGCTGCTACTACTACTACTGGATTACATACACACACA